>NC_083350.1:82469523-83094523 GCF_030254825.1 Meriones unguiculatus | reverse complement strand
CCTGAGTCCAACCTCTGGAACCCACAGAGCGGGAAGCCAGAACTGAGCAGAGCACCTTGTCCTCTGGCCTGCACATGCTTGTTTTGTGGTATGCATGTACACACCATATACACACTAAATGCAAAAAATACAAGTAAATAATAATGATAACATTGACATCAATAAGTGATGAGAATTGCACATTATAGAATACTTCTGGTTAACATTATTTAGTGGTTGAATTAGAATATTGCTGCTTTCATGAATTAATCAATATGTGCAGCAACTACAACACACCAAAGTAGCTAGCAGCATGTGCTTTCTGACAGAAGTACAGAAGCTAGATGTGGAACCTAACAGAATGGTGATGCAGACACAACAAAGATACTCGACTAAGAAATTTTTCTTAAAATTAGAATGGATACAGAAATTGTGGTATAGTTACACAATGGAACACTACTCAGCAATTAAAAACAAGGAAATCATGAAATTTGCAGGCAAATGGTGGAAACTAGAAAAGATCATCCTGAATGAAGTATCCCAAAAACAGAGAGGTACACACGGTATATACTCATTTATAAATGGATACTAGATATATAATATAGGATAAACCTGCAAAAATCTGCACACCTAAAGAAGCTGAGCTAAAAGGAGGACCCTGGGTAAGATGATCAATTCTCACTCAGAAAGGCAAATGGGACGGACATTGGAAGAAGGAGAAAACAGGAAACAGGACACAGGTTGGGAGCCTACCACAGAGGGTCTCTGAAAGACTCTACCCAGCAGGGTAGCAAAGCAGATATTGAGACTCATAAACAAACTTTGGGCAGAGTGCAAGGAATCTAAGGAAAGAAGGAAGAGATAGTAAGACCTGGAGGGGACGGAGCTTCACAATGATAGCACCAGAACCAAAACATCTGGGCACAGGAGTCTTTTCTGAGACTGATACTCCAAACAAGGACCATGCATGGAGATAACCTGGAACCCCTGCTCAGATGTAGCCCATGGCAGCTCAGTATCAAAGTGGGTTCCCTAGTAATGGGAACAGGGAATGTCTCTGACATGAACTCAGTGGCAGGCTCTTTGATCACCTCCCCTTAAGCGGGGATCAGCCTTCCCAGACCACAGAGGAGGACAGTGCAGGCAGTTCTTATGAAACCAGATAAGCTAGGGTCAGATGGAAGGGGAAGAGGATCTCCCCTTTGGTGGACTTGGAGAGAGGCATGGGAGGAGATGAGAGAGGGAGGGGGGAGTTGGGAGGGGGGAGGGAGGGAGCTGCAAAGTGAATAAAATGTAATATAACAAATAAAATTTTAATTAAAAATTTAGTGAATTCCACACATGCATATCATCAGGATCAACTCTCAAAGCTTTAATTTTGCACCAAAAAATAAAAAAGTTGCAGAAGAATACATGTAATATTTACACATGAACTTATAAAAAGGTTGAAAACAGAAAAGATCAAGTTGTAGAGAATAAGAAATAAAATACATCTAAAATAGATGTTAATTCCAGGATAGCAGTTGTTACTGCAAAGGCAGATGTCTCTGTCCTTCTGTGTCAGAACAGACTGTCCTAATCTGGGGAAATCAACAACAAATGAGGCTTATTTCCCGTAGTTCTGAGACTGCAAAGTGCACACATCTGATTAGGTTCTTCTTGGTACACACTGCATGAGTTATTCTTCTGTGGCTGTGATAAAACCTATGACAAAATCACCTTAGAGGAAAAAGGGTTATTTTGACTTATGGTTCCAGAGGGATAAAGTCTATCGTGTTAGGGAAGGCAACAGTCAGGGACAGCATGGCAGAAGGAGCAGAGAGCTGCCTGATGACACTTTCATCGCCCACAGGAAGTAGACAGGGAGGAACAGGACCTTTAAAGTCCACCTTCAGTGATGCACTTCCTCTATCGAGGCTCCACCTCCCAAAGGTTCCATAACTTTCCCAAACAACACCACCAACTGCTCATCAAGTGTGCAAACACATGAGTTTATGGGAGACATTTCCCATTGAAGTCACATCATTCTGTGGTAGAAATAAAGTCTATGGGAAAGAGACAAAGTGGTGAAGAGAAGAAGGGGATAAAAATAGCATAGGAGGAGAGAGACGCTGAGCACATCCTTATATCAGAAACTCAATCCTATAATAACTAATCTACACTTTTGTTGGCATTAATCCATTCATAAAAGCAGAGCAATCATGACCTAATCACTTCACAAAGGCCCAGATCTCAACACTGTTGCATTGTGGGTTAATTTTTTAACACATGAACTGGTGTAGTATCTTAGAAAGATATTCATGGAGAGAGGGTAGGATTTACCAAAATTCTTTCTGAACCTGGAAAAAAGAATAAGTAAACACAAAATTGATAAATTCGCTAGTTCTAGATTGTGACTACTAGGGCTTTTTCTGTTATTTGTCCTAGTTGCAAGATGTTTTAAATAGTTATTCGAAGGTTAAAAAAAATAGTGGTGTGTTCTGTGTTGGTAATAGAAGAACAGGGTAATTTTATTGTTTCAAAATTGCTTAAAAACAAATAAATAACTGAGGTCAGCATTAACAGTATTATCAGTCAAAGGAACTGAAAGTTGGGAACTTGTCTTAGTGGCCTTTCCATAAAGGTGTGGCTTTACCTGCTTTTGGGAGGAGGAAATTCTTACCATTTTACTAGCTTCTATGTTTAGTCCATACAATGAAAAATAGCTGCCTATTCTTTGCCTTGACTTTTATTTTTTGAGTCTTTGACTTTTGAAAATCAGTTTCTACTTGGAGTGTTAAACTTTTAAGTCCAAGATTGACTTAGTAAGATGACTACATGCCTCATACATATAAATGCTCACTTGTAAAACATTTTATAGGGCCCAAATGTATCATTTGCTTCTCTTTCAAATTTACATTTGACACTAGCTACAGAAGACAGACAGTTCAGTGATTTGTATGTACAAATACCAAGGGCAATTAGGAGCTGCAGAACAATCACGTCTTTGTGGGCTACAGTGATGTCTTTCCTAATGAAAAGGATACTTGAAGCTGTTTTCTCACAACTCCCATTAAATGGTGTTTTCTGTCTTTGGTTTTGTTATTAGTGTTGTTCTTGAAAGCATGACCTATGCCATTTCTTAAATTCCAAGAAATTTCTTTTAATACTCTAGTATAACTTAATGTCAGCAGTTGGCACTTACCATGTCTGTTCTCACGAAGAGCTACATGTGAAATGAGCTGTAGAACTGTCTCATGTGTAAGGCTCCGTGAAGGGGCCTTCTGTAGCTGTCAAAGCTTGGCAGCAGTATCTTCCGGGTACAACAGCAACGAAAGCAGTCGTGAGTCGAAGCAAGAGCAGAAGACCAGCCTTGCCTCCTCTGCACATACTGCAGCTTTGCTAAGGCTGTTACTGGGGTCTTGTTTAGGAAGCAATAGAAAAGTCCAATAAGGTTTCATAGAATGTCTGAATGAAAGTCCAGCAAAAGTCTCTAGAACGCCCTCTCTCTTAATTTCAGATGATTTAGAACAAGAAATACCCAGCATTCTATTTGGATGGACAGTAAGATGGCACAGCCCCCTAGATGGGGTGCTTGGAGATGACGTTTCTTTCCTAAGGTTGGATAATGCATATAGTATACAGAAGCAAGATCCAAGGCAGAGGGATGTGCATGTATGTGAGTGTGTGCATGTGTGCATGTGTCTCTTCAGATAATAAATCAAAAACAAACAACACAGAAAATGTAAGGACAGCAAAACAGGTGTGAGGTAGATTAGTAGGTTCTATAATACTCCCTTTCTCTAAAGTACAATGCTCCACAAAATGGACTCAATTAACAGGGAGAAAATTTGCAAAGCTAAAATGATGGCAATACCAGAGCAAGGAAAAGAAGCTTCTCCTGTCTTTTATAGCTTCTTATTCAACTAGATATACTCATAGCTTATTCTTCTCATTCTATTCTAATTTTTCTCAATTTTCTTTCTTCTGCTTCTAATTTATATTCCTAATAAACTTTTCATTTGTTTTTTTACTCAAAAACACATGCTTGCATATTGTTCTTATGACTTCTGGTTATAGCAGTTGTCATAATTCTTTACAAGTTGGTTTCTCATCTTAAAACAAGATCATAACTTCAAGAAAATAAAATAATATAAACTTCTCTTATAATGAAGTTCAATATATGAAGCAAAGGCAAAAGCTATCTTTCAGGAAATTATTAGCAAATAGAAGTTTTTCTCAAAGAAAGAATACACACAAAAAGTATTTTCATCATTTAAGTGAACAGAAGATGCGTTTTTATCCTTTAATTTGAAAATGATGTGGGTAATTAATTCTGCAAGCAAAATTCCCTTCTCATTGGCTGTAATTAATTGGATGATATGTTATATCTCTTCTCAGATTTTCCTGGTTTGCAGAGTATAAGATCTACCCCTGCTAGTCACAGTAGATAGAAGCTTTTAAAAGGGTGAGGCTGTCACCGTATATGGTCACCTCTTCATTGGCTCAGTCTATGGCTTTCTTTGGTCTGTTTTGTCAACAGTTCACCACAGTAATTATTGTGCAGCTCGGATGGCTTTATCTCATGGGCCACCATTTTTAAAGGAATTGCTCCCCTATACCTGGGAAGAGAGAATGGCAAGGTTCAGTTTAAGGGGGTGGAAGAAGAGTTTTCCTGACAGTGTTATGCGTCTAACCCAGTCTTGATAACATCCCATTCTTCAAAATGTATTTACAGATCAAGATTTGTTGTCCCTGCTTGTTTATAATACTATAGTTTATTTTGGTTTCTGAAGGATGTTAGTATTAATACTGGAATCACAGCTTTCTTGATGCTATACCTCGGCTGACAGCACATGATCTATGAAGCAACACTGTGGAACTTTAAGACTTATTTTTAGATTTTTAAATCTATTCTTTGAATATTTAATATACATACTCATTGAAGCATGATCATACCCACCCGCTTATTTCCTCCAACTCCCCTCAGACTGTCTTCATAGTTCCCTCCTTCCAACTTCATGCCCTTCTTTGTTGATAATTCACTAAGTTTAATGAGTGCTACTCATGCGTGTGTGGGTGTTGGGTCACCTACTGAAGTGTATGTACTCTACTAGTGGCCACACATACTCAAAAATGATTTTCTAGAAAGAAAGGAAAAGTCAATAGAATCTTGGTAAGGGGTAGTATCCTGGGAGCATCCCCCACATCTATGACAAAATCTTGGCTGGGACGATCTTGTACAGACATGGTGGAGCTCATCATAGCTGCTGAGTTCATGAGTGCAAATAGCCACGTGACGTCCAGAAGGCAGCATTTCACAGCACTCATCCTTTTATGGAGTGTTCTTCCTGCATCCTCTTCTGCAGTGTTCCCTGAGTCTAGCAGATGGCGAGATTCCTTATTCTCAGCACTTTGCAGTTATGAGTCTCTGTCTTGACAAGAAAAAAGCTCTCTAACCAAAGCTGAGGGCATGCAACATATACCGTTTTATTCCATTTTATGTACTTTATCATGTATAGGTGGCCTATGAAAAAATTAGTTTTTCTTCCTTTTCAAAATGCTGCAATATTATATAAAATCTTTTGTCATTTGTCTTTTTTCACTAAACATTGTTTTTCCAGAATTCAATTACATTAACTAGAGTAAGTTCTTATTGATAAAAGGTCTTACAATTTCCAAAGTACTTTTATGTATGATTCCATTGAGTTCACATAAGAACAACTAGAAATGAGTAGTCTAATATTTCTTATTAGTTTTAGTTATTAGTTTAGTTTTTTTATGTTATAATAACATCAAAGACTGCTGGGAGCTATTAATGAATCTATGTTTCAGTTGAATGTCTACATGTATACAGGCCCTCATGTCAACGTGACACGTAGATTTTGCCTCAAACACTGGTACTATAAATTTACATATCAGAGATTTTTATGAATTTTGAACAATAACTTTGAATTTCGTACTGTGTTGCATATGTGTTTCTATTACACTGAAAGGTGAAACAAAAATGAGTCAAAACCTTTTCCTTGGGATTTCTTGGAAATTCATGTCCTTTCCATATGTTGGCCACATAAATAAAGCTGTGATTTCACTCCAGATGTGGCTCTAGTTTCTATTTCACTATATCACAAGATATTCTAGAGAGCAGCACATGCAAATTCCCAGAAAAAAATGTATCTGAGGGAAACTCTCTCTCTTCCTGCTTTCCAAATACGTTTAGAGACATTCTTTCAGTGTACTTGGTCAGCATGCAAGGCAAGAAGGAAACTCAGTGATCTTGTACTTAGTAGTTAGTTATTGCTTAGAGATGCACCAATATCTGTCTTTGCAAAGTGACAGCAGCTAGCAAAAAAAGAATTCTGCTTCCCATATAAAATCTTCAAATCAAACACAAGCAAAACATATGCTTGTAATAAGATTAAGAACCAGACACCATTTGTGAGCCTCACTGAAGACAATGCTGAAGCCATTGGTTATTTCTTCACTGGCACTGGGCTCACTGATAGCTCTGTGACGAGCATGGTAACTCTAATATGAAGTGCAATAAATAGTTGCTTCATAGTTGTTCACTAAAGTTATGTTTTACGGATAAGTTTATTAATGATAAAGGAAACAAGTAGGATAATTCAAAGAGCCTTAGACCTTCAGAAAACAGACAAGGGACGCATTTTTCATATGAACTTTTACATTTATTTTTAGAGATGGACTGATTCTCTGATATATATTTGCACAGCTATAAAGAAAATAATCGTTTTCATCCATTAACTACAAACAATACCTATGTCAGCATCCATGCTTTATGCAGAAACTATCCTGTGGCAGACAGTGAGACTGGAATATTAGGATGAGGGCATTCAGGACCCTTTAAGCACCTCAATAATCTACTGCTTTGTGGGGGTGTATGATCTCAATAACTGGTGAGTAAGAGCTGCCTCCCTTTTCTCCTTGGCTTGCAGTGCAGGAGCTCATGACCTACACAGCCAGACTGGGTTTCCAGCCTCATTCCTAACACTTAGAGAATCTGAAACTTAAAAATTACTTTACCTCTTCAAGCCTCAGCTTGCAAAATCACAACCTGGGACCTTTCCCTTCACTTGTCCCTGCTTTTTGTGTGTTCAAGTGATTGGTTGATTCTGATTTTGTTTTGTGAGGTATGCTTTGGGAGATAGATAGATAGATAGATAGATAGATAGATAGATAGATAGATAGATAGATATGTCCCAAGATCATCACCATCTCTCCACCTCTGCCTCCCAGATGCTGGGATTACAGGAATGTGTGTCTCTGTGCCCGACTTCTCTTTGTTCTTTTTTTTTTATCAGTTACATTTTATTAACTCTGTATCCCAGCCGTGTCCCGATCCCGAATTCCCTCCCAGTCCCTCCCTCCCTCCCTCATCTCCACCGTGCCCCTTTCCAAGTCCACTGATAGGGGGGACCTCCTCCCCATTCATCTGATCCTGTTTTATCAGGTATCTTCAGGACTAGCTGCAAAGCCCTCCTCTGTGGCCTAACAGGACTGCTCCTCCCTTCGGGGGTGGGGAGACCAAAGAGCCAGTCATTGAGTTCCTGTTAAAAATAGTCCCTGTTCCCCTCACTTTGGGAAACCAATTGGTTACTGAGCTACCACAGGCTACATCTGAGTGGAGGTTCTAGGTTATATCCATACATGGTCCTTGGTTGAATGTCAGTCTCAGAAAAGACCCTGTGCCCAGATATATTTGGTCCTTGTGGAGCTCCTATCCTTTCCCCATCAGACTAACTCCCCTTCTTTCTTATGATTCCCTGTACTCTGTGGATTTATTTCTGGGTCTTCTATGCGGTTCCATTGATCCTCCTTTCTATTTCTATGCCAATACCATGCAGTTTTTATTACTGTTGCCCTGTAGTACAGACTCATGCCAAAGGTTTGGTCATGAGTCTTTGCTTTGAAAACACTGCTAGTTAGAGTCTTTCAGATGCGCTCAGTAGACTCCTGTCATACGTTCAATGCACATCCCATCTGTCTTTCTAAACGAGGATTGATCATCTTACCCCATGTCCGCTCAATTGATTATCTTTTTTAGGTATATAGATTTCATTATGTTTATCATATCTTATAGGTCTATATAAGTGAGTATATCCCATGTTTGTCTTTCTCCTTCTGGGATATTTCACTCAGAATGATCTTTTCTAGATCCCACCATTTGCCTGCAAATTTCATGATTTCCTCCTTTTTGATTGCTAAGTAGTATTCCATTGTATAAAAATACCACAATTTCTGTACCCATTCCACCGTTGATGGACATCTGGGTTGTTTCCAGGTTCTGGCTATTACAAATAGAGCTGCTATAAACATGGTTGAGCAAGTATCCCTTTTGTGTACTTGAACGAACTTTGGGTATATACCTAGCAGTGGTATAGCTGGGTCTTGAGGAAGCACTATTCCTATTTGTCTTAGGAAGCGCCAGATAGCTTTCCAGAGTGGTTGTACCAGTTTACATTCCCACCAGCAGTGGAGCAGGGTTCCCCTTTCTCCACAACCTCTCCAGCATGTGTTATCGCTTGAGTTTTTCATCTTGGCCATTCTGATGGGTGTAAGGTGAAATCTCAGGGTTGTTTTGATTTGCATTTCCCTGATGGCTAATGAGGATGAGCATTTCTTTAAGTGTTTTTCTGCCATTCGATATTCCTCTGTCGAGAATTCTCTGTTTAGCTCTGTTCCCCATTTTTTAATTGGATTACTTGGATTGCTGCTTTTCAGCTTCTTTAGTTCTTTGTATATACTGGATATTAGTCCTCTGTCAGATAAAGGGTTAGTGAAGAGTCTTTCCCAATCTGTAGGCAGTCATTTTGTTTTGATGACGGTATCCTTTGCTTTACAGAAACTTTTCAGTTTCATGAGGTCCCATTTATTGATTGTTGCTCTTAGAGCCTGTGCTGTTGGTGTTCTGTTCAGGAAGTTGTCTCCTGTGCCAATGAGTTCTAGGCTGTTCCCCACTTTTTTTCCAATTGATTTAGGGTATCTGGTTTTATGATGAGGTCCTTGATCCACTTTGACTTTAGTTTTGTGCAGGGTGATAAATATGGATCTATTTTCATTTTTCTGCATGTAGACATCCAGTTGGTCCAGCACCATTTGTTGAAGATGCTGTCTTTTTTCCATTGAATGGAATTGGCTTCTTTGTCGAATATCGAGTATTCATAGGTGTGTGGATTTATTTCTGGGTCTTCTATGCGGTTCCATTGATCCTCCTTTCTATTTCTATGCCAATACCATGCAGTTTTTATTACTGTTGCCCTGTAGTACAGCTTGAGATCAGGAATGGAGATACCTCCAGATGATCTGTTGTTGTACAGGATCGTTTTGGAGACTCTGGGGTTTTGTTTCTCCATATGAAGCTGAGAATCTTTTTTTCAAGGTCTGTAAAGAATTGAGTTGGTATTTTGATGGGAATTGCATTGAATCTGTAGATTGCTTTTGGCAGTATGGCCATCTTCACAATGTTAATCCTACCAATCCATGAGCATGGGAGATCTTTCCATCTTCTGATGTCTTCTTCGATTTCTTTCTTCAGAGACTTGAAGTTTTTCTCAAACAGGTCTTTCACTTGCTTGGTTAGGTTCACACCAAGGTACTTTATGTTATTAGTGGCTATTGTGAAGGGTGTTGTTTCCCTAATTTCTTTCTCAGCCTTTTTGTCTCTGGTAAATAGGAGGGCTTCTGATTTTTTTGAGTTGATTTTGTATCCTGCCACTTTGCTGAAGGTGTTTATCAGCTGAAGGAGTTCTCTGGTTGAATTTTTGGGGTCACTCATGTATACTATCATATCATCTGCAAATAGTGACACTTTGACCTCTTCCTTTCCGATTTGTATCCCCTTGATCTCCTTTAGTTGTCTTATTGCTCTGGCTAGGACTTCAAGTACTATGTTGAAGAGATATGGGGACAATGGACAGCCTTGTCTTGTCCCTGATTTCAGTGGGATTGATTTAAGTTTCTCTCCATTGAGTTTGATGTTAGCTATAGGCTTGCTATATATTGCCTTTACTATGTTTAGGTATGTGCCTTGTATCCCTGATCTCTCCAAGACTTTAAACATGAATGGGTGTTGGACTTTGTCAAATGCTTTTTCAGCATCTAAGGAGATGATCATGTGGTTTTTCTCCTTCAGTTTGTTTATGTAGTGGATTATATTGATGGATTTCCGTATGTTGAACCACCCTTGCATGCCTGGGATGAAGCCTACTTGGTCATGGTGGATGATATCTTTGATGTGTTCTTGGATTCGGTTTGCAAGTATTTTATTGAGTATTTTTGCGTCAATGTTCATAAGAGAGATAGGCCTGAAGTTCTCTTTTTTTGTTGGGTCTTTGTGTGGTTTAGGTATTAAGGTGACTGTGGCTTCATAGAATGAGTTTGGTAGTGTTCCTTCTGTTTCTATTTTGTGGAATAGCTTGAGGAGAATTGGAGTTAGCACTTCTTTGAAGGTCTTGTAGAATTCTGCGCTGAAGCCATCTGGTCCAGGTCTTTTTTTGGAGGGGAGACTGTTAATGACTACTTCGATTTCCTTGGGAGATATAGGGCTATTCAGTCTTTCTACCTGATCTTGACTTAGTTTTGGTAGATGGAATCTTTCAAGAAAATTATCCATTTCATTTAGATTCTCAAATTTTGTGGCATATAGGCTTTGGTAGTATGACCTAATAATTGTTTGGATTTCCTCAATGTCTGTGGTTATGTCCCCATTTTCATTTCTGATTTTGCTGATCTGGATAGTTTCTCTCTGCTTTTTAGTTAGTTTGGCTAAGGGTTTGTCTATCTTGTTGATTTTCTCAAAGAACCAGCTTTTTGTTTCATTGATTCTTTGGATAGTTTTATTTGTTTCTAGTTGATTGATTTCAGCCCTTAGTTTGATTATTTCCAGCTGTCTGCTCCTCTTGGGTGTATCTGCTTCTTTTTTTTTTTCCAGGGTTTTCAGTTGGGCCATTAAGTTGTTTGTATGTGATGTTATGAATTTCTTCTTGCAGGCACTTAGTGCTATAAATTTTCCTCTGAGCACTGCTTTCAATGTGTCCCATAAATTTGGGTATGTTGTGCCTTCCTTTTCATTGAATTCTAGGAAGTCTTTAATTTCTTTCTTTATTTCTTCCTTAACCCAGCTGTCATTGAGTAGTAAGTTGTTCAGTTTCCATGTGCGTGTTGGCTTTTTGTTGTTTCTGTTGTTGTTGATGTCTAGCTTTAGTCCATGGTGGTCAGATAGTATACAAGGGATTATTTCAATCCTTTTGTATCTGTTGAGGCTTGCTTTGTGACCCACTATATGGTCTATTTTGGAAAAGGTTCCATGCAGTGCTGAAAAGAAGGTGTACCCTTTTGAGTTTGGGTGAAATGATCTGTAGACATCTATTAGGTCCATTTGATTTAGGGATTCTGTGAGTGCTTTTATTTCCCTATTTGGTGTCTGTCTAGTTGATCTGTCCCTTGGTGAGAGTGGAGTGTTGAAGTCTCCCACTATTAAGGTATTAGGATCAATGTATGATTTAAGCTTTAATAATGTTTCATTTACAAATGTCGGTGCTCTAGTATTTGGGGCATAGATATTCAAGATTGTGATGTCCTCTTGGTGGATTTTTCCTTTGATGAGAATATAGTGGCCCTCCTTATCTTTTTTGATTAACTTGGGTTGAAAGTCTATTTTATTAGATATTAGGATGGCTACTCCAGCTTGTTTTCTGGAACCATTTGCTTGAAAAACAGTTTCCCAGCCCTTTACTCTGAGGTAGTGTTTGTCTTTGTTGCATAGGTGTGTTTCTTGGATGCAACAGAATGTTGGATCCTGTTTCCTTAACCATTCTGTTAGCCTGTGTCTTTTTATTGGTGAGTTGAGTCCATTGATATTGATAGATAATAGTGACCAATGCATGTTAGTTCCTTTTGTAATGGAGTCGATGATCTAACCCTGTTTCATTGCTTGTTTTCTTTTCATTTTTGTTGGGACATTATCTGTATGCCCTGTTTTCTTGGGTGAATTTGTTTTCATTGGATTGGAGTTTTCCTTCTAGTATCTTCTGTAGGGATGGTTTGCTGTGTAGTTATTGTGTAAATTTAGTTTTGTCATGGAATATTTTGTTTTCTCCATCTATGTTGATTGAAAGCTTTGCAGGGTATAGTAGTCTGGGTTGACATTTGTGATCTCTTAGAGTCTCCATGATACTTTCCCAGGCCCTTCTGGCTTTCATAGTTTCTGATGAGAAGTCCAGTGTGATTCTGATAGGTCTACTTTCATATGTTACTTGGCCTTTTTCCCTTGCTGCTTTTAATATCTTTTCTTTGTTCTGTAGATTTAGTGTTTTGACTATGATGTGACGTGATGTGTTTCTTTTCTGGTCTAGTCTATTTGGAGTTCTGTAGGCCTCTTGTATATTTATGGACATCTCTTTCTTTAAGTTGGGAAAATTTTCTTCTATGATTTTCTTGAAAATATTTTCTGGACCTTGGAGTCTGGAGTCTTCTTTTTCGTGAATACCTATTATTCTTAGATTTTGTCTTTTCATAGCATTCTTGATTTCTTGGATATTTTGTGATTGGAACTTTTCTGATTTTACTTTTTCTTTGAGAGAAGTATCCATTTCTGCAAGTGTGTCTTCAGCTCCAGAGATTCTCTCTTCCATCTCTTGTATTCTGTTGGTGATGCTTACTTTTGTGGTTCCTGATCTTTTCTCCAAGTTCTCCAGCTCAAGGGTTTTCTCATTTTGTGTTTTCTTTATTGATTCTAATTCTGTTTTCATGCCTTGCACCATTTCTTTCATGTGTTTGAATTTGGATTCCTGTCTCTCTACGATGGCTTCTATTTCTTTTTTCATTTCCTTCTTATATGCCACTAATTTTTTCTCTACTTGTGTATCTATTTGTTTGGCTATGTTTGCCTGTGTTTCTTTAAGGATATTGTCTATTTCTTCTTTCTTTGCCTCCAATTGACTGGCCATCTCTTTGAAAGACTTGTTCATTTCCTCCTTATGAGCCTCAAATAATTGGGCAAGCATGGCTTTAAAATCATTGTCCTGTGCTTCTGCTGAATTGGTGTATCCATCGATTTTGGGGTTTGCTGGTGAAGTCATGATGTCCTGATTTATGTTGGAAGTGTTCTTTCGCCTACCCCTGGCCATTGGCTTATCTGAAACCTTCCCTGTTTGTTTTTGGATTCTGCAGATCAGACTGGTGCTGTCTCTCTCTGGTGTCTGGAGAGTTCTTCAGGAAGCTGAGCACTCTCAGCGTGTGCTGAGGACTAGCTGTACCTGTGGGAGGAAAGTACGCAGGCGCAAACGGGGCAAATGTAAGCGTGTGTGTGCACGCGCGTGTGTGTGTCTGTGTGTGTAAGTGTGCGTGGATGAGTTTCTCGAGGGACAGAGTGATGGCTAATGTTGAACCCTTGAGTGTGTGGGAGGGGCTCTGCACTGTATATGTCGCAGGCGCTAATGATGATCGCAGCGCAATTTCTGGCATTAACTGTCTTAACTCCTCAATCAGGCCCACAGGGCAGGAACTTCAATGTCCCTAGTGCCCCTCTGTTTCCCAAAGTGGGTATGTGGGTGGGAGGGGGGTTCGATGCCTGGCTTCTGATTTAGAAGGACCCAGGATCTGGGGAACTGCAGATTCTCAAGGGTGCACTCACTTACAGGCAGGTCTCTTGGCAGAGATCTTGGTATCCGAGGCTCTCTGCTCTCTGGTTTGGCCCTGCTTCTTTGATGTGTTCCGCCAGTTCTGTGCTGCTGTCACTGCCAGGTTCTGAGTTCTTGCTGCAGCTGGAGATTTCAGGGTGGTCACTTCAGCAGGGATGGGGTAACCAGGCTCTCTGTTCTCTAACCAGGTTTGGCCCTGGTTAGTCCTAAACTGGAGGGCTGTGGTGCCCCGCCAGTTCAGTGCTGCTCTGCTGCCACGTCCCGCTGTAACTGGAGACTGGGTTGCTAGTCCCAATGCTTTCTGGGAAGTCCTGGGATCTCTTCGTTGTGCTCTCCAAGCTTGGGAGGCCCAGCGCCTGGTGTGTCCAGGTTGTATGACGTTTCTGCCTGGTTTTGGTGAGTATATAGCGTATTCTCTGTCACTGTGGGATTGGGCGGGCCGTACCGTCAGTGATGGCGATCCTGCGGAGCTAGTATGGTGTCTAGCAGATTCGCGCCCTGGGAGGATGGTGCAGCTGCTGCGCGAATCTGGGACTCCGGGGCATGTACTGCTGGCTTTTGTCTGCCGCTAAAGTGCTTGGGGCTCTGTCTCAGCGGCTGTATACCCCAGGCAGTTAGGTCTGTGCTGAGAAAGATGAGTCCGCTGTGCCGCTGTGCTGAGGAGGAAGGAGGTCTGGGGGAAGGGAGTGCCCCAAGAACAAAGGATTGTTTCTCTCCTTCCCTAAGCAAGTCTCCTGGTGACCGGAGGCCAAAGTTTTCACCTCCTGGGATGTTCCCTGGTGTTCAGAAAGCCTCGCTGTGGTTTTCCTGGGTTGGGGGTCCTTCCATTCTCCAACTCAGAAGATAAGATCAGGTATCCCACTGCTCAGAAACTGTGTGTGCTAGTCGCCATCTTGGCTCCGCCCCCTCTTCTCTTTGTTCTTTATCTGAAGATGTAGCTTTTTGTGATTATTTTATGAATGTTAGATGAGATTATTGGGGTCTCATTAAATGATACCCCCAAATGAAGCTTCAGACACAGCCTCAAAAGGAATGTTTCTCTTAGGGTCCTCTGCCTGAAATCATTCATTTTTTGCAAGGATCAAGCCATAGAACTCCTCTTCTTCAGGGTAGATCATACAAACAATTGAGATATAAAGCTAAAATATTTCTTATCTTTATCTGCGGGTGTGTTTAACAGTTATAAGAAATTCTCTTGGTTCTGGGTAGCAGACTTTATCCTACCCTGTACCCCAAAGGAAGGAATGCTGGCACGGAAGTGCAGCCTTCCAGGATGCATTAGTTACCTTTTAATGGCTGGGATAAACATTGTAGCCTCTAGGGGCCATCACATCCATCTCTCCACTTACCCTCACTGTCACGTCTTGTTTTCTACAATCTCATCTCTACATGTTTGCTCAAGTTTCATTAAACCTGAGTATAAAAATAGGCTACTACTGGAGCCAGCCTCCCCTGCACATATCAACAATATATTTGTACAATAATCAATAGATCAATTTATAAATAAATACACTTTATAAATTATTAAATAATAAAACAAAACATGAAGACTCTTCTCTTGCTAACCTATGCTTCCTTTATAGGGTGTCTGCCATCAAAACCCTTTCCAGGGGGCACGAAAAAGGTCGCCCCCTTTTTGCCCCACCCAGAGGCCTCCTGAGAATGTCTGGCTTATTTAAGAACCAAATATAAAAGCATACTTACCCTGGGAAACATGATCGCCTGGCTGCCTCAAAGATCTCTAGCATTAGTGCCATTTCTCTGCAGGCAGAGAGCGGAGATGGCGGTGTTCCCAGGTATCGCTGTGCCTATGGATTCCATATGGCCTCCATCTGGAACAGAGCTATAGGAGTCAGGTCTCATCCAATTCCCTCTCAGGCCATGGTTTCTTTGCCCAAAGCCCTCCTCAATTCCCAGCGCAGACCCCAGGAGGCGTCCCTGTTCACAGCCCACTTTCATTTTGTCGCTACATGACTATTAACGCTCTAACCTAGGCTTTGCGTTTTCCTTGTTAAGAAGCCTTCCGTGTTTAACTGGACAGGGAGGACATGCTCAGCAGGCAAGCCCTCTCCTCCAGAGAAGCATCTAGTTCTCCTTCCTACCCGGTAAGATTAAAGGTGGTTGTTTTGTCAAACAAACAGGCTAGACTAAAGCCGGAGGAATCAGGGCAGAACTCCTCAGGAGGGGATGCAGGGTAAATCTACACGGGGTGTGCACTCTCTCCCGACTCTGCTGGTTAACCCATCCAAGAAGCAAACAAACCCGCACACGCCTCAAAAAGCAGAATCAGGCGACAATTATTAGTTTCCATTATAATGCATTTTTGTCTCAGAAACACTCATTTGGAAACTATGCTCAAGTAGCTTAAATGTACTTATGATGTGAAAATGAAATTATGAGTTTTATTCTAAAAACCGAATGCTTCCAAAGGGGTCTCAATGACGATTCCACTCACATTGCTATGTGTCATAGAGAGGGAACTGGAAAAAGGAAGACCCCTGTTTCACACCCAGAACGATCTTGAACCAGCGTAGAGTGAAGAAAAGAGAAAGAAAGTGAGTAGTCATGTATTGGGCAACAGGAAGCATCTCTGGTGAGAGAGAAGCTCCTCCTGGACTGTTGTTGTTTAACTTCTTTCTCAGGACTGAGGATTCGACTTCTGCTCACGCTCCGGGTGAACCTGGCGTGTTCAGGCGGGTGGTCAGTTCCAGATGCCCTCTCAGCTGCCCAAACCTCCCGCTGTGTGCTTTCAGGCTGCGCCTTCCTCTTTGCTTACTTGTCTTTTCTTTTTCTCACCATAATTCAACCCACTTACTGTCAGTCTTGAAATCGGCAGCATCAGCTACGCTGATCAAAACAGCCTGGGGCTTTCTGTTTAAATCATTTATAACCTGCTGAATTTATCTTACAGCATTCTACCATACACTTTTAAAGTTATTTACATTTTAAAAAATGAATGAAACTATTAACTTCAAAACACATAGAAATAGTCACTAAAAGTACCAAGTTCACTTTGTGTAGTTGTGATTCAATTTTTAATCTATTTTGGAAAAGAAGAAAATGTTGCCAAGCCCTCAGCTACAGGTGAACAGACAAGCCATGGCTAGTGGCTACAGTGTAGAGCACAGGGTACTGAATCTCCCAACATGGCAAGTCCAAAGTTTTAGGCCCAAGTAAACAACCCACAATGGGTTTCATTTGAAAATGTGAAATTTATTTAAATTAGGATTTCTAAAAGTATATTTGACAAAATGTTCATCTTTAGAATTTTTAGTGTCTATCTATTCTCTCCCTCCCTCTTCCTCTGTCTGTCTGTCTATGTCTCTCTCTCGTGTGTGTGTGTGTGTGTGTGTACATGTGAGCACATGTACAATGAAATTTGTGTGGCATTCCTTAGATATCATCTACACTTTTTGTTTTAGACAAGGTCTCTTAGTGGCCTGGAGCTCACCAGTAGGCTGTTCTGCCTGGGAAGTGAGCTCCGGGAATCTCTGTCTGTAGCTCTGGGAGCACACTGTCCTATTTCCTGGGGGTTCTGAGGATGAGAGCTGGCTCCTTACCTTTGCACACCATGCACTTTACTAGCTGAGCTGTTGCCCAGCCCCGTTTTCCAACTTTATATGGAAGAAAAACTGTTCTTTTGTCAAATATCTGTAAGAATGTTTATGTCAGACAAAACCACAGAGGTTTGCTCAGTTAAGGATTTGTTAAAGGTTCTTAATCAGTCTCAAGCCTGTCTGTGCATTTCCCATGCCTATCCAATCACTGCCCTTCATCTGCTCTACCCCACAGTCCAGTTTCCATATGTCTAATGCATAAATACTTGGGAAGTGCTTATCAAGTCCTTGGACAACGACCTCCCACAAAATGGTTCTGAGAACTTTCTCAGCCATCAATTCTATTTGCCCACTTAAACACACACACACACACACACACAGAGAGAGAGAGAGAGAGAGAGAGAGAGAGAGGCAGAGAGAGAGAGAGAGAGAGAGAGAGAGGCAGAGAGAGAGAGAGAGAGAGAGAGAGGCAGAGAGAGAGAGAGAGAGAGAGGCAGAGAGAGAGAGAGAAAGCATGAAGCCACTGATTTATCTTCATCTTAAGTGATTTGCCACAAAGATTCTGAATAATTAGGACATTTCTGTGCTTCTTGCTGCATAAGCAGTCCCATACACACATGCTGGGAAAATACATTTCAGCCTTACCCTACTATCTTCTGAGTAGGTGAAGAACAAAAAAACAAACAAACAAACAAACAAACAAAAAACCACTAAAACTAGCAAAGAAAAGAAAGGGAAGCAGGCACAAAGGCAGAGGCAACACACTCTGTGCAGAAAAAATAAATTGTTTGAAGAGTTTGTTGTCCCAAACCTGCATCAGTTATTTTCTCCTTCCTTTTCAACAAATGTAAAACCCGTTACAATATAAACAGAGGCCTTGATTCCATTCCTGAAGCCCATACACTTACTTTGGGGGCATCAAATAGGAATGTAAGATCTCATGTGCTGAATGAGCTGGAAGACTATTTTTCTGGGCTACTTCCAGCAGTCCAATTTTATTCAGTCAAGTCACTAAGGAAAAGACTATCCTAACTTCTCCAACATTCCTTTGGAATACATCATGTTATTATGTGCTGTTGACAATTGGCTGAGCCCCAGGTATCTGCACCAATGACCAATTCCTAGAAAATCCAGTCTATGACGTTTTTGAAGGTGTTTTCTGCTTTTCTACAAGGAACTGATTCAGTTATATTAATTGGAATTGGCTCCCTTCGCAATACCAATCTTCTGAACAGCACGAATGTAGGACACTTACAGTCACCTAGGATGGATGGCTGCTTCTGGAGCAGCCCAACACCATGCTGTATGTAACATGTCCCAGAAGGCTCTCTTCCCCAGGAACATTTATTAGCAACAAGAGTTGTTTTGCTTATGTTAGCAGAAATAATAATCTATTAAACAATTCCCAACATTAATTTTTGGTAGGCTAGTACAAATTAAAATCTTGCAAATCAAGTTAAAGGCACAGGATTCTTGAAAAGAAGTTAAACAAATACATTAAAGAAGTTGTAGATTTCTTAGAATTGTAGAAAATGAAATTATAGCATACAGAGTTAGAAGAACAATAGAAATGTGTAGCTCTCCAAGGCAAAATTTCTGGAAAGGCCTCAGTAGCCACTGGTTTGTTTGTATCCTCCACAATAATAATACAAGTATTTATATTTCATTTAAGCGTTAAAAGAAAATTGAAAATACAAGAAAGTATCTTTGTTCTGTATTGTGCAGTATTTAAACATTGTCCAGGTAAGTAACTGATTGCAGCAATAAGATATGACCCTCTACTGAGCATCTCTTGCATATGCCCAGGTGTGGTATAGCTGGATCTTGAGGAAGCACTATTCCTAATTGTCTGAGGACGAGCCAGACTGATTTCCAAAGTAGTTGAACAAGGTTACATTCCCACTGGCAATGGAAGAGGGTTCCCTTTCTCCACAACCTCTACAGCATACATCATTCCTTGGATTTTTTTATCCAAAAAAATCACCCTGAGTGAGGTATCCTAGAAACAGAAAGACACATATGGTATATACTCACTTATAAGTGAATATTAGATATACAATATAGGATAAACATACTATAGTCCTAAAGAAGCTAAACAACAATGAGGACCCTAGGGAAGAGGCTGAAACCTCACTCAGAAGGGCAAACACAATAAACATTAGAAGTAAGAGAAGACAAGAAACAGGACAGGAGCCTTCCGCAGGAGACCTCTGAAAGACTCTACCCACCAGATTATCAAAGGAGACTAATAGCTAAACTTTGGGCAGAGGGCAGGAAACCTTATGGAAGAAGAGTGAGATAGAAAAACATGGAAGGGACAGGAACTCCACAAGGAGACCAACATAGCCAAAGAACCTGAGTACAGGGGGCTCTGCAGAGATCAATACTCCAACCAAGGACCATGCATGGAGATGACATAGACTCCTGCTCAGAGGAAGCCCATAGGCTGCTCAGTGTCCAAGTGGGTTTCCTAGTAGTGGGAACAGGGACTGCTTAGTCCTATGGGCATCTCTGATCTCGTGTAGAGATGCATGCGATGTGCTGCAAAGCTTCTACGACTACCAACAACCTCCTTGAGAAGGAGTGCTGCCTTCAACCGTAACATCTTAAGGTATTTATGGGGTGGAAAGATGGTTCCGTGGTATATAAGAGGACTTAGTTCAGTTCCCAGCACCTACATCATATAACTCACAACCATCTCTGACCCCAGCTCTTTGGGATCCAACATCCTCTTCTGTCCTCTTCCGTCACCACAAGTGGTGTAAATACAACCACAGAGAGAGGCAAACATACACACACACAAAAAAATTAAAGGTATTTTTTTTAAAAAATAGGTTTATGACAAATAAATGAAGCATTTTCTGAAATAATTTCTTTGCTTGCATAGTGTCTGTCCTTCTCTCACTACTATGCTGATTTTCCTTTGAGACTATTGATTCTCTAGCATATCCATTTTCACACCAGTTGCAATTTTCTTTGTACATCCAAAATGTAAACAGCGTGATTAAGCAAGAAATGGATGTCTCAGCTAGAGAACCATGGAGGTAGCTGGATTGTTTGGCATGAGGAAGGAACATTTGCTCTGGCTTCAGTCTTACAGTAAATGTATGGAGTGAAGCCTAAACAACTGTTCACTGGATCATCATATGGCTTGTGAGAGTGTTTAGCAAGCATTCTGCTAAAACTTAAAAAATAAGAAAAAAAAAAAGAAATGTCAAAATGTAGTCTGCTCTCTGCTAGCACACAACTATTCTATACCCGACATTATAGAAGCAGAAGAGAATTATATAACAAGCCCTTAGATGGTAATTTCTGCCACAACCCTGGATGCTAGGGTAGGTTTCTAACACTATCATGTCCAGTTGCTTCCAAGTATCCTCTTTTATTCAAAGTTTTAAATTTACATTTGGTTCCATGTTTGTTTGTTTTCCATAATACTTTCTTTCTCTTGACCCCTTAATCTTGCTGCCTATGATACTGTCGAGGAAAGGTACCCAGAATTTATCAAAAGAATGCTGCATTCTGTAACACAATCTTTACACCCAAGCTCAACAATGATCTTTGGATTAATACTTTCAAAAATAAAGTTAAACTCTGTGTCTCACTGCCCTGTTTTCCCCTTTACAGCACTTTTACCATCTGTAATAATTTTGTAACACTGTTCTATGTTTTTGTCGATGCCTCAAGTCAAGGGCTTCATCTGCTTGTTGTGTATCTCTAACACCAAACAGAGTGTATGAGTATCACTAATGCATGAGAATGATGGTGAAGCAACCATCAATCAAAGAACCAGTAAATGAAATCTAGTGATGGAATGTAAGGACCTTTCTTCATAAATTCATGGGCATCCGTGAGAGGAGAGAGCTTATAAGCTTCTTTCTTTGTTTGTCTTATACAAACCATCAATGCCAGCTGATCCTCCCCAAGGCAGATCCCTCAAATGGATCCTGCTGAGGCTGGACAAAGTCACTGCAGCGTTAATGCAGGACCATACATGCCCTTAACCACACCTAGAACCTTACTCATAGCAAAAGAAGCTATGGTATATTTTCTTCTCATCATATTACCAATTTAGACTATACACAAGTTTGGATCTTCTGTAACGTTTATGACATCTGGCCGGCAGCTTCTAAACCCCACGGGATGCCTTGAAATAAGCAACAGTTGTATTTTGCAACATTTGAGTTATGACATGAGACTGAGTATGTATGCAAGTGCTTTTATACTTATTATTTATATTATAAAATTCCATAGAGAGGAGAAATACATAGTCATGATTATTGTATTTTCACCATTTCCTTAGCAAAGACAGGGACTTCTTTTCACATTCTGTTCTTTTAGCATTTAAAGACAGTAAGTTTATGTCAGCATAAAAAGTAATGGGTCTTGTTATGGCATTTTAATACATACATGTCATCATATTTTGTTCTTATTCATCCTTCCTCTCAAATACTCATCCGGGAAAGAAGCATTGAACTACATATTTTCAGAGAAGAAATTATATTCTGACAATTAATTAGGAAATTTCCACAGCTCATGTTAACTCTTCCAAGCACCATTACAGAAGAGTGACCAAGCCATTCCCCACAAACTTACCTCTGATCCTCATTGTGAAGGACGGACATTTCTCAGCAGTTTCCATTTTCAAGAATGTTCCTGACTATGAACAATAAGCCTGATTTCCCCTTGACATAAACTATCTTCTCTGTCTCCTTATCATGTCAGGGAACCCAACAACACCTCACATCACATTGGACTCATTAGAAGACAGCTATAAATTAAACACTGTAATGTGAAGCACATCAGAAAAGCCCCCCTCCCTTCATGAGTTTGCCTAAAGGTGAAGGTATGGACTTTAGATAAATTGGGTAATACCCCAGTGCCCTTGAGTATTTTCAGTTGTCAAGCAACTCTCATGTAAGTAAACAGCCATATAAAAACACACATATGTACATATATATGCATTCTTTAACAAATATTCTACACAATATTAGAATAAATGCTGTTAAAAGTATTTAGTGCAAAAGCTACGGAAAGGATCTTGTTAGTAAATTCCTACTTCAAAAACCTCTGCTGTTCAAAAACATTCATCCCCCTTATCATGATTTTCTGTTCACACATTTTTAACAACTTATGTTAAGAGTCCCTGATAGCTATGACTTATTAAATAATAGTGCAGGCACTCGGGTTAGGTACTGTTGGTAACTAGTAACTGTACTATTATCAGAAATTGTATTTAAAAATAACCAGCTCATCGCATTTTGAACAAGCCAAGCACATAACAAGACTTATTTTTTTGCAATGTCAGGATCCTCAACTTCCTTCAGCTATGAGAATTGGAAGAGAAAAATGCTGAAACCCATCTCTGGTACCAGGCAATCGAGGAGGACTCCATAATTATTGACAAAAGCTGTACAATGACTTGAGGCATCACTGATAGCCGGACTGGAAACTGGCATCTATAATGAACCTTTGAGCAGGATACAGCAGCTTTTAAAAAAATGTATAATTTAGCTTTGGTAGTTTCCATAAAGTAGATGTTTGATCCTGCCAGTGACCTTCCATGAACTTCTAGCCATGTATAGTCTTTTGGTAAAAAGGTAGAAAATAAAGACTCTTATTTCCCTACTAAGGTGGTAATTACACTTAAGTTGATGTAATTGTGATGTTCGTGGGAGATCTTTATAATTTACCCTTCCATACACTCGCTCTCTCTGTGAAGCCTTTCCCCCCTGAGAAAGCATTTAGAAGAAAAGAACTAACATGCTTGCAAATTGAATAAGTGTTGCATTACAGTGGTTTGCAACCCATTGATAGACCTTTATGCTTTGAACTTCAGTAACAGCATTTGAGAGATTAAAATCGCCTTAGCCAGCAAGCATTCGCTTTCTAAAAGTTCCTATTTCTGAAGCATGAAAGCCCTAAGTTTTGAAAGCTGTGTAAGTCCAAGCAAAGCAAACAGTACCTCTCTCAAGTGAGTTCAATGGTGGTTGGGCTTTCAGAAAACGACTTTTTTTGAGGCTGTCTACAAATAGCCAAAGAAATTTGTCCTTCATTCAACATCTTGGGTTCCTCGGCCATTCTAGTAATTACACATGTTGCCAACCCAATTAAGATTTCAGAAGGAAAGATGATTATTCATTGTAGCAATTTCACTTTTTAGTCAGTGGTAAATTCTGTGAGAAAACTTCATCCTGCAACTTTCCCATCCTCCTGGAATAGGGGCTCTTGGTTGTCAGCCAGAGAAACATGCAAGCCTATCAATATAATTCATGCTGCTTAGAGGGGAAAATTACAGGCATTTCCCAAGCTAGGGCAATTAGCCTTTAGCATTGGAACCCTAGATTATTTATCCACTCAGAAACATCTATACAATGAGAAACAACTGCCTTGAAAGGCACTAAAACGTTTTGTCCAGTTCCCAGGGGCATCTCTGCCTGATGAAGCATTTAATCAACCGCTGCCTAGAGTCATTTGCATTCTATGCGTGTAAACAGTCATGGGAGATAGTCACCGAAACAACTAAAGAAAACAGCACTCAAATAAACTTATCTAAAATAGGACTTGTCTCTACAGGTCTCCAAGAAAAGATCCGAATCTACTAAGGGGCATGTCCAAGTCATCAGCTCTTCTTTTTATTTCATAAAGAGAGAACACTGATAAAAAGGATGTGTATGTGTGTGTGTGTGTGTGTGTGTTCCTTTAAACTCTCAGACTAATGGTCAGCATCATTTCCCTCATTTTTGGCACTACTCTTCTCTCCTCAATAAGAAAGTAGACTACATGAGGGCAGAATGATGGGAGTTCATGCCAATGAAGCTTAACAATTCTTTGATGAATAATTGGTTCTTGAAATCTTCTAATGGCTCAACTAGTCTAAACAAATCTAAACAAGATTTCTACCAGGGGCTGAGGACTATCCCCCTCAATATGATTACATCCTTTGATTCTTTGAATCAAGGTCTTTCCTGCTGTCTTGTACTTTCAGGCCATGTTCTACAGCCTGAATTAAGCTGCACTCCACACAGCTCTCTCAGAGGCAGAGGCAGAGGCAGAAACAGTCTGACACCATGCACAAGACCTGTGCAGGTTCAAGCCAGACAAAGCCAGGCACAGAGAAGAGGAAGGAACACCAAGAAGCTATTTGCAACTAATCGCTGCTGGGAAAGGAAAAGGCATTTATTTCTCCCCACTGGAGTGACAGGGAATGTATCAACCACACACCAGAGCACGCCCCTTGCTCGGAGCAGATGGCCAACACCAAATACACTCCATGTTTCTGTTGATGTGTTTTGTTTGTTCTGGTTTGGTTTGGGGTTCATTTTGTTTCCTTTTCTTTAAGAGAAGGAAAGAACATGGAAACAGAAACAATGTAATCAGAATCTATTGTGTGAAAAAAATAAAGTAAAATAGTTATCTATGTTAAAAAAAAAAGATGCAGTCTATGCCATGTCTTGACAGCTTACAATTTTTGATACCTGAGTCCTTTATGCTCTTAGCCATGCAAGCTATGCTGAACTAAATAATGTCAAACAAAATTTCCTGGTACCCTTCCAAGGATAAGAAATGTCAGGTTTTTCCTATGTTCTGGGGAATGGTCCAGAGACTACTCAGTGGGGGTTCTCTGAGGGCTGTTCTCTGAAGAGGCTCCTCTGCAACCTCCTACCACCCATCCTCCCTCTCATGGTAGTCATCTCTCTGTCTCCTTGCCTTCTATTCTCACTCCAGGTTTTAAAGGGAGATGTTTTCTTCCTACTAAATCTCCATTATATGTAGGTATTAGCATATTGTACTGTGTCTGTGTAAGGCTCTTCCCCCCACCTTGAGGTCTAGCACAGCTTCAAGGCCCCTTTTCCTAGTAAGCCACATTGTCTGAAGAAAAATATACACCATGTTTGTTTCCAGACCAACTCTGGGTTCTTATTGTTATTTCTTTTAATATATTTTCCAACTCCTCTGCATTTATGGTGCTTCCTGATTCTGACGTCACAGAAGTTAAAAGTGTGCTGCTTAAACTTTCCCTACACAAGATTTAATAAATACATAACTACATATCTGAAAAAAAACCAAATATTCACTTAAATAATAGGGCTTTGCACACAAGAATAACAGGAAAATGGTCTTTTGGAATTCAAGCTATTCATCAATAGAGGACTCTTCTTGCCAATTACCTAGGTTCCTTATTGTCAAATAACACATGGACCCTTGTTTTATATATTTGAATATTGTTAATTGATGCTGATAAAATTGGGGGTTCTAAATGAACCAATTTTTAGTTCTTATTACAGGAATAATGAGGACCCATTTGCAGTCTGGATTCAGCTCTCCTGTTTATTAGTCATTTGATTTTACATCATTTTTTGACCTCAGTACCTCAGTATCTAGATAATTTGCAGAATTTTATAGTGATTAAATGAATCAATACAAATAAAGAATGTAGTCTGTACTGCCAAATGTTAGTTTTGACTTTCTACCTTGCAGAATTTAGAACATTCCCATGTGCCCCAAGTACATTTTGCTAGTTTGTTTCACGGAGTCAATTATCAAAACTTCAGAGCTTAGAGATTTTGCACCTTGATGTTTCTTCTGTGTTTATTTGAATGTGATCTTCCTAAAACTCTGTCCTAAACTTTGCACTGCCACATTTAGCATGGTGTCTCACAGTTAGAGCTCTGCTTTTTCCTCTTCAGTTATTCATGGTTGATCACAGGCTCATCCTTCCTCTCTGCCCCTTCTTGCTTCTTCTTCTAATACATGCATATGTTGATCTGGTTGGTATTACAAAGCCTGTAATACATATCAGTAACTGTAGGGAAGATCTCAGCAGGGTCTCAGAAAGACAGCCTCTTTCTTGTCTTCTCATTCTCTGACTTTATACTCTTTCTGCACAGCAAGCCACTACTTACCTAATATAAGCAATAAGACAGCCATATAAGCCCATAGCCATAAAATACAGAAAAATTAGCCTAACTTTTCTTTGCCTTATGTGGAAGACTGGCTATATGGATAATTTTCAACCCTCATGTGTGATAGTAGCGCATAAGACCCTCATTCCAGAAAGAGTCTTGCTTCATACCTGGGGGAATAAGCTACAGAAAGACCAAAGAGAATCTGAGTGGGCACTTTATTGTCCACTTATTTTATTATCAGTGAATTCTGTCCTTCGTGTCTATTCATAGTTGTCCACGCTTCACTAAACTTAAGCATAAAAAATGTTTCCCCAGGTCTTTAGATCTTCAACTTGAATGATTCTATGCTCATGAAACTTTCACTAATAAGTTTGTTGTTTTGTTTTTTAATTCTTCCTTTCAATCTGCCTTTTGCTATAGGGATATCTGTCAGGATCATTTTGATAGATGAGTAAAGGTATCATTCTATGGATCACCAAGATATGTTCAATGAAAAAGAACCTACTGTGGAAAACTTATGAAAACTTAGGCTCTACTGAGCCAGACTATTTCATGCATTCTCCTGTGATCAAGAACAAAAGTGTCAATTTTCACTAGTTCATTGCACATTTGAAGGCTCATTACTCTCTCCAAAAAGGGCCTACCATCAATACTAGAAAATAAAGTAACAGAAAATTCCAAAAAAAATTTTACTGAACAGGAAGCAATTAATTATAGGAAGTCTCTTTTCTTGTTTAGTCTTTGCTTTTCCATGTGGCCTAATTCACCTATTATACTTTTCAGAATCATATTGTGATTATTTTTAATCCCGTACTATTTCAGACAGCATGGGATCAAGTCTTTATGTATGAAATTTATCCTTTCTGCTACATCTCCTTGCAAAAGTCTTGCATGTTTTTCATTTGTTTGTTTTGTTTTGTTTTGTTTTATCTTTAGTTAGCAATTTTTCTTGAATCTTTCTTTGGTTGATTGCTTCTATGACCTATGTCTAAGCATTTTTTTTTGAGAAAACAAGACATAAATATTTTATTTTTGCAATTTTTATTTACTTATATTTTATTAAAAGAATAAAGATTTTATTAAGCATCGTAAGTTGCATTCAATAGCCTGCAATTTGTTTTATTTAAATTATTGTCCGGTATTTTGATCACATTATTTTACTTAACCCAGTTCCTCTCATATGCTCCCTACCTTCCTAACCACCCACCCTCACATTCTCTCTCTTAAAAGAAAATCAAAGTAAAAAAAAAAAAATAACAGTACTAAAAACAAACAAAAACTAAAACAAAAAGCTATAAAAATCATAAATTTAATTTTGTTGTAAGTTTATATTTTTCGCATAACCTATCTTATTGAGGATTCTTTTTTTTTTAAAGATTTATTATGTATACAGTATTCTGCTTGCACACCAGATTTCAGGATAGATGGTTGTGAGACACCATGTGGTTGCTGGGAATTGAACTCAGGACCTTTGGAAGAACAGCCACTGCTCTTAATCTCTGAGCCATCTCTCCAGCCCTTATTTAGGATTCTTAAACACTCCTAACTCCCTTCTATCCACTGACCCAAGGTAGGTGAGAAAGAGGTTATTAAGTAAAGGGGCGGTAGAACATTTTAGAAGTAGTTCCTTGGGATGAGTCCACACTTTGTTGTCCAGATACCAGCAGTCCAGCTCTAAGGCCAGCACCAAACAGCAACAGGAATCAGCACAATTCAGCAGATCAGGGAAGTTCCCCGAGTTCTCTGCAATGTTTCTCTCTGCAAAGTCAGGTGTTGAAGCACAAAGATCAGCACAGCAATGCAGATCCAAAAAGCCAACTCACTGTCCATGGGCTTCTATATATCTCCTCTCCTCAGAGTCCACCCACTGATGTGCTCAGCTGACCAAAGTCACACCCCTTGCACAAGACAGCTCACAGCAAAACATCACATGATTCGACTGAATATCCAAGGAAACAGGAAATGTCCACTTTATTTTGTGTTGGTCAGCTGCTGCTGGGCATGATGCCAGCCTTGTGGTATGGTTGATAAACCCAGTAGCAGTTTTTCTCTTGAAAAAGCTTATTTTTCATTTCCTGGTGGGTATCAATTCAAATAACATGTTTGTTATGATTGGGACTTTGTGCTACCTTCTCCTCAGTGCTGAAAAACTGTTCAGTTTGAACTTCTGCAGGCCCTGTGTACAGTCACAATCCTACAAGTGCATATTGCATTGATCTATCGTATCGTGAAGGTGCTCGGAGTCACCCCCACTTTTGACTATTCTCATCTTCCTATGATATCTTCCACATAAAGTCCTGAGCCTTGAGTGTGGAGAGTGGACAGAAGCATCCCATTTAGGACTGGTGCTCCGCAGTCTCTCACTCTATGCTTATTATTCAGTTGTGAGTCTCTATATTACTTCCCATCTACTGAAAGAAAATCTTTTCTGATGAACAACTCTCTGGTCCATCAATATAGCAATATATAATTTGAAGTCATCTTATTGCTATTGTCCTTTGTCTGAGGAATAGTAGTAGTTTTTTCTACTAGAACCCATGACCTAGGTAACCTGCAGTTCTTGGTCTCTTTAGCAGGGTTGGGTATGGGTTCCATCTCAAGGAATGGGTGTTAAAGCCAATAAAAAATGGTTGGTTACTTCCACTAACATGTGTGCCACTAATGCACCAATACATCTTGCAGGCCGGTCACTTTTTCAGGTTTCAGGGTTTATAGCTGGGTGATGTTGGTGATTACTTTTATCTTCTGAGAGCATGCAAAGCACCCCCAGCACTATAAATGCTAGTAATGCTCATTGGGCACTGGCCTGATTTCTCCACACTCAATGACCTGAGTAAATTGCACCTTCAGCAACAGGGCCCTAGCATCAGGTTCCAGAAAGTAACCAATAACCACACATTTTATATAGAAAATCAGGTTGGCTTTTTGTGGTGCCTTATGCCTATAACTTATTTTGATTTTGTTTCTCTGCCTCATATATTGTAAAGCCCTGACATTATATGCTTTATTCATCTGTTTTCTTAATCAAAGGAAAACTGAACTTGAGGCTTGTTTTCAAAAGTGGGCAGGTGCTGGGATTAAAGACCTGTGCTACCACCATCACGGCTGGTTGAATTTCTAAGCAAAAAATAAACTATTGCCCTACACTTAGCTTGCATGTTTATAATGTAAAGCAAAGCTGCTTTGATTAGTTGTTGATTTTATGAGAGTATTTGCACTTCAATGAAAATAACAGTATGCTATTATTGAGTATGAGATATTAGTGAGAAAATATCAAATAAGGAGACCTCTTCCCATTCAAATTGTCATGAATATTAAATACAGTTACAAATGTATATAGTCAGTTTTGGTGGCTTCCAAAAACGTAATGACGTTCCATACAGGTATGGTGCTGGGGCAGATACTTGCACAATGCAAAGGTCAGATGATCCAAGAAAGAGGGGAAGAAGACATCCTAAGGGAGCAGACTTTTCTCTTTCCTGCAGTAAATTATAAGAGGGCCTAACAGTCTGGAATTAGAAGTGGACTTGCGTTTGTAGTTTCAGAAGTAGTAAAAGGCTGTTCAGATCTTCTGGAGAAAATCACTACCCCTGATACCAAGACCTTAACTTCTTTGTGCTTCATTTTCCGCACTTATAAAAGCTGGATATCTTTCCTCCTCATCACATCACATAAAAGAAAAATGCTAGACACATCAACTTCTCAAACTCTAATTATACAGCTTTCAATCTTCCTCATAGTTATTTCTATACAAATAAGGTGAAATGGAGAATTGAATCTCATACACAGTTTTCTTCCTGCAACATTCGCTGCAGAATTGTTCTTTGAAAACCTACATGAGTTTCTTGAAACCAGACTCTGGTAAATAAAGAAATAAACTGAATATGGTCCATATTTTTGTATGGACTTCAAAGAACTTACAAGTTACTTTGTTTCAAATTTCTGGTTCTACTGAACTTATCTGTGCTACCAATATCTTCCCTAGTTCTAATATCCCATGACCACTTTGTATTCAGATCTAAATCGACTGCGGGGTCATGTGGCATTGTGCAAATGTGCACTGTTTCCATATTAAAACCATTTCTTCCTTTCACTTCAATGAAGCATGGAAGAAGAAACAAAGGCACAGATTCTTGAATCATAACAAATTAATCTTAACCCCTAGCTGACAAGTACTCAACCTTTCTTTGTCTCAGTCCTCATCTTAAAAACTGAAGTTACTTAAGTAGGTTTAAACAAAGCTTCCCCAAGTAGACAACATCAATCAAATACCAGTTTATTTAGCACACTAGTTTTTTTTTCTGTTCTGATCATTGTTTCATGGTTTCAATAATGTGTTTTTCCAATACTAATTCATCTGCCTAGCCCATACCGTCACCATTTTGCTCTATATATTCATCTTACATGGCCATTCATTTAGAGTTCTTAGTTGCTGTGTAGATGTCTTTGAGGGTCAAGCTTCTCTCAATCTCTTTACTACAAAACTCTACTCAGTTTTATTATTAGTATCTCAAATTTAATATGTACCAACAATAATGCATATGCCCATGAACATTACAAAAAATTAGCTAGCAGAATAAAAACATTTCACTCAAAACCTCATGGTGGGCTGCCAAGGACTGATTGTTGAGTGAAGGGTAAGAAGCTAGGTTTAGCTTAGATAGTTTGAAGCCTTTTTTATAATCTTAGATTACATTTGGTAGTAAATGGGGAATAGCTCTGGGGATACTACTGATGGGGTCTAGTGATATGGTCCAGACTATAGACTCTGGTGATTATTTCAATAAATAAACCTTGAAAGTTGGCCTGACAACTCTGGAGGATGGTGTCAATAATCTATGCTTTGTCACCAAGTAAGCAGAACCTAATCCTAGCACACCTTTGTTAATAAAGGACATCGTTGATCACTCTTTCTGTGGATAAGTAATAGTAGGGATGTCCAGAAATAATGACTGCTACACACTTACTACACAAAATTTACTCAGGAGTCTTGATAGTCCACTCAGGAACTATTAAACTCAAACCTATGCATCAGATACTATTATAAATGCTGGGAATATGCCGGTGGACAAATTGACCAAAATTCCCATGCTCAAGGAGTATTGCACTAAAAAAAGATTTCAGATATAAAGAGCATTTAGTTGGAGAGTTTTGTTTAGTTGTTATGTTGAAATCATGTTCCTTGATTGTTAGTTTCTGCTGGAGTATTTTAAAGGGAAGAGAAAGCACACACTTCTACACACACATAAATATCTACTAGTGCGTGTATATATTCACATGCCAATATCTGTAATTGACAGCACCATCCCCTCACACCATATATATTTCTATAAGGGGGATGGGACTTGCTTTCTCATATGTTTCACAGTTGAAAAGCAAAGCAGATGGTGCTTCTAGAGGAGGCAGCTTGCTTGCTGAATATACAGAAATAAAACAGAAATATATATACAGAAATAAAACAGAAAATGAAAGGCAAGAAAACATTCTCATTTGAATAATGAACTATCTGATGTCGCCTCAAAGTTGCAGTTTCATTCTTATCCAATGAAAAGAAACATGCTCAGGCCTTTTGTTCTACATTTATAACAAAACTCAAACCACATGTCTGTCATGTAACAAGCTACTCTGGATAATTTTCTCAAAGAATAATAATCATTGTTTGATGGAACAACTTGTAAAACCCAGAAGGTACCCAGGAAAGTTGACACTTGAAGTAAACTATCTAAGGGGTAATTTGTGGTGACAAATGATCCATTGAATGTTGCATCTAGACTTTAAAACAATTGTTCACACACAAAAGAAAACAAAGGTCTGACAATATGCTCCATCTTAGCTTCCTCTCCCTTTTCATTTCCGTGTTTTCTCTAGTGTAAGGAAGCATCAAATACTCATGAGAGCCGAAATGATGCCTGTAGAGCTTTTATAATTATTAGTCTAAGCTAATGATTTGATTACTTTTTTCTGTGACTATCTTGGCTTATTTCAGCCAGATTATTTTTCAGCTTCTACTGTATGCTGTGTATCTTTCAATGAAATACACAGAGCGCAAATTTGTGGGTCCCCACCTACCATTTCACTGTTGTTATGCACATCAGCAATGCTCACTATTGTCTCCAGGAGGCTTTGTTTAGACCGGAAATAACAAAACTTCAAGGTAATCAACAATGTGTAATAACAGGTGAGGAGGTGGCTTTACTCCCTCCACAGGCCTGTGAGGAAGGAACCTTTTGATGCAACAGTTGACCTGTCCCAGGGAATCAGTCGTTTCTTTTCATCTATTACATACAGAATTCTCAGGAGCCAGGAACCACCTCTGCAAAGGCTGACCAAAGTTTCCTGCTTTTCTAATTATTTGCAGTATGAGGAAAGCCAGCAGATAAAGATGGAACAAAAGATACTCGTGCTACAATGACTGGCACTGTCACTGTGCTAAACTAAGTTGATAAAATCTGTGGGATCCCCACCTCCAGTGGAAACAGGCATTGTGTAGCAACATCATGTGGTTGCAATTCCACATAACAGGATAAAACTGTCCTATGTACCACAGCAAACACTTTATTTTCCCCCAACAACAGATAACAAAGTTCCTTGAGGAATTCTTACCTTTGTACCCCATAACTGAAATATAATAACTCAGATTTAACAATGTTGAACCACTGGTATTACCTCAATTTGTATTATACAACTTGGTAAAGGAGAGAAAAGAAAACATAAATATCTGATATGATATACCTATATATACATACATATCATATATATGTACTTATATATGTACATATCATATATATGTATATATATACATATATATATATACAAACAAGTTCTTTTTTAAGTAATTTATTCCCTCATATATTGCATCCCAACTGTAGTTTCCTCTCCCTTCAATCTCTCCCCTCCCCATCCACTCCTCCTCCATTTCTCTTCAGAAAAGGGCACCCCCCTACCATAGATATCAACCAAACATGGCATATCCGGATGCAGTAATAGAACAGCCCCCATTCTCTGTTAGGGGCCCCACAAAAACACGAAGCTACACAACTATAAAAAATGTGCAGAGGTCCTAGGTTAGAATCATGTGGGTGCCTGGATTGTCGGTTCAGTCTCATTGAGTCCCTGAATCCAGGTTTGTTGATTCTGTGGAGTTTCTGGGTTCTGTGGGTTGTGATGTCCTTGACCCTCTGGCTCTCACAGTCCTTCCTCCCCTTCCACAGGACTCACCGAGTTCTGCCTATTGTACAAACATATTCTTAGTAGAACATTCAAGATAATTACAATCCTCATCTTTGTCACTGGTTTTGTGGCTGTTGCTGGTATTTGAATCAACCTCCTTTGATTACTCATGCTATATTTCAAGCAACTCAAAAGTTTTCTTTTTGTTTGTTTGTTTGTTTGTTTGTTAATTTGAAGGATGACCGATGCCTTCATTCCTGAAGTCTAGACCATTTAAATCCTGCCTAGATTGGGTTGTTGTAGCTTCCTGTTGGTTTTAATTATTAGAAGTTGTAACATCAAGAGATGCCCTGCACTCCAGACATACCCTTCTTTCCCTCAGTTGAGGTGTAGTCGTCCAAGTTCTCCTAATGCTTCTGATCAGTCTTCCTTGATGACATTGTAACCCTTTCTTAACCTTGACTCAATGAAATCAGGAGTCCAGAAGCGGTCGGGACAACTGCTGCCTTCCATTTCAGTGAAACCGTTCAACCTCCTGGAAGGGCACTCTTCCTCTGGAACCCAGACTGCCAGGCAACAAAACCTAGGGTCTCAGGAGTGTGCGACAAAAACTTACCAGGGAGCTGCTAGGGATGACAGTGAGTGGTACTGTGCCTATCTTCAGAACTTGATTCTTGGACCTGTGAATTCTGTCTATAGGAGATGCAGTACTGGAATCTGATCCACGGCACATTCAGCCTTCTGGAAAGCTGTCTCCACCTTCCTGACTACTGCCACCTAGTTGGTACTGAAACTGCATTTTGTAAAGGCCACTCCACTATTCCATCAAGTTAGCTTCTTCAGGATGATGGAGAACATGGTAAGGGCAGTGAATTCCATGAGACTGAGCCCACAACCATATCTGTTTGATTATTAAGTAAGTTTATTAGTTCCCTCTCTCTCTCTCTTTTTGTAGGTCAGGAAGTAAGTCTCTCAGCTACTGGCCCAGCATCATATCTGTTTGGTTCCCAGTTGATAGTTGACTAGCCACCTTCCCTTCCTCTTCTCCTCCCATGGACCTCCCCTAGTCCACTAATGGCGAAGGTCCTCCTCCCCTTCCATCTGACCCTAGCCTAGCAGGTCTCAGGACTGGCTGCATTGTCTTGCATTGTGGCCTGGCAAGGCTGCTTCCCCCTCAGGTGAAAGTGATCAAAGAGCTAGTCACTGAGTTCATGTCAGAGGCAGCCCCTGTTCCCTTTACTAGAGAACCCACTTGGACACTGAGCTGTTATGGGCTACATCTGTGCAGGAGTTCTGTGTTATTTCCATGCATGGTCCTTAGTTGGAGTATCAGTCTCAGAAAAGACCCCTGTGCCCAGAGTTTTTGGTTCTGTTACTTTCCTTGTGGAGCTCCATCCCCTCCAGGCCTTTCTATCTCCCCTTTCTTTCATAAGATTCCCTGCACTCTGTCCAAAGTTTGGCTATGAGTCACATACAGGATAGTCATTGGAAGAGAAAGAAAACAGGGAACAGGACAGGAACCTACCACAGAGGGACTCTGAAAGACTCTTCCCCCTTCTTTCATAAGATTCCCTATACTCTGTCAGTGGAGTAGGGAACTGGTATAGGGAGAAAAGAGAGAGCGAGTGTGGAATTGGGAGGAGACAAGAGAGGGACCACAGGTAGGATACAAATTGAATAAATTGTAATAAATGATAATAATAAAAGAGAAAAGTTAAATACATACACACAAAGTAGGAACATTCTGTTTCAAGAGTAATAATATGATAAAAAGCAATGAGTAGTTGAGGACCCTCTCTAAATTAGAAAAAGAATAAATGAGATGTAGAAAGCAAATATAATATGCCATACTCAACTGGATTCTTTAGAGGGGTAGGGCTACAAAGACCTTACTGAATCATAGAAAATGAAATACTAATTATAGAATAGATGAGTAGTTACTGTTATTTTTTTAATGTTGACAATGAACTGTGGCTATATAAGATGAAGTCTCAGTCCTCAATAAAATATTTAGAAGTGAAGGATTCAATGGTGACAACATATTCTCAAATATTTTGAATGCAGACATTTTCCTGTTATTGAGATGCAACAAACTAGTGCAGGAAGTAAGTAGCCAGAGACTATTTATATGTGTCTTGCCATATACATCTTTTTTGTGAATTTGAAATAATTTCCAAATAAGATGTTTTTAAACTATTTTACAGTACATTTCAGAGATATCATTTTACTCCTATATCAATATGTTCTAGCTCATTTTATGATCTTCCCTGATTAAGGGTAATTAAATGATGGAAAAAACTATACATGGTATGAAGGCACATATTAGTTTATATGTAAGATGATTTGAGCCTCTTTTCAGCTTGTAATATTTACCTAGGGAAACACTTGAAAGATATTTCAAAAAAAATTTAAAGTGAAGTTTATGAAAAATTACTTAGTAAACATCACTTTCCAAGCAGGCTTCCATTAATACTGTGTCCTTACACAAGACGCTCTACTCCCATGAGTCTTTCCATCAAGCTAGCAATGACAGTACTATCTGTACTTATGCAAAGTTCATCAAAGATAACATGGGCATTGATACAACACTTGCAACACAAGAAAGAGTTATGATTTGATGAGAATGTTCCAAAACAGGACTTTTGTCAGAACCAATGTACCACCCATGCTTGTCTCCCTTGTTCGCATCTCCAGCCTGTAGGCTTAGATTTTTTTACCTAACCTACTTTATTTAGGGTTCTTCAATCCTCTACCTCCCTTCCACCCACTGACATGAGGTATGGAAGAGAAGAAGATCATTAGGAAACGGATTGTAGACATTTTTGGATGTAGTTCCTTGTGATGAATCCACTCTCTATTGTCCGGATGTCAGCAGTCCAGTCGAAATAACAATGCGAAACAACAACACAAATTAGCACAATTCAGCAGATCTGGACAAATCAGTGAAAGACAAAAGACTCATTTGGACTTTTCCTGAGAAGTTCTCTGAAACGTTTCTCTCTGAGAAGTAAGGTGTCAAAGCACAAAGATCAGTGCAGCAACATCGCTCCAAACAGCATTGTCTCACTGTCTGTGGGCTTCTGTATATCTCCTCTTCTCAGAGAACACCATGGATGTTTTCAGCTGGCCCTTGCACAAGACAGCTTGCATCAGTACATCACGTGCCCTCTCACAGGACAGCTTCTAGTGAAACATCACATGACACATATGATTCTTAAAGGACAACAACAATAACAAACACAGAAACCTCCACTTCACCAGCCAGTGTTCCCAGCTGTTTAAAGCCAATCAGAAGCATAGGGCAAGAGAGATCCTTCACAGTCTACCCAAGTCAGCATCTCTGGGCACTAAACAGGGTGAAGCAGGTGGAGGATCAATATGGAGAAGAAGAAAGATACCTTTCACAAAATGGTTGATTGAGTTAGTGAGTCAGTGACATTAATGATCTAAAACCCATCTATTCATCTACTACTCAAAGCTTTGGCCCCAGTTTCATCCCCCTCACCAGCAAGGGAAAAATAATTCCCTTCTAGTTTGATTGACCAGATGAAAGTCTCATGTTCAACCATAATCTAAAGCCTATGTATGTGAATGCACTGTTCTGATTGGCTTAAGTCTTCTTGCCATAATCCATCCTTACCATGATGTGAGTGTTCTGAAGTCATTCCTTTGTTACTGAACAAAGTAAAGGATTGTGGTGCAGCTGAGAGATCACCCTCAGTGTCTACCATAGGTGTAAAACACACATCAGTTTCATGCACAGAATGAAACATTTTATTAGTTTCCCACCATATTTACCAAGCTCAACAGAGTGTGCTCATGACTATGAAGTCATGAAAACATGATACATGCCCTCTCCTTTTAAAAGACTTATGACCACGATGAAGGCAATGAAGCACATTAAGAAAATATATAAGAATATAAGATAGGATATTGTATTAATCCATTACCAATTATTAAAAATACACTTCAGAAGGGGCAAATAGATAATTTTACTTATCTCAGAGTTGAGGAGGTTGAAATCCAAGACTGGGGGTAAGTTTTATTAACTGAGCCTCAGCTGAGGACTTTAAATCAGAGGGCATAATGGCTAGAACACGTGTAAAAGCCATAGCACAAAGAGGTAGGAAGCCAGAGAGAGCAAGGCACAACCAGCCTTACTCTTCCACAGTAACTCATGCTCCCAGGGAGTCACTTACTCCTTGAGATCAGCCTTGCTTTCTTTTGAGGGTAGTGTCTTTAATGACCTAATGACTCCACATCTTATTTCTCAAAGATTCTACTACCTTTTAGCACTGCTACATGAAGACATATTTAGGAAACAAATTGCATTCTAACCTTAAAACATGTTAAATGTCCAACCTGAGGAACATGTGCTTTTTAGGACACAGTCTGAAGTGGATGGGTAGATAAAGTAAATATAAGAACTTAGAAATAGATATGCTCTCCAAGCTTTGACAACAGGCTACATAGCCTGTAAGCCACCCACACCCAGCTTCCCTTCTACAGTTTCAGTCACCACACTCACCCATGTTCTGGAAGTTTTAAATGGAGAGTCTCAGAAATAAGCAATTTAAACATGTAAAATAACATGCTACTTTAGGTACATATTGAAGTCTGTATGCCTTTTCTAAACCTCTATCTTGCTTTAAGACACAAATTACATCTTTGCCAAATGTATGTGTTAGCTTTCTAACCATTACTCACTTTAAAAGCATCGTGTTTACCAGGTCATCTGTTTCTATTTGTAGTGTTGTATCCCAATAACCCTTAATAAACTTAATAATATCTCCAACATTTGAGAGGAGTGAGGATGACAACTTGGGTATAACAAAGAGAAGTATTTTTAAGTGTTTCCTGTATCATTTCACATCACGAGAATTATAATGAGGTAGGCTACAAGGCATTTTTATTGGGGAGGAAAGTCATTATCATGTAACTTTTATCATTATCATAGTATGTGGTTATATTTTTCTATTTTCTTTTAAGTATTGATAATTTCTTAATATTGTTGACTTATGAATTAAATTTTTTATAATTATTTTTATTAATTAGTTTATTCACTTAAATCTCCCCTATATCTTCTTCCCCCCTCCCCTCCCAATCGTACCCTCCCTCTTCCCCACCCCTGTCCCTCTTCCACTCCACTGATAAGGGAGGTCCTCCTCCCCTTTCCTCTGATCATAGTCTATCAGGTCTCATCAGGGGTAAATGCATTGTCTTCTTTTGTGACCTGGTAAGGCTGCTCCCCCCTCAGGGGGAGGTGATCAAAGAGCTAGCCACTGAGTTCATGCCAGAGACAGTCCCTGTCCCCATACTAAGGCAAAGAAGATGGACATCAGAGGAGGGAGAAAACAGGGAACAGGACAAGAGCTTACCACAGAGGGCCTCTAAAAGGCTCTACCCTGCAGGGTATCAAGGCAGATGCTGAGACTCATAGACAAACTTTGGGCAGAGTACAGGGAATCTTAAGAAAGAAGTGAGAGGTAGTAAGACCTGGAGAGGACAGGAGCTCCACAAGGAGAACAACAGATCCAAAAAGTTTGGGCCCAGGGGTCTTTTCTGAAACTGATACTCCAGCCAAGGACCACTCATGCAGATAGCCTGAAACCCCTGCACGGAGGTAGCCTATGGTAGTTCAGTGTCCACATGAATTAAATTTTATCATGGATATGTAAGTATAGGACAAAGAAAGCATATAAAATTTGTACCACATATGGTTTCGCGTAGCTATTGAGAGTGTAGGGACACAATCCCAGAGGAGAACGAGAACTACCACTGTACAGTAAAAGTTAATTTTTGTACTCATGGACAAGGACAGATCTTGGCCACAGACCGACCTCACAGTGTCTCTTCTGGAAGCAGCTTCAGTGGCTGGTTCTGTAATGACCACAGTTGGATGCTGGGGTACGCATCAGTCTCTAACAAGACCATGGCTAGCCAACCTTCAGTGTTTCTAGCCTCCATGACATTACCAGTACTGCTTGTTTTCAGATTGCAATAATATCTCTTGCAAAGGTCTATGCATTGTAGGGGTGGCAACAATCCCTACTACCTGGGTCTCTTCCGGGTCATTGGTCAGCACACTTTTTTTTTTAAAGGAAAATTTACTCTTCCATTCATGAGCAGTGTTGGAGTCCTTATGAAAGACAAGTCTCCCAGAGTTCCCACATCATGACCACTGTGACCTGGAAGGGAAAGCTAGGTATGCAGGGTAAAACCTAGCCCTGGGCAGTGACTATTACTGTTCTGGAGACCCTAAGACTATCATAGCCCCAGCACAGGTGGACAACAATGAGCAGAAAAACAATTCTTTCATGTGAAAAGATACTCAACACCAGAGAGCACATTTAAAGTGTTCCACTGCTCATTATCTAGCTGGTTTACGAAGTGTCCTGATTCCTTTAACTACTGGCTTAGCATGGAGTAGATAAGTAAATGCCAAACAACCAGCAAGAAAGAAATATTGAAATAAAATACTACAAACCAGCATTTGTAAAACATGGAGATGCATATAAAAAGAGAGAGAGAGAGAGAGAGAGAGAGAGAAAGAGAGAGAAATCTTTTGTTTTCAGCACTAATTAGCGCATGCCATGGACAGAAGGTTATGATTAATCCTGGAGAAGTGAAGGAAAGAGAGGTTGCTGTGTTCATTCCTAGCACTCTTACAGTATGTTTATATCAAAGACTTGACCTTCCCCAGGGACTAGAGGAAAGGAGGATGGTGAAGCTAAAACAGTGTTTCTCCAAGTGTCTCCTGGAGCCAGCTACATGAAGAATACCAGAGGCACAGATTTATGTGCAGGCCAAGGGGCCTCACCTCAACCTCACAGAGTCAAAAATTTGGAAGGCTTTCAGGGGTGTATTTGGAAAACCTCTTTGCATGACTATCTCTTAAAACTTGAGACAACTTATGAAAAAGGAACTCTTTAGTCATTAAAGCAGGGCTAAGCAAATATATTTTTATCCAGTGGTTTGTTTTACCCTTTTAGGCCATGAGTGTCCACGTGAATCACACAGAAGTGACCTTGTTTTGTTTTGCTTCTTACTTTCTATGGCAGGCTAGGCAGAAAGGAGCAAAGGGCAGGCTTATGGTTTAGATGTTACCAAAACAATTCACCATTTACTTATACACAACAGGAAAGGGCAAACCTGAGAAACTTCTTTGTATTTCTCAGGCAATTCAAATTGCATGACATTGCCAATGGAGCATTAGCTGATGTCTGTTTGTTAGAATATTGTGTGCTCTTTTGTCTTCCATGGGATACATGGCAACTCTCCAGAAACTCTGGTACATTGTCATACTATAATATTTTTCAGTACAGAAGGGAAATGTATCCCATTTCTCCCTTTCCTTCAAAATTATTTCCCATGCTTTTCAAGGATCTTGGCTATGTTCCAGAATTTTTCTAATCAATCTAACATTGTAAACTGTCGAAATGAATTTTCCTTGCTAGAGTTCATATGACACCATGCATTTACTATCTGTTCTACATCAATCCTTTTATTATTTTATTTTTGTGTTATTTTTGTTGTTTCTTGAATCTTTTTTTTTTTTTGTTATTCTTTTCCAATCTATTGGGATGTTTCCAGTTTAAACATATTCATTAAAATGGCTTTAGAAATACATTTTAAAAAATCTGAGTCAGCAAAATCTTATAGCAGTTGCGGATTCTGGCTGACTCAGAATTTGCAACAGCTCTGAAGGAAGTAGTTTGGGAGTTCTGAGGGTAGATGAACTTTTTGGTCTGAAATGACATGTAACTAGCAGGTTCCACTAACATGTGTGATACATATGTGCTGGCTTTGTCTTCGCCTCTTTTATGGTATGTGGCTGCCTTAGCAAGTTGACCAGAACACTAGTTTTGTTTATTTTTATTGTTGCTTTTCTGTATTTCATATCATAAAAATCACCAACAAAAATATGTATCTCCTCTATGTGAGCATCTCCTAAGTCTTCCACACTTTCCTTGCTGGTTATAATTGCTGACGCATACACTACTCCACTGTACAGCTATATTATATGGCCTTCTATTTCTAAAGAAAACCCTCACTGTGGCTTGTTGTTTGTGTGAAGAAGTTAATAATACTTGTTTGAAAATGCAGAACAGCCTTACCAGGCCACAGTAGAGGACAATGCAGCCACTTTTGATGAGAACTGATAGACTAAGATCAGAAAGGAGAGGAGAATCTCCCCTATCAGTGGACTTGGGGAGTGGCATGCATGCAGAAAGGGGAGGAAGGGTGGGATCAGGAGGGGAGGAGGGAGGGGCTTATGGGGGGATACAAAATGAATAAAGTGTAATTAATAAAAAAAGAATATAATTTCTGAGACAATTTTATAGGTAATTATTATAAAAAAAGAAAGAAAATACAGAACAAATAACTTTCGTTCATTCAATAATAGATCAAAGAATGAAAGTATTGGTCAGAGATGGCAGCTATTGGGCTCTGGGGTTTAAGGGCTGTCATTGCTGTCATACTGTGGTCTTCAACAGTAGGGCACTTAGTAGGGTAGTCTGGGGACCAATATCATCAGTTCACTTGGAAGCTTGATAGACATGACTAAACGGCCTTACCAAGATCTCAAGTCAGAATATGTATGTGAAAAGAACCTCCAGATGACTTCTGTGCTTTTTAAACGTGACTGGTCCCCTTCTTTCTGGTTTACTAAGTGGATTGTCTTGCATCTATTTTCCTGAACTGACTTTGGTTTCTAGAATTAATAATTTTTATTGTATATTATAAAACAATTATGATATCACCTATAAAACTCTTATTGTTTTCAATTTTATTCTCACTAGAGATGGTACTATAACAACACAAGCTTACCTAACTTTGGATGACTTCTTGCCAATGTGAATCAGACCTGTAGAGTCATGTGGAATGGTTTTTAACTTATACACCTTCTTTAAAATTAACCTAAGATAGAGCTTCATCAATACCTCAGAGCTTGGCCCAAACACATGTTTAAGTAAGTGTTAAAACACTTTGTAGGTGGTGTTGTTCTTACATTAGTGAGGGCAGAGCAGATGGCAGTCCTTTGTTCATCTTAGCTTGATGCCTGGCTTGGTGGCCAAAGCTATTTTATGCCTAGGGCGGCACAGTAGAGCTAGTCCTGGTGGAGGGGCCCTACACAAGAGCGCAGGAGAGCTGGCCCCACTCTTCTGCGGTGAGGTGGCATGGATGTGGGTATGATGTCCTCCCCCTACCTTACCACCTGCTGTATTTAGGAGAGCTGTCCCCAAGGGCATGAGACCAAGAGAGCTAGCCCTGTCCCACCACCGAATATAGCTCTTAGGAGAGCGGGCTCTGCACCATGCCTGGGCAACAATAAAGTTGGCCCTGAAGGGGAAGGCATGGGTGAGCCAGCCCAAGGGCGCGAGACTGAAAGAGCTACCAAGGCCCTCACAGGCTACAGCACTTGGGAGAATGAGTTCCCACCCCTTGATTGGGCAGCACAGTGAAGTTGCTCTGGAGGCCTTAGTGTGGGTGAATAGGCCCTGAGGGCATGAGAGCAGGAGAGATGACCCTGCCTCCTGCCAATGGTGGCCTAACCAGAGCAGTCCCAGAGTTCACCCTGGTGGTACAGATAAGGGGGATGATCTGGCAGGCTGATTAGCTCAGCTACCACCCAGGCCCAGACCCAGGGCTCTGAATGGCCCACTCCAAAATCTATATCATCTACAAATGGTTAATATGTGTGAAAGGGCCAGTCCTTGGGAGAGGATCTGCACCAATGCTATATCTGACAGAGGGCTAATGTCCAGAATATATAAAGAACTCAAAAAGTAAAAGAGCAAAAAATCAAGTAATCCAATTAAAAAAATGGAGTACAGAGCTAAACAAAGAATTCTCAATAGATGAATATATAATGGCAGAGAAACACTTAAAGAAATGTTCAACGTCCTTAGTCATCAGGGAAATGCAAATCAAAATGACCCAGAGATTCCACCTTACACCCATCAAAATGGCTAAAATCAATAATTCAAGTGACAACACATGTTGGAGAAGATTTGGAGAAAGAGTAACTCTCCTACATTGCTAGTGGGAATGTAAACTTGTACAACCACTATGGAAATGATCTGGCACTTTCTCAGAAAATTAGGAATAGTGCTTCCTCAAGATCCAGCTATAGCACTGCTAGGCATATATCCAAAAGATTCTCAAGTACACAACAAGGACATTTGCTCAGCCATGTTCATAGGAGCTTTATTCATAATAGCTAGAATCAGGAAACAACCCAGATATCCTTCAACAGAAGAATGGATGCAGAAATGATGTTGCGTTTACACAATGGAATACTACTCAACAATTAAAAAACAAGGAAATCATGAAATTTTCAGGCAAATGGATAGAACTAGAAAATATCAGCCTGATTGAGGTATCCCAGAAACAGAAAGACACACATGGTATACATTCACTTATAAGTGGATATTAGACATATAATATAGGATAAACATACTAAAATCTGTGCACATAAAGAAGCTAAGCAAGAAGGAAGACCCTGGGTAAGGTGATCAATCCTCATTCAAAAAAGCAAATGGGATAGATATTGGAAGATGGAGAAAACAGGGACCAGGACAGGAGCCTACCCCAGAGGGCCTCTGAAAGATCTACCCAGCAGGGTATTAAAGCAGATGCTGAGACTCATAGTCAAACTTTGGGCACAGTGCAGGGAATCATATGAAAGAAGGGGGAGATGAAAGATCTGGAGGGGACACGAACTCCACAAGGCAAGCAACAGGACCAAAAAATCTGGGCACAGTGTCTTTTCTGAGATACTCCAACCAAGGACCATTCCTGGATATAACCTAGATAATCTAGAACCCCTGCTCAGATGGAGCCCATGGCAGTTCAGTGTCCAAGTAGGTACCCTAGTAAGGGGAACAGGGGCTGTCTCTGACATGAACTCAAAGGCTGGCTCTTTGATCACCTCCCGCTGAGGTAGAAGCAGCCTTACCAGGCCACAGAGGAAGACGATGCAGCCAGTCCTGATGAGACCTGCTAGGCTAGGGTCAGATGATAGGAGGACCTCACCTATCAGTGGACCATGGGAGGGGCATGGGAGGAGATGAGAGAGGGAGGGTGGGATTGGGCAGAAATGAGGGAGGGGGCTACAGCTGGATGAATAAATTGTAATTAAAAAAGTAATTAATTAAAAAAGAAAGGGTCAGTCCTGCTTTTCCAAAGCTGCAAGATTTCCATGACACAGGGAAACAACACGATAATCAACGAAGATCCAATACGGATGGTGTCACAAGAGCCAGGTGATACTGAACAAGGCCATGGCTCATTGGATTGAACATTTTCAAGTGAAGATGTGTGGACAGAGTGATACACACTGTGGGGCACACTGTGACATACTATATGTTTTCCATGATGAGATGTTTTCTATGCTTACTTTGCTGATATTGTTGTTGCTACTGCTGCTGCTGCTGCTGCTGATGATGATGATGATAATGATGATGAGTGTTTTATTTGGGGGGGATGTTTCATGTGTAAAGAGTAGTTATGAATGTTGGGGAAACTCACAAAGAATCAGTAAAGATTTTTGAAAACTTAAAAAAAGACATCAATGTATCATACAAGTAGTACTTACTTGAAGTTTTTATTTTTCATAACTCAAATTATAAGATATTTTGTGTGGAAAATGTTATAAAAGACAAAGTAAAAAAATTTTAAAAAAAAGGTTGCATGAGCCTATTGGTAGACCACCCATTCTGCATTTTTCTTCAGGATGATATCACAGGTGTCTGGAAAAGCAGAAGGCTGTAGCTGCCAGAATCTCTGCAATCAGTCCTTTGCCACTTCCCTGAATCCAGGTTATCACTTTGTGAATTTTAACATTCTGAAGAGCTGTTGCACAGCCATTGCTTACAACACTAATTCTGAACCTGTAGACCATGAAAGTATCATAAGACATACTGGTTACGTGACATTTATTCTACCATTTAAAACACTGCATCTACAGAACCAAAAAGTCTGGACACAGGGGTCTTTTCTGAGATTGATACTCCAACCAAGGACCATTTATAGATATAACCTAGATAATTTAGAACCTCTGCTCAGATGTAGCCCATGGCAGCTCAGTGTCCAAATGGGTACCCTAGTAATGGGAACAGGGACTGTCTCTGACATGAACTCAGTGGCTGGCTCTTCGATCACCTCCCCCTGAGGAGGAAGCAGCCTTACCAGGCCACAGAGGAAGACAATGCAGCCAGTCCTGATGAGACCTGCTAGGCTAGGGTCAGATGGAAGGGGAGGAGGACCTACCCTATCATTGGACTTGGAGAGGGGCATGGGAGGAGATGAGGGAGTGAGGGTGGGATTGGGAAGGAATGAGGGAGGGGGCTACAGCTGGGATACAAAAGAAATAAACTGTAATTAATATAAAAATAAAAATTTAATTAAAAAAATAAAACACTGCATGTGTTTTAAGTGGATCTGTATATGAACTTTGGAGGGATATATGTTTGGAGACAGGAAGAAATGGAAGGAGGGAGAGAATCCAGTTGTGGTGAATATGATCAAAACATTGTAAACCCTTATAGAATTTTCAAAATATAAAGCATGTATTATATAGATAAAAATAACTTATAATCCAGGACAATGCACTGTTCAAGGAAGTGTCAGAAAGGGATATAAAAGAACATAAATTTAAAAATAGAAATTTGAGTCGCAAGTAAAATCCTAAGCCACTATAAACATAGAATCCATACTATTAACTTTGTGAGAAACACACTTTGTAGGCTATATGCATAATCCTATACATGACTTACATTGATTGAAGGTCTATGAACCAATGTGAAGGTGTGTAAATGGATATATGTATTTATGTCTGCATAAATATAAATATATATTGAATTTTATATCACTTGCTCTTGCTGAATTCTTATAATTTGGAAAAATAATTTTGTTAAGAGTGAGTGTTGAAGGGTGTGTGACTAAGAGTGGTAGACCAGTCAAGTCCGTGATCACAAGTTAGTAAAATGGTGGTTATTTGCAAGATGGTCTTTCTGTTAATTTTGGTTTAAAACTGAATAAACATTATATAAATACATTGAAATTAGAATGCTGACAGAATAAAAACATTTTGTTTTATAAAAACACCACAGACTATTTTAAAAACATTTAAACATTGGCATTAACTATATTTTCCAAGTACCTTTCCTTTATTTTGACATATGAATAATACAGCCCACATGTTTCTAATTCATTTACAACCAATTCATTGAAACTGGCAAGACCTTTGTGCTAACCACATTGCCTAAAGAGACAGTACAAAGAGAAGTCTCAAATCTTTCACTTGCTTCATTCAGTTGAATCATAGATGAAGGAGTTGTGATTGAGAGAGCTTATTGAAAACTGGCCAGCACAGAGCAGGTGTGGGATAGCTCCCCTTGAGTTGTTGGTTGGTGGTATCCCGGAGACTGCCCCCCCCAAAAGCAACATAAGCTCCCAATTGCTCCCATTGCTCCCAATTGCCCTCCCAAGTATGACCGTATTGCTGTTGACATAACATACACACTGGTCAGGAGGCAGTGAAATCAGGTTAACACTGAGCTGGAGGCCTCCCTCTTGGTGGCCAGCTTACAGCACTGGAATGGACCATGTGAACTCTCTGTGAACAGCATGAACTTCAAGATGACAGGCCTGGGAAGATAAGCTTGTGGGTGAAATGCTGGTGTGGTTGTTATGAGAGTAACCAGCTGCTTCCTACTGGATCTGAGTCCCATTCCACAGGAGGAAACACATGCTTGATACTGTAATTATGGACAAACCCCTATGGCTAAGGAATTTGCAGGCTCTGGGGTGAACCTAATGTGATTTTTCTACTAAATGGATGTAATATCAAACTATTCTATAAATTACCCTCACTCTACTCATAGATTAGTGCAGATCTCAGACTTCATCAGAGAAGTGTTTTTTTTGAGCAGATGACAGGTAACTAGGAACTCACAATTGGTCAAAATGCAGAAAGCAAGCATCATATAAGTGCTCAGTCATTAATGGGACATCTCTACCACCCCACCTCATTCCCAAGGCTCAAGGACCTTCCAGAAGAAGTAGCAGAAGGACTGTAGGAGCCAAGGTTGGCAAGCATTGGAATGAAACCGTGTCTTTTGAGCATGACAGAGCCACCAGATTCATGAACTCTCAGGAGCTCTGGCTGCCTATATGAGACCTGCAACAAGCTCAACCCATTCGTCATTCCAACATAGTGAAGGAATGAGTTCACAAGCCCCTATTCCTAACTGAAGCACCGCGGGCAGCTGATGGCTTCTGCAAGAGTTTTATTTAAGTGTGTGCCCGGCGTTATACTGACCATGCTCCGGCAGACGTTCCAACTCCCGGAAGTATAGCCAGCACAAACAAAGCTAAAGCAGTTATTATGAAAAAAATTAAAATACCATGAAGTTGGGGGCTGGAGAAGTAGAAGAGGTTAGGGAAGAAGTAGGGAGGTGAATATCATAAAAAATACATTGCATAAAATTCTCAAATAAATAATTAAATATATTTTGGAAAATGGGCAGTAATTAGGTGTTTCCTTTCACACTATTCAATTTGGCCTCTTTCATCAGTTTTAGAGGCCCCAAGTCTCCTTTGTTGGCTCTGTTCTTTGGATAGTTTGGAACATGTTCATTAATAATATTAGAAATAATAAGTTCCCCAAATATGTATTCTGAAAGGAATTCTTCCATTTACCGCAGACCTTATTTTCCAATAAAAAGAGCTATAATAATCCAATTACATAATAAATTTCTCGCATTTTACTTCTTTCATGCTTAACTGGTGGTGTGAGCCAGTGCAGACGTCTTCTGCCTGAATTTGCGTGAAGTCCCAACACAAATACTGAGCCGAACATTAATAATTAATGTTCATGTTAATTACTTGAATACCTACATGTTAACTTATCTGTTAATTAATCAATTAACAAACATTTTAATTGTACTTTCCATATACTGTCTCTCCAAAATGTACCTACTCATAAGTCCTACTCAGGCTTCTGTTTAATATACAAAATCCTGGGTCTCTTCTTTGGGGTTCAGAGAATTCCTGTTTAGCCAATATCTCAAAATAATTCTTGGCAACAGATAGATATTGTGCTAGTTAATTAAACTTACTATAAAGCAAAGTTTCTCAGAAGCTACTGATGCCAGACCACTTCACTTTTTTCCAAAATGATATTTGATTATATATTAAGTAATACTTATCTACGACAGGTTCTTTCATTTAATATAGTTGCTAGCTGGAAGATTTCTTCCATCAAGCCACTTACCATCATTTTCATTTGGAACGTGTGGTGGTTTGAATAGGGATGAGATCCACAGACTCGCACGCTTGAATGCTTGTCCCGTAGGTAGTAGTACTATTAGGAGGCTGGCCTTGTTTGAATAGATATGGCTTGGTTGGAGAAAGTGTGTCACTGCAGACGAAGGCTTTGGGATCTCCTATGCTCATGCTATGCCCAGTCTCTCCTTGCTGCCTTCAGATCAAGATACAGAATTCTTGGCTCCTTCTCCAGCACCATGTCTGCCTGCATATTGGCTTGTTTCCCACAATAATGATAATGGACTAAACCTCTGAAACTATAAACCAGCCCCAATTAAATGTTTTCCTTTATAAGAGTTGCCATGGTGTCTCTTTATGGCAATAACAACCCCATTAAGATAGAAAGGTAATCTGCATTGTATTAAAAATGGTCTCTTTAAGAAATTTGAAAGAGATATTTAGGAAGGATACCACATGTGGCAGTAAAAGTCACAAATAAACTCTCTTACCCTTCAAGAAAATCATTTAAGCTGGTAGTTAATTTAAACTGCAAGATAAATATCAAAAATAGAAATAAGCCCTCTATGTCATTGCTTTGATTTCGTATGTGCACTTAATTTGCTTTGCATTTTAGGTATGAGTGTGTGTGTATGTGTGACTATATCATTGAGAAGAACTGATTCAGTAGTTTCTACTGGTGTAAAAAACATGATCATTTCAGTCACATACACTCACCTGCCAGTGAGAGGTTGAGGTGTGTACAAGATGTTCTTCTGCTCAAGATCTCATGAGGCTGTAGTCTATTAATTCCCTTGACTAGGAGTTATTGGGAGGGGGGAGGCTTTTCTTTCCAAGATTATTCAAGTTTTTTAGAGAGCACATTTACTTGCGGATGTCTCATTGAAAGCCTTCAGTTTTTACTGGAAGCTGTTCATAGTTTACAGGCTTCTTGACAAACAGCTCAAAGCATGGATGTTTGCTTTTTCTAGGCCATAGGAGATGCTCTACATAATAATACATTGAATGGAATTTTCAACCATAAAACATGTAAAAAGAATCTTTCGTGCCTGTATGGAAGCATCACCTGTCAATAAAACACTAATGGACTATAGGTGAGGCAGGAAGTAGGTGGAACAGTCATCAGGCAGAAAGGATTCTGAGACAAAGCCAGGTGCTAGAAGAGTCATTCAGAAATATGCGGAGGACAGAAGCAGAGTACCTGAGCAGAGGTAGCCAGCCACATGGCAGAATGTAGATTAATATAAATGGGATATTTTAAGTTATGAGCTAATCAGAAAAGAGCCTAGGTAGTTGTAAATATTTTGAGTCTCATGAGTCATTATTCTGGGATCTTGGGGCAGGGAAGAAAAACCACCACAACAATGACATCATGAATGAGAATCTCTTCATGATCAGTAAGTCTCCCTCTTGATATCAAGAAAACAAAATATGAAAAACAAAGACATGACTTCTGGGTTAAGATAGAAGGTTTGAAGACACGCCCATCGTGGCACAAGTGGGAGAAACCAACAACTGTCTGACTGCATTTAATGCCCATTCCATAAGATGGATCAATGTTCTACAATGCTCAATCAGCCAAACATTTGAGATGCAGGGACCTAGGGGAAAACCAAGTACTAATGTTCTGATAAAGGAGCATAGCCATAAAATGACTCCTAATTCTGTTACACTCACAAGTCATTATCTTGCTCAGCCATCATCAGAGCTTTTTACTTCAGTAGATGGGAGCAAATACAGAGATTTACAACTAGAGAGAAAATGAGAGAGCTAGAAACATTCAGTTTTAAATGGGATATCTCCATTACATCTCTTACCTTGGGGCTCAGGAAACTCTGCAGAAGAGGAAGATTTTAAGAACCGATAGTGATGGAAGACACTAAGGAAAAAAGGCCTTCTAGAGCCAATGGGACCGATGCACATATGAACTCACAGAGACTGTGGCAGGAAACACAGACATGGCCTACACAGGTCTAAATCAGATGGGATACCAGCACTGAGAGGAGGTGAACACAACCCCAGCCTTAACTTAGATACGATCACCAGTTGATAACCACTCACAAAGGAAAAATTTATTTTCTCAAAAGGAGTCTCACTGGGTATACAAATCACTCTTAAGGGCAGGCCCCACGATGAACAATAAGTAGATGGACAGAAGGAACTCAGTGGAGTTTTTGGAGGGTTTGTATTTTGTTTGTTTGTTTGTTTATTGACTTATGGTACTTTGCCTCAACTTCCCCCACCCCACAGTTTTGCTTCGTATATGATTGTATGTGCTTTTGTATCTTTATGGGATTTTTTAATGTACAAACATGTGTTTCTGCATATATGTTTCTTGTGGTTTTATTTTGGCTCATTTGTTGTTGCTTATCTGTTCATTTGTTTGTTTTGTCTTATTCAGGTTTGTTTGTTTTTATTATTATTTTGTACTTTTTATATGCCTGTTTGTTTTCTAATGAGAAAGCAAGAAACATTGTGGATTTAGGTGGGTGAGGAAGTGGGGAGGATCTGGAAGAAGTTGGGGAAGTTATGTAATCAGAATACATTGCATGAAAAAAAATCTATTTTCAATAAAATAATAATAATAATAAATAAAAAGACAAGCCCATGTGAATCCATGAAGGGGGGGGGTCAGGAAAACAAAGAATAGTCTCTATTCTTAAAAAAAAATAAAAGATTGTGATAAGATCAGAAACCATGAAGGGAGTGACAGCTAGGCAGTCTGGAGAAACCAAGTAACACAGGGTCAAAGAGAAGAAGCACATGACTGTGGCCACTGCTTTACAGAAAGGGACCTAGGGGAAAACCAAGTACTAATGTTCTGTACTAATGTAAGGGACATCTAAACCTTTATTCAAAGGTAAAGCCAGGTAGGCTTGGTGAAAAGAGAGCAAGAGTCCTACTCAGATGGCAGCCCCACAGTTCTCAGCAGCCTTAAATCTAGTGAGGAGTGTGCATGAGACAATGAGGACTTCCAACACGGTCAGCAATGACTGAAGACACTCTTCTCTTCTTTCTCATCTCATCTCCGAGGCTGTGGTAGGGCAGCATCTGAAATGCGAACACGTTGAGACTGAAGCCCTGCTGAAGGGAGGGGTGCCTATAAGCTAGAAATAATCACAAAAGAGTGAGCCTGGAGTCAGCCTGCCACAGCTGGAAAAGGCAATCATGGAGAGAGGATGGGTGAACACAATGAGAAACCAGCTATCAGGTGGCTTAACTCAGAGGACAAAAGGGATGGGAGCCAAAGCCCCACCCTTGGTGGCTGGTAATAACAGTCCCAATTGCCAGGATGGCTGAAGAGTGCAGTGGGCCTGAGGCTGATGGAAGTGAGAGACAGCCTCCAGTGCTCCCTATTTGCCATGAGGTTCACCTCAGAAACTTGAAGTTTAAATTCTTTGCACTTTGTTCTTCCTTTAGCTTTCAGTATGCATTTAGTAGTGTTTTGACTTAATTTGTGTTTTAAAAAATGGGGCAATAGTTTTGTTCATTTTATAGATTTGTCTAATTTTGATATTGTAATTTTTCTGTATGTAGAAATTGGATTAAAATTTTTTCCCTTTTCCTTCTTTTTTTATTGTAGTCTACATTTTTTCTTTTTCCCTTCTTATACTTAAAATTGCTTTCTTCCTACCCCCATTTCTCTACACTCTTTCTTAATTTCATTCATCTACTATTTTTTAGTTACCTAGAGTAATGTTAGACTTGATAGAATATACTACAACATTTTCCTGTTTTCTGAAATGGAATCAATAGTCTTGTATTTGTTGGCTTTAAGTAATTTTAAGGAAGTGTGCATACATACCCATTTAGTGCTGTTGCTGTGGCAGAAGTTGGTTGAATTCAAGTTTCTATTTCCTCTTCTATGTGTTAGTGTGGTGTGTGGTTTTTGTGGCGGACTGTGTGTTACACACATGTGTGTGAACACACATGCACATGGGTACAGAGGAATACACTCGATGAGCGTGCACGTGCGGAAGAGAGGCCAACACTGGGCGTCTCCTTCCCACACCCTCCACCTTGTGCCTTTAGACGTGTCACTCACTAAACCTGCAACTCACGCTTTCAGCTATACTGGCTGGCCAGTGTGGCCCCACTCAGAATCTGCCTGCATCTGCTTGCCCATTGCCAGGGTTACTCATGCATGCTGTCATGCCTGACTGTTAGGTCAGTCCTAGGACATCTTAATTCAGCTCCTTACGACCGTGCAGTGAGAGCTTTACTCAGTAAGCCATCTCCCCAGCCCATGAATTACATTTTAAAGACTTTATCTTAAATGGTTTATGCACTGGATAAGAGCAGCAGGAAGAAATAGCAGCTTACGTGCTGGAACAACTCCTGGCAATTTTGCTAGCACAACAAATATTCTAAGAGTAGAAGGCCCCTTCATATGTCTCCACCACTTACCACCAAGATTTAAGTGGCATGGCTCTCTGCCTCCTGATGTCAATTTCCTTAGGGAACAACAAACAGCAAAAAAGTTTCTTTTCCTCAGATCTAAAAAATGACAGGTGGAAACAAGCCAAAAAAAAAAAAGGCACCAACATCAGAGACCTAAAGTCACTATTTTCTCTGAGAAAACAGCAAACGTATTACATTTGCTTGGTCAACTGTACATTTACATAAGGTAAAAAGAGCATGCTGGGTATTTTTTCACTTCTGGTTTTTTTTGTTTGTTTGTTTGTTTGTTTGTTTTTTCATTAGTATTAGTAGGACAGAAGAGAAAGTAAATGTATCTGTGGTCTAATTGATTCTGATCAAGATAGCTGTTATTAGGAAATTCACCGTAAAGTCTTTTAGCCTTAGACCTAGGAGTAGAAGGAATTCTTAGTATAGAAATAAAGCCATAAAGAAAACAAGGAGAATGCAGAGCTCCTCCATTAAGGGAACATTCTAAAGACAGCTAAGTTTTCTCGGGTTCATTTATTCATTCATAAAACCAGTCCACACATCAACGATGTGTGTTAAGCACATTGCCAGCATTCAGGAAAGAGCAGAAAAAATTAGACAGGGCTCTTGGTCTTGTGAAGCCTTCAGGCTACAGGGGAAGATTATATTAAAATTATATTAAACCAGTGATCAAACAAAGTACCGCGTGACTATGTGGCCAGAGAATGGGGGCTGGAGAGAGAGAAATGGAACTTTGGTTGTAGCTCTGGATGCTTCATTAATGTCAGCCTTCCCATTCCCTAGAATGCTATTTACCTCGTTCTCTTCGTTCTCTTTCTTTTCCTTTCTTTAAGAATTCCTTTGAATTTAACAAAGGCAATAACAAACACTTAGAAATGTTGGCGACAAAACAAAAGCTTAAGAAATTCCTTGGCTTAACACTGCTACTTCCTGTTGCAGCCACATTCACAGCAGCTACACTCTAAACAGTCCAGAGAAGCACCTGCATTTGTATTTTATTTTATTGAGAGGATCAAATGCTTTCTCTTTGTCTTTTAGTTTGCTCTCGTTTGTTACTGATGACATAGCTTATGCTAAGAAACTGACAATGATTCCTCCTGTTTGCTCTTATCTGAAATTCCTTCAACAACAAAAAGAAAAGAAAGTGATGTCTTGCATTTTACCACAGTATTTCAAAACCAGTGAAGCTGCAGACTTACTTTCACAGGATAAATTCAGATTTTAAAAAGCATATAGCCATGAAAATTAAAAATATTGAGCCAAATATCTTCATATAATACTAAGACGGTAGTATAAAAGACACATTTACTGGTGAGACACATAATCAAGAAAAAGTGAAAATGTAAATGTATAAGTGGCTTATTCTGTTTCTGCTTGAAATGGGCAATGTTCAAGCAGTAATTTCTCACATATTTGTACGTACTCACCGTAAGCAGGCACTGTCCTTAAAAATCAGGACACAAGCAACTAACTGATAAACAATGCCTGATTCGTGGTATTTATATATTCTGGCATACAAAGGCATACAGTAAATCCCAAGCACACTAATAAACATGGGTTCCAGTCAAGGGTCATAGTTATAGTATAGGGTATAATAGGGTAGAGGACAATTGAAAGTTAAGACTGAGAAAAGGTGTTTTATATTGCTGAGAAAGTATCAACTAGTCTCTGGTGTAGGTCTAGAAACAAACAAACAAACAAAAAAAAAAAACCTTTCAATGAATCAAGATAATTCACTTCAATGAACACTTTTTGCAAGCCAACCAATTGGCAGCCACTTCTGTCGTTTCAAATTAGTCAGTCATAAAGGAATGCACTCCAAACGCCAATCAACAGTCAGTCTCACTGGAATGGCTTATGTCTACAGATGAAAGCTATGCTTCTTAATTTCTGTAATTCTGGAAGCTCAAGTCTCCCAAGCTCTATGTAAGAGAAATGCAATGATCTGGTCATTGTTGTCATTTGGAGGCATAACTTTTCTTTACCATAGTAATCCAAACAACTGGGCTTTATCTTTTTGTCTTATTCCTATGTGGTGGCAATCAAGTAGCAGGGACTCTACTAAGAATACAAAATTTAAGAAAAGAAATGAGGAAAGCCAGAGAACTTGTCAAGTTATGCATTTGGAAAAGGTTCTCAAAAGAAGAAAGAGTTGGTACAAATGCTTAAATTAGAAACATGTTTAGTAAGGTAAGGTACTCTCCTTCCTCGGCAAGCTTAGGAAGCTCCCCGTCACCCAGAGACTCCTGAGGCCCAGGGAAAGTTAAGCAGAGACATCACGGTCGGAACACGGTCGGAAGGCCTCACAAGAAGAAGCAGCTGCTGAAAATGGCCCCATCCTAGGGAGTGGGCGCCTTTCTGTCCTCTATGGAGATGCCACCAGTGTGGGCATCATCTAGAAAGCACGGCCTCCACCGTGCTGATTTCTCTCTTGCTTAGAGGAAGTAGGCGGAATAGCCCTCAGGATTTTGGCTTCAAGTCATAACTAAACACCAGTGGGAGACCCTGTGGCACAAGATAAACCAAGCCAGAGCAAAGGCTTTGCAAAACAGATTTCCACTGAAAAGGCTGCCCCTGGAAGTGGTCCAGGTCCTGGATGCTAACACCAAACAGGTTGAACACATGCTGAAGTGAAAACATTAAACGGGGCTGAGTCTTATGCTAACATAATAGCAAATATTCAGAACATATTAAGAAATAACCCAACATACCAAGAGCTATGACAATTGCAATATACATAAAACAAGCTAATTTAGATTGTTATACCCAGTTCGAGAGCCCCCAAAAGATCTCCAGGAATCGACTCCGTTGCAAAACACATGAGGGTCTTTTTATTGAAAATTACAAGCTGCAGCTTGGGCTACACAGCCCCACCGCTGAAGCCGTGGGAGCTGAGCGCACCGTGCCCAGGTTAGTTGGGTGATTTAAAGATTCTGGTTCCTCCCAGCATGCCCAAGGCAGGGGCAATTCCTGCCTGACAAGCATCTATTGGTCAAAATGCTACATTTTGAATTGATTGGCTATAGGAAGGTCCCCAGACCATAATGACCTGGTGTCCCTCCCTAGAGGGATGGGCCAGTTTCCTAGCAACTGTTATCTCTAGTAGGTGGGGAAAGAATGCAGTAAGGCAGTCCTTCCCCTCAGGGTATCAACAGACTTCTCCACCCACATAGTTTAGCCCTTAATAATAGCTGCTAATTTTTAATTTTTTTGGTCTCTCAAGATGAAAAAAAAAAAGGAGAGAATTAATAGTTCCAAGATGAATTAAATGCTGGAACTCACTGATAAGAGTTTTAAAGCAACCAGTACAAAAATGAATCAATAAACAGTTACAAAAAGGCAATTTGTTTTGAAATACAAAAGAATAGAAAAGTCTTAGCGCTCTTCCACAGGCTGCCTAAACACTGCTTGTGTTTCGTCATCTCCAATAATCCCTGAGAAGTTCCAGCGCTTGGGCGAGTACTCACCAGCATCAACGGGCAGCGGAAAACAGTCTTTGACATCAGTGCCATTAAGGATGTGGAGCAGAGACATGCCCGTGGTGCTGACGAAAGCAGACACTGACCTCACTGAGAGGGCTGCAGAGCTCACGGAGGACGAGGTGGAGTGTGTGATCACCATTCCTCAAAATCCACGTGTCCGAGGTCAGCATACCAAGACCACTGGCCGCTGGGGCTGTACTGCGCGGTGTCCAAGAAGAAAAGAGTCTGTGGGCCTTTGCTGTTAATAAATTGTTTCTATACCAAAAAAAAGAAAGAAGAGAGAGAGAGAGAGAGAGAGAGAGAGAGAGAGAGAGAAAGAAAGAAAGAAAGAAAGAAAGAAAGAAAGAAAGAAAGAAAGAAAGGGAAGAGTCTTAGCAAAGGAATAACAATTTTAAAAACAGACGTCCTAAGAATTATGTAACTTAAAAAGTGTGAAAGGAAAGAAATAATAAAATGTTATAAAATATCAGTAATTACATTAAGTTTAAATGATCTAAAATTAGTAATGAAAACTTTGAGAAAGTTATAGTGAATGTTTCAAATGACTTAACTTCAAACTCTGTGTAAGAAATTTATTCCAAACTCAACCACACAGAAAAGTTGAACATAGATGGTCATGCTAAAAAGACAAGTGACTATTACTACAGAAAATTTCCAATCTTTTGATAAGACAGCTTTTATAATTTTTTTGATATCATGGTATGAAAATAGTTCATATTCTTAGAAATCATGCTGTGAATTTTAATCTTTTCTGGGGATGGCTGTCTGTCTGTGGTGAAATACACCCTTGGGTGATACCAAGTTGCCTCGATGACTCAGCCTCCTGTCAGTTACATAATCATGAGATAACTAGTGTTCCAGAGATGCCCATTCTTTACTCATGTACATTCAACAAATTACACCACCTTAAGTAAGATAATCATAAGCAGGCCTTGCAACTAATGGTTTTACCTGGTGTAGACTAATGTGAATATTTTCTGATATACTTAAGGAATGTTAGATGGAGCAATGATCCTCAGTAGATTTGGTGTGAGAAGGGCGTGTTTCACTTTGGTATGTTTAACTTATGGTTTATTAAGATGTAGCCCCGTTACAAGTTGTAAAACAGCAATATCAGATATGTGTATGCTATGTCTTAATGCTTATGCCCCCAAACCCATGTTTTGCAACCTAGTTTCAATGTGACAGTATTTAGAGGTAGGAACTTTTGCTTGTGACTAGCCCATGGGAGAGCCTCAAGAATGACCTGACACTTACAAACAAAACACAAAATCTAGAGGGCAGCCTGGAGCACCAACACAGGAGCACACAGCTGGAATGCATCACTCCTGCGGAAATAGGCCCTCCCCCTGTTAGCACATGAGGACACGGCTAGAATGCATCACCTATGTGGGGATGGGCTCTCACCCTGTTAGCACCAGGATCATGAATGTAGCTGTAAGAAATTTCTGTGTTTTTGTTTGTTTGTTTAATTTTGGTGCATGAGGCCAAATAGATGAAGGCAGCGAGCATTAGAGTAGCAGAGGCAAAAGGCATACTGCAATGATAAATAATCACCTAACTAGGAAGGTAACCATTTAAAAATATGTATGGACAAGAGAGGTAACAGCCAAGGTATATGAATCAAAACTAAAAGAATTAAAAAAAAATTAGTGCAATAATCAGTAGGCAAAGTGGAAGTAAGATGGAAGCGGAGAGACCAATCATGAGGCTGTCATAATATCAATGAGCTGTGATGGGGGTTTGGGATCACACTGTCAGCTCCAAGAGGTAATGAGAGTAATCTAATCTGGCAATATTTTGGGAAATACAGGGACATTTTTAATGTTTCTACTATGCAAAATAATACAGGGAGTAATAAACAATTATACTTACCCAGAAGATGACCATTTTAATTAATGAATTGATTTAATTTCACTTCTTTTTTTCTTATTAGTTACATTTTGTTAACTCTGTATCCCAACTGTATCCCACTCCCTCATTCCCTCCCCAATACTACCCTCCCTCCCTCATCTCCTCCCTGCCCCTTTCCAAGTCCACTGATTGGGGAGGACCTCCTCCCCTTTCATCTGACCCTGTTTTATCAGGTATCTTCAGGACTGGCTACAAAGTCCTCCTCTGTGGCCTAACAGTACTGCTCCTCCCTTGGGGGGTGGGGAGGTCAAAGAGCCTGCTTTAGAAATAGAAATAGTCCTGTTAGAAATAGTCTTTGTTCCCCTTACTATGGGAAACCAATTGGTTACTGAGCTACCATGGGCCACATCCGAGCAGAGGTTCTAGGTTATATCCATACATGGTCCTTGGTGGAGTGTCAGTCTCAGAAAAGACCCCTGTGCCCAGATATATTTGGTCCTTGTGGAGCTCCTATCATTTCCACATCATACTAATTCCCCTTTTTTCCTGTGATTCCCTTTACTCTGCCAAAGGTTTGGTTATGAGTCTTAGTATCTGCTTTGAAACACTGCTAGGTAGAGTCTTTCAGATGCCTTCTGCTGTACACTCCTGTCATACATCCAATGCACATCCCATTTGTCTTTCTAAATGAGGATTGATCATCTTACCCTGTGTCTGCTTTCTTGATTATCTCCTTTAGGTGTATAGATTTCATTATGTTTATCATATCTTGTAGGTCTATATAAGTGAGTATATAGCATGTTTGTCTTTCTCCTTCTGGGATACTTTACTCAGAATGATCTTTTCTAGGTCCCACCATTTGCCTACAAATTTCATGATTTCCTTGTTTTGATTGCTGAGTAGTATTCCATTGTGTAAAAATACCACAATGTCTGTATCCATTCCTCCATTGATGGACATCTGGGTTGTTTCCAGATTCTTGCTATTACAAATAAAGCTGCTATAAACATGGTTGAGCAAATACCCTTGTTGTGTACTTGAACAAATTTTGGGGATATACCTAGCAGTGGTATAGTTGGGTCTTGAGGAAGCACTATTCCTAATTGTCTGAAAAAGCACCAAATTGACTTCCAAAGTGGTTGTACAAGTTTACATTCCCACCAGCAATGGTTCCCCTTTCTCCACAACCTCTCCAGCATGTGTTGTCTCTTGAGTTTTTCATCTTGGCCATTCTGATGAGTGTAAGGTGAAATCTCAGGGTCGTTTTGATTTGCATTTCCCTAATGGCTAATGAGGTTGAGCATTTCCTTAAGTGTTTCTCTGCCATTTGATATTCCTTTATCGAGAATTCTCTGTTTAGCTCTGTTCCCCATTTTTTATTTGGATTACTTCGTTTGTTGCTTTTCAGCTTCTTTAGTTCTTTATATATACTAGATATTAGCCCTCTGTCAGATAAAGGGTTGGTGAAGATTCTTTCCCAATATGTAGGCTGTCGTTTTGTTTTGATGACAGCATCCTTTGCATCACAGAAGCTTTTCAGTTTCATGAGGTCCCATTTATGGATTTTGCTCTTAGAGCCTGAGCTGTTGGTGTTCTGTTCAGGAAGTTGTCTCCTGTGCCAATGAGTTCTAGGCTGTTCCCCAATTTTTCTTCTAACAGATTTAGAGTATCTGGTTTTATGTTGAAGTCTTTGATCCACTTGGACTATAGTTTTGTGCAGGGTGATAAATATGGATCTAGTTTCATTTTCTGTGTGTAGACATCCAGTTAGACCAGCACCATTTGTTGAAGATACTGTCTTTTTTCCATTGAATGGTTTTGGCTTCTTCGTCAAAAATCGAGTATTCATAGGTGTGTGGTTTTATTTCTGGGTCTTCTATTTGGTTCCATTGATCCTCCTTTCTGTTTCTGTGCCAATACCATGCAGTTTTTTATTACTATTGCTCTGTAGTACAGCTTGAGATCGGGGATGGAGATACCTCCAGATGATCTGTTGTTGTACAGGATTGTTTTGGAGATTCTGGGTTTTTTATTTCTCCATATGAATCTGAGAATCTTTTTTTCAAGGTCTGTAAAGAATTGAGTTGGTATTTTGATGGGAATTGCATTGAATCTGTAGATTGCTTTTGACGAGATGGCCATTTTCACAATGTTAATCTTACCAACCCATGAGCACAGAAGATCTTTCCATCTTCTGATATCTTCTTCAATTTCTTTCCTCAGAGACTTGAAGTTTTTCTCAAACAGGTGTTTCCCTTGCTTGGTTAGTGTCACCCCAAGGTACTTTATGTCATTAGAGCTATTGTGAAGGGTGTTGTTTCCCTAATTTCTTTCTCGGCCCTTTTGTTTTTGGTATAAAGGAGGGCTTCTGATTTTTTTGAGTTGATTTTATATCCTGCCACTTTGCTGAAGGTGTTTATCAGTTGAAGGAGTTCTCTGGTTGAATTTTTGGGGTTGCTCATGTATACTATCATATCATCTGCGAAAAGTGACACTTTGACCTCTTCCTTTCCAATTTGTATCCCCCTAATCGCCTTTACTTGTCTTCTTGCTCTGGCTAGGACTTCAAGTACTATATTGAAGAGATATGGAGAGAGTGGGCAGCCTTGTCTTGTCCCTGATTTCAGTGGGATTGATTTAAGTTTCTCTTCATTGAGTTTGATGTTAGCTATAGGCTTGCTGTGTATTGCCTTTACTATGTTTAAGTATATGCCTTGTATCCCTGATCTCTCCAAGACCTTAAACATGAATGGGTGTTGGACTTTGTCAAATGCTTTTTCAGCATCTAAAGAGATATTCATGTGCTTTTCTCCTTCAGTTTGTTTATGTGGTGGATTACTTTGATGGATTTCTGTATGTTGAACCACCCTTGCATGCCTGGGATGAGGCCTATTTGGTCATGATGGATGATATCTTTGATGTGTTATTGGACTTGGTTTGCAAGTATTTTATTGAGTATTTTTTATTTTTGTGTCAATGTTCATAAGAGAGATAGGTCTGATGTTCTCTTTTTTTGTTGAGTCTTTGTGTGGTTTAGGTATCAAGGTGACTGTCACTTCATAGAATGAGTTTGGTAATGTTCCTTCTGTTTCTATTTTGTGGAATAGTTTGAGGAGAATTGGTGTTAGCACTTCTTTGAAGGTCTGGTAGAATTCTGCGCTGAAGCCATCTGGCCCAGGGCTTTTTTTGGAGGGGAGACTGTTAATGACTGCTTCAATTTCCTTGGGGGATATAGGGCTAGTCAGTCTTTCTACCTGATCTTGACTTAATGTTGGAAGATGGAGTCTATCAAGAAAATTGTCCATTTCATTTAGATTTTCAAATTTTGTGGCCTATAGGCTTTTGTAGTATGACCTAATGATTGTTTGGATTTCCTCAGTGTCTGTAGTTATGTCACCCTTTTCATTTCTGATTTTGCTGATTTGGATAGGTTCTCTCTGCTTTTTAGTTAGTTTGCTAAGGGTTTGTCTATCTTGTTGATTTTCTCAAAGAACCAGCTTTTTGTTTTATTGATCCTTTGAATAGTTTTATTTGTTTCTAATTGACTGATTTCAGCCCTGAGTTTGATTATTTCCAGCCGTCTGCTCCTCTTGAGTGTATCTGCTTCTTTTTTTCTGGGTTTTCAGTTGGGCCATTAAGTTACTTGTATATGATGTTACAAATTTCTTCTTGAAGGCACTTAGTGCTATAAATTTTCCTCTGAGCACTGCTTTCAATGTGTCCCATAAATTTAGGTATGTTGTGCCTTCATTTTCATTGAATTCTAGGAAGTCTTTAATTTCTTTCTTTATTTCTTCCTTAACCCAGCTGTCATTGAGTAGCAAGTTGTTCAATTTCCATGTGTGTGTCGGCTTTTTGTTATTTCCGTTGTTATTGATGTCCAGCATTAGTCCATGATGGTCTGATAGAATACAAGGGATTATTTCAATCTTTTTGTATCTGTTGAGGCTTGCTTTGTGACCAACTATATGGTCTATTTGGAAGAAGGTTCCATGAGGTGCTGAAAAGAAGGTATACTCTTTTGAGTTTGGGTGAAAAGATCTGTAGACGTCTATTAGGTTCATTTGATTTAGGGACTCTGTACGTGCTTTTATTTCCCTATTTGGTTTCTGTCTAGTTGATCTGTCCCTTGGTGAGAGTGAGGTATTGAAATCTCCCACTATTAATGTATTAGGATCAATATTTAAGATTTAAGCTTTAATGATGTTTCTTTTACGAATATAGGCACTCTTGTATTTGGGGCATAGATATTCAGAATTTTGAGGTCATCTTGGTGGATTTTTCCTTTGATGAGAATATAGTGCCCCTCTACGTCTTTTTTGATTAGTTTTGGTTGAAAATCTATTTTATTAGATATTAGGATAGCCACTCTTGCTTTGTTTGTTGGGTCCATTTGCTTGAAAAACTGTTTTCCAGCCTTTTACTCTGAGGTAGTTTTTATCTTTGTTGAGTAGGTGTTTCTTGGATGCAGCAGAATGTTGGATCCTGTTTCCGCACCCATTCTGTTAGTCTGTGTCTTTTTATTGGAGAGTTGAGTCCATTGATGTTGATAGATAATAATGACCATTGAATGTTATTTCCTGTTATTGTGGAGTTGGCGATGTTACTGCGATTCATTGCCTGTTTTCTTTTGATTTTTGTTGGAAATTATCTTTAACCTATGTTTTCTTGGGTGTAGTTGTTTTCATTGGATTGGAATTTTCCTTCTAGTATCTTCTGTAAAGCTGGTTTGCTGTTCAAATATTGCTTAAATTTAGTTTTGTCATGGAATATTTTGTTTTTCTCCATCTTTGTTGATTGAAAGCTTTGCTGCGTATAGTAGTCTAGGTTGGCATCTGTGGTCCCTTAGAGCCTGCATTATATCTCCCCAGGCCCTTCTGGCTTTCATAGTTTCAGATGAGAAGTCCGGTGTGATTGTGATAAGTCTACCTTTATATGTTACTTGGCCTTTTTCCTTTGCTGCTTTAGTATCTTTCCTTTGTTCTGTACATTAAGTGTTTTGACTATAATGTGGCATGAGGAGTTTCTTTTCTGGTCTAGTCTATTTGGTGTTCTGTAGGCCTCTTGTATGTTTGTGGACATCTGTTTCTTTAGGTTGGGGAAATTTTCTTCTATGATTTTCTTGAGAATATTTTCTGGACCTTGGAGCCTGTAATCCTCTTCTTCGTCAATTCCTATTATTCTTAGATTTTGCCTTTTCATAGCATCCTTGAGTACTTGGATGGTTTGTGTTTGGGATTTTTCCGATTTTACTTTTGCTTTGAGTGACACATCAATTTCTGCAAGTGTATCTTCAGCACCCGAGATTCTCTCTTCCATCTCTTGTATTCTATTAGTGATGCTTACCTTTGTGGTTCCTTCTCTTTTCTCTAAGTTCTTCAGTTTCAGGGTTTTCTTGGTTTGTGTTTTCTTTATTGATTCTAATTCTGTTTTCATGTCTTGCAACAATTCCTTCATCTGTTTGAATGTGGATTCCTGGGTCTCCAAGATGGTCTCTATTTTTTTTTGTTTGTTTCCTCTCTTAGTGCCACTACTTCTGCCTCCATTTGTTTGGCTATATTTGCCTGTTTCTTTAAGAGCTTTGTTCACTTCGTTTTTCTTTGTTTCCATTTTGGAGGCCAAATCTTTGAGAGATTTATTTGTCTCTTCTTTAACTGTTTGAATCTGTATGACTACTTCTCTGAGAGATTTGTTGGTTTCCTCTTTATGTGCTCCAAATAACCAGATAATCATAGCTTTAAAATAATTTTCTTATGTTTCTGATGAGTTGGAGTGTCCAATAATTTTGGGGGTTGCCGGTAAAACCACAATATCTTGATTTACATTGGTTGTGTTCTTTCGCTGACCCCTGGCCATTTGGTTATCTGTAGTGTTCACTGTCTGTTCCTGGATTCTGCATATCAGACTGGTCTTTCTCTGGTGTCTGGAGAATTCTTCAGGAAAATGGGGGAGGTCCAGTGGTTTCAGTGTGTGTGTTGGTGATACAGCAAACCTGTAGAAGGAAAGTTCACAGGCACAGAAGGGCAAATGCGGGGTAGCGTGTGTTTGAGCGTGTGCTTGTGGGTGTGTCCTAAGGGACAGGGTGTTGGAGAATGAAGAGGCCTTCAGTGTGTGAGAGGGGTGCTTTGCAGGCACTGAAGGTGTTGCAGGCGCTAAGGGATCACAAGCGCTGTTGAAGACTGTGGGTGCATATTGTTTTTGCAGGTCTGCAGGTCTTTGGTGGCTATTCAGCTGGTTTTCTGCCACTGAGGGGTTGGATGGCCCATACAATCACTGGCTGGGCAGCCCTCTGTAGTCCGTGCTGCCACTTGCAGACTTGGGATCTGGGAAGGGTTGTACTGCGGACCTGAGTCTCTGTGGCTAGCACTCTTTGGGGGTGCACTCTGGCGGGGTGGAGTTTCCTGAGGTGCATGCACTCTGGCGGGACCAGGTAGTGATGGTGGTGATGGGTGTGCTCCGAGGGTCCAGAGCTCAGGAAGAGAGCACTAGGTAGGGTGTGGGCTCCTCAGCTGTGTGTTCCGAGGGCTGGCATGCAGCCCGCTGCCGCTGCAGGGTCTGGAGCCCTCTGCCTCTGCCATCTTGGGTCCCAGGAACTGAGCTTTGGGGCTTTGGGATCCAGGAAAGACTGTATTGCGGGACTGAGTCTCTGTGGTTGGCGCTCTGTGGTTGGGCCTGCGATTTCCAGTGGTGGGTGTGCTGTGGCGGGGTGGGATTTCTGGAGGGACATGAGCTCTGCTGCGCTTCTTGCAGTGAGATTGTGTCAGCGGGATGGGGGGAGGGGACACTCCGTGGGTCCGGAGCTCAGCAAGAGGGTCCTGGGCGGGCCGGGGTGGGGCGTGTGTCCCAGCTGCGCTAAGGAGCCTGGAGCTCTGTCTCTGCTGTCTTAATCCCCATGCTGTGAGCTTTGCACTCAGGTGCCTGGTGCTGTGAGCAGGTTTCCCGTGGGAGGCCCAGACAAGGGAAGCGCCTTACTTCCTTCCCAGAGAATTTCACGTCCGATCTAACTCTACAAGCACTTCATGCTTCTGTGGTGTCCCCTTATCTTTAGCAAGCCCAAAAGTCCAAATTCTAGTTTCGATTCTCTCCACTCACCAATTCCGGAGATTCATGTCCTCTGCCTCTCCAAAACGGTGCGGTCTGCTCGCCGCCATCTTGGAACCTCCTTAATTTCACTTCTATAACTTCATAATTAAGTTATTCCTCAGGATATTTACTTCATCTTTAATTTTGTGAATTCAATGATCCTCTCTCAACAAAGACAGAAGAAAGCGTTGTTAAAAAAAGAGAGAGAGAGAGAGAAATATGACCATCATTTAAATCAGGTTCCAATTTTTGCTTATAACCTCACCAAATCATCTTGTGCTAAAGACGGATACTGACCCCTCTTTCTCTAAATGTGTCCCTCAACCTCCTTTTCCCAGGGCCTCCCACCATGAGGCTGGTGCTTTTGAAACACCTTGCTGCCAAAGGTTCGATCAAGGAAGCGTCAGTATCTTCCGCTATTGTAGGGAAAGCAAGTGCTAGTCACATAGATGAACTATGGGTCTTAAATAACTTCCCAAGGGCTTTCAAGAACAGTGTGACTGTGTCTAAATTTCATTTGCTGTTTTTTAAACCTACATACCAAGTAACACAAATTTCCATATGACTGAGACAAAATGTTACCAAGGCTATATGCAACATACTACTGAATACATTATTTAATCCTCACAGTTAATTTAAATATACATTCATAGATGCCTGAATATGTGTGAGTCCTTTCTAAAGGAATCAAGAGACCAGATTTAACAACATAGAGCTTGGGTTTTAAACTCAATCTGATGCTAGAGATCAGGCTGTTAAGACTGGGGTGCAGGATTTCATGAATAGTTTTATAATGACATTCACAAATGACTAAGATAAAGAACACTTTCTCCAATCCTCTCTACTGGTCACTATGAAGTAGTCAGAAAGAGAGTTTTATGTTGTGTTTTGTAAGGATAGAATACACAGATTCCTGCTTAGAACAATGGAAACTCTTCACCTACCCCTCTCTCACTTGCTCATGGCCTTAGTTTAACCACTTTCCTCTCCAAACTGCCACCACAGTGGATACTTCCACTGTCTTCCTCTTAATAGAATTGTAAATGTTTAGTTCAGCATTATCCAAATGCTCAAAATTAGTTGAATAAGGTACTTTGAATTTTAAAACAAACAAACAGGGAAGCCAACAACAAGAAACTTGTGACTTAGATGGTGAGTTAACTTTAGTTCCTTTTTCTCTCCTCCCATGATGCTAATATGCAGCCACACTTTACCAACAAAGGGCTGGTTATGCCATCCTGGAAACACCCACTAAGACCAAGAAGCAATATCCTCAGGTGTTTGGTTCTTCTGTCCATACGTGACCTAAGGCAAAATTTCAGAATGATGAAAGTGCCATTTTATGTAACACAGAGGTCACTGTCTTTTATTACTGTGTGATACATTTGGTATCTTTACTGTCACTTTTGTAATAAGAGAAAATATGTACTTTTTGTCTGAACAATAGCGGTAATGAAATGTTGAGGGAGTACCCGGATTCTTTGCTGACTTCCAAAGATTAGCAGTAAAGATTGTCAAAGTTCAAAGGTGTTACTTCTGAGGTAGGGTTGTTGCCCCTTCCCCTCCTCCCTCTGGGCTATCTTTGTTCTTTAAGAAGACAAACCTGCTAATTGGTACCCTCCTCTGACAAAACCAGCCCGGGGCCCTTGTCTGTCTGTAATGAGGACAAAGGAGAAATAGATTATCGTGAAAAGACTCATTGTCCTCCAGAGTCCTGGAGTTTCATTGTTTGCAAACACCAGGATAGCCTCGGTCTTTAAAAACTCACGTCCTATGTGAGTACTAATTGTAAGTGAAATATTCCTTCAAATGAGATCTAAGAGGAAAACTTAAAATAGAACCACATATACACGTGTCTGAGATTGCGGCTCTTATTTTTAAGACATTTCCCTTCATTTCATGGCAGATAGCGCACACATTTCATAGAGGTGTTCTTGTCAGTCAGGCTGTGGTTTAGTTTTCCTCAGACTTTGCTTACGTTTCCTACTCAAATGCCTAACAGGACTCTAAGTCAACACATGCCCAGGCCTACAATTTTTGCTGATATACATAGAGATATGTAAATTCTAATTTTAAAAACATTTTTACCTGATGCAATGGGATTCAACTGTTTTCCCTATGTTTGCTCTTTCAAATTTCATGCAGGCTAATTTTTCTTTCAGCCCAGAATGGCCATAGCATACATTGGTTTGTCTGTGAGAGACCAAAAGATAAGCAGCGATCGTTAAGACTATGTAAAGTAGGCGTGGTATAGCAGTAAGTTCCCTGAGAGAGAGAGCTACCTCATTGCGTTCTTTCCCCACCCACTAGAGATACAGTTGCTAGGAAACTGGACCCTCCCCCTAGGGAGGGACACCTGGTCATGGTCTGGGAACCTTCCTATAGCCAATCAATTCAAAATGTAGCACCTTGACCAATAGATGCTTGCCAGGCAGGAATTGCTCCTGCCTTGGGCATGCTGGGATGGACCAGAATCTATAAATCACCCAACTAACCTGGGGCGGGGTGCTCAGCTCCCACTGCTTCGGCAGTGGGGCTGCGTAGGCCCAAGCTGCAGCTTGTAATTAACAATAAGACCCTCATGTGTTTTGCAACGGAGTCGATTCCTGGAGATCTTTTGGGGGCTCGCGAACTGGGTATAACATCTGCTAGTTGTCACTGGGACTCTTGGGGATACAAGTAGCTTAAACTGGCTTAAAATTTTAGATGATCAGCTTTGCAGAGTCAGGTCCAACGTAAGCTTATCAATAGTTCCACATCTTCTCTGTTGATTTCAACGGCAACTTCATCCAAAGTCTGGTTCTTCTCACTGACTCAGAGAAGAGAGAAGCTGTGGCAGGGGCATTGTGAGCTGAAGGCCAATCTGAGCAACACAGAGTCATCCCATAAAAATAAACAGATGAATAAATAAATAAAGTAGCTAGGGAAAAATGCATTAACATGCTACTTTACATATGCTGAATAAAGTAAATAAAATTAATTTAATTTAATTTTTTTTGAAAACTTTATACGCTTGAGCATAACATTTTGATCATGTCTACCCTTATGCCAGTGCAGTACCAAAAGCATAAAGTTGGTTAGTTTGCCTTGGGGACAGGGGATTTTCTCTGAGTGTGGTTTGCTGTTTCTTTGGGCACTTTTTTTCTTTTCTCTTCTTTTCTTTTCATATGCTTCCAGTGAGCAGGCCTATTTCCACAGTTACCAGCAGAAAGCCTTCAGGCTCTCTGATTAACAGCTTATTGCACAACTCTCCCAGGAGCACAGAGACAATGGAGTTCACAGAACAATCAAGAGGCCTGAGAGAGGAAAGAAATAAAATCTGTGAATTCTCAACCGATTGTATGCTATGGTTAGGAGGCTTAATGGCAAAGCAAAGGACTTCCATTGGAGTTCTTCTTGGTATTGCCTCTACCACAATCACTGAAAGAGTACCCAACAGCAGGACACTCTGATTGAGTCGGTTCACCCCCCAGGCTGATATTTTGCAGGTTTCAACAGCAACTATATCATAAAAGAAACGTTTATTGTAATTGATAAACAATTCTGAAATGCTCTTTCTGTCACCGTCCTGATCGCTACTCTGAAACCTTGCCCTGCGGAGGCTTTGAGGAGTGTGCTACACATATAAAATATTAAATTTATTTTCATGTGTATGTGCACATGCATGCATGCACTTATCTGTGTGGATTACCAAACACATGTGGACATCAGAGGGACAGCTTTCAAGAGGTGGCTATTTTCTTCCACCATGTGCGACATAGGGGTTGAATTTAGTCGTTAGTCTTGGCCAAAGGTGCTTTCGTTTACTGACCAGTAGACAAAAGCAGCTCTCTGTCACACTTCTAAAGAAACCGTTAAACAGTCTGAACCTATCTTACAATGTTGATCAGCTTTTCTTCTTAGCATCGAGACTGGAAAAGAAAATTATAGATATGAAAATGAAAAAGGCAATTTGATGATTTCCTTTTGATGATTCCTGATAAATCCCTACATCCTTATTGGTTTTTATTAATATATGCCAGTTAAGTATTTCTCTTAGAGGGCCATGTTGAGGCATTAAAGAGACCATTGCACTCAGTCATACAAGCACTGAACTCTAGTCCTTAAACCAACTACTGCGTGTGTGAGCTAAGGAAGGTCCTCAGTTTCTACAAACCTCAGTGTCCTCTTGGGTAGAGGATGGAAGTCTGGAGCTTAAAAATAAACAAACAAACAAACAAACAAACAAATAAATCTTGTAAAGCTGGAGAAGACTTTATGTTCCTTTTATTTTTTAAGCATAAAGCACACAGGTAGAAAAATGCATAAAAAATACCATTTCGTTTAATGGATTCTCACCAACAGAATGTATATAACCAGCATCCACATATCCATCACCCTAGAGTTCCTTCATGATTCCTTCCATTCACTCATTCCCATGGGCTTTGACACTGAAATAATTGAGTGTTTCAGTAAAATAAGATTCTACAAGTCCTGGTCTTTTAAAATAAGCAAAGACTGGAGGTAAATTGTTGTCCAGATTGAGTAAAGAGTATATCATAGTAAAGAGTATTGAGGTTTAACAGGAAACAATGACAAATACAATTATTAACTCTGCAAAATATGTTGACTTCCATTTGTAGGAGCAAAACAGTGTTAAAGATCATGACTCTTGTTTTCTGGGAATTTTACCAACCAAAAGAGAAGTAGAAGAAAAATGGAAAACCTCATGTCTAGGGACCAGAAGCATAGGTTTTTCCTTTGCCACCAGTCACCTCTGAGGGAGAGGTGACTAAGAATGGACATAGAATGGGACACCAAAAAACAACATAGGCCAACAGATCAGACCTGAAGCACCTGAAGGGGTTGTTAGGCCATAGGTCACTGGTCCCTTCTCCACAGTTCCACATTAGATGGTGATGGGTGAGGTGGGTAAGGTCTTAGAACCTAAATTCCTAATGAGTCCCCAGGTCCTTCTGCTGCTGGGGTGACTACCACGTTTAGAACCTCAGCATTCCAAGCACTTCCCATGTAATTAATTCACCATCCAGAGTGTAGTAAGAACAACTTTGCTCACTCTTCATTTCTAAAGAGAAAACACAGTTACATTTTTTGAGATTGGAGGAGAACCTGAGCTATTTAAAGCCGTTTAAATTTGTAGACAGACTTAAGAGCTAAGAGCTACTGGTCTAGAGGATGATTCTGAAAGGTACCTGTATATCAGAGTTAGCTGGGAATTTATTGAACAGACTCCTCGGTGAGTTCTGATGAAGGAGATACAGTAATTCACACGCAGCCACCTCCCACATAAGTGCATGGGAACGCTGGTTCTGGAAGTCAAGATGAACTCACAAATCCTGAAAGCAGCATGAGAAACAGCAACTGAAGAGATTTTCTAACATTGCTAACTAGTTGGATCAGCAAATCATGGGAAAAATTCGAAGCCAAGAAGGGAGGAAATCTGCCTAAAGAAGCTTGTGTAGCAGCCAAAGCATTGCCAGGGAAAACCGATGAGAGCCGAAAGGCCTGCTGCTTCAATGAATTTTCTTCTTGCCCACTTCCTGGCACACCCAGGAACTGCATCTTACTGGGCTCAGAGAATCAACTAAGGCTAAACTGTGATGACTAAGTCCCAGGAGGCTCAGGTCTCTAACACAATGGTTAAGTCTCGAGAAGAAACATTAATGACCAAAGTAGTCATCATGATAATCAGAATGCTAAGTAGTGACGGAATTGGGGAACAGGAAAATGAGTTACATGATTCCAATGTTTATAGATAATCACATTACAATTTATACTTCTCTACAAACACATATTGGGAGAAGCCTAAAGTGCAATCTCTGATGGATAATTCCTAATAGGCACATATAATATTTTCTCCCTTTGCTTGTGTATGGGTTACTACTGGCTGATGAATTGATGTCTCATTGCTTTAGATATCTGAATAACCTCAAGCAACAGAGAGCTGCCTCTTACTCATGCCCACACATTATGTTTATTATGCTGATTTACTGTAGCTTTCACTGGAGCAATGATATATCTCATAGTTTACTTTTCAGAGAATAATTTCTTAGTCCCATCATCTAAGGTTCCTCTTCAACTTCACTATTGCTACATAAGTTTGAGTTCCTGCAGGATGGCCTCGGAGAACCCTTGAGAGACTGACCACTGCTTCAGTGCGTGACAGTGCAGGAGCGGAGACCTTCACTATTAACCTAGTGCAGCAATGGCACAACTGTGATCCACATTCAATATTCTGATCAGAGTGGCACAAGGGCTCACTCCTGGCACCTAGAGCACATGGATGGGCAAACCTGTTTGAACACTGAAAATATACTGACTAAAGGAGAGCAGCTGATGAAAAGGCCTAAATGGTAAAACAATCCCAGATGTACAAGTTCTAATATAAAAATGTAAGACATATAAAAAAATCAAAGTAGCATTATGTTTTCAAAATTACCAGTATCACAATAATGGAGTGAATAATTTATTCTTAATGAATTATAATAAATCCCAGATGAAAAGAATAAAAAGCTCAATGAAGAAAGGCACTCAATATTCAATATAAAAGAGGAAGTCAATAAAGAAAATATCACATTGCAATTTTAGAAATAAAAATTTAATCCAGAATTTATTTCCAATTGATAACCACTTACAAAGGAAAAACTGATTTTCAGAAATGTAGTCTCTCTAGGCTTGCATACTACTCTTAAGGTCAAGCCCCATGCCCACAGTAGATGGTCGACACAGCATGAAATCAACAGCATTTCTCAAGTTTTTGTCTCATAAAGTTTTCTGGGAATTATTTGTTCTTTTCTTTTTCATTTTTTCCTTAAAGGTCGTCTGTGTCTGTATTACAGTTTTAATCAATGTTTTGTTTTTATAGGATTTCTGTGTATGAAAACATGTGTTTCTACATCTATATGTGATTTTTTCACTTTTTAAATTTTTTTTCTTGTTTTTCTGTCTGTTTCATTATATTCCAGTTTGTTTGTTTTTAATTTATCTTAAGTTTCTTATTATTTTTTCAGATACCTGTTTGTATTCTAGTGAGAGAGAAAAAAAAAGAGTGTGGATTTCGGTGGTAGGGTGGAGAGAAGCTGAGAGGAGTTGGAGGAGGGGAAATTATAAACAGAATATATTGTATAAAAAATCTATTTTCAATATTTAGGAAAGTTTTTAAAAAGGGTAGAACCTGGATTGTTTGGATATTTTCTTGGCGAACAAACATCCAAGCAATCCAGCCTGTCGCTAAGACAAGAACACACATATATATCACTATCTGCTTCTGAAAGTGATGATAATGGGGTGTGTGTGAGTGTGTGTGTGTCTGTGTGTGTATGTGTGCACTTTCATATGGATGGGTAGATAGATAATAAATAGAAAGATCGATGATAGATGGAAAGATAGAGGTAGGTAGGTAGGTAGATAGATAGACAGACAGACAGATAGATACAAAGAAACATAGATACATAGACAGATTCATTGATTGTGGTTGGAAACAGACACAGAGACCCACATCCAGACATTATTTGGAGGAAGAGAGTGTAAGGCAGGCATAATGTTACTGTGCATTGTGTAAATATTCAAATTTTTATTTCTGTAACTTCCATATCTGACTACAGTCCTGTTCTGACAATCTCTTGTTTCAATGCTGTGTAAACACTACTCCCCAATTGTTCCCTGATATGTCAATAAAGCAGCCTAACAACCAAAAAAAAAAGGAAAGAACAAGAAAAAGGAAAATCTTATTAATCCAAATAAAAATCTCTGTAGAAAGGTTAACCAGGAGACAATCAAGTGAGAGAACAGAATGTCAAGAATAGGTGGAAGACTGTGAATCCAAACATTCATGTATCATCAAACATAACGAGAAAACATGAACAGAATATACAGGAGCAGCATTAAAAGACCAAATGTATGAGTCATGGTGAGAAGGAAGAAGAGAGAAGCTGCAGATTAGAGGAGCAAACAATACCTACAACATAATCAGCAGGCAACGACCCAAATCTAGAGAAAGAGAAGAGCATTTAGATCCAGTAGACTGATCACCAAACAAACAAGTCCAAAAAAGAACTTCTAAATCCCATATTATAGATGGAAAACTAAGCACAGAGAATAATGATGTACGGAAATCTGCAAGAGAGAAGCACCAAGCCACATATAAAGGCAAACCCACTACCCACTGGGATTACAGCATAATTTTTAACCTTGGAAGTTGGAGAAGCATAGACGGTTGTATTCTAAGTTCAAAAAGGAAAAAAAAAAAAGACTGCCAGTCATGCTTACTATACCTACTATACTAACCACCACAATTTTAAAAATGAACAATTTTTCATGATAAACACAGAATAAACAAATTTATGATCACTAGCAATAATATACTTTATGACCTTGTAGAAATGAAAGCAAACCTACCCAAACTGAGTTGGCAGAAAAAGTAAGATCTCTGCAGAAATTAATGAAATAGAATGGAAAAATGTCAAAGAATCAATGAAATGAATGAATGCTTCTTTTGGGGCTGGAGAGAAGGCACAGCATTGAAGAGCCCTTGTTATTGCAGAGGACCTGGCTTCAGCTCTGCACTCACAGGGTGCCTCACAACCATCTCCAGCTGCAGGTTATCTGATCTCATCTTCTAATATCTATAGGCACTGGACATATACATATTGCACAAACATGAGAACACACACACTATAAATAGATAAATGAATAAACAGATAGATAATAAATAATAAATAAATAAATAGTTGCTCTTTTGAAAGGATAACCAACCCTGAGAAGGCTTTAGTTAAGTTAAAAGAAGGAAAGAAGACCCAAACTAAAAAATTTGAAATGGAAATGAAAATGTTACAACAGATGCAAATGAAATTCAGAAAGTTGTTAGGCCTTTTCTTAAAAACACATGATCCAATAAATGAGACAATTTAAAAGAAATGAGTGAATTTTTATACGTATATTATATACCAAAATTAAACTAAAAGATAAACAGCCTAATGTATCTGCAATATGTGATGAGACTGAAGCAGTTATAATAGTATTAATAATACCTTCATTTAAAAATAATCTAAGTTCAATGGATTCACTGCTAAATTCTCCCATACCCTTAAAGAAAAATTAATACACCCCTTCTTTTATTTTGTAAAATAAAAGATAAAAGAACACTAGCAAAGTTTTTGTTGTTGTTTACAAAGATAGTCCAGCCATGACACCTAAACTACATAAAATACAACAGTCAAATGTGATGATTCACACTTTTAATTCCGGTACCCAGGAAACAAAGGTAGGTAGATTTTTATGAGGTCAATCCCATTTATATTGCAAGTTCCAGACCAACCAGTACCAGGACTACATGTGAGATTCTTTTTCAAAATGAAATAAAAGGACATTACAGCAACCATAAACAGGAAACTTCTCTCTCAGTCTCCTTGATGAATATGCATACAAAAGTTTTCAATATAATACTTAGAAACCAAATTCAAGAATATATCACCAGGATGATTGACTATAACCAAGTCAGCTATGCTGTGGGAAGGCAGAAATAGTTCAACAAACCCAAATCAAACAAATGCAATTTATGCATAACAGAATTTGACTCAAAGATGAAAATCACATGATCATATCAATAATTGCTGGGAAAACTTTTGATAAATGTTGGCATTCTTTTATAATAAAAGCTGCAAAAAAATAGGAATAAAAGGGATATATCTAAACATAATAAAGGCTTTCTATGGGAACATGTCACAAATATGCTAATAGGAGAAAACCAAAAAAGCATTTCCACTAAAACCAGAACAACACTAAAGCACCCCCATCTCTATTTTCATCCAAATCATGCTTGAAGTGTTAGCAAAAACAATAAGACAAAAGAATTACAGTAAAAGGTATAAACAGGAAAGGAGGGAGTCTAACTTTCCTTATTTGAAGATGATACAACTTTATACATGAAAGATCCTGAAATTTTCTTCAGAAAATGGCAAGAATGGGTAAACTCTTTCATCAAAGTGATTAGAAATAAACATAACGCATCACTATCTTCCCTTTATTAAAAAATAAATAAATAAAAAGGAAACTAATACTATTCAGAATACGCTGGGGTTGAGGGCTGAAGGGAGAAATCCTTGAATGAATTTAACTAGTGAAGGAAAAGCCCTACACAACATATGTATATATTTTCTTCAGTATTAAATATATATATAATATATATATTTTATACTGAAGAAATAGAAGAGAGTACTAAAAGATGGAAAGACCTCCCATTCTCATGCATCTGTGTGATTATACAGACTACTAAAAGCAATTTACTATCAATGCAATCCCCATAAATGTTCCTTGTCATTCTCCACAGAAATAGAAACAATAAATTCCAAAATTTATGTGAAATTAGAAAAAACATTAGATGTTGAAAACAATCTGAACAAAAAGAGCAATGATTGAGTTATTGCCATGCCTGATGTGAAAGTTATGAGACAGATCCATTGTAACAAATGCTCATACTGATAGAAAAACCAACATATAGGTCACTGTGGGACCCAGATATAATTCTACATAGCTACAGCTTACTGAACTTTTTTTTATAAAAATATACATTGTAGAAAGAACAACCTTGTCTGTGAATAATGTTTTTTCAGTAAATGCTGTTAGGAATACTGGATTTGAATAATGCAAAAAATGAAACTAGATCCCTATTTCTCAACCTAAATAAATATTTGCTTCAAATGTCTCAGAGACATTAATGTAATGTCTGAAACATTGGAACTCTTAGAGAAAAAGTGGGGGAAACACTTCAAGACAGGCATAGGTAAAAACGTCATGAACTCAAATTGCACAGAAAATAGTAACAATTGACAAATAAAACATCATGAAATAGAAGGCTTGTGAATAGCAAAAGAAACAGTTAACTGAGTGAAGAGACAGTCTTCGAAATGGGGAAAGAATCTTTAGTAGCTATAAGCTGACAAAGTATTAATATTCCGGGATATTAATAAAAAGAACAGAAAAAAGCACCCTGAATAACAAGTGTTTTAACAATGATGAATAAGCCGCGCATCAGTTTTAAAAGACAAAGTTCAAATGGCTAATAAATATATAGGAAACTGTTCAGGATCATCACTAACCATCAGAGAAATGCAAATTCAAACAGCATGAAGGTTCTGTCTTAACAGCAGTCAGACAGTATTGCTGCAGACAGGTACTCTTTGGCCAGGGAGGAATAAAGATGGCAATAAGCTGGAAGTAGCTTTCCTTTTATGCTGGCTAGTTTTCTTTCTTTCTTTTTTCCAGCATTTAATTGTTTCCTTTTTATTCTTTTCAATTATTTTTATTAATTACAGTTTATTCCCCCTGTACCTCCCTCCCTCCTCCCTCCCAATCCCACCCTCCCTCTTCCCCACCTGTGTCTCTCTCCCAGTCCACTGATAAGGGAGGTTCTCCTCCCCTTTCCTCTGATCCCATCCCTCATCCCCTCAAAATACTGCTCTCCCACCCTCTTCTCCTCCTCCCTGCCTCTCCCCAGTCCATTGATAGGGGAGGATGTCTTCCCCTTCCATCTGACCCTAGCCTATCAGGTCTGGCTGCACTGTCTTCCTCTGTGGTGCCTGGTAATGCTGACCCCACCCCGCCTCAAGGGGAGGTGATCAAAAAACCAGCCACTGAGTTCATGTCAGAGACAGCCCCTGTTCTCCTTAGTAAGAACCTACTTGGAGACTGAGCTGCCATGGGCTACATCTAAGCGGAGGTTCTAGGTTATCTTCATGCATGCTCCTTGGTTGGAGTATCAGTTTCAGAAAAGACTCCTGGGCCCAAATTTTTTGGTTCTGTTGGTTCACTGCAGAATTCTACCATACTTTCAAAGAAGAGCTAACACCAATACTCTTCAAACTATTCCACAAAATAGAAACAGAAGGAACATTACCAAACTCATTCTATGGAGCCACAGTCACCTAAATACCTAAACCACACAAAGACCCAAAAAAGAAAGAGAATTTCAGGCCAATATCCATTATGAACATTGGTGCAAAAATACTCAACAAAATACTCACAAACCGAATACAAGAGCACATCGAAGATATCATCCACTATGACCAAGTAGGCTTCAACCCAGGCATGCAGGGATGGTTCAATATTTGAAAATCCATCAATATAATCCACCATGTAAACAAACGGAAAGAAAGAAAAATAAACCACATGATCATCTCTGTAAATGCTGAAAAAGTATTTGATAAAATACAACACTCATTCATGTTTAAAGTGTTGGAGAGATCAGAGATACAAGACACATACCTAAACATAGTTAAGGCAATATACAGCAAGCCTATAGCCAGCATCAAACTAAACAGAGAGAAACTTAAATCAACTTCACTGACATCAGGGACAAGGCAAGGCTGCCCACTCTCTCCATCTCTCTTCAACATAGTTCTTGAAGTCCTTGCTAGAGCAATAAGACAATTAAAGGAGATCAAGGGGATTTAAATCAGAAAGGAAGAAGCTGGCTAGTTTTCATGGTACCAAAATATGTTATGTGGCCTGCTAGGGGAGAAAAGTCATCAATAGTCTTACCCTGCTGAGAACCCTAAAGTACAGTAATAACTTAATGACTAACCTGCCAAGATATGCCTCTGGGCATAATAGTTGCATGCATATTATATTGATAATCAAATATGGTCTAATTGGATTTAAGGTCCACTCCACAAGAAGAAACTCATGCTTGGTACTGTGAATTTGATGGCAAACTAATGTGACAGGAGCTCATAGGCCGTGGGGGTAAATCTACTACTGCTATTTTGCTACATGATTATATTATTTAGAAACCCTTTAAATACATATTTTTATGCCTATGGATTGGTTCAGCTTTTAATCTTCAGAGAAACTTCTTTGTACAATGAATAACAGTTAGTACAAAAATTCTCACAATTGTTCAAAGCACAAAGAATGTCTGTGGAGTTTTCAGCCATAAAATAGGACACCACTCCTACCCCTCCAAGGCTCAGGGAGCATTAAACATTTACTCTTTCTTCTCTTCTGTTTTTCTGTTGGCTGTTGGCCAGAACTTAAGATTCTTTATTTGGTACTGTAGTGTTTCCTCACTCTTTCCCCCTCACTATGTTGCTGCTTGGCTACCACGTGGCTGACCTACATGATGGCTTATTCAAGGTATATCTTTTTCCCCTTCCATTTCTCCATTCTCTTCCTACAGTCAGCTGCTAAGATTTGTAGTTTCTTTGACACAGAGTTTTTCTTTTAAATACTAATAAAATTGTCCCCAACTTTCTTTTGAGTCATTCTTCAATTCTTTTATTAATGGGCCCAGCAGCAACATAAGAAAACCCCAATTTACCTGGTAACATATGGTGACTCTGATGTGATGCAACCTAATTTCTAGTGACAACAGGACTCAGACTTCACAGCAGCTTGCACAAGCCCTTTACTAGGTCAAGCCAGCCAATATTCCAGAACAGGAAGTGGCAAGGCTCATGAGTCTGTGCCACTAGCTGAAGAACTACTGATAGCTGATTGCTCTTAAGGGATAGAAAACAGTTTTCTTTAGGAGTATATCCCCTGGTAAGCTAACTATGCTCCAGTAGATGGATCTACACTTAAATTAATATGAAGTAGGACAGATTGTTCTCTGCGTTATAAAAAACAGGGGTAGAGGAAGTTGTGAAGGCTGAACCTAGCAGGAGATAGGAGTGGTGACATAAGGAATGAATAATATCAAATATATTATATGTATATATGTACTCAAAGGAATTTATAAATATATTATAAAAAAGAAATCAAATAACAATATATGCTAGCAATAATGTGAAGAAAAGAGAATTGTCTACACTGTTGGTAGGAACATAAATTCATGCATATCCTATAGAAATAAGTTTTCTTAAAAAAAAATTAGACCTGCTATGCAACCCCAGCTATACCACTACCAAGTTGCTTCATTCAGCCTTGATATGAGGGTTTGTGACTAGTCTAGTTGTAACTTGTTATGCCATGTTCAGTTGATTCTCCCCAAAAGACTGCTCTTTTTTGTTTTTCTTTTTCTAATAATTTTTACTTTTTTATATTAATCACAGGTTATTTACTTTGTATTCTAGCCATAGCCCCCTCCCTCATTCCCTCCTAATCCCACCCTCCCTCCCTCATCTCCTTCCTGCCCTCTTCCAAGTCATTGCTAGGGGAGGTCCTCCTCCCCTTCCATCTGACCCTAGCTTATCAGGTCTCTTCAGCACTGGCTGCAAAGTCCTCCTCTGTGGCTTAGCAAGGCTGCTTCTTCCTCGGGTAGGGGAGAGGTCAAAGAGCCAGCCATTGAGTTCATGCCAGAAATATTCCCTGTTCCCCTTATTAGGGTATCCACTTGGATACTGAGCTACCATGGGCTACATCTGAGCAGGGGTTTGAGGTTATATCCGTAGGGTCCTTGGTTGGAGAAGCAGTCTCATAATAGACCCCTGTGCTCGGATATATTTGGTACTTGTAGAGCTCCTTTTCTTTCCACGTCATACTAACTCCCTTCTTTCATATGATTCCCTGCACTCTGCCTAAGGTTTGGTTATGAGTCTTAGTGTCTGCTTTGATACACTGCTAGGTAGAGTCTTTCAGAGGACCTCTAATGGTAGGCTCCTGTCCTGTTACTTGTTTTTTTCTCCTACTTCCAATGTAGTATTTCCTGTATATTATCTTAAACTTTCTCTTTTCTTCTAACCTCATTTATATTTCTATCATACGTGTATGCATATATACGTGTGTGTGCCTGTACTGAGTATGTGTGTGATGTGCATGTGTGAGTGTGTTGTCTGTCAGTCTGCCCCTCTATGTGTGTGTGTGTGTGTGTTATGTGTTCAGTTTATTCTGACATGTGTGTGGGTACACAGTGCCTATGCCTGCGAGTGTGGAAGTGGGGTTTCTCACTGAACCTGGAGCCAGACTGCTAACCAGCAAACTACCACACTACTGAGCTACACATATGCATTTGTGTTGGCTAGGTTTTTATGTGGTCTAACAAATGTCCTTACTTAATGAGCTAAGTTTCCAGCCCTTGCTTTAGGCTTTTGAGACAGTGTCTCACTCTACAAGCCAGAGTGTCTAGGGACTCATTATGCATCCCAGGTTTCCCTGAACTGATGGTCACCCTCCTGTCTCATCTTCTGACTAGGAATTAGAAGTGCCCAGCAGCATGCTCAATGTATTGATTATTCTTACATGGTCCAGAAGAAGGTATTGAATCCTCTGAAACAGGAATCATCGGTGGTTCAATGTGTGTGACCTAAGCTAGGGGCTGGGAATCAAACTCTGGTCCTCTACAAAGCAGCAAATGAGCCATTTTGTCTTCAGAACTGTAGCTTCATTTTAACTACTTAGTCAACTAGCCAGTGTTATGAAGCAAGATGATTTTATTCTAAGTAAGCTGTTTGTATTAAATCACCTACCCCAGAAATTACACCATAAGGTATGCATTTTGTTTTCCCCAATCTTGAGATAAGGAATCTGCGGCAAAATGACAAAGCTGAGTTTGAACTCAGTCGGGTTTTGGGCTTTACACAAAGCAAGCCACAAGTCCCCTCACAGCAGGGCCCTCACAAGAAAGCCTCTTCCTGTTTTCAGGGTTTTACTTTCAAGATTGTTCCACTCATTGGCCTCCTCTTGTTTTTCACTTAGTTATTTAGTCTTTGGCTTATTAAGCTTTCCGGAAAGAGCATCTTCTGATTTTGAAGCAGAACAAGATTGATAAAGGAAAAAAACGACAACATAGAAAAGAACAGAAAAGGAAACTTGTGGAGAATTTGTCATTTTAGCCTGCAAATGAATATTTAAAAAGCACTTTCAATTTGCAAAGCAGTGGTTTTGAAACTACAATGCATGCAAGCATTCCCAGGAAAGCTTATTTCCCAGGTTCATCCTCTAATGTTCTTGTACTGAGAATCTGGGGTTTTGTCCAGGGCCACACTCTTTAAAGCAGCCTCCGGTGACCTGGAGGCAGGTGGTCGGAGAGGGGCACATCTGGTGAAACCCGTTTGTAACTGCGGAGCTTGGAAAGGAGAACTAGCTAATCCCCAAAGAATACGTGAGTTTTGTCTGTACATTAATTCAAACCGCCTGGGTGGAAGCTTACTAGCGCTTTTCTCTTTCTAGGCAATTCCCAAGCGCTGGGCCCAGGAGCCTGATTGAAAGGTTAGGGAAGGAGAGGGGAAGGAAGGGGGAGGGGCAATTAAAACCACCGCGGAGCAGAGGATTGTTAACTAAATGACAAAAAAGGGCTTGAGGCACCTTGCTCCTCCTTCCACAGCTCCGTAATCAGCTGTTGTGGCTCTCATTCCACCCAAGGGAGGTTAATGGAAGCTGGGAAAAGCGAAGGATGCTACATAACTTAAAAAGGGAACAAAAGAGGGAACAAAAGAGGAGCAGGCTCATTTTCATGACGAGGGAAGCTTCCTGGCTTCTCCTTCCCCAGTCCTTCTCTATACAAACTTCCCCCTTTTTATTCTTTTCTGTCTCAGTGGGACCAATAAACATTGGTTGTCTGGACAAGCAGTGAGTGCTTTATTAGTAATTATCCCGGGGAAAATCCGATGGCTTAAAATTTTGCTGTAAAGTGATATTGTGCAATTGTGAGTGGTGGTGGGCTGAGCCTGCTGAATTACATTTTCTTGGAGATGAATGTAAGGATATTTTAAACATATTTCCAGTCAAGCAATTGAGCCATTTGATTTTAATATTCGAGCATTATTTGACATGCATTAGCTGTGTATGTAATAGACAACATGATTTTCACTGAACTAAGTAATTTAAGGTAATTTCAGCATACAATGCAGCACAGTGATTAAGACTTCCTGGCTTCAGTCCTAGCCATGCAAATTGCTAGCTGTGTGACCTGACTTTACATCTCTAAGATGCAAGTACTAATCTGTAAAATTGAGATAATAATAGGAGCCTCCTCCCATCCCACACACGCACTTCAGTGGGTTGGGGCGGGCACCAGATGATGCGGTATGTGTATCGGTAAACCTCTCAAGTTAACTCTACAGGAATCTTAGCCTCTCTTGTTTTTGTCTTGCTTTCCTAAAGTATTTATGTTTGCTATTTTAATCCAGTATCTGAACAAAACTTCCAGAAAGAAAGAAAGAAAGAAAGAAAGAAAGAAAGAAAGAAAGAAAGAAAGAAAGAAAGAAAGAAAGAAAGAGAAAAGCCACTAGGGACAAAGGTGCTTTCACTCGTTACTATTGTATTTTAAAAGTTGATAATTCACCGAGCAGGACAATAGATAAATACATATCAAAAGCAAAAGACACACATCTTGAGAACCAAACAGAAGGTGGGTGTAAATCACCCAAAGACTGTGAGATCCTGAATGGTGGATTAGGAGTTTAGTCTCCATTTCTGAATAGTTTTAGGCTTCTACTCTACAAACGTTTCCCAGTGTAATAGACCTATCTATCTATCCGACAAGTGTATGACACTATGGAATTCTGGCACATTCTCTTGGAGCTCTCTGCACCAGGTAACGCTGAGTGTAAGCGTTGCTGACAGCCTTCTCACAGGCAGGTCCCTCCAGTGTACCACCTGAGTCAGCCCCAGCCTGTGCAGGGTTACTAGGCAACCAGCCTCCCACTGAGGTGTCAAGGAGATAGTCTTTATTTTAGAAAGAAAGACACATAAAGCACTCGGAAAACAGCTCATCTGTCCTCTCCTTTACGTAAGTTCACCCCCAAGTGAGTTTACCTGTACCAGATGTCACAACTTCCTGGAAACCAAATTAGAATGCATGTTTCGTAGTGTCTTTATTAAATTGTCATTAATAAATTGTATGGTTACACTGGACCCCCTGACACAGTTAATGATACCAGATCATTCCTCAATTATGAATGGGATACAAGGGAATTGCCATTTGAATCACTGTTGCAGCCACTAAGCCAACGTTTAATTGTAGCCTTTAGAATTGCTCTATTTTTCATGTTATCTGTGTTATACAGTCTTACATCTCAAACTATTATTTTTGAAGTAGCAAATATCACCAAAGTGGTGACAAAGAATAACTGAGTAGATCCTTGGCATTTAAGACAAATCCCAGGTAGATGTGTGAACGAATGCACTTTAATCTGTATTGCCCTGTAGGAAGCTGCAATGAGACGTTTTCATGTTGCAGCTTTTAACTTTCAGAGTGCTGGCTTTGTGAAGAACAGTGCAAGACCTTCTAGAGTTGAAGAGGGAAAAGAAAGAAGATGAAGAAAGAAACACCAGTGGGTCAAACACTCAAGAAGCATTATTTCTAATGGGAGAAATCATTTAAGAACCTTTGGAAGAATGGGGAAATTCTAAATTATATAGCAGTTATGGAAATAAACAGCTTCACATTGACAAATCAGAACAGCATAGCTCTTCATAGGGAATAGGCAGCAGACAGTCTAGAGGGGATACCGAGGAACTCGACCCTCTACATATAACTTGGCCTGCCCCTGATTGCACTGAATACTTCGAGATCTTTTTTATATTCTGGAGCACACACACACAAATGCATCAAACCTAAAGGACTTGTTTCAGGGAAAAATGAGTAGCTTACGGATGGTCCAGTTGCATTCAAGGATGCCAGGATGGTTACTATGCAGTCTCACTTACTTACAGAGAAACTGGATACTGGAAAATGCTGCTTACTTGGTTAGACCACTAGAGAGCCAGAACCTCAGATATAATATGAAAGAAATCTTCTCCACCAACTCTAACTACAGAATTATGATGTGATAATCTCAGCTAGCATGAAAGCCCTGGCTCAACATTCACTAACTTCTTCCCCAAGCTTCAGGAAACAAATGTCACTAATAATATGCATTGTCCTGCTCAGCCATGATGGAAACTAAGCCCAGAGGAAGGATTTGTGTATATATTTTAAAGTTATCAAAATATTCTCCATATTTCAACCAAGTAGAAAAAGTTAGTACATCAACAAAGCATTACTCTGAAAGGCCTTGTAATGCCAATGGGTTTACTTGCCAATATCAATCCTAATAAACTAGAGCGGATGCTGCTGAGTGGGCATGACTGTTACAGTTGTGCAATGATACTGAATTGTAGAATAACAGCAGCCTGTTTTTAGTTAAGATCATGATGTTTTGTTCTTTATGAATTTTATGAATTATAAATTTTTATGCCAATTTCTGTTTTAAAAACAATATTGTGTTTCAGGATATTTGATCATGCTGCGAACCCCAAGATTGTATTGTTTACCGGAAAAACATGTTTGTAGTTGTGATGTGGTTCAGCCCTACCACACACCTTTAATTCAAGAGCTATCTGCTTGAACAGGATTAAATAACGTCAACCATAGGTCAAGAGGTGGAGCAAGTGACCAGTTGACAGGGAGTAAACTTAGGAAAAAAAAAAACAACATATAGAGTAGGAGGAAGTCAGGAGGACAGGAAGTAGAAGGGAGTAGCATTGAGTTGGAGGGGTCTTTTGAGAAGGCATGGGGAAGAAGGATGTCTTCTTTTGGAACATGGGTGGAGGTGGAAGGTCAGCTGGGTGCTTTTTCTGCCTCTCTGAGCTAGCAGGCTTTCACCCCAGCATCTAGCTCCCAAGTCTTTATTGGTAAAATTGAATGATTGAAATTTGATTAAAAACAACAATATTGTATTAACATACTTGTTTTGAATACCTAGCTCATTGTCACTCCCTTCAATTTTAAAAATATCTTCATAAAATTTAAACTTAGAAATAGCAATTAATGGTTTTATAGTAACTAAAGATACACCATGGTTATTACAGAACATATTCATCAAGAAACAGTGGGAATTACAGCAATTTGCACTTTATTAACTATGCTCAGAAGTTGTACAGAGAGTCCTACCGCAGAACAGTCACTGATAACCCTTAACCAGAATGAGCAAAGAAAGCATTGGACTAAGTGGGACTTATCTTCTTCCGTGTTCTGAAAGACTTTATACAGCTCAAGGCAAGCTGTACCCTGAAAGCTACTGCTGCTGTAGACCCCCAACAAGTCTACCCAAAACTCAAGTTCTTGTTAAGTCGTTGCGCCTAAATAGTCTGCATGTTGACCAAAAAAGATTTCCAGGAAAAACCTTAAAGTCTGGCATGACTAATTGTCTAAAGGTAACTATGAATTTTGTCCCAATGTTGATTCTTGAGGAGCAGACCTGACTAGCTCACTTCTAGGAAATTGTACAGAAACATTTCCTTCTAGAAAGTGCTTTGATGGTCGGTGGCCTAGCTCCCAGCTTCTTCCCTCGGAGCCGCAGCTCAACAGCTTTCCTGTGTGGATCAGGAACGCACTGTGTTAAAGGCCTGGTCCTCAGTCTGGTGCTGCTGGGAGATGTTAAGTAGAGGCAGGGCTTAGTTAGAAGTCTTTGACCATCGGGAGAGTGTCCTGAAAGAGGATGTAGGGTGGCAGTATCCTCATCTCTCTTTCACTCCCTGCCCGCCAAGAAGTAAGCTTCTTGCTCCCATGTGCTCCTCTTGTCATGAGGCTCAGCCTCAACCTGACAACATGGCCATCTGAGAAGAGACTGAGGCCTCTAAAATTCTGAGTCAAAATGAAGCCATCATTATAATCTGATTATATCAGATATCTGACACTGTAACCTAAATTTATGACATAGAATACTTTACAGAAAATCTGCCTTTGTCTTTGAGACAATAGCTCAGTGCAATTTGATAATTAATACAATCAAAGCACTGATATACAGTTGTGTTTGATAAGCTCTGAAAATATTAGTGCCTTAACTATTTCTAATTTATCTATTTATTCTGAATAATGGTGTCTAGAGGAAATAGTTTCTAGTAATTTCAGAATATGTTGCTTTCAGCAGAGGAAGGCTGTCTCATATTTGCTGTCTCAGCATTTCATCCTGTGTGTTAGCATTTAGACAGCCTGCTTCTCGGTTGCCTAGTAATCTATGATGTCATCATGTGTCACCCTCCAGTAGATGTACCTGGCAAGTGCCATTCACCTGTACAGGGCTGTTAATGGACCCCTGCCTCTTACCTCTCTCTCTTGCTCTTCTTCTCTCTTGATCTTACAATCTTTCTCTCCTTTCTCCATCGGGACACCCCTCCTTCCCCCTATCATGTCTCTCTCCTTCCCTCTTTCTCCATCTCCATTCAATAAACCTCTTCCATATAATATCTGTTGTGCACATCATCGTTTCACTGTGAATGTTCAGAAGGGATTTAAAAAAACAACTTAAATATTGAATACTTAGTCATCAAAAAAGAAAATGCTTAAAAGAGGAAAGTTTTGACAAAACGTAGTATCTAGACATAGCCCGGACACTGAAAATTTATTACTTTCCATTTCACCTTGCTTCCGCAGAGGCCAAGGCTGACAAATAGCCCTGTGCAAATGATCATCACCCTTTGTCTACAGCGGATGCTGAAGGCCATGTGGGCAGTGACTGAGCAAGTGTGGAGTAAATGCTCACTGCTGGGCTGGTTCTCACTTGGTGTCCGTGCTCTCTCCAGGCCTCTTAGGAGCTCTTAGCAGAGCATCAGTCTGAACCATTTTCATGCTTGGGTTTTCCCCTTTATGCTGTCCTCCTTGTGCACAAAACAAGTGGAACACAGAGAGCAAAATGTTTAAAAATCTCTGCTAATCATCTACTTATTTTAAATAATTCATCAAAAATAAATTCAAAGTAACATTTGGATCTAATTTTTGCTTTTCCTCTGACTTTCTCTTATCTATTCAATATTCATCCATTTCTTTTCTCACTTACCTGAATTTATTTGAAATACCTCATATAGTAACTTACAAGTTATTCTTGAGTATGTGTCTAGTCCCAAAAGCAATGACTTTTATATTGACTGATGGAGTTGTAAGTGTTCTTTAGGTACTTGGAGATATGGCGTGGGTCTGGAGGAAAGATCAATTGTTCTAAGAATGCAGACTTCTGGGACTCTGGGTTCTGTTTTTAACAGATCAACTTTCATCACACATCTGTATCTTTACTTTGTCCAAATAGAATTTATTCTGCATCAGTTTTCTATTGGGTACATGAAATTTTGATATCATGCCTTTGTGGTAGCCACTTGGCTATGAAAACATGAGGGTTCTCATTCAGAGGTGAGGATGTTTTCCTACGGCAAAAAGGCAGTTTGTATGTACAATATGCACATAGCTCTTGTGTGCACCTAGGATGGAGTGGATGCCCTCAGTTGATACCTCAGTAACCTCTGGGTACATCTGTCCTCTTTCTACAAGACAGGATATATCTAAAACTTTTTAGAATATACTTTTGATGCAGATTTTTATAATAAATTTATACTTTATACTTTTTTATACTTTATATAAATTTATACTTTATACTTTTATGTCATTCTGGTATAATAATCTAAAATCTTAAATTGAAAGTTTACAATAAAATTAATGTTTTCATTACTATAACCTTATAATACAATATAGAAAACAATTTAATACAATTTCACTGAGAAAGCCCCACTAGATCTTTTTATTTTTTTCCTTTTGATTCTATTGTTAAATTTTACTTGTTTATTTATCTAAGGCACGCATGTATGTTTGGTTAAGAATTTGATTAACTTTGACTTCAAAGAAGTAGAATGTTGGGGAGCTAAGAAGCGGCAAGTCTGTACAGGCCAGTTCTTAAATGCAAATTTAGCAAACACTGGGGACATTTTCTTCCAGGGCCTCCTCAGAAGCCGCACGACCTTCGCTTCCTACCATTTGTCCTCAGTATCCGGGAGAATTTGTGAGCACAGTGGGTGGTGGGTGCATTTCAGCCCTCTGTTTTTCCCAGGAGAATGTCTGCAAAGGGTGAGCACACTGTCTGGTCCATCAGCACCTCATGAAGCTGAGGTGTTACTGGATCCTAAGTGCCTGCTGCTCCCCTAATAAGAATCATATGCTGTAAGCTGTGGCTAGCAAAAAGGATAGCCAACTAGCGAGGTAAAGAGGAGGAAACTAAAACTATACATTGGGAGGAGAGTTATCAAAGACTCATTTTTATTCTCCTGCAAGCATTTGTTATTATTGTAGAAGAACAGTATTTACATATGTCTGTATGGGGCTTCACCACCTGCTTTTCAGCCTTCTCTGCACATTGTATTGTCTCAGGCTATCGCGAGCAGATACACTCAAACTGCCTCAGGTTATGAGATGTATTTTAAAGATACCTGGGGAAGTGAAGCATCATAAGGCTCTTTCTAGTTGTGACAAAATTGTTGGCTCACTGCTTAAATATAAGGATATTTACTGGAATTAAAATGGCAGAAAACAAGATGATTTTACATTAGTATGTATCATATATTATGTTAATTATTGTATTGAGTCAGTGTCTTATTACCCTAGCTGGCCTGGAACTTACGTAGACCAGGCTGGTTCTAAAATCACAAAGCACCACTTGCCTGTGCCTCTCAAGTACCAGGGCTAAAGGTGTACAGCCCTGTGTGACTATTTCTTATTTATTTATTGTTATGTGTGTTACATGCTGTGGCTCCCATGAACTCTGCCTTATTTTGGTACTCCTTGTGGCTCTGACTAGCTGCCTTTGGTATTATCCTTTTTGCTTCAAAGCTGCCTGTAATTCAGCATATGACTTCTCCCTCCTGCCCTTTTTCCTCTTTGTCTTGCTCATCCTCTGTGACATTACTTTGCCAAACCTCTGGATATCTGGCATTCAGACTCATCCAAAGAGAGAATCTGATTAGTTCAGCTTGTCACCATACTTACTGAAAAGCTGCTGTAGTCGTGTCTAAACAGGCTGCCTTTGTATCAGAAATCAGTCCCTGGTCTTATTAGCCGTGGGCAGGTCAGGGTCACATGGTGGAAAGCATGAGACTTGGTGCCCAGAGAAGCCCCCCACAGCTGCCTTTCTCATAAAGACGCCTTGCGTATGCCAGCCTGCAGAGCAGAATGGCCTGCGTGGTATGGGAAAGTGTTCGGTTCTCATTCATGTTCCCTAACTCTTATTCTGCCACAATCACTGGACTTGGCATTGGTCACTGCAATGGCAAGAGCTCTGCAGAATGAGGCTCAAAGCAGCCTGTGTTAACGGTAGAGATTTCTTGGCCTTCATCCCTGAGACACCAGTCGGTGACTTAAGTCAAAAAGTGTAGCAGCTGCAATGGTTGGTCTATGTGTGCCCTTTGTTTTCTGAGTCACGTCAGCCTCAGTGAGCACATGAGCATCAGCTGGTAACTATTTGCACAGGTCCACCATCTCCTGTGTTGAAGGGATTGCTCCTCTCAAAATTACCACTGATGGAGCCAGGAGTTCCCAGAGGGATTTCCCTAGGCTTGTTGAAATCTAGCCTGAATTCTATCCTTCCTTTGTTTTGAGTTCTTGCAATGAACACCCTGACTGCCACTGATGCCAAGAAAAGCAGCTATGGTTTCTGCCAAAAAAATCTGACTGCAGTTGCTTCAGCAACTGCCACTGCTTTCCTGACTGAGGTCACACCTGCCTCTAAAAACCAGGTCACAAGACATACACGTCCAACGTGGAGGGGACACATACCCAGTTGCCACTCACTGTCTGCCACTGCTGCATTGCTCTTAATGTCAGCATTTCTGTGGTCGTCCTCAGGGTCACTCAAAGTACCAATGAGCCTCATGTCCTAACTTCATAATGCCTCAGAGAGATATAAGGGGGGAAAGTGCTTTGTTAATTTATTGGTTCTTTTATTAAAACTTCATCTCCTACAAATTCAGTCAAAGCAGGAGCTGGGTCAGAGGAGAATCTAGGTGACAGACTGCACTCAGAAATCAGCCTTCCGTCTCAATATCACTACATCGGCCTCTCTAGATCTCTTCATTTTCTTTTGGATAATTTTCTTCCACAAAAGTATTAGTTTTTCATGGTTATAGAGAAAAGACAGGGCTCAGCCATCCCAGGAATAGCTGAGAAGTTGACCATTATATGATCTTGTCATATGATTGACTAATTTAGGGGACACGCTGACCTATAGTATAAAAATTACATAAAAATGTATTTAAGGAAATTTTTATATGTGTACATATAAATGTATTTAAGGATATTTTTATATGTGTACATATACCTGTGTGTGTATGTAGTATAAATACATGTATGATTGATATAAAGAAGAGTTGGAACTTTAAGGCCTATATTACTCCTTATCTAAAGACGTTGGAGAGATTAATTGGTCATCAGGGATTACAGAATTAGAAAAATAAAGAAGTTGTGATTTTTGCATTTACTAACTGTCATCAAGAGGAAGAAGACACTAAATCTAATAGCCAAAAAAGATTCTAATCCCTATAAATGTGAAGCTAATTTTAGTACTATTACTAAAGTCACTAAATTTTACAATTACCTAGTTATATGTTCTTCCATGATGATTTAGATACTTTGGATATGTTTCTATGTTCCTCAAGAAAGTCTTCTGCCATAATATATATGTTTATCCTGAGTGTTAATAAATTTTGGTTTCATAAATCACTCAAATGGATATTTGGTGTGGATTTGTGGATATTCAAAGAACAAGAACTAACCTAAACATAAATCGTTAAGTTACAATATATAGATGAATCCCAGAGAATGTATAAAATTATTTGGTGAATTTTACTAGGAGAGTAAGGTTAAAAAATCAAGTTTCAAGGAGTTCCAGTATATAAATAATGAATGAAAGTGAAGGATGTAGCAAATAAAATTTAAACAGAGGGCCAAGAGGCCCCCTGCACATATGTGGCCAGTGGGCAGTGTGGTCTTCATGTGTGTTGCCTGGCTAGTGGCGGGGGGGGGGTTGTTTCTAACATGGACTCTGTTGCCTGGGTTTGGATCACTTCCTCCTAGCAGGGCTGACTTGCTTGCTCTCTGGGGATGAGGATGTACTCACTCCTGGTGTGATTTGGTGTGCTTTAAGGGTTAGTGGAGGAGTCCCCTTTTCTGGGTGGAAGAGGAGAAGGGAAGGAGGAAGTAAAGGAGGGGAGGATTGGAGGCAAGGAGGGAGAGGGCACCTTTGCGTGGTAAAGTAAATAAACTGAAATAAAAAAAAAGAACAAGAACAAGAGGGCCAAGAGAAAGACTTGAAGAAGGGGTATCATAGAAAGAAATTTAAGAGTCCCCCCCATAACAAGACAGGAGTGGTGTGATCCAAATATACGATATTTAAGAAATTAAATATTAAACATGTGACTTTCATAAAAACTATAAGACCAAACAATTTATCAACTTATTAAAATGAAAAACAACATGCTATTTAGACTGTTTAGTGGACAATTCATGGTTCAGAGATTAAGTCAAAGGCATAATGAATTTGTTAATAAGTAGAAAACCAGATAATATTGTATAAGACAATAAAGGTTGGGATTGTCTGTTATATTTGATAAAAATCAGCTACATATATTCTTATTGGTTTTTATTGTAGGATGCAAGGGTCATTTACATTTTTCTTAGCCAAATTTTTTGCCTTGACATTACTTTTATTTCTACCCCTAATAGGTGGCAAAATAGCCTGATCAGTAAAAATGAAATGCATGTGTATAGTCTTGTAGATTTATCCCATAACCAAGTGAACAGACAAAACTACTAGGAGAAAAATCAATTCCTCTTGTCTATTTCCAAATCTGGAATTAATTTTCTTAGCAGTGTGCATATAAGTGGAGATGGGAAATTGTTCATTATATTTAGTGACTCCAATAGTGACCGTCACAACAATAGCTGGAGCTCTCTGGAGCTGACAACAAAAACAAGGCAAAGAAGTTGACAGGTAAACAAAGGCAGGATAATAGACACAGCATCTGATTCATTTAGGCATTGAGGGGAATTGAAAAGATAGAGGGGAGAGCATTTGCTTTTCCTTTTTTTTAAATATTGACACGATTCTAGTATAAGCTCTAAGCTTATTCCTTAAGCTCAGTGTACAGATTACAATCTCTTTTAACTTTTTCTCATTTTTAAATACTTTGAAAAACTTTGTTCACAACTATTTAAATGCCACAGTAAAAAAAAAAATGATAAAGGAGTATGAATGTCTATTGTTCTAAATGGCCCTTATGCCACAAATCTCTTAAGTACTACTGTGACCCTGCCAACCTAACTTCAACAAGATTAGCATCAAGCTGAAGACATCTCTTGCAAAGCCTGAAAACGGAGTGTATTGGAAAAGGGAATGACTGGAATGGAAAGAGAAGCTGAGAAACACACAGAGGAAGAAAATTATTATTATCTATCTATGGTAGATGCTTTAAAGGATGAAAGATGAACTTGGCAAGTGGATAAAGAGGATGAAATGTCTGGAGAGATGCTGGCCAGTAGCCTCTGAGGGAGTGAATGCTCACGGAAATGTTCCTTACTTCTCTTGTAATGGTGTAGGAACTGGTGTTGGATGTGCCTGCTGTGGGACCTTTCAACGGGAACATGCCTTAACTGTTTCCTCTTTTTCTAAAGGAAGATCTATTTCTATATAATCTGATAATAACGATTTATGGCTTTGGGCACAAATACACAACCCAGAGCCATTCTGAGAACTGGTAGGCATGCTCAGTAGTGAACCGTGCATTTGCTTGCTCTTCAGTAGTGAGTCAGTATACAGTGTAGTTGCTGATTATTTTTTAAAATCTTAGTTACTCAAACTAAAGTCTTTGCTGGGAATTATGGATGCTGTTGATTCCAAAACATCTTTATTTTCTTAAATTCTTGTCTTTATTTATAATAATTATATTCAGTGAAAAATTAGAGAACTGTTGCTTAATTTCTTTAAAAATAATACATTTTTCCTTAAACTTCAGAGAACATTTCTTTGGAGAAAGAGGAAAAAAATAAAAGAGTATTTACGTGGTCTTTTCTCCCTAAGGCTACTAAACACTGTGGTAGCCCTTTATCAACAGTGTTTACACTTCATGATTTTGCTTATGTAGATGGTTGCGGAGTGTAAAATTATGGGTCTGGCGGTTTGTGACCAGAATTTGCTTCTCTACGTTTATCCCTCTTTTACTTGAATTTAAAGTTTTATTTTGGTATGCTTTTGTTTTCCTCTGAAAAACACATAAAGAGGACGTATACTCCCCAGGGAATGTTCCATGAATTGAGAATGGCAGAAAATTTCTCTCCACTGCACACTTTCCAAGTCATTTGAAGGGCATAGCATAAACCGTGCTACAGAATTAGGCTGAAGCTGTGGCTCTGTTTGGTAGAGTTCTTGCTTAGCATCCACACATCGCACAGCATAACCCAGGCATAGTGGCACATGGTTGTAACCCCAGCAAACTAGTGGTGAAAGCAGAGAGTGAGTAGTTCAAGGGTCTGCGAAATACACAGCCTTTCACACCAGAAGAGCTCTCTTTGCCTGCCATCTTTCCCAAAAGAGATCCTGTTCCCTCTCTGAGAACACAACTTAGCCTGATTTTCTCAAGAGTCTATAACTCATTCTGTGTGTAATAAATATAAAAACCACTTTGCAGGAAGACCTAAGTGATTTCGCTTTGTTCTTCAAAGTGTTGCTACGTGCCCTTGCTCTTAGTGGGTTTTCATTTTGTGACTCCTGCACTCTGCAGTGACGTCTGTACTCTTAGGAACTCTTGAGAGCTGAAGTCGACATGTGTCTCATAAAGCTTTTGCAGTTAAGTCTGCAGACTTTGTAGACTACATCCAGTGACTCACAGCCCTGCAGCTCCAGATACATTAATGTTTTAGGGAGTTGGGAAAAAAATCTTTCTTCTTTGTCTATCTTTTCTTTTCTTTTTTGTGGCTTCAAGTAAAAGAAAATTGGCTTCAACTTATTTTGACAACTAAAATAGGGAAAGGAATTTATTCATTCATGGAAAGGAAGAACTGAATAAGAAGATGACTCCGAATACATTGGCATCAACAGAGGAGGTTGGTATAAATATTCTTTTTGTAATTTATATTTTTATTGAAAATAAATTTTTATACAAAATATTCTGAATATGGTTCCTCTCCTCCAAATCCTCCCAGATTCTCATTACCTACCCAAGCAATGAACCCTGAGTCCCTTTTTGCTTTCTCTTTAGAAGATAAACAAGAAAAAAAAGAATAAAAAGAAAAAATACAGGAAATATGCAAAGACACACACACGCACTCACAAACAAACCCATAAAAACATCAGGAAACTATACTATATACAAGCAAAAGACCAGTAAGACAAAAACATGTCGAAACAAATCAATTAAGTGGTTTAAGGAGAACATAAGTACTGCAAACTTCCCTTGATTTTAATCCCCAATTCAGGAGTCATTTTATAATCCACCCATGAAACTGTCTTAGGGGTCACTTTTCATCTGTGCAGACTCCACACTGAAGGTTCTGTAAGCACTGTGTGCCCTGTAGCTCATCGGGAAGCTGCAGAAACCTCCCGAGAATTTCCTCTGGGATAAATTAATAGAAAGGGTGGAATGCTTTGTGGTGCATGATAAATTTGACAAATGCTTACTCATTAAAACACAAACCAAAGAAAAACAAAGCCACCCTGGCCTTGAGGAAGAGGACAGACCTCATTAATGATGATTTACCCACTTTGCTTCCCTTTTGCCCTGTTGGATGACTACAAAGCAGAGCACACTGTTGCAATCCTCAGCTAGACATTATCTCACACACTTCTCCTGCTCTGCTTTCTCTGTCATTCATCTTTCCCAGACAGTTGCCAACAGTCTATCTCAATAGCCAGGGAAGGGAGCATTGCCCGTTGGGGAACAGTTTGCAAATCACTCAGCCGTATCTTCTTCTGAGAGCCTACCAGGTACCAGGCACAGTGCTAGATGCTGGAGTTACAATGATGCCTGCACCCTGTTTTTGTCACGTGCTGTCCTTAAACTCTTTTTTGCTTGCTATCACTTGGAGATCACATTTAGTTTCCAAGTGTGTAAGTTATATTTCTATACATTCCTGTGCCAGATAAAGATCTCCCTGGGAGCTCCATCAGCACAGAGAACATGCTGTATTCATGGTTACCACATCCCATTCACTATGTCCTATAGAGGAATAACTACCACCCACTTCACACCCCTTTTCCATTCACATCCCCTAAGGTTGACAGTTAAGGCCCCGCTATGATGACTCTGTCATTCTAACTTGGAAATCATCCTGATGGCTTCACATTGTACTGCCCAGACGTACTCTGTAAAACAGATTAAGTACTGGTGCTAAAGGAATATTTATGACAAAGAATATTGCAGTCTGGGTTAGAGACGGCATGACGTTTTAGGAGCACTTGCTGCTTTTGCAGAGATCCAGGGGTGTTTCCAGTATCCACTTTGAAAGTCTCTCAACCTCCTGTGACCCCATGTCCTTGGAGTCCTGCTCCTCTGGCCTCTGTGGGCACGTGTCCTCACATACACAGAGACACACCCACACTGTCATAAGGGAAAATAAAATAAATCTTAGGAAACCAAAGGACTTTGTAACCCAGGAAGCAGAACCCTAAGTTAGTTCACTTTGCTTTAAGTCATTATGTTCCTATCCACCTGGTGAGCTTTTGCTGTCCAAGGCCAGATGGACTCCATCTTTTATCTACCTATTATAATTACCTGCCCTTGAATTTTCTGTGCATCAAATTACTTGAGTTATTCACTGCTTCCTGCCTACCTGCCATAGTGAAGCAGATTCTACCTTCTCCTTGGAAGAACACATCTCTCCATCTACCTCCATATGTCGCCTCCAGCCAGCAGAAGGAAAAGCCATGGAGCAGGAGTAGTGGAATTTCACAGGACACCAGATAACTTCACTTCACATGTCTGCGACCATGCACTTGTGTTTGGAAATTTCCAACCATATTCAAAAGCCAGGAGAGAGTGTTTAATTTGGGGCAAGAGAGCAGAAAGTCTTTTGAAACTTTATGAGGAAGGGCCAGCCAAAGGATGGTGGCTTGAGAAATCAGAGGGTTGCTCTTACCATCTGGGTCTGTGGGAAGTCAGGAGCTTTTTAAGAGTGGTAAGGGAGATGAGCTACTCGATAAGGTCCTTTGCAAGAGGAGCTGGTGAGGAATAGTCCGGGGATCAAGGACACGAGAAGGCTGCAGTGGAAAATTATCAGAGCCCAGCGCTACAGCACATCTCCCAGACACTGTCTTTACTACAGATTTTCCGAGAACAGTACAAAGAAGGCCCTTTTCAAACTACAGGAAAGAGAAAAATGAATAGATTAATTCTTTGTTATTTCTTAATAGTTCATTCGACTTGCAGAGACAAAGAACAAGTAACATTTGGAAGTAATCCAAGAATTTTCTTTTTGTTTGTGCTTGCCAGCACACCTGAATACAGTCAAACTGTTAAGACTTATCTAATTTGACATTACAGGTGGCTTTGGGGAGGAATACATATCTTAAAGCTTAAGGGCAAATCAAGTATAAACTGTGTTTTGTGAAGAAAAAAAAACCCAATGTATTTTGACATGGCATGCTGTACTGTAACAATACCAAGGACCTTTGAGTTTCAATGGTGCTAATTTGCAGAACAAGGGTAGAAGATTCTATGCTTCATTTGGAGGTTCTTTTAAGAAATTTTATTGATTGTTATTTAACAAAAACAAGGCAGATATGTTACAGCATCTTTCTATGTGAGATCCAACATTATTATCTGCTTATAAATTTCTTTTTAATTAAATTTTTATTTTTTATATTAATTACAGTTTATTCACTTTGTATCCCAGCTGTAGCCCCCTTCTCTCTCCCCTCCCAATTCCACCCTTCCTCCCTCATTTCCTCTTATGCCCCTCTCCAAGTCCACAGATAGGGGAGGTCCTCCTCCCCTTCCATCTGACCCTAGCTTATCCAGCCTCATCAGAACTGGCTGCATTGTCCTCTTCTGTGGCTTGGCAAGGCTGCTCTCCCATCCAGGGGAGGCGGTCAAAGAGCCAGCCACCGAGTTAATGTCAGAGACAGTCCCTGTTCCCCTTATTAGGGTACTTACTTGGATACTGAGCTGCCATGGGCTACATCTGAGCAGAGGTTCTAGGTTTATCCATGAATTAATCTTTATTAACTCAATTTAAGAAATGATATTTTAAAATGTGATTTTATTTATTGAATGCACATAATATTTCTTTATGTATATGAGATTTCTCAAAATTTCTATGTGTTATACTTAACTCTTGTTCTCTCCACCAGCCTTCTAAATTTTCAGAACAGAAAATTACAACTTCATTATTTTACTAACTCAGGTCATGACCTTTGAATTATTCTCTCCTCTCTTCTCCTCTACCCTCTTCTTTCTTCTCTTTTTTCCATTCCCTTCCTTCTTCCTCCTTTTCTCTCTTCTCTCTTTTTCTATCTCTCTCTCTCCCTTTCCTTCTTTCTCTGTCTCAATGTCTGTGTATTTATCTCTATCTCAGTGTGTCTCTTTTTGTGTCTCTGTCTTTCTCTGCATCTCTGTCTGTGTCTGTGTCTCTATCTCTCTCTGTGTCTCATGCTTTGAGAAAAGGGCTTGCTATGTAGCCCAATGTGGTCTGGAATTTACATAGACACTTCTGTTTTTCCATCCATAGTGCTAGAATTATGTCTATGTTGGGCTTTTGTCTTACACTTACACCACAATACTCAAATAATCAGGGTGACCCATTGACAATATCTTCAAAAAGATCCAGAATTGAATAACTTCTCATTCCTTTCACCATCATCTTCCTGATTCAAGCAACAGTGATCTGTATAATAGCTTGATAGAATAGTCTCAGTCTAGCTTTTTTCTTTTACCTGAATCCCATATAGTCTAATTTCAATAAAAAGGGATCTGTAAAAATCTTTATATTCTGCCTAAAAGTTTGGGTTAACCTCCTACTTCTTTGACAGCAGAAGTCCTTTAAAGAACCCCCCAAAGCTCTAGGAAACCAAGACTCTTTCTTCAGCATCCATTTATATCCCTGACCTCCTGGTACCTTTTTGCCTTCAGAGTCTTTGTCTTTTTCTCTCTGCCTCCATCCTGATGCCTGAATAATGTCTGTTTCTGAACCCATAGAAATCAGCCCCAGAACAATGAGCCCTAAAGAGAGCAGACAACAACATCCCTTTCCCTGAAGTCTCCTGTTGAAATCATCTGCCTAAAGTGGTGATAGAGAGGAAAGAAGGCAAGATCAGGACACAAAATATAATGAAAATAACCATGTGTCACTGCTAAAATCCTTTCCCAAGCATGTATTTACATTACCAACCTCTCATCCCATTAAAGCTACAAACTCCACGTAGCCCTTCCTATGTTATTTAAAAGAGAGACAGGAGCCAGAGAGTTTACAGCCGGAGTATTTCTTAGTCAACCTCCTAGAAGGCACACATAAGAAGCACATGCCTCTCAGACATCCAGCTAAAGCTCCCAATGTGTGTTTTACTCACTTTCTGAGAAATTCTGGTTGCCTTTGGGATATAAACATGGTCTTATCACTGACACCTTAGGCTTATTCAAATAACTGAAAAATGATGATAAATTTCCAGAAGACCTTAAGAAAAATGTAAACATAAAACAGCTTTCCAGAGAGCACATGTTCTGTGAGGCACACAGTGAGGATAGACACAGCTGACCAAGGTGAGCAGTACCATTTTAAGCAGCTATTCCGTAGTTCTTTACTTTAAAACACAAACAACAACAACAACAACAAAAACATCCATAGGGTCAGTCATGAGTGATTTCTCAGCAGAGAGTCAAGGACTTTCTGAGACTGACTTGTGTACCCTCATCCTCTGTGAACAGGGGAAAGGAAAGCTATTGATACACAGATATTCCCAGGAGACCGTCTGGGAAGCAGGACCAGCAGAACAGCTCTCCAGTAAGCACAGAAAGCTGGTGTTGAACACTTCTTCCCTCTTCCTGGTATCCTCCTTCCCTGTCCCCTCAGAAACCACCCCCCCACCTACCCATCCCATCACATCAAGACTTATCAGGACCACAAATAAATTATAATGTTGATAATGCTACTTTAGTTCCATGGACTTTCAAGACTATAGTAGAGGATGTGCTCGGTCCTGATAAGTCTATGGAACTAAAGTAGCATTATCAACATTATAATTTATTTGTGGTGCAGCTCAGAGGTGGCTCAGTTGGTCAAGAACAATTGCTGGAACAAGATAGACATCAGAAGAGGAGAAAACATGGAACAGACAGGAGCCTACCATAGAGGACCTCTGAAAGACCAGCAGGGTATCAAAGATGATGCTGAGACTCATAGCCAAACTTTGGGCAGAGTGCAGGGAATCTTATGAAAGAAAAGGGAGAGAGAAAGACCTGGAGGGTACAGGAGCAACTCAAGGAGAGCAACAGAACCAAAAATAAATCTGGGAACAAGGGTCTTTTCTGAGACTGATACTCCAAAAAGAACCATTAATGAAGATGACCTAAACCCCCACACAGAGGCTAAGTAGCCATGGCAGCTCCGTCTCCAAGCGGGTTCTCTAGTAAGGGGAACAGGGACTGTCTCTGTCATGAACTCAATGGCTGGCTCTTTGATCACCTCCCAGCCTTACCAGGCCACAGAGGAAGACACTGTAGCCAGTCCTGATGAGACCTGATAAGCTAGGGTCAGATGGAAGGGGAGGAGGACCTTCCCTATCAGCTATTACATCCTTGTAATTTTTATAATCTCCTGTCTCTGAATTTCCTGAAAAATCTCTTCAATAATGTTAATTGTTTAAACACTGGGTTTACTTTTCTCATAAGCATTTTTCATAAAGTAATGCATGTACATGTTTAAACTATGAAGTGGTAACAAAGGACTTAAAACAACACAGCAGTCTCTCTTACCCCGGCTCTCCATCCAGACCAACTTCTCTTTGATGGTTGTCAAAGGAAGCCATTCTGACTTCTGCCGCCTTCTGACAGATCTATTTAAAAATTTATGCTAGCCTTTAGCTCAATACTTAAAATCATATTATTAGCACTTATGTGCTATAATTCAACCTGTTTACACATTTATCTTGCACACTTTTGTCTTTGTGTTAGTATCTTTGTTAATTGTTTTTCAATGAACAATAAACATTTATTTACAAACATAAATTCAGTATTCTTCCACACTTTCAAGCATCTGTACTAATATATTACATTGTCAAGTTTGATGGCTTTTTATTGTTCTTTATCAATAAGTTTTATACTTTACATGTAATTTATGTGACACGGAATTTATTTGAGGACTTGTGAGGTTACAATGGGGAATTCTGTAATAGTAATTAAGAAAATGTCTAGATTCACATACCACTAAGAGTTTTAATAATATGTGGTTAGCGAACTATCTCTTTAGGTTGCATATTGAAGTTGAAGATTATTAACTGTTTTGTTTACATAAATGACAACTTAACAGTGTTGACTGCAGAACCAACCAGAGTACTATCTACAGTAGTTCCAGGTGTCTCCCTTACATTGTTTGTTGCCCACTAACATCTTTTCACATCATGAGGGTAGCACTAAATCCATCTCTCTCTTTCTTTTTTCCAAGCTGTCTATTAACCTGCAGCATGGGGTCTCATTTCACCCTATGGCTGCTTCCTGTGGGGTCATCTGTCCTTAGATCTCGTTTTCCTCTCTCTTAGATCAGTGTAGAATCATTGTGACATAAGACGTCTTCAACATGTTCTAAGAGGTCGTAGCAGAGGGCCAGTGAGATGGCTCAGCCAGTGAACACGCTAGCTGGGCAAACTTCAGTCTCTGGAATCCACCAAAAGAATCCATTCATGAATGTTGTCCTCTGACCTCCACATGTGCATCATGACACACATGTGCCAACCCTCACAATGCAATAGTAAATATTTTAAACTGTTTATTATTTAAATAGCAGTAACAATTGTTTTTGAAAATACTTACTTATTTTTATGTGTGTGGGTGTTTGTGCACCACATGCGTGCAGGAGCCAGTGGAGCATAGAAGAGGGTATTGGATTCTCTGGAACTAGAGTTGCATTGGTTGAGAGCCACCTAAAATGTGCACTGGGAACCAAACCCAAGTCCTCTGCAGGAGTTGTGAGTGTTCTTAAGCAGTAGACCATCCCCTCAGTTCCATAAATTATTTTATAAAGAAAGAAATGGTAGCAGAAAACACCCTTCTGGTGCCTGATATTTTGGAAGTCCCGAAAAATGCATACTTTTAAAAAAAATGACTTAACATCTTTAGAATTCTAAGGGAGAAAAACATTTCACTTAAAACTTTGAAGACCTCATTCTGACACCTTTTAGCACTTAAAACTGTTGAGCAGGTGATGAAAGCCATCTGTGTTGTTTTGTTGGTGCCCTGTAGTTTCATTGTCAACTTCTGGTGTAACAATCTCTTTGATGTTCTGAAAGTTTTGGAAAATTTGACAGAAGGTGTAATCATGAACATAATAGTAATATAGTCACTGCATAAATGATTTGTGAGCTTTTTTAATCTGAAACTACTTCTCTGTGTTTTCAATGATTTTTCCTGTTTCTCTTAGAGGCACTGGGTAATCTTCTCCCACCCTTCATTCATTGTGTTTTTCTTTACTTTTAGAAAATGTGAGGTCTATTTTTCTATTCTCTTAATCATCTTTTTTTTTTGTATTATTTATTGTTTTACGGATGCTCATCTTCTCTACACTGCACAAATTTTCCCAAATCATGAATTAGCTGAGTCTCCTCCACAGTCACTTTATTTCTGTTACGTTTGTTATGTTTGTTGCTGTATTTTCTCCAGCTTGGTGACCACCTTTCTTGTTTATAAAAGCACAAGCAAAAGGAAGTGTCTGAGAACTCTGGAGGGAGGAGGCAGCTTATACATTGGCAAGTAGGCAGGAAGCCAGTTCTCACAGGAGTGGCTTCTAAAACAAGGCTAGATAAAGGGCAGCTGCTCCAGGGCCCTTCCTGGCTGTCTTGATTCTCTTTTGAGTGTTCATCTACAGAGAGTAAAGACCCTCCTTCCCTCCTTCCCTCCTTCCCTCCTCCCCTCCTTCTGTCATTTGTTGGTTTGCTGACGGTGCTCATGTCTGGACTTCTGTGTGCTGAGAAGATGTGCCCATGCCAGCCGTCCTTTATCTGCTCCTCCATGGACATGTTCTGCGTCCCCCGCTTTGCTCCTTCCATCAGCTGATTTATGATCCTAAGAGACACACACAAGACTAATGGGTATCCTTCCTGCTTGCAAACCTTGCTCCTCCAATTTCAATGCTCATCTCTGTACTTCCAAAATCAGTGACCTCCCCATACTGGGGATGGCTCCCTAACCTCTTTTTGTCACAAACTTTCACCATTACTCTTAATGTTTCCACAGTCACAGTTTTTTTTTTTTTTTTTTTTACTCAGAGATTATGCTATGTGTGGTTTGAATATTAGACACTTCTTGTCAAATTTTTTTGTTTGTTTGTTTGTTTGAAATGTAGCTCCAGCCTTCTGGAACTACACAAATTCCTTTCTGGTTCTTCACATTGTATGCTCACCACAATCTAATTATATGAGAATTGTTTCTGGCCAGAGGCTATTATAATTACAGGGCAATAATATTACCAAGCTCGTGGAGTGCTACTATCAAGCGTTGCTATCAATATACACAAAGAACCATATTTAACATATTGTAATAGAATTGTAATAGACACGGAGGCTGAGAATTACCACACTTGCCATATGGCAGGGGCGGTGGGTTCTGGGCTATCTGAGAGCTGATGTCTGAATTTTTTTATTAGTTATATAACTCCTGACTTTTTGAACATTTTCCAAAAAAAATACTTGATTATTAATTAATAATAGACCAAGATTTCCAGAATTCTCTACTGATTCTGAATTTGGGGTCACTATCTACATTCCAAGAAGCCATTAAGTTTAGAAAACTACCCTGGGAATGTTAAATGATAGAGCCAAATTAATAGAAAAGAAAAAGCAAAAATGGGGGTTTGTTCACTGTGATGGCTTTGGGAAGAGGAATAAAGAGATCCAGTGACCACTTCAAGTCCACATTCTGGTCCTGGAGTTAAAACAGAGAACAAGCAATATGCACATCTAAGCAGCCTGGTCTAGGTGAGGTGACCCCATCCTTGCCTGGACTCTAGTCTTTACAGCAAGGTGGTCTGACAAGGTGTCAGTACTGTGTAAAATCTCTTTCTAGAAGTCGTTTCTCCTCGCCTTTCTCTTCTTCAAGCATGAGATTCCCAGGAGAATGTTCAGTTTCTTGGTGTCTTGGTTTCAATGGCAGGGTAACAATATCATCAAAATACTGGACTACTGCTAGCACGTACTGCTGTCAGTGCACACAGGGGCCATATTTAACAGTGTAGGATCCAGATACTGCTGAGCCCTTGTCTCCAGGTCCAGTGAGACAGAAAACCCTCCTCTGATATAAATCTACAGTAATGCAGTTTTCTCAGGACACCTACGCAGGGATGTGATGTTCTACCATTTTCAGACTTTGCACAGGGAACATATGTATTCATTATGCTAATCATATATCTAATAAAACCCAGCCAACTGTGCCAGTAAATTATTAATAAGATAAATTTCTCCAATATGATATTGGAAATTTACACTTTTAAGTATGAGTTGGTTCTCTTAGACAGAAATCTCTGGGTTACTGCCAGATCTCTCTCTGGTGTGCATCACCTGGCAAACTTACTGAAGTGTACAGCTTCTGATTCAGAGGACTGACCTGGGCCAAGAAATTTTTACTGAACTGGACAATCATTACAGTGCAAAGCATATTCAGATGTTCTTGAGAATCTCACACAAAGGCCTGCAGGAGAAAGAGGCATATTCTTTAATATATAGAAACCTTCTAGTAAGTGTTGTCAGAATAAACAGACCAGAGAAAATCAATATACAAATATGTCTAAAGTACCTGAATTATGTTAGGGTTAAATACATGGTAATTATTCACATTAAAGATGTAAATGAACCAAAGAACATGGATTGATGTCATTATCAATTTTCTTTTTCATTTTTTTAAAGAAATAACCCATTCGCTTAGATAAAGAGCATTTAACTACTAAAGAAGCTGTGGTGGTTTGAAGAAGAATGCCCCCATAGGTTCTTATATCTAAGTGCTCGGTCTGAGGAATTGGAACGCTTTGAAAGGATTAGAAAGATTAGGTGTGGCCTTGGAGGAAGTATGTCACTCACTGTGAGCAGGCTTTGAGATTTCAAAAGCTCAGTCTCTCTCTCTCTCTCTCTCTCTCTCTCTCTCTCTCTCTCTCTCTCTCTCTCCTCTCATGCTCTCTCTCACTCCCTCTTTTTGCCTATGGATTAAGATGTAGCTACATCTCAGCTAGTTCTCTGGAACCTAGCCTACCTTTTGCCATCTTGGAAACTATAAGCAAATCCCAATTAAATGCTTTCTTTTATGAGTTGCTGTAATCCTGTGTCTCCTAATAACAATAGAACACTAACTGAGACAAAGGTCAAGTTTTGAAATGACAATATTTTTGTTTGTTGGATGAAACATAATTTTACAGCTTAATGTACCTTGTCCATAATGAATTAACGAGTTCCTCTCAAATGCAAAAGGTATATAACCTCAATATGACATTTACAAATAAATAGCAGCTTCCAGGCATGCCTTTTGGCCAGGATAACTTCTCCCTGTATTAGTGCCTTGTGTCAGGGCAAGTCACAGACTCATAGATAACACAGACAAGAAACATGTTGGAACGAGAAGGCATTTTTCTGCTGTCAGTCAACCATTTCATAGACAGAAAGAATCAGCCAAGGGAGCTGTGTGGTTGAACACAACTATTCAAATCAGGGCAAAATTACATTCAAGGTATTTGGTTCACTTAAGAAAGCCCTGGGTTTTTCACTGTTATAAATGTGGGCAGGTAGAAACCCGCAGATTCTGAATGTGAGGTCAGTAGAGATGACAGAAGTCTTTGTCAGATTCCTGATGTTGGATTGGCTCCTTTTGCTCCACTGTCTATTCCCCAGACAGGCTCTTATGATTGCTTTATAGATATTAATTTCTGCAGGGAAGTCACTCATTCTGATTGAAAGGTCTGATGTGATTGAGCTCCAAATACCCATGGCCAGACGCCAAATGAAATTTCCCCTAAATATGAATGCCTTGTCTGTTTCTGCAATCCCAGACAAGGGCTGCTTCAACTCCACCCCTCCCATTCTCTACCCCTTGTCCTTCTGCTAGGTAGAGGAGAAGTCTCCCTTTTACTCTGTGCTGCTTTTCTAGCCTGCATCTCTTACTTGCTTGTACGTTCACAGTCTGTGCTTAATAGCCATAATGTCCGGAGGCACAGTGTTTCAGTCTGCTGAGCTGGCAGCTTTAAAATACTTTCCTACCCCCAAACATTTAAACTCTATAGGAATCGCCTCACTTTTTGTTACTCCTACAGGAGACAGAAAAAGGAGAAGAAGTCACAGGGTAGAGAAAGTTGTCCCTGGAGGGCTCCTTCATGCAGTTTACTCAGTTCAGGTCCTCTGACTAACAGGTCTTACACTCTGAACAAAAATGACACCAGAAATAAAGGAATATGATAATTTGTGTATGATATAGAGTGGTGCCAGCAGGATGAGTCTTTGTCCACCTATGTGTCACGAAGTCGTGCAGTCATGTCCTTTAAAACAGTATTGACTAGATGCCCACACTGTCCTAAGCACGAAGTTAAAATAAAGGTCCCTACTGAATCCTAGCCTTACCTTAACAAAACATAGAATGTGAATAACATGATCCTAATTTATACCTGTCACTGTCACTTGCATTTGCTCATTTTATCTTACTAAGGAAGCTTTTCAAGCCCTGCCCCCTACTGCTAGAAAAAAAATATTTTCTGTGCTTTTAAAATCTTTTATAATGGTTGTTGTTTAATTCAGTCTCCACATTATGATACAATCTGGGATGGGTGTATCATCTAAGCCTTTATAATTAAGTCGGGACTAAATTAGGCATACGATCTAGCCCCATAATCACATTTGTGATTTTAAGTGAAGAGGTTTTTATATAGGTAAGAAAACTATTCCTTTTTTTTTTTTTTTGGTGGGGGGAGTAGTAAGGACCAACATCAGAGAGGTATAATAACAACATAAGTGGCAGAAAATATGGACAAGCAAAATATTTATATTGAATCTAATCTTTTAAAAAAGGTAGAATAAAGATGAGTTTACCCACCATCCTTCTGTAATCCTTTTATGCTTTTGAAAAGATTCTTTTCCTTAGCCTGGTGAGTGACCCCTCTGGGTCTAGGAACAGGAAGGTTCAGTTCCATGGCAAATTACTAAAAGCAGTCTATCAAGCAAAACTTACACAGAGAAGAATGGGGGAGACAATTAAGCCACTGAGTGAAGACCAAATCATGTCAAACAGAGTTTAGATAACAGTATTGACAGAAAGAAGCTGGAGGACATAGGGTGTTTCCTGTGGTACCCATAAATCACAGCGATAGCTGCCCAACTTTCTGTTGCCATCCAGAGTTACAGAAATTATACCAGCAAAAATAATTGTAACATAAGATTGTAATTGAGAATGTGATGTCCTGTCACTGAATTATCATCTTTCTTTGCAGCAAGAATATTTTTTTCAAAGAACTGTTGTAGGACATAGAGGGAAAAGACAGGTTCTGCTGTTGATCCCTGACAGAATTCTTTAGCTTTAGTTCTCAAGACCTAAGAGGTATGGCTGTAACAGAGCTGCATTGTTCAGCAAAGAAACACGAGTGGACACAAGGGCTTAGAAGCTGGGAGGACGGAAAAGGAAGGTCGTACTCATCTTCCCTGCTCTTCACCAGGCTGAGGTACACCCTCAGCACTCTCATTCCCACAGCCATTTTGAAGGCACAAACAGTATAAAGAGATCTAGAAACCTGATAATAACATTTCTCATTGTTGTTTTGTCTTTTTAAAACATGGACTCATCTGAAATATAGAGCAGTTGTCATATTTATTTTATTTCAATTTATTTATTTTTCCCCCTCTGGAGTCCCCTCCCTCTTCTCCTCCTAGTCTCACCCTCCTTTCCTCTTCTACCCCTATGCCCATTTGCTAGTCCCCTGATCTGGGAGGACCTCCTTTCCTTCTATCTGACCCTAGCCTATCAGATCTCATCCAGACTGGCTGCATTGTCTTCTTCTGTGGCCTGACAAGGCTGCACCCCAAAAGGCAAGGTGATCAAAGAGCCAGTCACTGAGTTCATGTCAGAGACAGTCTTGTTTCCATTTCTAGGGAACCCACTTGGAAACTGAACAGGCTATGGGCTAACTCTGAGCAGGGGTCTAGGTGCTCTCCATGCATGGTCTTTGGTTTGGAGTATTGGTCTCTACAGGCACACCCCTGGGCACAGTTTTTTTTTTTTTTTTTTTTTTTTTTTGGTTCTGTTGGTCTCCTTGTGGAGTTCCTGTCTCCTCCAGGACTTTCTGTCTTCCTATTCTTCTGTAAGGTTTCTTGCACTCTGCCCAAAGTATGTCTATGAGTCTCAGTATCTCCTTTGATACCGTGGTGGGTAGAGTCTTTCAGAGGTCCCCTGTGGAAGGCTCCTGTCCTGTTCTTTGTTCTCTTCTACATCTAATGTCTATCCTATTTGCCTTTCTGAATGAGGATTAAGCATTTTCTCTGGGTCCTCCTTGTTGCTTAGCTTCTTTAGGACTATAGATTTTAGTATGTTTATCTTATATTATATGTCTAATATCTACTTATAAATGAATATATACCATGTGTGTCTTTCTGCTTCTGGGATACCTCACTCAGGATGATCTTTTCTATTTCCCACCATTTGCCTGAAAATTTCATGATTTCCTTCTTTTTAATTGCTGAGTAGTATTCCACTATGTAAATGTTCCAGGATTTCTGTATCCATTCCTCCACTGAGAGACAGAGAATTCTCAACAGAGGAATATCAAATGGTAGAAAAACACTTAAAGAAATAAATGCCCAATGCTCTTGCTCATCAAGGAAATGCAGATCAAAACTACCCTGAGATTCTACCTCACACTCTTCAGAATGGCTAAGATAAAAAAGATGTAGCCCATGGCAGCACAGTCTCAAAGTGGGTTCCCTAGTAATGGAATCAGGGACTGTCTCTGTCATTAACTCAGTGGCTGGCTCATTGATCACTTCCCCCTGATGGGGAGGCAGCCTTACCAGGCAACAGAGGAAGATGATGCAGCCAGTCCTGATGAAACATGATAAACTAGGGTCAGATGGAAGGGGAGGAGGACCTCCCCTTTCAGTAGACTGGGGGAGGAGTATGGGAGGAGATGAGGGAAGAAGGGTGGGATTAGGAGGAGATTAGGGAGAGGACTACAGCTGTGATACAAAGTGAATAAACTGTAATTATTAAAAAAATAAATAACATTAAAAAAAACCCTAAAGGGATGATACATGCTGGAGAGGTTATAGAGAAAGGGGAACCCTCCTCCATTGCAGATGGGAATGTAAACTTGTATAACCACTTTGGAAAACAATCTGGCACTTTCCCATAAAATTGGGAATAGTGCCACCTCAAGCTCCAGCAATACCACTCCTAGGCATATACCCAAAAGACGCCCCACCATTCAATAAGGACATTTGTTTAAACATTTTTGTAGCAGCTTTATTTGTAATAGCCATAATCTGGAAACAACCTAGATATCCCTGAAAGAAGGGATGGATACAGTCGGCATCATCAGTCTCTGAATTAATGACAGGATTTAGAAAAAGTAACAGCTTTATGGGAAGAGAAAGGCAAGTTGGCCAATTGTTTTTCTGAGTCATTTTCTAACTTTGTCTATGAATTAAGATTTAACTGGATGCAACTTAAATGCAACCAAAAACTTTTCTCACTCATTACTATAGAACCATAAAAAGTTAGTTGAGGAGGATCCAAGATTGCAGAGAACAGTGCACACCATATCTGAGAGGCCGAGGATCTGAAACTTCGAAATTGGTACAGCTAAAACACAAATGCACACTCTCAAACCAGTGGACCTCTCTAAACTTCCTGAAGACACCAGAGAAAGATGAACCCAGTCTGAACTACAGACACCAGGAACAAACAGTAAAGGTTATGGATAAGCAGATGGCCAGAGGTCAGCATAAGAACACATCTAAAAAATCAGGACATCATGGCTTTACCAGCAACTCCCCAAACCAATGGATACTACAATTCATCGGAAACACAGGAAAATTATTTTAAAGCTATGCTTATCCAGTTATTAGAGGCACATAAAGAGAAAATGAACAAATCTCTCAAGGTAATAGCCAAACAAATGGAGACTAATAAAGAAGAAACAAACAAATCTCTCAAAGAAATACAGGCAAATAAAGCCAAACAAATAGAGGCACAATTAGTGGCATATAGATAGGAAATGAACAAAAAAAAAATACAGGCCATCATAGAAAAACAGGAATCCACATTCAAACAGATGAAGGAAATGGTGCAAGCCATGAAAACAGAATTAGAATTAATAAAGAAAACACAAACAGAGAAAACCATGGAGCTGGAGAACTTAGAGAAAAGATCAGGAACCACAAAGGTAAGTATCACCAACAGAATACAAGAGATGGAGGAGAGAATCTCAGGTGCTGAAGATACACTTGCAGAAATTGATACTTCTCTCAAAGAAAAAGTAAAATTGGAAAAGTTCCAAACACAAAATATCCAAGAAATCAAGAATGCTGGGAAAAGACAAAATCGAAGAATAATAGGAACTGATGGTGTGACTCTAACCAAGCAAGTTAACAAACTGTTCAAAAAAAACTTCAAGTCTCTGAAGAAAGAAATTGAAGAAGATATCAGAAGATGGAAAGATCTCCAGTGTTCATGGATCAGTAAGATTAACATAGTGAAAATGGCCATCCTGCCAAAAGCAATCTACAGATTCACTGCAATTCTCATCAAAATACCAACACAATTATTTAAAGACCTTAAAAGAAAAATTCTCAATTTCACAGGGAAAAACAAAAACCCCCAAATTGCCAAAATAATCCTGTACTACAACCAATCGTCTGGAGGTGTCTCCATCCCTGATCTCAAGCTGTACTACCCAGCAATAGTAATAAATATCGAATGTTACTGGCATAGAAACAGAATGGTGGATCAATGGAATCGAATTGAAGATGCAGAAATAAATCCATACACCCATGGATACTTTTTGCCAAAGAAGCCTTAAAGCATACAATGGAAACAAGACAGCACCTTCAACAAATGGTGTTGGTCTAACTGGTTGTCTAGATGTAGAAAAATGCAAATAGATCCATATTTGTCAACCTGCACAAAACTAAAGTCCAAGTGGATCAAAGACCTCAATACAACCAATCACACTAAATTGGTTAGAAGAAAAAGAGAGGAAGAGCATAGAACTCATTGGCCCAGGAGACAACTTCCTGAACAGAACACCAACAGCACAGGCTCTAAGATCAACAGTCAATAAATGGGACCTCATGAAACTGAAAAGCTTCTGTAAAACAAAGGACACTATCGTCAGAACAAAACAACAACCTACAGACTGGGGAAGGATCTTCACTAACTCTGTATCTGACAGAAGGCTGATATCCAGAATATATAAAGAACTAAAGAAGTTAAAAAGTAACAAATCAAGTAATCCAATTAAAAATGGTGTACAGAGCTAAACAGAGAATTCTCTGTAGAGGAATATAGAAAGGCAGAGAAACACTTAAAGAAATCCTCAATGTCCTTAGTCATCAGGGAAATTTAAATCAAAACGACCTTGAGATTTCACCTTATACCCATCAGAATGGCTAAGATTAAATGCTCAAGTGACAATACATGCTGGAGAGGATGTGGAGAAAGGGGAACCCTCCTTCTTTCTGGTGGGAATGTAAACTTGTACAACCATGTTGGAAATCAATCTAGTGCTTTCTCAGACAATTAGGAATAGTGCTTCCTCAAGATCCAGCTATATTACTCTAGGCATATATCCAAGATATGCTCAAGTACACAACAAGGACACTTGATCAAACATGTTCATTAGCAGCATTATTCTTAATAGCCAGAACCTGGAAACAAACCAGATGTCCCTCACTGGAGGAATGGATACAGAATTTGTGGTCCATTTACACAATGGAATACTACTCAGCAATTCAAAATGAGGAAATCATGAAATTTGTAGGCAAATGGTGGGATCTAGAAAAGATCATCCTGAGTGAGGTATCCCAGAAGCGGAAAGACACACATGAAATATACTCACTTTAAAGTGATTACTAGCCATATAATATACTATAAACATACTAAAATCTGTACATCTAAAAAAGCTAAAAAAGAAGCAGTACCCTGGGTAAGATGATCAATCCTCACTCAGAAAGACAAATAGGATGGACCCTGGAAGAAGGAGGAAACAGGACAGGAGCCTACCACAGAGGGCCCCTGAAAACTCAACCCAGCAGTGTATGAAAGCAGATGTTGAGATTCATAACCAAACTTTGGGCAGAGTGCAGGGAGGACTGGAGCTCCCCAAGGAGAGCAAAGGAACCAAAATATCTGGGCACGGTGATCTTTTCTGAGACTGACACTCAAACCAAGGACCATTCATTGATATAACCTAGAACCTCTGCTCAGATATAGCCCACAACATCTCAGTATCCAAGTGGATGCTTTAGTAAGGGGAACAGGGAATGTCTCTGACATGAACTCAATGGCTGGCTCTTTGACCACCCCCCCTTGAGGGGGAGCAGTCTTGACAGGTCACAGAGGAGGACAATGCAGCCAGTCCTGATGAGACCAGATAATTTAGGGTCAGATGGAAGGGGAGGAGGACTTCCCCTATCCTGCACTTGTAGAGGGGCATGGGATGAGAATGGGGAAGGTGAGAGGATGGGATTAGAAGGGAATGTGTGAGGGGGCCACAGTTGGGATAGAAAGTTGTCTGGAGCCGTGGCTCAGCAGCCTGCTTTGTTATTTAAATCTCGGCGGAGAGATGGTTTTTAGCGGGCCTTTACTAACTCTTGGGGGGGCCTGTAACTGCCTATGTAAATTCTCCTTTTGTTTTGCTGCTTGGAGATCTTAAGCTTTCAAATGGTTCTGTTTGCTCGACAGCCTTTTACTGTGGTTCCTCTAAATGTTTCTCAGACTTGGTAATTTACACAGGGAGTCACCTGCTAGTCACTTTTGGAGTGTTACTTTGGACTTGGCTAGGAGAGTGCTCCTATCAGTGACAACTAAAATCTGCCTGAAGGCCTTTTGGTGTGTCAAAGCTGAGCTGATCTGCACAAGATCATATCACAGTGTCCACCCTAGCAGAGGTTGGTAGTCAAAGACGGGTAAGTTTTCTCTGGGGTGTATAAAAATTCATGTACAAATATTGACCCAAAAATGGGGACATGAATAAAAAATATATACCTTTCGAGAGAAACAACCTAAGACAGGCACAATCTTCTGCTCCATAACTAATAAGTTATGGCCAATTTTAATAATATAAAAAAGGGGGACATGTCGGGAGCAGTGACTCAGTAGCCTGCTTTGGCGGAGAGATGGTTTTTAGCAGGCCTTTACTAACGGCAGAGGAGAACTTGCAAGTCCATCTCCTTTTGTTTGTGACAACAGGTGGGATAGCTTGTGAGGGTTACACCTCTTCCTCTGGCTCCTTGTGCAAATTAACCTATTGTTCTGAGATGTTTGACTGACAAAAAGGAACTACTCAAACAATAAAGTGGTCGGAAGGCTGGAGGCAGAGGATGAGGCAGCACCTGAGACTTGCTGCTTGCTGCAGCAGTCTGCCTTTTGCAAAAGCTGTCGAGTCTGGACCTTTAAAAAGTTTCCTGTGTGCTGTGTGTTTATTTTATTAATTTTAATCCTCACACCCAACTCAAGAACCATTCGACTCTGCCCAGCTGGCCCTGGCAGAAAGTGAATAAAATGTAATTAATATAAAAAGTTAATTTAAAAATTTAGTTGATAAAATTGCTAATGTAATAATACCCAAGACTAAAATTTTCCATAATGTAAATTACTGAAAATATTGTATTAAATAAAAGTATTTACCATTTTTTTTTCTTTTCTTGGAGTGACAGATAAGAGCTCCATAATTTCAAAAGGTGGAGGCAAATCATATCCTCAACCATGAGCGTCAAGATGTGCTGTTAACTACTGTAATTTGATATTTTTTCAGGCCACCACAAATTACATCATCTAAAATTTTTACAGTGTTCATCCTTCTTTTGAACAAACTTGAAATTAAATAGGTAAGGGTCTGATGTGTACTTATACGCACAGCAGTGTCTCCTGGCCAGAGGTAAGTTTAGATATGAACTAGAGTCATAGCATCTTGTATTTACATGTTGAACATTTAAAGTTTGTATCCTTACCAAATGGTGTAGAAAACTGTAAATCCTATGGAGATTGAAAAAGGAAGAGGAGGAGGAGTAATAATAAATTATCTTTGATTAAAGATACCTAGAAAATGCATGAAAAATTTTTGGCTTTGTCTTGAATTATCTAAATACAATTTCAGTATATTTGGCATTTGTCTTATCTGTGAAATTTTTAGAATAAGAGATAAAGGATGCTATTGAACCTTAACTAGTGAGGATACATTCATATAAGATACAAAACACAAACCATTAGATTATTTCTTTCTTTCTTTTTTTTTTTCTGCCTACACCTTTCCTGAGAATCTTCATTGCAAGTTCCAGGCTATCCAGGGGCTTGCCTGGATAATGAGACTCTCTCAACAACAAAAAACTATCCTGATAAGGAGAGATAGTGCTCACAGAGTCATCCACTTAGCTTGAACAGTCATCCAATGACTTGAACAGATGTCATTGGCAAAAGGAGTTTGCCAATAGAAAGACTTTGAACTTGAATTCTGATAGTGGATTTCCCTGTGTATGTAGGCAGATATGGGAAATGCTACCTTCTATAATCACAAGAGTATATTTTTTAGAATTAATCATTTGAGCACTTTGTAACATCCATCCATACATAACTTTTGTAGGTCTGTTTTCCAGGATATATCTGGTCAATAATGTAGTTAAATTAGAAACATGGCAGGTCATGTCTTCATGTCTCTGGAACTTCGTCTATCAGCCTTTGTGTCCTTTTCCATCCTACCTCTTCCATGTGATGGTGTATTGTTCTAACACATCATCTGGTACATTTGTTGACTCGTAACATGTAACCAATCATTTCCTAATCAATGGCTCTTTAAGATACAAATTATCATCTTACTGCCTGTGTGTTGTAGTTCAGGAACATGTCTCGAGGCTCTGATCAAGGCCTCAAAAGTGTGAAATTAAAATATCACTTGAGAGGACAAGAGAGATGGCTAAGAGTGCTTGCCGTGTACAACATGAAGATCTGAGTTTAAATCCCCATTACTCACATAAAATCTAGGCGTGGCCTCATGTACCTGTAACTGTCATATTGAAGGGCAAAAATGGATGGCTCTGAGAACGTTGCTGGCCAGAAAATTTATCTAAAAATAATAAGTTTTGAGCTTAGTGAGGGGTCCTGTCTCAAGATAAGGTTTGTGCAAGAGGGAGACACCTGGCATCTGCAACTGCCTTCGGTATGTTCACAACTGAATGAGTGAATGTGGGCACGATCCTATGTGCACACACCACACACCGCTCATGGCTGAGAGCTACCCGACGCTCAGAGTGCCTTCCAAGCTCGTCAATTAGAGTCTGTAGATTAGAGCCTCTACCGGGAGAAACTTCTCTTACTGATTTGTCTATTTGGAACTTACTTAATAAGGCTCAGCAGATAAGATCACACTTTGTGCAATGTAAAAAGGTTAACATATCTCTTGCATTCTAAAAGGTGGAGACTTTTGATGAAGCTCCAGTCAGAGTTAATAATACACCCTAGAGTCACTTCAGACTGATAACCTATTGTGTATTCAGCTTGTTCAACTTGCTTTTAAGAGAACAATGTAACAGCAGCTTTACTTGTCTTAAATTTCCAATGTAATCAACTTTTAAAATCTAAGCAGACATATAGCTTTAATCTTAATCATCTACTCTTCCAATCCCCTGACTCTTAAAGATTTCTATAAACTGTCCCTTCCTTCCCCCTGTGATGCTTTCTGTGCTGCACAATAAAAAGAGCAAAAACTTTGTTAAGGACAGACACACAAAGACACAGACAGACCCAGGGACAGAGTCACAAGACAGCCTTTAGGTAGGCACAGTTTCAAACTGATGTGACAGACAGAAAAACGACAAGAGACACAGAGATCATGAAGTGGAGATTTTAAATCTGGATTTACTCTTGGTTGAATGACTTCAAATGTAAGTGCTTTTATTTCTTTCCTTGTGATACCAATGCATTGCTGGTAAATTTGAGCTAATCACTAATGCATTTGCTCGATGTATCACTCAAGGAAAGACTACATATAAGACATGCATACCATAGAGCAAGAATCTACAAAGCTGTCTTAGAATTCTGCCTCTCTCTGTAGCATAGACAGGAATGCTAACTGCTGAATGGTCATCCTTCTTAAATGTTCATTAAAGGTGCTTATTGTGTGGCCAAGACTGAGAGATCAGGTATTTTTAAGCTGATACTCAAATATTTCTCTGATTCAATTTGCTGCAAATGGAACTCACAGAAAATAGAGAGGTAGAGCTAGAGAAAGTGAGACCCTAAGAAAATGGACTGCATTCATAGGAACCAAATTGATCTGAACTCTGGAGCTTGAGAGAGTGGCTGCAGACCAAAGAAAGAGATATTGCTACAAGTTATTTGGAATAAATTTTGTGTGTTGGGGGTTTCATTCATGTATATAATATATTCTTGTTATTCTCCCCACACTCTTCTTATATTTCCTTCCTTTTCTTCAAGACTAATTTTAGTTATACATTTCTTTCCTGTAATCATTGCCATTTGTTTGTATCCCAGAGTTTTACTAGGTCCGTCTGTGGCCTGTGGCTGTCCATCACAGCCAGATGCCCTCACTGGTGGATATGTGTCTGGACCCTGTGCCCAATGTCCCTCCTGGAATCATTACATTGCCAGTTAATTAGTAAATTCTAGACACAAGAGAATTTCCCATACCTCGCTGACTGTTAGGGGCAGCGAATGTGGGGTCCACTGCCAATAGACAGTTCCTGTGAGTTCATGATTGATTGGCATGCTACATTGTGCTTGGCTTTCACAGAGATTCACAGAAATTATAAGAAATTATAAGAACCTCTATGCCGGTTCTTATAATTTTTTTCTATCCTCTCTTCCACAATATTCGAAGACCTTTAAGGGGATGCTATATGCACCTTGTTTAGGGCTGACCTCATAACCATACTTCACTCGCAGATTCCTGTACAGCATTGACACTATGCTTTCACTGCGCTCACAGAAAGAAACAGGTTTCTTAAATGAAGGCAGAACACTAACCTTCATCTTAATTCCTTCTCAATGGAGCCTCTCATTCATTTTTTACTTAAAAATTTCAACTGATTGGATGAGGGCTACCCACAATACAGAGGAAAAAGTGTTTTATTTACAGTCTAACTACCTAGATGGTAATCAGTCTCATCCAAATACATATCTTCATGGCAACATCTGAATTTATTTTTGACCAAACAGCTTATTACCCATAATCTAGATAGGTGGAATTATCCATGGTGAAATTACCCATCATGGCCTGTATACAAAAAGCAGATGGATGGACACTTTAAATCCTAACCGGTTGCACATTGCAGTATTTTAGTTTTTCTTAAAGTATTCTTTTGCACACACATGAATAGTTCTAGAGACTAATACACTCAAGGCCTGTTTATCTAAGTCAAGATGTACACTAGATAAAAGCAGCAAACTCTTTTGTATGGCAGTTAAGTACAAGTGTATTTATATGTAATCTCAAGCTCTGCAATCCAGCTTTTAAGCTTTGCATAAATATTGTTTTCTCATATTCAGTGGGCAATAATTCAGCTAGAGATTGACTGATCTAAAATGGGGGCATCCAAGCAGCTTTTCAGAATAGGCTGCGGCTCATCTGTGCCATGTGTGTTTATTATGGGTTGGGCTAAAGAGAAAGAGGCTGTTGGGGCATTGCTCATTTTACAGTTCACCAGGACACCAGAGCGTGGGAAGAACCATGCTATGAGTGCGAAGGCCACTGCTATTTCCTCCTGCTTTGTATGGCTGAAAGCCAATATTATGGTGAAATCTAATTTCATCAGGGTAGAGAAATATAATCTAATTCTATTAAGTAGAACTGCAAAGCCACCTGACAGACGGTGCGGGGAATGTATGAAGTGCAAACCGCTTTCTCATACCGCAGTACTCTGTCACAGCCTGACCCTCCCCAAACATTGCGATGTAAAGGGCATCCAGGGGATCCACCGAACCCACACTGCTCCTGCCCACTCAGATTTTGTTGTTGTTTTATTGCTTGTTTTTATTGTTTGGAGATTTCAAGCACTTACACAATAAACTGTAGTTGTTTCCACCCCCATTCCTTTCTGTGTTTGCTTGTTTCCCTTGTCAGTAAGTGTGCCTCCCAGTTGCATGCTTCTTTCTGTACGACATTTCTCTATCATTGCTGCATTTAGTGTCATTGACTAACCCCACTCACACATGAGATCAGACATTTTCTTAGAAAGGACTCCTCCTTTTTCTGAAGAAAACATGTCCCTAACGAAGCACTCGTGCTTGACCAGTCCTTGTTTATGACACTTTTGTTATACTTAGATAAACTATTACTTTATTCTCTCTTGGCCAGCAGACAGGAAGCCCAGTGGAAGAGCAACCACATTTATCTGTCTTTATTATGTGTTCTCAACACCTCACATAAAACAGAGCAACAAATTTGTTGAATGATGACTGTGCCATACATTTCTAACAATTTACGTTATTACAAAGTTATGGCCATCTGGGTGGGTAGAAATGCAGGAGGCACACTTCAAGAAGACCCTGTCAACCAAAGCAAGAACTTAAAGGTCAGGGCTACCGGAGCATTTAAGCAGACCCAGATGAGGCTACAGTCCCTACAGTGAGCTACATTGCATCTCTTATTTCTGCCAATAAAGAATTAAGTGTTAAGTGTTCTAGCGGACCCCAAGGTTATTCTTCTGTGAGAGCACTAAATGATGGGAGGTTGTTGCTTAAAGAGAGCATTACATGAAGAATTACTTTAATTGTGAGCCATGTGTCAAAAGAAATACTTCCCAAATTAATCTTTTTTTGGAAGAAAAACATATCTTCTTATAACTTATTTTAACCCTCAGTTCTTCTCTTTAATACATGCATGCACACACACACACACACACACACACACGCACATGCATGCAGGCACATGCACACATGTACACACATATACACACACACTGGTGGTCAGGTCAGCTTCTAGTGACATCTATCAAGAAGTGTGAGCTAATTACAGACATTAAAGCTTTTCTCTTCAAGGTATTTGATTTTTCTCTTATTAGCTGGGGAGGGCATGCCTTTTAGCTTTAAGCAAGATCATCTGGAGTGACAGAAAAAGCGTCGGTTCCCTTCCCCTCACCTACCCAGCACCTCCCCTCACATCACATGCCACAGGGGCCCAAGGGTCAGAAACTCCACAAATGCAGTGGTGTCTCTGAAAGGGAGCCCAGCTGAAAGGTTCCTGGAGACAGGGGAAAGCTCTTGGGTTGGCGTCACTGCTGACATTTGTTTTTAATCTATCACAGATCTCCAGCCAGGTTCACAGAGCCCTCTCTGAAGCCTCAACAGAGACATAAATCAGCCCCAATCACAGCAGCAGGGCACCATTTAAAGTGAAGGAGGGGGCGTCATTTTCATTTCTTTTTTCTTCTACTTCAGCAAGTAAGAAAACCCCAGCAGTTAAAAAAAATCTTCTACACCTCTCCATCTGCCCAGAGGAAGAATGATGGAAGGAGAATAGTCAGGAAACCAGAAAGAGAAAGAAAAGCAGCCAGAGAGAGGCATATACACTTGAGAAGAGAGGTGCAAACTCTGTATGGTGGCAGTGTAATAATCTTGCAATCTGAAACCTCGGGAAGAGCAAGGAAAAAAGTTTGTAGGGAAATTTGAGGTTTCCCATGCAATAAATTTTCATGGCCAAGGGCCCACGTCTTTCTGGGTTTTGAAGGCATTTTCAGAGTGCACACGTTTACTGTTTATTTTGTTTTTAACTGTACATATTTAGATATATCTTCTAAAAAGATGAGAGTTCAAGTGCAGGTCTTGGATGCTGTGATCTGTGATCTGTGGTGAAGAATATCCGAGGCTTCTGAAAGTCTCGTGGGAACACGAAACAGCTAACTTCCTGACAACTTTATCCTGTCCTAAGGAGTCATCAGCTGAAGATTGCAATAAGGGATCTGTGTGCAAAGAAGAGCAGCCGTGAACGGAGTGCCTAAGGACACTCGAGCAGCTAGTGCCAAAGTCAAGTGGAAGGCAGCCAGCAGGACATAAAATGTCAGAGCTGAAACCAACCAGATGTGGGCAGAAGTTGACCAATGATCTGGACAGACAGAACTGAATCGTTTTTCTTCCCCACGTGCAGAAAAGATGGGCATTAAGAAAGGGGAGGGACTCCTTGCTCATCCCATACCACAGAGTTCTGAAACAAAACTCTGAGGATGCAAAGTGGTCGCAGGAAAATACCCACAGAGAAAAACAACAACGTGTGGAAGTGCTGCAGTGAGTCAACCTAGCTTCCTTCCGGATGTCTCAGTTTCAAGCCTTGGGTGAGTTCGTTAGCGCTTTTTTATTGTGCAGGTATCTGTCGGCACCTATACTGATATTGAGTCTCACTGCTATGCCTGATGGTTTATTGACTGCTGCACTCCTCAGGTCCAAAGAGAGACTGGCGAGGATAGAGAAACAAAGGCGGTGACTCAGGTACTCACTGTGTTTGTTTCTTTTGTGTCACCATGACAGAAACAGTTGAAACACAAGGGAGGAAAGTTTCATATGGCCCATGGTTTTGGTCCATCATGGCAGGGAAAGCATGACAGAAGGAGTGTATAAAAATGACGGTTTATGTTCCAAAACACCATGGCAGTATAAAACCAAGGCCAGACTGAAACCTTTAATTACTGTTGCTCTATAGTACAGCTTTAAATCAGGGATGGAGATAACTCCTGAAGATCTCTTATCGTACACGATTGTTTTTACCTATTCTTCTTCTTCTTTTTTTTCTTTTTCCATGTGAAGTTGGGAATTTTTCTTTCAAGGTCCTATAAAGAATTGGGTTGGTGTTTTGATGGAGACTGCTTTGATTTTGTAGAATGCTTTTGGTAAGATGATCATTTTTACTAATTTGATCCTACTGATCTATGAGCATGGAAGATCTTTCCATCTTTCTGTTATCTTCTTCAATTTCGTTCTTCAAAGATTTGAAGTGTTTTCATACAAGTTTTTCTCTTGCTTTGTTAGAGTTATAACAAGATACTTAATGTTTTTGTGGTTACTGTGAAGGGTATTGTTTCCCTAATTTCTTTCTTAGCACATTTGTCTTTTAATACAAGAGGGCTGCTGACTTTTTTTTTTTTTTTTTTTGAGTTAATTTTGTATCCAGCCACTTCGGTGAAGGTGTTTATTAGCTGTAGGAGTTCTCTGGCAAAATTTTTGGAGTCACTTATGTATACTATCATATCATCTGTGAATAGTGATACTTTGACTTCTACCTTTCTGATTTGTATCCCCTTCTTCTCCTTTGGTTGTCCTTATTGCTCTAGCTAGGACTTCCAGTACTATACTGAAGCAATACAGAGAGAGTGGGCAACCCTGTCTTGTCTCTGATATCAGTGGAATTGGTTTAAGTTACTCTCTGTTTAGTTTGATGTTGGCTATAGGTTTGTTGTATATTGTCTCTACTATGTTTAGGTATGTGCCTTGTATCCCTGATCTCTCCAAGACTTAAAACATGAATGACTGTTGGATTTTGTCAAATGCTTTTTCAGCAACTAAGGAGATGATCATGTGTGTGCGTGTGTGTGTGTGTGTTTCTTTCAGTTTGTTTATATGGTGGATTACATTGACGGATTTTCATATGTTGAACCACCCCTGCATGCCTAGGATGAAGCCTACTTGGTCATGGTGGATGATATCTTTGATGTGTTCTTGGATTCGGTTTCCAAGTATTTTATTGACTAGTTTTACATCAATGTTCATAAAAGAAATTTGTCTGAAATTCTCTGTTGGGTCTTTGTGTGGTTTAGATATCAAGGTGATTGTGGCCACATAGAGTGAGGTTGGTAATGTTCCTTCTATTTCTATTTTGTGGAATAGTTTGAAGAGTATTGGAGTTATCTCTGCTTTGAAGGTCTGATAGTATTCTGTACTGAAACCATCTGACCATGGGCTTTTTTTTTTGAGAGAGAGAGAGAGAGAGAGAGAGAGAGAGAGACTTTTGACTTTTGATGACTGCTTCTATTTTCTTGGGGGATAGAGAACTATTTAATTTGTTTACCTGATCTTGAGTCAACTTTGGCAAGTGGAATTTTTTAAGAAATTTGTCCATTTCATTTAGATTTTCAAGTTTTGTGGCATACAGGCTTTTGAAGTAGGACTTAATGATTGTTTGGATTTCCTTATTATCTGTTGTTATCTCTCCCTTTTCTCTTTTCACTTCTTATTTTGTTGATTTGGATAGTTTCTCTCTGCCTTTTAGTTAGTTTGGCTAAGGGTTTGTCTATCTTGTTGATCTTCTCAAAGAACCAGATCTTGGTTTCATTGATTCTTTGACTTGTTCTCTTTCTTTCCAGTTTATTATTTTCAGCCCTGATTTTGATTATTTCCAGCTTTCTACTCCTCTTGGGTGTGTCTGCTTCCTTTTTTTTTTTCCCCTAAGGCTTTCATGTGTGCTGTTAATTTGCTTGTATGAGATGTTTTCAATCTTTTCATGAAGACACTTAGTGCTATAAACTTTCCTCTCAGCACTGCGTTGTATGGGACACAAACTTATTGTGTCCCATAAGTTTGGGTTTGTTGTTCTTCATTTTCTGTTGTAAACGGTTAAAATTTACTATGGGTTTAACTTCTGGTAACACTGCTGTTAATCCTCAGCATTTGTATAACCAAATCACCACACAGAGACTGGGTTTTTAGTTAACCTAGAACACAATGCTGGGCAATATTTACTCCCTCCTAAACCTCCAAACCCTCAGTTTCCTAACATTTAGATTTCCCACATTATACCTGCTTTTTGTGAAATCTTAGGTCTGGTTCATGCTCCAAGTCCTCCAAGCTCTCTCCTCCAACTCTGCTCTCCTCGTGCTCTGCTCTCTTCGAGCTCCTCCTCCTTCTCCCCCCACCCTTTCCTGTTCTCTAGCTCCTCCCCTCTTTCTGTCCTCTGGCTCCTCCCATTGCACAACATTGTATCTAGTTGCTTTATTTGTGTCCTGTTTACACAAGAGTTAAGACACAATGCTTATAGTGAGTATCACAATGCAGATTGTATACCAGAGATATCCAGATTGAAACCAGAGAGCTGGGGGTGGGGAAATCAGCATTTGAATTAACAAGGGTAAGGCATATACATTTTAAAAGAACATCATACCAACAATTTTCATTGAATTTTAGGAAGTCCTTAATTTTTTTCCCTGACCTAGTTGTCACTGTGTAGAGAGTTGTTCAGTTTCCATGTGAGTGTAGGCTTTTTGTTATTTCTGTTGTTGTTGAGGTCCAGCTTTAGTCCATCATGGTCTGATAGGATACAAGGTATAAATCTTCTTGTATCTGTTGAAGCTTGCTTTGTGACTGATTATATGTTCAGTTTTGGAGAAGGTCTGTGAAGTGCTGAGAAAAAGGTATATTCTTTTGTGTTTGGTGAACACAAAACACAAAAGGTCTGTTAGGTCTGTTAGGTCGATTTGATTTATGACATCTGTTAGTATCATTATTTCTTGGTTTAGTTTCTGTTTTGTTGACTTGTCTTTTGGTGAGAGTGGGTGTTGATGTCTCCCACTATTAATGTGTGAGGATCAAAGTGTGATTTAAACTTTAATGTTTCTTTTTCAAATGTAGGTGACCTTGTATTTGGAGCATAATTGTTCAGAATTGAGATGTCATCTTGGTGGAATTTTCCTTCAATTAGTATGACGTGTCCTTCCTTATCTCTTTTGATTAATTTTGGTTGACATTTTATTTTTTAGATATTAAAATGGCTATTCCAGCTTGCTTTTTGGGTTCATTTGCTCAGAAAATCTTCCAGGCCTTAATTCTCACTTAATGTCTCTCTTTGTGGCTGAGGCATGTTTCTTGTCTGCAGTAGAATGTTGGGTCCTGTTTACCCATTTATTTTGTTAATTTGTGTCTTTTAATTGCAGAATCTAGTCCATTGGTGTTGAGAGAGATTAATGAGCAGTAACTGTTAGTTCCTTTTATTTTGATGTTGGTTGTGGTATTGTGTTTCTGTGCTTGGCTACTTTTAGTTTTGCTATAGTGAAGTGTTTTGTTTTGTTTTAAAGTGTTTTTCTGAGTGTAATTAGTCTCTTTGGATTGGAGTTTTCCTTCTAGTATTTTTGGAGGCCTGGATTTGTGGATAGGTACTGTTTAATTTTGTTTTTGTCATGGAATATCTTATTTTCTCCATCTATGATGACTGAGAGTTTTGTTGGGTATAATAATCTGGGCTGACATATGTGGTCTCTTAGGGTCTACATGACATCCATCCAGGCCCTTCTGGTTTTCATAGTCTCTGTTGAGAAGTCAGGTGTGATTCTGATAAGTTTTCCATTATATGTTACTTGGCCTTTTTCCCCTTGCGGTTTTTAATATTTTTCTTTGTTCTGTAATTTAATGCTTGGATTATTATGTGGCAGAAGGATTTTCTTTTCTAGTCTACTCTATTAGGTGTTCTGTGGGCCTCTTTTATGCTTATAGGCATCTTTTTCTTTAGATTAGAGAAATTTCCTTCTTTGATTTTGTTGAAAACATTTTCTGGACCTTGGAGACAGGAATCTTCATTTTCCTCTATTCCCATTATTCTTAGGTTTCAAAATGCTGTTTTGATCTCTTGGATGTTTTGTGTCAGGAATTTTTTAGATTTAACATTTCTTTGATGGAAATATCAATTTCTTCCATTGTATCTTCTATACCTGAGATTCTTTCCTCCATCTCTTGTATTTTGTTGGTGATGCTTACCTCTGTAGGTCCTGTTTTATTCTCTAAGTTCTCTCATTCTGTAGTTACCTCAGTTTGTGCATTCTTTTCTGTTTCCATTTCCATCTTCAGAATTTGAAGCATTTTATAGAATTACTTCACCTGATTGCATTTTCCTGTATTTCTTTGAGAGACTTATTCCTTTCCTCTCTATAGAACTCTATTTGACCTCAATCTGTTTGACCATATCTTCCTGTATTTCTTTACATATTTTATTCATTTTCTCTGCTATCATATTCATAAGCATAGATTTAAGGTCTTTTCTTGTGTTTCAGTTGTGTTAGAGTGTCCAGAGCTGATTGCCTTGGGATAACTAGGTTCTAGAAATGCTTTTATACTGGCCCTTAGCCATGAGGTTGTCTTTGACATTGGCTGGTAGTTTCTGGGGTGGGGACAGGGAGGGGAGATGCAGGAAGTTGGATGTTCCCAAAGGAGCTCTCCTCAGATTGGTAGGTATAGTCTCTGATTTGTGGGTGGTTCTCAGGATATTACATAAGGCCCTCCTCAGATGTATGATCCTGTGGAGTAATTGGACTGCTCAGGAGCCCAGGGGCTCTCCTCTCAACATTGGGATGTCCCAGAGACAGCTGCCAGCCACTGGCTTTCTTGCTCTGATGTTAATGAGCCACTGCCCTGACACTGTGCGCAAATACTGTGCTTCCTGAACCAGCAAGGGCAAATTGGAGAACCAGCATGGCCAGAGGTTTGGTAGGTCTCCCCAGGGAAACAGGTTGAGCTTTGATGTGGCATCTGGGGTTGTTCCCATGGCTCCTGGGCATCAGAGGCCCTGAGGCTGGAGGTATGTGACCTGGTGCCCATAAGTTATTCACTCGTCAGGGAGACCAGAGTGCAGGCATGTGGCTATATGCTGAGACCACTCACTGGTAGGAACCAGGGAAATATTCTGGGGATAAGCTGGGTGACCTGAAGTGAGACCCTCTTGTTTCCCTCACTATGTGGTCTCCTCTCACCAGGGAGACCCATATACTGGTGTTTTGAGGCCCACGGTTCAGTCTGGAATGGTAAGCAAAACAGAAAGGCATGTGGCTAGGTGCTGGAGATCTCGAGTAGGGGGAACCCAGGAACTTTTCTGGGATAGCTGGGTGACCTGAGGTTGGGCCCACTTATTTCCCTCATCCTGGGTACCTTCTCACCTAGGAAATACGAAGGTTGGTGTTTTAGGGCCCATTGTTCAGTCTGTCAGTTACTGTGTAGTCATTGCTATCCTGCTGATCAGATATTGTATGCAATTGGGGCTGCCATTTTGAAATCTCCTTCTTTTAGTCTTAACAATTTTTTCATACAATATATTCTTTTTATATTTTTTATATTAATTACAGTTTGTTCACTTTGTATCCCAGCTACAGCCCCATCCCTCATTTCCTCCCAATCCCAACCCCTCTCCTTCATCTCTTCCCATGCCCATCTCCAAGTCTACTGAGGGGGAGGTCTTCCTACCCCTCCATCTGACCCTAGCCTAACACGTCTCATCAGGACTGGCTACATTGTCCTCCTCTGTGGCCTGGTAAGGCTGCTCCCCGCAAAGGGGGAGGTGATCAAAGAGCCAGCCACTGAGTTCATGTCAGAGACAGTCCCTGTTCCCTTTACTAGGGAACCCACTTGGAGACTGAACTGCCTTAGGCTACAACTGAGCAGGGGTTCTAGGTTATCTAGGATCTATCCATGAATGGTCCTTGGTAGGAGTATCAGTCTCAGAAAAGACCCCTGTGCCCAGAATTTTTAGGTTCTGTTGCTCACCTTGTGGAGCTTCATATCTCTCCAGCTCTTACTATCTCCCCCTTCTTTTGTAAGATTGCCTGCACTCTACCCAAAGTTAGGCTATGAGCCTCAGCATGTGCTTTGATATACTGCTGGCTACAGTCTTTCAGAGGTCCTCTGTGTTAGGCTCCTGTCTTGTTTCCTGTTTTCTCCCTCTTCCAATGTTCATCCCATTTGTCTTTCTGAGTGAGGATTGATCATCTTACCCAGGGTACTCCTTCTTTATTAGCTTCGTTAAGTGTAAAGATTTTAGATGTTTATCCTATATTTTATGTCTAATATCCACTTATAGGTGAGTAAAAACCATGAGTGTCTTTCTGCTTCTGCGATATTTCATCCAGGATTATCTTTTCTAGATCCCACCATTTGCCTGCAAATTTTATGATTTCCTTGTTTTTAATTGCTGACTAGTAAGTATTCCATTGTGTAAATGTACCAAAATTTCAGTATCCATTTCTCATTTGAAGGACATCTGGGTTGTTTCCAGGTTCTGGCTATTACAAATAAAACTACTACAAACACGGTTAAGCAAATGTCCTTATTTTATACTTGAGCATATTTTGGATATATGCCTAAGAGTAGTATAGCTGGATTTGGAGGAAGCACTATTCCAAATTGTCTGAGAAATTACCAGATTGATTTCCAAAGTGGTTGTACAAGTTTACATTCCCACCAGCAGTAGAAGAGGGTTCCCCATTCTCCACATCCTTTCCAGCATGTATTGTCACTTGAGTGTTTGATCTTTGCCATTCTGATGAGGGTGAGGTGAAATCTCAGGGTCATTTTGATTTGCATTTCCCTGATGAATAAGTACATTGAGCATTTCTTTAAGTTCTTCTCTGCCATTCGATATTCATCTACAGAGAATTCTCTGTTTAGCTCTGTACCTCATTACTTGATTTTTTTTTCTTTTTAACTTCTTTAGTTCTTTATATATTCTGGATATTAGCCTTCTGTCAGATACAGAGTTAGTGAAGATCCTTCTCCAGTCTGTATGTTGTTGTTTTGTTCTGATGACAGTGTCCTTTGCTTTACAGAAGCTTTTCAGTTTCATGAGGTCCCATTTATTGATTGCTGATCTTAGAGCCTGTGCTCTTAGTGTTCTGTTCAGGAAGTTGTCTCCTGGGCCAATGAGTTCTAGGCTCTTGCCCTCTTTTTCTTCTAACCAATTTAGTGTGTCTGGTTTTATGTTGAATCTTTGATCCACTTGGACTTCAATTTTGTGTAGAATGATAAGTATGGATCTATTTGCATTTTTGTAGACATTCAGTTAGACCAGCACCATTCATTTTCTTTTTTCCATTGTATGGTTTTGGCTTTTTTGTAAAAACTCAAGTATTCATGGGTGTGTGGGTTTATTTCTGAGTCTTGTATTTCATTCCATTGATCCACCATTCTGTTTCTATGCCAGTACCATGCAGTTTTTATTACTATTGCTCTGTAGTACAACTTGAGATCAGGAATGGCGATAACTCCAGAAAATCAGTTGTTGTACATGATCTTTTTAGCAATTCTGTGTTTTTAGTTTTTCCATATGAAGTTGAGAATTTTTCTTTCCAGGAAATCTTTCTCTCAAGAACTGTGGTTTTGTTTTTTGTTTGTTTGTTTGTTTGTTGGTTTTTTTGGGGGGGGGGGAATTGCATTGAATCTGTTAGATTGCTTTTGACAGGATGGCCATTTTCACTATGTTAATCCCACCTATCCATGAGCATGGGAGATCTTTCCATCTTTTGATATCTTCTTCAATTTCTTTCTTCAGACATTTAAAGTTTTTTCTTGAAGAGGTCTTTCACTTGCTTGGTTAGAGTCACACTTTATGTTATGTGTGGCCATGTGAAGGGTGTAATTTTCCTAATTTCTTTCTCAGCCATTTTGTCTTTTGAATATAAAAGGGTTACTGATTTTTCTTTTTTTAATTAGTTTTGTATCCAGCCACTTTGCTGAAGGTGTTTATCAGCTGAAGGAATTCTTTGGTTGAATTTTGGTGGTGGCTCATGTATACTATCATATCATCTGCAAATAGTGATAACTTGACTTCTTCCTTTCCAATTTGTATCCCCTTGATCTCCTTTAGTTGTCTTATTGCTCTAGCTAGGACATCAAGTACTATGTTGAAGAGATATGGAGAGAATGGGAAGCCTTGCTTTGTCCCTAATTTCAGTGGGATTGATTTAAGTTTATCTCCATTGAGTTTGATATTGGCTATAGGCTTGTTGTAAATTGTCTTTACTCTGTTTAGGTAAGTGCCTTGTCTTGTATCCCTGATCTCTCCAAGACATTAAACATGAATGGGTGTTGAATTTCGTCAAATGCTTTTTTGGCATCTAAGGAGATGAGCGTGTGTTTTTTTCTCCTTCAGTTTGATTACATTGATGGATTTATGTATGTTGAACCATCCCTGCATGCCTCGGATGAAGCGTACTTGGTCATGGTGGATGATATCTTTTATGTGCTCTTAGATTTGATTTGCAAGTATATTATTGAGTTTGCATCAATGTTCATAAGAGAGAATGTTCATAAGGTCTGAAGCTCTCTTTTTTTTGTTGGGTTTTTGTGTACTTTAGGTATCAAGGTGACCATGGCTTCATAGAATGCGATTGGTAATGTTCCTTCTGTTTCTATTTTGTGGAATAATTTGAAAAGAATTGGAGTTAATTCTTGTAAGTACTGGTAGAATTCTGGGCTGAAACCATCTGGCCCTGGGCTTTTTTTGAAAGGGAGAATTTTGATGACTACTTCTATCTCCTTGGGGGATATAGAACTATTCAATCTATTTACCTGATCTTGATCTAATTTTGGTAAATGGAATCTATCAGGAAAATTGTCCATTTCCTTTAGATTTTCAAATTTTGTGGCATATAGGCTTTTGTAGTAAGACCTGGTTATTGTTTGGATTTCCTCAGTGTCTGTTGTTTTGTACTTCTTTTTGTTTCTGATTTTGCTGATTTGGATAGTTTCTCTCTGTCTTTTAGTTAGTTTGGCTAAGGTTTGTCTATTTTGTTGATTTTCTCAAAGAACCAGTTCTTGGTTTCATTGATTTTTGAATTGTTTCATTTGTTTCTAATTTATTGATTTCAGCTCTCAGTTTGATTATTTCCAGCCTCTTGAGTATGTCTGCTTTTTTTTTGTCCAGAGCTTTCAGGTGAGCCATTAAGTTGCTTGTATGAGATGTTTCAAATTTCTTCCTGAAGGCACTTAGTGCTATGAATTTTCCTCTTAGCACTGCTTTCATCGTGTCTCATAAATTTGGGTATGTTGTGCTTTCATTTTCATTGAATTCTAGGAAGTCTTTATTTATTTTTTTTATTTCTTCCCTAACCCATCTGTCATTTAGTAGCAAGTTGTTCAGTTTCCATGTGTCTGTAGGCTTTTTGTTAGTTCTGTTGTTGTTGAAGTCTAACTTTAGTCCATGGTGGTCAGATAGAATACAAGGGATTATTTCAATCTTCTTGTATCTGTTGAGGCTTGCTTTGTGACCAACTATATGGTCTATTTTGGAGAAGTTTCCATGAAGTCCTGAAAAAAAGGTATACTCTTTTGAATTTGAGTGAAAGGTTCTGTAGACATTTATTAGGTTCATTTCATTTAGGACCTCTGTAAGTGCTATTATTTCTATACTTAGCTTCTGTCTAGATGATATGTCCCTTGGGAAATGTGGAGTGTGAAGTCTCCCACTATTAAGCACTATTAAGGTGTTGGAATCGATGTATAATTTCAGTTTTCATAATGTTTCATTTACAAATGTAGGCACTCCTCAATGTCCTCCTGGTGGATTTTTCCTTTGATGAGAATGTATTACTCCATTTCATCTTTTTTGATTAATTTTGGTTGAAAGTCTATTTTATTAGATATTAAGATAGCTACCCAAGCTTGTTTCCTAGGTCCATTTGAAAAACCTTTTTCCAGCTCTTCACTCTGAGGTAGTGTTTATTTTTGTTGCAGAGAGATGTGTTTCTTGGATGCAGCAGAATGTTGAATCCTGTTTCTGCAACAATTCTGTTAGTCTGTGTCTTTTTATTGGACAGTTGAGTACATTGATGTTGATAGATAATAGTGACTAATGAATGTTAGTTCCTTTTATTGTAGAGTTGGTGGTGTTACTGTGTTTCAATGTTTGTTTTCTTTTGTTATGAAGTTGTCTATATCTTGTATTTTCTTGGGTGTAGTTGATTTCATTGGATTGGATTTTTCCTTGTAGTATCTATTGTAGGGCTGGGTTGCTGTGTAGATATTGTTTAAATTTAGTTTTGTCATAGACTATTTTGTTTTTTTCCATCTATGTTGATTGAAAGCTTTGCTGGGTATAGTAGTCTGGATTGGCATCTATGGTCCTTTAGTGCCTGCATGACATTTGCCCAGGCCCTCTTGACTTTCATATTTTCTGTTGAGAAATCTGGTGTTATTCCGATAGGTCTAACTTTATATGTGACTTGGCCTTTTTCCTTGATTCTTTTAATATTCTTTTTCTTTGTTCTGTAGATTTAGTATTTTGACTATAATGTGATGTGAGGAATTTGTTTTCTGGTCTAGTATATTTGGTGTTCTGTAGGCCTCTTTTATGATTATGGACATCTCTTTCTTAAGTTGGGAAATTTTCTTTTATTTGAAATTATATTCTGGACCTTGAAGTCTGGAATCTTCTTTTTCATCAATTCCTATTATTCTTTGATTTTGTCTTTTCCTGGCATTCTTGGTTTCTTGGATGTTATGTGTTTGGAACTGTTATGATTTTACTTTTTCTTTGAGAGAAGTATCAATTTCTGCAAGTGTATCTTCAGCACCTGAGATTCTTTCTTTCTTCCATCTCTTGTATTCTATTGGTGATGCTTAACTTTGTGGTTCCTGATCTTTTCTCTAAGTTCCCCAGCTCCAGGGTTTTCTCTGTTTGTGTTTTCTTTATTGATTCTAATTCTGTTTTCATGGCTTGCACCATTTCCTTCATCTGTTTGAATGTGGATTCCTGTCTTTCCATGGTGACCTCTAATTTTTTGTTCATTTCCTCTCTATATGTCACGAATTGTGCCTTTACTTATATCTCTATTTGTAGTTGCCTATATTTCCTTGAGAGCTTTGTTTGTTTCCTCTTTATTTGCCTCCATTTGTGTAGCTATTTCTTTGAGAGATTTGTTTGTCTCCTCTTTATGTGCCTGTAAAAACTGGATAAGTATAGCTTTAAAATCATTTTTTTCTGTGTTTCCAATGAATTAAAATATCCATTGATTTTGGGGGTTGTTGGTAAAGCCATAATGTCCTGATTTTTGTTAGATGTGTTCATACACCAACCTTTGGCCATCTGCTTACCTTTGCTATTTGTTCCCGGATTCTGTACTTCAAACTGGGTCTTTCTTTGGAGTTTCTTCAGGGAAGATGAAAGAGGTCCACTGATTTGAGATTGTGTGTTGGTTTTTCAGCTCTAGGTAAGGGAGGAATGTCACAGTGCCAACACACAAGTATAGGAGAGCAAGCTCGGGTGTGTTCATGGAAGTGTCTTTAAGGACAGGGTGCTAGCAAATGTAGATGCCTGGAATGTGGCCTTAAGCACAGGAAGGGTTTTGGGTGCTGGCGCTGTTCAGGGGTGGAATGTGCATGCACAGATTCCCTGAATACCTCAGTGGCCTACAGGCCTGTCATACTGTCCTCCTAGTATTTAGATCTTTCTGGGCTGCAGGAATTGTTTGCCTGGACTTCACTGGTAGACCCACAGAAAAGGAGCTTCAATGTGGAGAATGCTATCCCAAGAATCCCTATGTTGCCAACAGTGGGGTTGTGGGTGGGAGGGATCCGATGTCTGGCTGCTAGCAAAGAGGTGCCCTGGATCTGGGGCTCTGCACACATTCACTTGAAGGCACAGTCACTCTCTAGCAGGCCTAATCAGAAAACACAGGGGTTCCCCCTGTTCTCTATTCTCAGATTTGGGCTTGCTGGGACAAATTCAAGTATAGGAAATCTGTCAGTTCAGTGGTGCCGCAGCTGCAGAATTGGGAGGCTGGTGCCATGGGCAGCTGGGAGGCCTGCTAAAGCCACAGAACTGGGAGGGCCTGGGGAACTCCTACAGCTGCCTGGGGACCTGAAACCTGGGGGCCAGTACAGCTGGCTGCCTACCACTGAAGAGCCAAGAGCCCCACCTCTGCTGTCTCAGTTACAGAGCAGGAAGTCCTGTGCTAAGAGCAACAGGCACTGTAGGCCTCTTTCACTGGGAAGGGAGGTCTGTCAAGGGGAAGTGCTCTGGGATTGACTATTCACCACTCTCAATCCCTGGAGAAGTCCACGGGTGACCTGAATCCAAATGGTCTCAGCCCACGGGTTGTCCCCTCTCACCCAGGAAGCCTCAATGTCAATGTTCTGGCTTCAGCTGCCCCTAAACTCACCAGTTTCAGAGTTTCGGATCCTCTGCCCCTCAGATAGGGTGCACGTGGTCGTTGCCAGCTTGGATCCCCCAGACTTAACACTTTTTAAAAGCCCATAGTCTCTTCTGAGAATTGAGGCCATATTTTAACTATAATTGCTGTAAAATTAAAATACAGTTACATATTTCCAACATTCAATGGCACAAAGAATACATTATTGTTCCAAAAGGGAGGAAAGAGGTCACAGAGAGAATATAGGCCAAAAAAAGGCAAAACCCAATTAGAACAAAGTCCAAATTCGATATCTCCATGTGTGATGTCATGGTGTTCTTCAGATCTAGCTCCTTTCAGTGTTGTTGACTACATCACACTCCTTGCCTAGGACTGATTCCACACCCTATGAACAGATCTCCTTGAGAGGCATCACAGAACTCTCATCTCCAACAACTGGATCACCAGCACAGTCAGGCTTCACTTTCATAGCTTCATGCAAGATTCTCTCTGGGCCTCCATGTACGTACTGCCCTGCCAAATGCCTGGCTTGGTGGCTTCCACTCCCCCCCCCCCTTAGAGGAAGATTCCATACCTCCTTTCTTGCATTCTTCTTGACTCTAAATTTAGAACTACTTGGCCAAAGCTGCCAAGTTCTTCTACTGCTGAGGTTGAAACTTGGCCTCCATCCTGAATTACATTTGCATGGCTGTCTTTGTGGTTTCCTTTGTTTCTTAAGCTTTCCTTTAACCCCTTTCACAAGCTGGAAGATTTTTGTGTATGTCTTGCCCTTAATTCCACTTTGAATCACTTCTTCAAAGGTTTTTATCTCCTTAAGCAGGGAACTTGGCTCCAATATTGCATTTTCTGGTGTTTTTATTATTATTATTTTTATATTTCTCCTCAAACCTTACACTTACATTTCTCTTTGCACCACATGCTCTTTCATTGTAGATCTGACTGGTAACTACAGGAGATACAATCAATATTAGTTATCATGAAATCTCCTTTGCCAACAGTATTAGCCCAAAACTCTTTAATTAAGCCTTAGACAGATTTTTTGAACAAGAGAAAAAAGCAGCCATATTTAAGAATAGTCTTTAGGCCAGAAGTTAATATTCTTCCTGTGTGATAACCTCTTGAGCTGGACTGCAACAGACTATATCACCCTCATCACCACTGTCCTCAGTGCTCCTACTAGGATGGTTCCGTTATCCTCACTTAGAACATTCAACTGCTCTTCTAATTCAATGTTCCAAAGTCCTCCGTATCCCTCCAAACAACCGCATGGCTAGGCCTATCACAGCAATGTGTCACTCCCGGTACAAACTTCTGTCTTAGTTGCAACCCAATTGCTGTGAAGAGACATCATGACGAAGGCAACCTGTTGTTGAATATCAATATTTATTATGGATTTACCTTTTAGTTAAATAGCAGTTGTTCCTAAACCAGCTGTATACCCAAATCACCACACAGAGACTAAGATTTATTTAATTACCTAGATGACAACACTGAGCAATAATTACTCCATCCTAAACCTCCAAGCCCACATAGCTTCCTCCCATTCAGATTTCCTACATTATATTTGCTTGTAGTCATATCTTAGGTCCAGATGGAAACCAGATAGTGGGGTAGAGAAATCAGCATTTGAACGAACAAGGATAAATTGTATATATTCCACAAGAACATTATACCAACATTTCCCCCTTTAAGTCCAATAAAAGGCTCCTTTTCTTTCAATACAATAATAATTATAAATGTTATGAAAGCTATTAAGTAAGATTTACATGTGCAATGTCCAGTCCATGGGCATTTGGAAACTTAGCAGAAAGTATTTGATTAACCTGTCTTGACAAGTTTAGATTTCAATACCTAAAATAACTCTTATACTTATTGGTTTACCTATATGAATACATTTTCTTAAATTCAAAAAAGCTTAGGCTTAATTATGGTACTGTAACTGTTTGGTCTTCAACTCCACCAGAGACTTCAGAAGGAATAAAATTAGTTATTGGGGTAAATAGGAAGTGCTTGTTAGTAGCTTCTAAAAAATAAAAAATTGACAGAGACAGTTTGCTGCCCGAACAGTCACCCAAAACTCTCGATAACGTTAGAGAATCATCTTCAGCCATCTGGCTCAGAATATTTGACAGACATATATTTGAAACAGGAACTATTTAGGACTTGCTTATGCTGTCTTGGCAGAGTTCAGCAGTTGACTTATCCTGCATTTAAGCTGCCCATTTTTGGCAGAATTATGTCTGTCGTGAAACCATGGTATTTTTTATTTACCCATGTGGCTGGTTTGCCACATTTGAAACCATATGGAAGTTCTTTGATGCTCATCATCTTCTTTGAGGTAGGCTGGGTTCTGCCCGGAGATGACCTGTCTCATCATCAAAGAACCTTTAAAATAATAAAAAATGTTTTTAAGTGTCATATTTTGTGGGTCTCTGAGATTTTTGAAGACTAACCTATCTTTATATAACTGACCTGTCTATAGATTCATATCTGTTAAACTTAAGATGTATACTCCTCTGATAAATTAGACTAGTGTCCAACATGACTGTGAGTTGATTAACTAACAATTAACTTGCATTACCTAATATCCTAACTTTATTTTATCTCTGAATAAGATCATTAACAACTTATAACCATCTCCCAATGACAATAAACATTCATAGCCCCAGAAAACAACCAAAAACCTACCCAAGGAAATTGGATTTCGTTCACATGATTTTTTTTTTCTGACTTTTTGGACACACTGAATTCCTGTTAGGGACACAAAGAAAATTAGGAAAAATGTTTAAGCAGCCATTAACATTAGTAATCCAGTCTTTGAATGTTGAGAAATTTCAGGCTTAATAGAAGTCCTATTTGGAACAGTCTAAAATACTGGACCAATTGAGATTAGTAGCTTTCTTCAAAGGTCTCTTGGGAGCAGGCTTTGATGAGAAACAGCAATTGTAGCAGTTGAGGCAGAAACAACCAGAATGCTGGAATATGCAGGGTGCTGGAACAAATATGTCAATGTCTCAGTGTTCTTGCAAGGATGATTTCTGTCAGGTTGGATCCCACATCTCTGGTCTCTGGTCCTTTTGTTCTTCAAACATATAATTTCTCACAAGCATTACACAATCCTAAATTTATAAATGTATGAGGTGTGCAGGATGAAACTAAACTGTAAACCAATTTTATCTATGGCAATTAAAAGAATGACATAATAAAATTTGAAGATATAGCCAAGGATTTATTGGCCATGTAATATTGAAGTTTTGGCCGGAGACATTTCTTATGTCTCAGTTTCAGGTTTGTTCCCATGTGAAGGTATCAGTACTTTTGTTACCTGTTCTGTTTAGTCTTCTTGATTTCTCTCTTCTTGTGTCTGGCCAAGATCTTCAGGTGGTCTTCCTCTGTCATTTCTGATTTTTATTAGTGTTGATGGAACCCATAATTTCTCCTCTCCTGAATGAATATACACAAAACCTTTACCCCAGCATAACACATTCCCTGTTCCGATTTTGAAATTAAGACCTTTAAATGCTACTCTAATTCAGAAGTCCTTTTTAAATTCCACTGTGTTTTAGCAGCTGTACTACTTATTTCATTTAAACATTTTAAAATTGACAAATCATTATTTAATCTATTTGGAGGATGTCCCTTCCGTTTTGTGACCGTATATTTTTTCTTTATTAATTTCACTTTAATCACTTTGTATTCCCCCTGTGATTCCCTTTCTCCTCCCATCCCAATCCCTCCCTTCCTCCACCCTCTGCATGCATGCCTCTGCCCAGGTCCACTGATAGGGGAGGTCTTCTTTTCCTTCTTTCTGATCCTAATTAATTAGGTCTCATCAGGAGTTGCTGCATTGTCTTCTTCTCAGTAGCCCTCCTGTATGCAAAAGACAAAAGGGCTGAAAAAGAAATTAGGGAAACAGCACCCTTCACAATAGCCACAAGGACATAAAGTACCTTGGTGTGAACCTAACCAAGCAAGTCAAAGATTTCTATGAAAAAACTTTCCGGTCTCTGAAGAAAGAATTAGAAGAAGACATGAGAAGATGGAAAGATCTCCCATGCTCATGGCTTGGCAGAATTAATATAGTAAAAATGGCCATCTTACCTAAAGCAATCTACAGATTCGATGCAATTCCCATCAAATTACCAACACAATTTTTCACAGACCTTGAAAGAAAAATTCTTACTTTCATATGGAACAACAAGAAACCCAGAATTGCTAAAACAATTCTCTACAGTAAAAGATCTTCAGGAGGTATCTTTATCCCGATGTCAAGCTGTACTATAGGGCAAAAATATTAAAAACTGCATGGTACTGGCATAGAAACAGACGGGTGGATCAATGGAATCGAATAGAAGACCCGGACATAAATCCACACACTTATGGACACCTGATTTTTGACAAAGATGCCAAATCCATTCAATGGAAAAAAGACAGCATCTTCAACAAATGGTGCTGGTCTAACTGTATGTCTACATGCAGAAAAATGCAAATAGATCCATACTTATTACCCTGCACAAAACTAAGTCCAAGTGGATCAAAGACCTCAGTATAAAACCAGACACACTAAACCGCTTAGAAGAAAAAGTGGGGAAGAGCCTTGAACTCATTGGCTCAGGAGACAACTGCCTGAACAGAACATCAACAGCAAAGGCTCTAAGAGCAAAAATCAATAAAGGGACACCACGAAACTGAAAAGCTTCTGTAAAGCAAAGTACACTGTTGTCAGAACAAAACGACAGCCTACGGATTGGGAAAGGATCTTCACCAACCCTATATCTGACAGAGAGCTAATATCCAGTATATATAAAGAACTCAAGAAGTTAAACAGCAACAAATCAAGTAATTCAATTAAAAAATTAAGTACAGAGCTAAACAGAGAACTCAACGACCTTAATCATAAGGGAAATGCAAATCAAAATGACCTTAAGATTTCACCTTACACCCATCAGAATGGCCAAGATGAAAAACTCAAGTGACAACACATGCTGGATAGGTTGTGGAGAAAGAGGAACCCTCCTCCACTGCTGGTGGGAATGTAAACTTGTACAATCACTCTGGAAAGCAATCTGGCACTTCCTCAGATAACTAGGATTAATGCTTCCTCAAGATCCAGCTATAGCACTCCTAGGTATATACCCAAAAGAGGCTCAAGTACACAATAAGGACATTTACTCAACCATGTTTGTAGCAGCCTTATTTGTAATAGCCAGAAGCTGGAAACAGCCCAGATGCCCCTCAGTGGAGGAATGGATGCACAAATTGTGGTATATCTACACAATGGAATATTACTCAGCATTAAAAAACAAGGAAATCATGGAATTTGCAGGTAAATGGTGGGATCTGGAAAAGATCATCCTGAGTGAGCTATTCCAGAAGCAGAAAGATGCATAGAGTATATACTCACTCATATAGATATATAATATAGGATAAACCTACTAAAATCTGTACACCTAAAGAAACTAATCAAGAGGGAGGACTCTTGCTAAAATGCTCAATTCCTATACAGAAAAAGAAAGAGGATGGACATCAGAAGAAGGAGAAAAGAGGGAACAAGTCAGGAGCCTGCCACAGAGGACCTCTGAAAGGCTCTGCCCTGCAGACTATCAATGCAGATGCTGAGACTTATGGGCAACTTTTGGGCAGAGTGCAGGGAATCTTAGGAAAGAAGTGGGAAACAGTAAGATCTGGAGAGGACAGGAACCCCACAAGGAGAGCAACAGAACCAAAAAATCTAAGCACAGGGGTCTTTCCTGAGACTGATACTCCAACCAAGGACTTTGCATGGAGATAACCTAAGACCCCTGCACAGATGTAGCCCATGGCAGTTCAGTATCCAAGTGGGTTCCATTGTAATAGGAACAGGGACTGTCTCTGACATGAACTGATTGGCCTGCTCTTTAATTACCTCCCCCTGAGGGGGAAGCAACATATTATCATATTGTTATAATTACTGTTAGATATTTTCATAATTGTGTGAAATGTAGGATTATGTTATATCTGTAACAACTTTCATGTCATAGTGTCTAAAATATTGTTGAATTCCAATAGATATACATGCTGAAGCAAAATCAGCCTCAATTTGCAAGGGTATCTCCACAACATTTACCATCTCAACAAATGTATAACCTTAGGATCATGTTCTCCAGAATTTAAGGCAAAAGACCACTGGAATTCTGAATATGAGTCTATGGAATGGTGCATGTATTTCAGTTCTCCAAACTCTGTAAAATGGAGCACACAAGCCACTGTATGACCTTGTTCCAAGACAACACTAAACAGGATCAGCATTTCTACTTTAGCATGTAGATCTTCATTCAGTAATTCAACCTTGACAATACATATATAATAGGCAGTCTGATCAAGTTGGCCTATAGCTGAAGACTTTCTCTCCAGCATCTCAATGGGCTGTCATTTTGCAATATCTTCGAGCCTCTGTTGACTTTTCTCATCTGGAACCACTTTTTTTTTTTTTTTTTTTTGGTGTTATTGTAAATTCCAGATTGGATTAGTGTGAGGGCTCTCTATTTAGATTCAAAGTTTCCCGTCTCCGTTTTATGGCCTTTAAATTATCATCTATTTTCTCAGTCTCTTTCTCCAAGTCTGTCTTATTCTGATCTTTTCCAAAGAGGATATACAAAACTGAAATCATCAGTGAAAAATTTATTTGTATGCTAAGAGAAACAAATTCAAATGGTATCCAGAAGCACTGTGTCATTGTGCCTTCCTCCATTTTCAACATAGAAAATTACCTTTTTTAATCTCAAAACCTCTCCCTAAGGACTTTATTTTCTTAGACCCAGCTTCCCTTTCAGACCAGTTCAGATGCTTGAGGCTTCTCTGTCTCTGGCTCCTGCTTCTAGGGAGAGGTATTTTTTCTGCCTCCTTGACGGGATCTTGACCCCTTCCTCACTCTGGGAAGTTATTGGGGTCCACAAATCTTTGCTCCTCAGACTGGGGCAAGAACCCCTTCTCAAAGGGATTTTGCTTTCTGCCTTGGCTAGTGAAGTCTAAATTTAAGAAGCTTCCTTGTTAAAGAACCACCTTTTTTTTTTCTCTACCTAAAGCCTTACTGGGGTTTGAGTGTATCAATTTTTTTTTTCTCAGCCTGCTGGAGGCCTTGATGCTCTGCGGGATGTCTGTCTAATCAGGAATCTGTGAGCTCCTAATTTAGTAACTATTTTGCTTTGTTTTTAAGGACAGAACTAAAAAACTGCTCTATCGTTTTACTTTCTATGTAAATTCTTTCTGGATTACAGTAAATTCTGCCACACATTGGTACACTGTTTGTTGTTGAATATTAATATTTATTATTGATTTATCTTTCAGCTAAACCAGCTATATACCAAAATCACAGTATAGAGACTAGGATTTATTTAATTAATTTAGATTACAACTCTGGGTAATAATTACTCCATCCTAAACCTCCAAGCCCACATAGCTTCCTCCCATTCAGATTTCCCACTTTATACTTGCTTGTAGTCATATCTTAGGTCCAGATTGAAACCAGATAGTGGGTAGAGAAATCAGCATTTGAATGAATAAGGGTAAATTGTATACATCCCATAAGAACATTATATCAACAGCAATCTTTTATAAAAGGAGGCATTCAGTGGGATGGAGGCTTGCTTACACTTTCAGCAGCTTAGCCCATCCTCATTGTGGGAAGCAGAGCTAGAGCAATAGCTGAGAGCTTTACACTCTGTTCCATATACAGAGAAAGAGAAGGGGAGAGAGAGAGAGAGAGAAACTTGCTTGGAATTTTTTAAACTTCAAAGCCTACCCCCAGCAACTCTGTTCCACCAACAAGGCTACACTTACTCTAACAAGGTAACTTCTCCTAATTCTTCTAATCCTTCATAAACTGTTCCATTCCATGATGACTAAGCATTCAATATATGACTATGGAACCATTCTTATTCAAACCATCAAACCATCATAGATACATATCCATTTCTAGGGTGATACTTCTATCATCCTTAAACAAACAAGCAAACCACAACTCTATTAAGCCCTTGAAGTCAGCATTTCTGTTCAAACTGGAGCCTAAACCTCTAACACATGAATATTCAGGGAACAAAACACAAAAGTTTTTTTTTAAAACATAAATTGCTTTCTCCTCACTTATTTTTCCTTATACTTTCTAGCCTTTGCCACAAACCTTTGCCGGTAGGATAGTAGCTGCCAAAAATCTTAATTTAGCTGTCTTTCCTATAAGCATCAGATTTAAATTTATTCAAATGACTATTTGTTGTTTCAATTTCTATCTAATTTCTATCACAGCTGCATCAGGTGAAACATTTGAAACACTCATATCATTGTGGGCATTAGTTTTGATATTTTATGAAACATTATGAATAATATATCATTATTCATGATTCTCCCTACATACTCATCTTCTACATTCTTTCCTCATTGATCACATTATCAGTTTTTATCTGTTTAAATTATGTTGTCTCACTTGGGTCTGCTCCTTTCTCTTATCAGTTTGGTCTCTCCACTATTAAAATAAATGTCTTTACTAAGACACCACTCTAATTCTTCTATATTTATTTATTCTTCTTTATTTAATTCTCATTGTTCTAAAAAATGTTACAGCTCCCACTTTACAGAGAGATTCAAGCTCATGAGGTGGTAGAGAAGGGTGCAGATGGAGCAAGCGAGGAGGTACAGGAAATAGGTCAGTTTGGGACAAGGAAAAGACATTGCTTAAACAGCAACAGAATTACCTTTGTGTTGTAAATCCTGGGTTCTATTCAAGCTGTGCAGCAGGTGCCCATAGGAGCTCACCTCTTAGGCAAATCACCAAAGTACAGTGAGTTCCTGTAGATCATTTACCATGTGTCTAAAATGTAAAGTTCCATCTCCCTGTCCTGTCTGCACAGTCCATGTATACTCTGACTTTATCTGTGATCTTTAAACATCCATCACCAACATCTGTCTCAGATGGTTCTATGTTCTGAGCATGTTTTCTTCTTTTATACCACTTTAAAAAAAGTCATTAATGTTGGCCCTAGGACCCCTGATAGATTCTCAAACCTAAAGATGCTCAGTTCTCTCGTTTACATTAGCACAGTATTTGTGGGTAACATGTGTACATCTCATATACATTAAATAAGGTATAAATTACTTATAACAGATAATTATCATACTTAATCTTGATTTTTATGTAGAGTGAAGTGCTCTTCTAGGTATATCTGTGAGGACAGTTCTAAGTACATTTAAGACATGGAAAAACTGAGAGAGAAGAACTATCCTTGGACAAGGGTGGCCCCATTCAATAGGCTAACCTCCTGTATAGAATGCAAATGGAAAAAAAAGTCTGGCGGTATGTGCAAACTCCATTCCTCCTGAGCAAGTGTATCTCCTGCTTCTTCCTTCACTTGTGGACATCAAAACCCTGCTTCTTTAGCCTGTGCATATGGACTCACTCTAGTGTCTGTCCAGATATCGGCAATGTCTTCAACCTCAGTTTTGGGCTATGTTGCTAGCCCCTCTTGCTCTGAGGCTCCATTCCTCTTGGTATGAGTAGCTAGTGGATTCTCTGGCCCTTTATCCTTCACAAAGACCACCCTTATTAAATACATTCCATTACATTCTGTTAATCAAATACCTTTCCCAATATCCTATTAAATCTATTCCTCTAGAGAACCCTCCTTGATGCACTACAAGAATATAAATAGTCATTGCAATATTCTGTTTAGAAACTAATGGGGAAACATCTATATATGCTCAGGATAGGTTCTTACTTTTTGAAATATTTTCAAAACACCAGTTGAATCCAAGAATGCAAACAGAGAGAGGTAGCTATATTCTGTTTCTATATTCTCTTTCTTATCTTTCTGAAAGCCATATCTTTGGATTTGCAAATTCAGTACAGTGAATTTCCCTTTCTCTCTCTAACCTTTACACTGAGAATACATGCTGCTATTGTCTGTTATCTTATATTTACACACATATTTGTCTAAAGTACATCCTGATATACAATGCACAAAGTTAATAGTTCTTTTTTTTCTGACTGATTCCTTGACTGAGATCTTCAAAGTAGGGTACTAATCAATTCTAGATAGACTGCAAAACATTCCAGAGATACTCTAGAAATACTAAGATAATAGAAAAAAGAGACCCTAAACTACTCAGGTCATCTGGTCACAAACATCATTTGTCTTTGTTGAATGGCATATAAGATATGCTTACTTTCACTCTATCAGTTTTACCTATGAAGAGCAAAGAACTAGGAAACCATTTCAGCCAGTGGTCCTATTTTATTCAACCAACTCAGAAAAACTTGTTTCAAAAGCTTCAGTAAAGAGTTAATATCTTTTAGTGAAATGCTGGAATAGAATCACAGGGTGAGGAAAAGGCATCTCTCTGTGCCAGCAACTTAATATCTCCCTATTCCTGTTGTCCTGCCAGGGATTGTAATTCAGGAACTAATCTCAAACTGAGGAGAAGAAACCCTGAGATGCTTCTCGAAAATGGCTGAATGTCCTCAGCAGCTCTTTAGTGAGCGATGATATGTCAGGAACAATTTATCCATAAAATGCACTTTCACCGAATCCCAGCCATCTGCAGGGTCACAGACTCACAACACTGACATCTCTGGAGGGAGTCTTTGCAGCTTTGTGCTTTTTCTGGCAGGAAGAAATAGAGACACTTGTGATTTACTGCTGCTCACTTACAGGGACAGAGTGAATTGTTTCTTAGAAAAGTCAGGCTGAGAAGAGAAATTCAGAAAATAAAAAGGTTTTCTGTTAAGATGCATGCATGTATCAGAGAGCTTGAAATCTGACAAAATATTTTATATTCATAAGAACCAAAAAAATCCTTTTGTTTCCATTATAGCTTTTGGAATTTCTAAATCATCTTAGCTCTCTTTCTTGCCGTAGGGATTCCAGGGTTGTGACTATGTGAGAGAAGCTATTCTCTTTGTTTCTTGCTTCTACTTCCCCCAAGAGGAAAGAGTGGCTTAATTAATTGCAGCAATTAGATACAGTGGGACTTCTTAGCTCTCTCTCTTCCCAGAGATGATCAGTCATCACTGTTCTTGTGTGATCGCATTCTTTTGGACCTGGAAGTCTGTTACCTTTGCTGCTAGTTGTTTTAGAATCAAGAAGAGAGTATGAATGATTAACCTAGACTTTCCAGCAATCCCAACAATATTACCTATGATCTTACTTTTGCACCAAGGAAGCAGAATGAACAATAAATTCACTTTGATCTCAGGTCACCCCATGGAAGTTCCAGTGATTTTTACCAAAAAGCCAAATTAAACAGCATTAACACAGAAAGAACAAGAGACAGAACTGTGGGGTAGATGGAGGGTTAACATTAGAATAGCTTTAAGACAAAATTTGGAAAGACGAAAGTGAAAATTCTGAGACTATGAAAATTATGAAATTGAGCAGAACAAAATGAAGGTCATATTCTACAAAGATCAGTGGAAGTGAAGGCTTTCCCACCATAGACAGAAAATTTAAACTGGCAAGTAAGGCATAATGTGGAAATAAAACATGAAGCAATCATGAGAGATTTGAAACAAATAGCTACCGATTATTTTTGTCTCTACACCAGCTAGAAAACAAAACAACCTCTGAGAGTAAAAGTGATTGAACCACTGTGGGCTTCCACAGGAATACAGAAGTTCCACACCTCTTTGTTCTAGTATTTAGGCAGAGTACAGCCTGTCAACTGCTATCTGTTTGATTCAGCCTAAGCAGGTTGCAAAATACCTTTGTCTACAAACCAAATGCTGCTAGGGAAATGCCAAAGCCATGATGAGACTTTCTGAGAAACGATGTATTCACAAAACAGCAACAAAAAAAGACTTCCAAAATTATCAGGAAAAATGAGCCGTATTTATTATTCTGAAGAGTCATTGGATTTTAAACAACAACAGCAGAAATCTATATTGGAAAGTCAGAAGTACAAAAGAAAAACACCAAAAAAAGGAAACAGATACACCTGCTATGCAGAGAAACATCTACTGTTCAGAAAACAGAATAAAAGTTAATAACAAGAAACAACCTTGATAGCAAATGTTGGGTGTTAGAGCTTGTCTCAAGGACAGTGTGCATGCATGTGTGTGTGTGTCTGTGTGTGTGTCACACAAATATCTTATGAATTACATGTTATGTTATTATAGCTTCCATTTTATAGATAATGAAAACAGGATAGAAAATTGCAGTGAGCTATCAAGGGTTTGTAACTGCTAAGTGATGAAGTTATGGGCAGTTTAATTATTTATAGTTTGAGTTCTAATTTTCATCAGAGATAAGATGTGAGAAGTCATTTTCTCTATGTTATAATAGAATGCAATGAATATGGAACAGTCCAGTTGCAGCAGGTGTCCTAGGAATGAAAAAATAGATAAAATAGAAAAATTTAACGAGAGTCAGAAGACTCAAAGATAAAATTGAGAAAAATCAAAGAAAGTAGAGTAAAATTAATGTAAAGTCTGAAAAATGAATCTTTTGCCTCTCCATAATGCTCACTGATCCTTGATATATGTATATGCATGAGCATTTGTATATGTGTATCCCCTATATACATACAACTGTACACACACATAGATACAAATATATATACATATATATTCCAGCTAGAGTTGATCATTCCACAAGCTCCTATTCTCTCCATTTTGGCCAGTTGTGGGTCTTATTAATCACTATCTGCTGAAAAAAGAAGCTTTTTAGATGAGGATTGAGATACGCATTAATCTATATGTATAAACAAAGAACTTAAGAAACAATTTATTTCTAGCTATGCTAAACAGAATAATAGTATTAAGTTCCCCTAGGGCCTATGTGGGTGGTATGAAGTGAGCACGAGGAGAGTTAAATGGAATACAGAGCGAGCTGGCAAGCTGAAGGACGGAACACTGTGAACAATAACTAAGGAAAATGCAATATGGAGTCTGTAGAAATGTCTTCAACGGGAATTATGTACACATGCAGAAACACTGTAATTGGAGTTTAGCTGTACTAAGGAGACAATGCCTCCCTTAGGCATTACAGGTTGACAGAACACCTGCTGCCAGCTTTGGGTTGTATCTTTATACATTGTTGGTCAGTGGAGTCCCGCAGACCTCATACTCCTGAAATTACAGGTTACTGACAATGTTGTTGATTATTCTCCAGAACTTGATGGCAAGACCCTAACACTTAAGCACATATTTGACCCACAGGACACAGAGAAATCATTTTAGTACCAATCTGGACAATTCACCCCTGCTGTACAAGGTTCTATGCATGTTCTGAGGGGAGACACCTAATCATCTATTTCACCCAGCTGTGAAAACTGTTATTAAAAACTGTCAGTAAATAATGACCTGGCAAAATATGCCAATGATACAATAGTGATGCAATTGTTATAGGACAAATCAACCTCTTTCTACTTGTATTTAAAGCCTGATCCACAAGATAGAACTTATACATGATGTTGTCAGCTATACCAAAGTATATTATTGATAACTACCTCTAAAGTCAGAGACCTTGGGGGAAAACTTAGAAGTTTTTGAAGAGAAAGCAGGTCACGTATAAAGAAATGAATGAAACTATCTTCAAAGGTCTCAACAGTAAGGACTGGATAGTAATCTGCTGAGTGTGCCTGACAGAACATCGGCCATGTCTCCACCTTATTTGGAAAAAGCTTGGACATGCTATACATTAGAATCTATGTTGGAAAACTGGAGGCCACTCTGTTAGGGCAACCATTAAAATGTCAAAAGAACAGAAATTCATATAAATAGAAATAAGAATGATGGTTACTGGGCACAGAGATAGAAGTTGATGAGAATTATTATTATTTTTATTTTTATTTTATTTTATTATTATTATTTTTATCAGTTACATTTTATTAACTCTGTATCCCAGCCGTGTCCCGATCCCGCATTCCCTCCCAGTCCCTCCCTCCCTCCCTCATCTCCACCGTGCCCCTTTCCAAGTCCACTGATAGGGGGGGACCTCCTCCCCATTCATTTGATCCTGTTTTATCAGGTATCTTCAGGACTGGCTGCAAAGCCCTCCTCTGTGGCCTAACAGGACTGCTCCTCCCTTCGGGGGTGGGGAGGCCAAAGAGCCAGTCATTGAGTTCCTGTTAGAAATAGTCCTTCTTCCCCTCACTTTGGGAAACCAATTGGTTACTGAGCTACCACAGGCTACATCTGAGTGGAGGTTCTAGGTTATATCCATACATGGTCCTTGGTTGAATGTCAGTCTCAGAAAAGACCCTGTGCCCAGATATATTTGGTCCTTGTGGAGCTCCTATCCTTTCCCCATCAGACTAACTCCCCTTCTTTCTTATGATTCCCTGTACTCTGCCGAAGGTTTGGTCATGAGTCTTTGCTTTGAAAAGCACTGCTAGTTAGAGTCTTTCAGATGCGCTCAGTAGACTCCTGTCATACGTTTAATGCACATCCCATCTGTCTTTCTAAACGAGGATTGATCATCTTACCCCATGTCTGCTCAATTGATTATCTTTTTTAGGTGTATAGATTTCATTATGTTTATCATATCTTATAGGTCTATATAAGTGAGTATATCCCATGTTTGTCTTTCTCCTTCTGGGATATTTCACTCAGAATGATCTCTTCTAGATCCCACCATTTGCCTGCAAATTTCATGATTTCCTCCTTTTTGATTGCTGAGTAGTATTCCATTGTGTAAAAATACCACAATTTTTGTACCCATTCCTCCGTTGATGGACATCTGGGTTGTTTCCAGGTTCTGGCTATTACAAATAAAGCTGCTATAAACATGGTTGAGCAAGTATCCCTTTTGTGTACTTGAACGAACTTTGGGTATATACCTAGCAGTGGTATGGCTGGATCTTGAGGAAGCACTATTCCTAATTGTCTGAGAAAGCACCAGATTGCTTTCCAGAGTGGTTGTACCAGTTTACATTCCCACCAGCAGTGGAGGAGGGTTCCCCTTTCTCCACAACCTCTCCAGCATGTGTTGTCGCTTGAGTTTTTCATCTTGGCCATTCTGATGGGTGTAAGGTGATAGCTCAGGGTTGTTTTGATTTGCATTTCTCTGATGGCTAAGAGAATTATTATTATTATTATTATTATTATTAATTGAGAATTTTAATTAGGATGAAAATTTGTTGAGACAAATTCTGTTGGTTGCTGTAAAACAGTGTGAATGAACCAACGAATTGGACAGTGAAAGTGGGAAGTCTTATATCTCTACCAGAACCAAAAAGAAAAAAAGCTCCCCCAAATTGTTAAGAGATACTGAGGTAGTCACCAGGGAGAAATATTTATTCAAGCTCTAATGTATTCGTTTAATTGACAAGTGAGTGTATGGACATTTGAAAATGGCTGTAAGTACTTTGTTCAGATCACACGATGCAAGCAGAATTTATCTTACTACAGAAAGATTGCTAGAAAAGGAAACTCCACAATTTCCTCTGTAACCACTTCTAATATTTAACAAATGACATTATTCAGAAATTCTTTATATCTAGCTGAAATCCTTCTCCTTTTATCTAAAAATATTTTTTGTTGCTCTCTTTTGTATAGATAGGCACCAGCTGGGAGATATTTTGCATGCTTTGCCTTTGGGTTGAAATAACTTTAGTTACTTTATCCCTTCCTGGAAGGTTATGTCCTGTGCTTTGAATTAATTTTCTAATAGTTAGTCATAATTTCACTCCTATTTTCTCTGCAATTCCCTTTCACAGGTAGAGCCTGCATGGCTAGTGGACACTGTGAAAAATGTACTTAAACCTCATTTTGCCATTTTCAAAGCTATCTTCTTGTTTACAAACCATTTGTCCATTTATACAGAGTCATTATGAGTGTATTACATCCTGAGAACACTGACAATGAGGTCACAAGACATGGGAACACTGTTAAGAGGCCACAGAGACTAGGAAGTTTTTGCCATGGGTGTGTCATGTGGACAATGAGATGAGTGGGCATGAGCCTGGGGGAATTAACTACTCTCCAGTGTCCTCAGATGTGGCACTGGAAGGAGAGCTCTTTGTGTGGTAAGCCACAGGGTCATATCTCCAGGGTGGTGGCTTCTGCGTTCAGCAGGAACTGGAAAAGTTGGGATGAGTGAGTAATTTAAATGGAAAACACCGTCTTTGAGGATGACTTGTTCTCCTGGCTGTGAGTGAGGAAGCATTGTTGTCCTCATGAAATACTAGACCCCAAGGCAGGAGGAATGGAGAGACTTGGCTTGCTCTACTATAGCAGGGCATCTATGAGCTCAAATACACGTAACATCTTACACTTGTCTAGCATGTTATAGAGTCCTACCACTTACACACGCTCTTGGCCTAATCTATGCTACCAATTTCCCTGAGCTTTCAGCAAGCCACATGCACATATGGTCCCCATACCCTGGAGAAGGAGATCCAGACATGGTCACATGACCAATAGAACACTTAAGATAGACGCATTGCAACTTTAATCTTTTGTTGTTCTTTTTTGTTTTTGTTTGTTTGTTTGTTAAACAGAGAAATAGATTTTATTCCTATATGAAATTTCAAGGAATGTATTGTTTTCTTAGCAACATGTTAATTCTCTGAAATCTTTAACATGACTTATGTCTCTCCTATGCTTTCAGTGACACATTTGTGCCTTTGGTAAATATGGTCCACAGGTAACGTTCAGGTGTATCATTCTTGATTAACAGTTGAGTTGTTACAAGAGAAAACAAAAGTAGCAACTCTAGTCTTCTTTGGGTCACATAACACAGCCTTTCCATGGAGGTCTGTCAGAATAGTACATACTTTGCTGGTGCTCTTCCAGACAACAGAAGTTTGCATAATTAGCTAAGGGCTTTTGTTACCTGAACCCACACCATTTATAAAGCAGGGACCATCATGTGAAAAAGAGCTGGTGGTTGATAGGAAGAAATATGACAGGGAGAAACAAGAGGAAGAAGTTGATTCCACTATCACATTGGATAGTAACCTATGTGGTTCCCAAATAATCTTAGAAACATTGTTTACTGTGGCTCGGGATTGAAGGAAGGCCCCTTTAGCTACTATTGTACTTTTGGTAAATAAACACTAAAAAAGAAAGAATACAATGTTTTTAAATGTGTGTGTTAGTTAATAACATAAAACTATATTCAAAGAATCACTAATGCCATTTCATGTTAACAATACCCTAAAACCAAACATTATCCCAGATAGAATGGGCTGTACACATTGAATAGTTGAGTTGAGACAGAAATAAATACTCTATTGAAACCAAAGCAAGTTAATTTTTTCCTAGGAAAGAAAAAGCTCCTACTTCCTTCTTCCAAGTTTCCATGCAGATTAGATAATGGCCATTTTGTTTGAACAGAGCTTTCACCGACACCCTGACAAGCCACACACATGGCCTTTGAACTTAGGATCCAAAAAGTTCATTGTTGTTCCTTTGGAAAATCCATGTTTTGTGGAGCAGATCTTAAGAAATAAGAAACTTGCCACTGAGTTCATGCCAGAGAAAGTCCCCACAGAGGAAGACAATGCAGCCAGTCCTGATGAGACCTGATAGGCTGGAGTCAAATAGAAGGAGAAGAGGAGGACCTCCCCTATCAGTGGACTAGGGGAGGCACATAGGGAAAGGAGCGTGGGATTGGGAGGAGAGGAGGGTGGAGGCCATAGCCATGATACAAATTGAATAAATTATAATAAATGATAATAATAAATTTTAAAAAATAGGAAACCATATGGGTATCTAACTTTGAAGCTCTATTAGCAAATTCACCTATCCTAACAATGTTAAATTTCTTAAAAGTAAGCTGCAACCAAATTATGGCACAGCAATAGTTATTCTTTTGTACTATAGTTTTAGTGATTTGGATATAAATTAAAGATAAGCTTAGTTGATGCTACTGTTTATTTGTGCCTTACTCATGTAGGAATGCAGAAAACATTCAACCTACCCAATTCTGCAGGCCAAATGTACGTCAGCATATTCATTTAACTGGCGTTAGCCAATGTATACAATCCATTTGAAGGAAAACTTGCCATCTTTTGTTTTATCATGTAACTCTGAGAAGTGGGATAGAAAACTCATTTCAGCACCCATTTTATTATGATATCTGCTTCACTTTTAAGATAAAGACAGAAGAGTGGCAAATCTGAGTACCAAGTTATTACATAATATACACAGCCTTTTGGGATTTAATATAAATCTGGATAACAAAACAGAAGTTCTATAAAGCACATGAAAAATAGATAAACCAACTAGTGAAGTGATCTGTGGTAAACTGATGTATGAGTTTTTATTGTTGTAAGGAAATATCACAAGCTTCAAACATGATTTTATTATCTCAGAACTCTGAAGCCCAGAAGCCTAACTTGACAGAGCTACATTCTCACTGGCATCTGGTTAAGACTGCCTAGTGCTTTGCCTTTTTCAGTTGCAAAGCCTGCTGGGAGTTTTTGTCTCTGGGATTTCCCATCTTCAAAGCCAGCAACACACATTACCAAGATTATTTCTTCTATTTCTGCTTCTATTCCTGTATTTTTTTTCTGTCTCTGCTGCTAACAACCTGTTCTGGAGGGACACTTATAACTATATTTTGCCCACCCAGACAATCTTTCCATCTGGAGATCTTTAATATTGTCACAAATGTAAAAAAATGTTGGTTTATTAATGTGGTTGTAAAAAAATGTGGTTTGTTAGTAAAGATTCTCTAAAGAAACAGAAATAATAGGATGAAAATATATATGTGTGTGTGTATGTATGTATGAATGATACATACGTATTGTCCTGTCTAATTTTTATGTCAGTTTGACACACTCTCGAGTCATCAGAGAGAAGGGAACTTCAATTGAGAAAATGCCTCTTTAACATCCGGTGGTAGACAAGCCTATAGGGCATTTTCCTAGTGAGTGATGGGGAAGGGCCCAGTCCATGATGGGTGTGGTCATCTCTGGGCTAGTCGTCCTGGGTTCTAGAAGAAAGTATGCTGAGCAAGCCAGCAGGAGCCACTCAGTAAGCAGCACCCCTCCATTTCCTCTGCGTTTACTATAACTCCAGGTTCCTGGCTTAAACTTCCTCTGATGAGGAACAGTGATGTGGAAGCAAAGCAAAAAACCTTTTCTCCTCAACTGCTTTCATCAGTGTTTCATCACAACAACAGTAACCTTAACCCCCACACACAAACACACACACACACACACACACACACACACACACACAAATCTACAAATATGAATCCAGATGTAGAACTATTAGGTACTTTCCCAGCACCATGTCTAACTGTATGCTACAATGTTTTCCACCATGATGACAATAGACTAAACCTCTGAACTATACATCAAAAATAAAAATAAAATACAGATATATGTGTATATGTATGAAGGTATGTATATATACATACATAAATATAAAACATAAGACACAATAAGAGATATAAATGCATGCATAACACATGACATGTATGATATATTTATGCATTTACATATGCATGCATAAAATGGATTTACTAGAGTGACTTACAGGCTAGTGTGGTTGATTCATGAAGGAGAGTATCCAGCGGTTGTTCAGCCCATGAAGCTGGATGTCTCAGCCAGCTCAGTCTTTTTTGGAATTCTGAGGAAATAAGTTCTAATGCTAGTGAAAGAATGCCTCAGCAGCAAGAGAGATGAATATTCCAATGAGTGTAGGTAAGCAGGCAAAAACACAAAAGCTTTCTACTTCCATGTCATCTTATTGTACTGACACCAGAATGTTTAGTCAGATTTAGGGTAGGTCTTCCTACTTCAAATGATCCAATCAAGAATACATCTCTCACAGGTATGCCCAAATGCTTAGTTTTGTTTGTTTGTTTGTTTAGTTTATTCTGGATATAGTCAACTTGGCAAAGAGATTAGCCATTATAGCCATGAAAGGAAATATTCACAATTTCAAAACTTAAGACTTAAAAATTTGGGGGAAGGGGGTTACTATTCCAACAGAAATGATAATGAAAATAATATCTTATCTATAATTAATAACTGTTCATTTCACTTAATGTAAAGTTAGTACATTTTATCTGTATACAGGTACGTAAGTGATAAGCACGACAGAGCAAACAATAGACTTTAAACGTTGTTTGGAGCTCTTGCTGTTGCCATTGCTCTTGTTGCGGTTTGTTTAGAGAAAGGGTCCCATTTCACAGTGCAGGCTGGCCTGAGACTTACAACACTTCTTCCTGAGGCCCTCTCTGAAGTGCTGGAACTACAGATGTCAGCCACCACACCTGGCCAAATCACTTTTAATGACTTTCAAGTGTATGTATAAACATCATGTACATGCAAATAAAATATTTGAATATACTATAGTAAGAGAAAAACACATTAAAAATGAAAGAACACTAAAGTCTTGGAGAAGAGCTCATATTTCCAGCATTTAAAAATATGATTTCACAAATGAAAACCAAAGAGTTGAAGAATCCAATAGAAAAATGTGAGCAAAGATGAGACGTTTATGTAAAATGCACAAATGGACAACGTGTGTGTTTCCTCTCAGGTTGCGGGTGTTCTAGATTGCACATGTGTATACTGGGAGTATTCTAATCTTCAAAGATTAACTCCTAAGATGATGTCATCAGGTTTGGGTTAGGTCAGGGGAGTTGATCCATCATAGTGCCCTTGAAAAGAGATGAAGGGTTCTAAAGGTAAGAGAGCCAAGTAGGAAGAGTTCCCTGCCTACAAAACACCAAACGGTGAAGACTCACTCAGCCCAAACTATGAAACATAAATGGTTACTATCTAGCAAATACAATAAAAATAAAGGCAAAAAGAGCAGAAATCAGAAGAGAAAGAAGACAGAGAACAGACAGGAGCCTACCCCAGAGTACCTCTGAAAGACTCTGCCCAGCAATGTATCAAAGCAGATGCTGAGTCAAACTTTGGGCAGAATGGAGGGAATCTTATGAAAGAAGGGGGAGAGAGAAAGACCTGGAAGGGACAGGTGCTTCACAAGGAGAGCAACAGAACCAAAAAATCTGGGAACAGGGGTCTTCTCTGAGACTCATACTCCAACCAAGGACCATGCATAGAGATAACCTAGAACCTCTGCACACATGTAGCCCATGGTAGCTCATTCTCCAAGTGGGTTCTCTAGTAATGCTAACAGAGGCTGCCTCTGACATGCACTCAGTGGCCTGCTCTTTGATCACCTCCCCCTGAGGAGGGAGCAGCCTTACCAGGCCACAGAAGAAGACTATTCAGCCAGCCTTGATGAGACCTGATAGCCTAGGGTCAGATGGGAGAGGAGGAGGACCTCCCCCATCAGTGGACTTGGAAAGAGGCATGGGAGGAGATGAGGGAGGGAAGGTGGATTGAGAGAGAATGGGGGTAGGGACGACAGCTGGGATACAAAGTGAATAAACTGTAATTAATATAAAAAATTAAATAAAAAGAGAAAAAATTAATGGTATACTTTACAGTGGTCTGTAAGTAATCTAATTCTGTGAGAAAAACAATGCTGTGGAAAGGACAGACAGACAATGCAAGAAAAAAAAATAAAGGTGAACTAAGCAATGTACAGCTCCTCCCTAGTGGATGGGAAGAAAGAGCAAGTCTCATTCAAAAGTGGTACTAAGGATCAGGCCCTCAAGAGAAACCTCATTAATGAGAGAATTTCCAAATAAAACTCATAAAGCTATCCAAACCATCAGTTGCATAAAATAAAGAAATATGACAAACATGAAAAAGCAAGGTATTATGACTTCTCCAAAAGATCCCCCCTCCCACGCACACACACACACACACACACACACACACACAAAAGAACACGCCAGATGAAGGGTTCAAAAGTGTGCTGGTAGAGTTATTTCTGCTCCTGCTATGATTGCACCAGTAAATCTTATCAGCAGGTTACTGTTGCAGCAGCTCACAGGGATTGCAGCTGAGCCAGTGCTTACTTTTCTTCTCCAGCAGCATGTAAAGTACTTTCACAGCACCATGAGCACTAGTTATTTGCACATATTTAATGATAAAATTCTAGTTTTATAAAGAAAGTAAATAGAGGAGCATGCTGAGGAGAGGGAGGACTTGCTCATGCCTTCAATCTCTGCCTTTCCTTGGAGAAGACTTTCTCCCACTTCGCATTCTAGTTGTCTGTAGTTCTTTGTTGAGGCCTCACGGAAGAGTTTAAAAGGAGGAAGGATTAGGGAACTATGATGTAATTATCTTATAATAGGAAAATTAAAGGAAATACTTTTAAATAAGCTAACAAATGGCTAATCAATACCAATAGCCACATTATTTATAATTGTCAAATTCTGAGACAGAAAACATGCCTTCAGTAGATAAAATAATAAACTGTAATATGTCCAAACAATGGAAAATTATTCATTGCTTTAAAAAAATTTCAAGCCATGAACATATAAAAGATAATGAAATGCACAGTAGTGGCAGCTGAGTGTAAAAAGTCTATGAACTTTATTATTGCAAGATAGGACATTCTGGAAAGTGCAAAATGATAAAGTAAGGGGATGGTTAGTGACTGTTAGTGACCCAGGAAAAGGATAAATTGGCAGAACATAGGGAAGTTTTAGGGCTGTTAAACTGAACCTATTTTCTGTTAGTAATAGCACAACTCTATAGAACAGGTAAGTTATTTTAAAATGTGGTCCATCTTGGCTGACATTTCTATTCATAGCCTCATTGGCATTCTTCAGGCAACATGGATTCTTTGTGATGAAAGATAGAGACCGAGTGATGGACAGAGTCAACCTGCATTTTTTGTTTGTTTTTGTTTTTGTTTGTTTTGTTTGCAGTGAACCCTTAATCTTCCACTTGGTTACATGAATAGAATATTCCATTTGTATAAGCAAAGCCCTAATCAACTTTTGACAGGGTCTTACTTGGTTCCATTTCTTAATATTTCATGATGTGGATTCAACCTCAGCATTAGTTTCAGACAAGCCATCTCAGACCATGGAAGAAAGTCTTCCGTGTGGCACCACGGTGGGGCGAGCAGACTAGCACGTATTGGTCCAAACTAGGAATACAAAATATCAGTGATAATATAAATGAGGCTGGGAAATAGAAAAACAACTCAGTGCCCCAGCTCTTTTCTGCCCTTTCCTGATAGAGCAACACAGTGCCTTCCCTCCTACATGATTTGTGTTCAAGCACATCCTGGCAGGTTGAGAGAAAACTGGCCTAACTGATGTTGGGCACAAACGGTGAAGGCCAGTCATCTGTTCCTGAAGTGACTTGTTGAGAAGAAAATTCTACTAGCCATATCATGCACATGCATGACAGGGTATGCATAAAGCTCGATCTCAGGATCCAGCTACACCACTCTTGGGCATACACCAAGATGCTCCACCATACCACAAGGATATTTGCTCAGCTATGTTCGTGGCAGCTTTATTCGTAATAGCCAGAATCTGGAAACAACTTAGATATCCCTCAACTGAAGAATGGATTAAAAACAAAAAAACAAAAAAAAACTGTAGTTTCTAAACAATGGAATACTATTCACCTATTAAAAACAAGGAAATCATTAAATTTGCAGGCAAGTGAATGAAACTAGAAAAGATCACCCTTAGTCAGGTAACCCAGAACCAGAAAGAGACACATGGTATACACTCACTCATAAGTAGATATTAGCCATATAATACAGGATTGAACCACACTTCAATCCACAGACCTAAAGAAGCTAAGTAGTAAGAAAGACTCTAGGGAGGATGCTTAGTTCTCAATCAGAAGGTCAAACTGAACAGACACTGGAAGCAGCTGAAGATACAAAACAGTATAGGAACCTACCATAGATGTCCTCTGAAAGGCTCCACCCATCTGGGGATAGATGCTGAGACTCACAGTCAAACTTTGGGCAGAGTGCAGGGAGTCTTATGGAAGAGTGGGGGGACAGAAGGAGGGGACAAGAGCTCCACAAGAAGATCAACAAAGCCAACAAATTTGAGCTCAGGGGGTCCTGCAGAGACTTGATGCACCAATCAAGGACCATGTATGAAGAGGACCTAGGCCCCTGCTCAGATATAGTCAATAGGCAGCTCAATCTCTATGTGGGTTTCCTAGTAAGGGGAGCTGGAGCTCTCTCTGACATGGACTCTGTTGCCTGCTCTTTGATCACTTCCCCCGGTGAGGCAGCCCTGCAAGGCCACAGAGGAAGAGAATGAAGGCAGTCTTGATGAGACTTGATATGCTAGGGTCAGACGGTAGGGGCGGAGGGTTCCCCTTTTTAAGGACCAGTAGAGGGAGATAGAGTGAAAGAGGGAGGGAGGTTGGGCCAGAAGGAGAAGAGGGATGGGGCTACCATCAGGATGTAAACAATAAATTAGAAGAAAAAATTGGGATACACCCTGTTAGGACGGTGCAGCAAAGTTACATGGCTGGTTCCACATGGGAGGTTTATTAAGGGAAGGAGGAAGGGGTCATAGAGACAGTCTCTGGGCAGGGCAGGAAGCGGTTGGTGGCATGAGTTCTCTTATAGGGTGACCCAGAGCATGTGCAGGTGGTTTCAGGTGGTCTGTAGGTGGCTTCACAGATGCCTGATGTCCCGTTTGTCAGGTCATTTGGGGAGGGCCTTAGAGATGCCTGCTTGTGAATCCCAACACACCTCTCTCCATACACACACAGACACACATACAGAAACTGAGCTCACCAACCAGCTGCACTTGTCAATCAGTGTAAGGATCCATTCCCATTCTGGGTTTCTTCTCCTTCTGAATCAACTCATCAGCAAACTTTTGAACAGAATTCGGAAACACTCATTTTGAGTGTACTCTGTACATTTACTGTCACTTGTAATAAATCTGTACTTTCACTGATGCTTTCATGTGTCTTGTTCAACTTTTTGTCACAAGGTACCTGTAAGCAAGGGTGCAGTGAAACCACCGAACTGGACATGGATAAAGGTTTACTGAAGATTAAACTGCCAAGGCTATTTCCTGGGGTGGAGTGGAGCCCATAGAGCAGCAAACTGGTGGGGAAAGCAAGCAGATTTTATACGGCAGTCAGCAAGGTGAGGGTACTTGAGCTGGTACAGGCTGTTTGGAACTAGATGCCCTTACCCAGGAGAGTTGATCTTTGAGGGCAGATCAAGGGAGATACTTGGCAAACATAAATCTACCCTAAGAAAATTGCTTCTCTGCTAAACAGAAACCTAAAGCCAGGCTTCTGTTTACCCAATAACAATCCTTCTGGTTACCTGGTTAGAAGTGTCCTGCTTAAGACACTGTCACCAGCACTGACATTTTGGGAGGTCACTTTGAACCAAACAGTATCATGACATTGCTTCACAGAAAGAAAGAAAGAAAGAAAGAAAGAAGAGAGAGAGAGAGAGAGAGAGAGAGAGAGAAAGAAAGAAAGAAAGAAAGAAAGAAAGAAAGAAAGAAAGAAAGAAAGAAAGAAAGAAAGAAAGAAAGAAAGGAAAGATGTCCTCTGGCAACAGAACCTTTGTATTTTGAGTGAAAATGATGACACCGCGGTTCACAGTCTGGAACAAATGTGCTTCTATAATGATAGTGGTGTGGGTGTCAACGCTGTGGGAGGGAGACACGGGTTGAGCTATGCTGGCCTCTCTATATTTTCTATTCAGTTTTGCTGTAGACTTAAAAATGTTCTAACAATAAATTTTATTATCTTAAATAATAAAAACGTGAGTGACAAAGGAAAGTGTTACTGGAAATTTGGGGGGAGCCACCACATATTACCAGGAAACCATAGTCATCACTTTTGATTCTTAGTTTCTGTAATAAAAAAACAAAAACAAAAACAAAAAAACTAAAGAACAAACTCAGACAGAAGCTAAAAGCAAATTTATTAGAGTTTAAAGGAACACTTCAGGACAGATAAGCTATAAATCTTGGCAGCTGTGTGGAGGAGAATAGAGGGGGACAAAATATGTGCTATTTGACTTAGTGTGGACATGAGACACACAACTGTCAAGCCACCCCAAGGCAGAGAGGGGAGTTTTAAATGAGAAAGTCCAAAACACACACACATACACACACACAAGATGTTTTGGAAAGCATCTGAAATGAAGAGATAGAAAAGAAAAAGAAGAAAAGAACTCAGAACACAAAACATCAGGCATATGCACCCTCACAGAACCTCACAGAGGCCTGTAGCAATTGAACTGAGGGGAAGAAATTCTGGGAAGGAAAGGCACATCAAAGAGCTAATTATTTCTCCTTTTTAGCATGGCTTAAGGTGGCCCAAGCTTCCTGATGGGTTGTACTTTTGCCAGCCCAACTGGATTTTAACTCTTTTGTTTTAAATATAACAAAATAAAATATAAGATAAAACAAAACTATTACATTGAAGTTATATAAGACAAACCAATAGAGAGAGAAGATCCCAAGAGCAGGCGCAAGAGTCATAAACCCTCATCTGTACACTTAGGAATCCAACAAAAACACTAAAGTGGCAGGGAGGTTGTAGTACATGCTTTTAATCCCAGCACCCAGGAGGCAGAGGCAAGTGAATCTCTGTGAATTCAAGGCCAGTCTGGTCTACAGAGCTAGTTCCAGGACAGCCAGGACTACACAAAGAAGCCCTGTCTCAAATAATAAAATGAAAAGAACCCAAACAACATCAAACCTTAATGTGAGCACAAACGACAATGTGCCTACAAGCACAGGGATTAAATAATATTGCTTGGCAGCTATCATCTCTAATGCCCAGATGTGCTGATATTAATTTTATTTTAGCTTAAAACATAAAATTTCAAAGTTATAATTTAATGCTGTTCCATATGTTTGAACAAACTAATTTAGATTGTGAGGATTTTAAAGACTCTCCATTATCTTCTACACACTAGAAGAGTGGTATAGTTCTTGGTAAGTCATCTGGCTTTAAGAAGTCTGGATTACAACTGTGTTCTCAGGCTTGTATTATACCCAATAGTGTTATTCTACAACCTGGTTTAAAGACTTGTGTCAGGGTGGAAATCTCAGGAGTTCACTGCTTCACTTTTTGAGAGTAATAAAAAGTGTAAAGAGTAAGAACTCAAGGTAAGTCTACAGAGTCAGCATGGGATCAGTTAGAAGCCTGGCAAGAACTCTAGGATATGCACGCAGCCTGAGCATAAGACCTGAGCCCCCGTGGACAGATGGAAATCCTTGGAGGTGGAAAAAAATGAAAACATTAAGAGTACACAAATCCGTATGGTCTTATATTCAGTATATTTTATACACATGTACAAGTGGTCTTGCAGTTATTAAGAGTTCAAGCCAGAATTACCCTAGAAGAATTTGGGATTCTGCCAGCCTCTATCCCAAGCACAGAATCCTAAGTATATGGGCTTTCCTTCCTTGCCCTTCTAAGGTCAGCTTCCCTCAGACAGAGTGGCTAGAAGCCACTCTCCAGTCAGCTTTGGGTTGAGGGAAGAGCTGTGACCACCTTTTATCCACCTTTCAACTTTCTTCCTATTGTTCTAGAAGGAACTGATTCCTAAGTCCCTCCAATTCAGTTTATTTTCTGAAAAACAGATAGCACAAGTGGGCAAAACTTGTTCTCTGCCTGACACTAGAGAGGGAAAACCCTCTAGCTACCGCTTACAAGATGAAGTTAATATTCAAGCTGTGACTAAGCAAAAACTTTGGACAGAATCAGTGAATTTTACAACACATTCTATGTATGTTTATTATTTATTAAAACAGTTTTCAGGTTTAAAGCTCCACATCCTGGCTTCCTCCGTACTTTGAATATTTTGGTTGGGAAACCACTTTAAGCAGTAAGAACTGACAAAAACATTGGCCCTAAACTATATGTTTTTATCAGGATGGGATAAAAATGAATCAGTACAGTAAAAACATGATAAATGTACAGATGCCGTCACACACGCCTGGTTTATTGAAGAGAAACCACAACAAAACCAATGTCTGCACTGAAAACTTCAGGTTCCCTAGTAACAAGACACAGAAATTCACATACAGGAGATTTTAGTTCTATAAATGATGGATTTTGCTATGCTTTGCAATTTAAAATATGATGTGTCGAAGATAGATTTATTTCCCTTAGGATTTGTTTCCAAGCTATGATATTTAATTTGATGCTGTCTCATTTTGCAATAGGCTAACAAAAATATGATGTACAATGTAACAACAAATAGTTTAGTGAGCTCTATTAGTTGCGTCCTTGAAGTAAAGTGAATACCTAACCACATGCATCTTGAATAGTTACGAGTTACACGTGTGAGCAAATGCTAGCCTATTATGGTTGGATTTACTTTATATTGTTTTCAGCACAATGGTTTAAGAATTCTTATGTCATATTTATGACTCGTTTATGTCAGCCTGTAACTTTTCTTCTCCTCCTACTATAGCAATGAAGGTGATTACGTGGCATAAGGCATCTCAAATGCTTGAACAGTACATTTGGACTGGGTAGCCACGCATTACCACCAGAGATAGACCACCATAACAAAATTCTACAGATCGGTGGGTTAAATCACAGAAATTAGTTTTATCACACTTGCGAAGGTTGTACATTCCAGATCAAGGGGTTAGCAAGACTGGTTTCCCCTAAAGCTGCCTTGGTGTACAGAAAAGGTTTCCTTCTAGCTGTGTTTCTGGATGGCTCTTTTCTGGGTGCACAGGCAAATAACATCTTTTTCTGTGTTTTTGTAAGAAAACCAATATCTCTAGATTTTTTATCTTAATTACCTTAATACAAGGTATTTTATCTCCAAATAAAGTCATACTGAATTTTAATCTAAGAATCTGGAGGTGACACAATTTAAGACATGGTATTCTAAAACCTGGGAGGAACAGTAGAGAAGTGTCCATTGTGATGCTTGTGTCTAAAATCGATACTACAGGTCTTCTAGACTCTGTTTTCATGGTGTGTAATTTTAACCCCAGTGTTATATATCCTATGGCTTTGAATCCACTGTCATAATGGGCATATATATTCCTGGGTGTTCTCTACTGCTGGAATCCTAGTAGAGCTGGCTTCAGAATTCTTTATCTTTGTAGATATTGTGGAAATAATGCCGTTTTAGCCAGGTTTCTTCAGAGATACAGAAACAAGGTGAATCTCTCTCTCTCTCTCTCTCTCTGTGTGTGTGTGTTTATATATATTCTGATTTATATATTCATATATATATCATATATTCCATAATTTATTAAGTGAGCTTCAAAGTAGTAACAGAAATATCGCTTAGATGCTGAGAACTCAGCACTTGTCCTTACGGCTGGGGGCCTTAGCAGTTGGGGACAATAAAAGTGACAGGAGCAGCTTGTGGAGAATACAATTTGTTGACCTTTCACTGCTTCCTTAAAGGAAATACAGACCCTAAAAGAACCTGTCCGAGGTCTATATAAAGAGGAATGAGAGTGTCCTTTGTTCAGGAGATGTTTAACCTCTGTCTCCTGTAATATTGTTTGGCTTCACATTCAGCAATCTTAGTTCAGTCCTCTGTGATAAAACAGCAGAGAGTAAATTACCTGGGGAATGATTTCTCCCTTTTAAGCATTTACTGGATAGGCTATATTTCAGAAAGGGGGAGGTGTATAGATATGCCACAAAAATATATCACAGGAAATCCAGGTTAAAGTTCAATTATCACAAAGAATAATTTGGACAGTTCATTTACTTCTGTCTTTATCACCAAGCATTTAATGAATTGGGTATTAATGGCAAACGTTTCTGCATACCTTCATCAGATGATTTAGAGGATTATGGTGGTAGCTGAAATAGGTCTCAGAGAAGCAATTAAAAGTTAGAGGTGCAAAAGAATAAAACTTTTATATTTCTGAGGTAGTTTAGAGATTCACCAGTTTGACCATAAATATATTTTAACAAAGAAGAGGTGTAATGTCGCTTTTATTTCCTCAGATGAGGGGATGAGATGAAGCAACACCCAAGCTTCCCAAATACATGGCTCAGCCTGAGTCCAGAGCATTTCTATTTCTGTACTATCTATCCCTAAGCCTAGGGATGGAAGCTTCTAGCCTCTGCACATTCTAATCTTCTGTAACATGGACCTTGATAGCTTCAGCTTCCAGCCTCCCTCACTATCATAGGCTTAGAATATTTTCAGCCTCTGGGACTTACTGCTGAATAAACTCAAACTTTCTAGCTCTTTCTGAACTCTGACTGGCTGGTTCAACTTAGCTGTTCTAGCTCAAACTCTACTTTAGCTGACTGAGGTAAACTGTCTACACACAGCTTCTGATTGAAATGCTCTGTTTGGAAAGATTCCCTCTGAACTCCATGAAGTGCAACTACGCTGACTGCAGGAACTGAGTGAAACTGAAAGGAGCTACAGGAACTCAACGGAACTCTACTGCATTCAATTAAATTGCACCAGACTCAACTCCACCCTCTCTCCTTACACTTCTCTTAAGCAGTGGTGTTGCCTCTTTCCTGTCCTTGTGAGAGTTGGGCATGTCTTTTCTCTGACTCATTCTGTCAAATCTTTCTCTGATTCGTCACCTTGTCTGCCTCTCAATTAGATGGCATTGTTTGGGATTAAAGATGTATACGGTCCTTGGTTGGCATATCAGTCTCAGAAAAGAGCTCTGTTCCCAGATTTTTGGTTCTGTTGCTCTCCTTATGGAGCTCCTGTCCCCTCCAGGTCTTTCCATCTCCCCCTTCTTTCACAAGATTCCCTGCGCTCTGCCCAAAGTTTGACTATGAGTCTCAGCATCTGGTTTAATACTCTGCTAGGTAGAGTCTTTCAGAGGCCCTCTGTGGTAGGCTCTTATTCTGTTTCCTGTTTTCTCCTTCTTCCACTGTCCATCCCATTTGTCTTTCTGAGTGAAGATTAATCATCTTACCAGGGTCCTCCTTCTTACTTAACCTCTTTAGGTGTACAGGTTTTAGTATGTTTATCCTATGTTTTATGTCTACTATCCACTTATAAGTGAGTATATCCTATATGTGACTTTCTGCTTCTGGGATACCTCACTCAGGATGAACTTTTCTATTTCCATCCATTTGCCTGCAAATTTCATGATTTCCTTGCTTTTAATTGCTGAGTAGTATTCCATTGTGTAAATGTGCCACAATATCTGTATCCATTCCTCAGTTGAAGGACATTTGGGTTGTTTCCAGGTTCTGGCTATTACGAATAAAGCTGCTATGAACATGGTTGAGCAAATGTCCATGCATACTTGAGCATATATGCCTAGGAGTGGTATAACTGGATCTTGAGATATCACTATTTCTAATATTCTGAGAAAGTGCCAGATTGATTTCCAAAGTAGTCGTACAAATTTACATTCCTACTAGCAATGCAGGAGGGTTCCCCTTTCTCCACATCCTTTCCAGCATGTGTTGTCACTTGAGACTGATACTACAACCAAGGACCATACATGGAGATAAACAAACCCCTGCACAGATGTAGTCCATGCCAGCTCAGTCTCCAAGTGGGTTCCCTAGTAAGTGGAACTGGGGCTGTCTCTGATTTGAACTCAGTGACTAGCTCTTTGATCATCTCCCCCTGAGCGGGGAGCAGCCTTGCCAGGCCACAGAGGAAGACAATGCAGCCAGTCCTGATGAGACCTGATAGGCTAGGGTCAGATGGAAGGAGAGGAGGACCTCCCCTATCAGTGGACTGGGGTAGGGGCATGGGAGAAGAACAGGGAATGAGTGTAGGGTTGGGAGGGGCTGAGGGAGGGGGTAGAGCTGGGATAGAAAGAGAATAAATTCTAATAGATTAATAAATAATTTAATAAATAAAAATTAAAGAAAGATGTGTACAAAAGGCATATCTGTATTTCAGCCAGAGTGGTTAAAGGTGTGTACTCAGGGCATATCTGTATTCCAGCCAGATCACACAAACATAATGATGTGATCCCCAGCCAGAGTAGCCATGTTGCTGGCTATTCCACAATTCTTCTAGAAAGAGACTTTATTCATTTACTGGCACAGGATACTCATGGCTCCAGGACTGTACCCAAGGGCATTCTCAAGACGTAGTTTTGAATTACATTAGTCAGGGTTTTATAAATACAAAACTTGCAAGGCTACGTACTTCCTTCCTTCATGCAATCAGGAGCAAGCACACATCATGACATACTTCCTTCCTATGTACGATCAGGCAACTGTTATGCCAAGATGTTAGGGTTCCCAAAGACCACCAGGAGCTGTACTATGTATTCAAGAGCAGAGAGCTTTATTTGGGCTTAAGCTCGGTCTCACCACAGTCACCAATGCAGTGGTTCAGAGAAGACAGCCTTGGGCAGCTATAAGGCAAGTTTTTATTGGGGTTTGAGCAAAGATGGGAATGCCCAACTTAGCAGTTACATGATTAGGTGACATTCAGCAAGGGCAAGCTTGTTATAACTTGATTGGTTAACAGACATGATTAACATTTAGGGAGCTATCTGTAGACCTCAGGAATGTTAGGTATTTTCTGTGCCATAAATGTTCTCCTATAAGGTCGGTGGGCTGCCCAGCACAGATGCCCCACCCTGAGACAAATACCCTCCTAGGGGATAATAATAAAACATAAGACACAGATAAAACAAAAATAAAATGTCAGAGTAGGACAAAACACACAGAAGGAAATAAGTGCAAGAGAAGGCACAAGAAACAAATAGGCACGTGTTCGCACACTCAGGATACGAGGACAGGTATTGTAATACCTTCTGCATTGTTCTTACTCATTAGGATTGCTTGGCTACTCATGATCTTTTGTGATTCTGTGTGAACTCCTGTGTTATTCCTCCTAAATCTGTAAAATATGATATGGGGATTTTGATAGATATTGGATTCTGTATATTAATTCTGTTACTGTAGACATTTTCCCAATATTAATTCTGTCTATCCAGGAACATGGAATTTTTTTTTTTCATCTTAGAGTATCTTCTGTGATTTCCTTTATAAATATCTTGAAATTTTTATTGCAGAGGTTTTTTACTTCTTTGGTTAGATATATTTCTAAATATATTTTTAAATGGAATATCCACCCCAATTTCTTTCTGAGAGTAGACTATTAGCATAGATAAAAACTAATATTGTTTTCATAAAAAATTTGATCCTGAAAATTTACTGTAAGTGCTTATTTGGTCCAGAATTTTATAGTATATTCAGTAATGTTTTTCAAGTAAAGAATTATTTCATCAGCATAAAGGGCTAGTTTGACTTCTGTTCCTATTGTTATTCCTTGTATGTCTCTCTCTTGTCTAATTGTTATAACTAAGATACTGAATAAAAGAGAGGTAGAGTGGACATCTTTGTCTCCTTCTTGATTATAGAAAAAAAAATGCTCTCATTATGTCTTCATTTGATAAAATGTGAACTATAGGTTTATTATATATAACACTTATCAGCTTGAGGTACATTTCCTTTATTCCTGAAGTCTCTGGGAATACATGAAACTTTTGTCATAAAGGCATGGCAAAATTTCTCACCTGCATTTCCAGCATCAATCAAAATAATTATGTGGTTTCTATCTTGGAATTGTTTATAGGGTGTATAACATTTATTGATATATGTAAGTTGAACCAACCTTGCCTTTTTAGAATGAAGCTCACATGATCATAATATATAATCTTAATGTGTTCCTGAATTCAATTTTTAAATATTTTGTTAAGAAATTTTGCATATGTATTTTCAAATAAATTGGTCTATAGTTTATTGTTGTTTTTTTGTTTTGTTTTTTGTTTTTTGTTTTTTTCCTCTTCTCTTGCCTCTGTCTCTCTTTTGTGGAATCTTTATCTGGTTTTAGTGTCAAGAGGATACTGAGTTCATAGAATGAATTTAACAGTGTTTTTACTTTCTATGTTGGGAAATAAGTTGAGAAGAATTGGCATGAGGTAGTCCTTAAAGCTTATTAGAATTCATAGTGAATCTATCTTTTTTTTTTTTTTTGAGGCTTTCGATGGTAGCTTCAACCTCGTTGTTTGTAATGGGTCTGTTTAAGATATTTATATCTTTGGAGCTTAATTTGGATAGATAGTGTGCTTTTAGAAATTCTTGTATATTTGCTGAGATTTCCAGATTTTCAGAGTATAAGTTTTCAGAGTAATTTCTAATAAATTTCATTGTAATCATATTGTACCCTTTTGGCCTATAATTTATTAATTTCAATCTCTCTTTTTCAGATTAGCAAAGAGTTTGTCTGTATTTTATTTTTTCAAAGAAACAACTCCATGGTTGGGTGGTTTCATGTATCGTTCTTTAATTCTTAGTTTCATGTACTTGGGAAAATTTTTTGTTGTTTTTTTGAAATCTTTAAGTTGCATCATTAGGGTATTTATTTGATAGCTCCTATAATTAATATTAACTCTTACTGCTATAAGATTTCCTGTTAGAATTTTCTTGGCTGAATCTTAGAAGTTCTTACAGAATGAATTTTCATTTTCATATCTAGGAATTTTTTTCCTTTTTTATCTAGGAAATTTTTTCTTTCCTCTGTGATTAGATGACCCAATAACCATTCAAAAATGTGTTATTTAAACTCTATGCATTTTGTAATTTCTATAGTTTATTTTATTGTTTTATTATTTTACTGCATAGAAGACAAATTCTCTCTTTCTCTCATGTATTTGTTTATTTGACTTGTGCCCTATTATGTGATCAGTTTTGGAGAAGGTTTTATTTGCTGCTGAGAAAATTGTGTGTTTTCCATTTGTTCTGTTCAATATTCTGCATATATTTGTTAAGTCAATTCATCCAGATTATATTTTAGTTCAAAAATTACTTCCACAAACTTTAGAAAAAATTGTTTCAGTTAACTCTTCAATTTCACATTCCAACCATTTTTTAAAGTTAGGAATTTAACAAATTTAATATCGTTGGGGATATGAAAATTGATTCTAAGGGTCTCATGTTGCTGACTTTCCATCATGATAGTTGCTGAAATACAATACAGTGTGGCAGACCTGCATCTGAAGTATTTCCCAGCTCTGACATTCACTTGCTAGGTAAGCTTATACAGCTGACAACATCTGTGTTTCACTTTTACACATCGATAAAATTAGACTAATAATACATATTCATGAAGCTGTTTAATTATTTGTGCATTAATACACATAAAATCTTAGAGCATCCAATCATCTTTATTTTGTGTTAAGTAATTCCTTTTTGTAATCCAGTCCACAAGTAGAAGAATAATCACAACTATTACTAGATAGTTAAATAAAATTGAATAAGTTAAATAAAAGATTATTAAATAAGATATACATGTTTTCCAGTGAAGCAATACATTTATATTTGTTACTAAGCACTAAGTGATTTTTATTGCATTCAGTTATCTTAGATTTTACATTTTTCCAAAAGCAGAAATATCTTCAGGTTATAAATAGGAAAAAAGTTTAAAATGCACAGCAGATTATTTGATCAAAAGACCACAGATTCTCCCATCCCCAGAAGAGTATGTCAGAAGGTAATATATGACCCAAATCATTTCAAAACACAATTGCTCTTTGTCAAGTGACAGCAGTTGAAAAAAACTTGTTATTTCTTTGGTCATGCATATGTTTTTCCTCCAAAAGAAAACCACCACATGACAGTGTACTGTGAGCTGAATAATTTCTTTAAGTGCTGAGGCCACAAGTATAAAAACATGTCCTTCTTTCCTTGCAGACTCAGCTGAACTCAGTGTCATCTACATCACCATTTGATGGCTGCAACCCAAAAATCATCAAAACTAGTCACACAGCAGGCTTCTATTCAGGGTTTATTTGATTATTCGTGCATTATGAAGTAAGAAAAATTGTGCTATACTTTTGGCTATTTTTGGTTATCAAAATTAGATTTCCCACTAGCATTCTGAATTGAAGAGCAGAAATAAAAAGATGAAGCGAAGAAAGGCGGTGTTTACAGAAGGAAGCTGTGTGGCTGCCCAGGGATGAGCTCCAGATGCCCCTCCTGCAGCCCTTGCTCCCAGGGAGGACCTTGTGTGGGTGGTACACGGTGCTCAAGAGGATACCTTTCCTTCAAAAGTGAATCAGCCAATTCCTTCATAACTGCAACTTCTAAGAGGGTTTCCTCACCTTGTCTGGTTTGTCAGCACACCTAACAGGGGCACAGTGAAGCCAGGCTTGTTGGAGAAACTGGAACATCTCATGAAAATTTGGATGGATGAAATTCCTTTTTTTTTTTTACAGATCCTGTTGCCATTTTGATCTACTTCTCCTTTATCACAGTTCAAAGACATGTTTTCTACAAGCTCACATATAAAAAAGCATTGAAAGTCAGTCCTTACCGCATAACTTATATTTTGAAGGCATTCTTCTTTATTATTAATTTTTATTTTTTATATTAATCGCAGGTCATGCACTTTGTATCCCAACAGTAGCTCCCTCCCTCATTCTCTCCCGACCCCACCCTCTATCCCTCATCTCCTCCCTGCCCCTTTCCAACTCCACTGCTAGGAGAGGTCCTCCTCCCCTTCCATCTGACCCTGTTTTATCAGGTATCTTCAGGACTGCCTGCCTGCCTGCCGTGTCCTCCTCTGTGGCCTAAGGGCATTCTCTAGACTTGAGAAACCGCTGGCTTTTGAATTATCAGTAAAGAAACATCTTTTTTTTTTCTTAATTTTATTTTTTTTCTTCACAATTTATTCGTTATATATCCCAATTGAAGACCACTCCCTTAAATCCCCCAGCCCTTCCCCCCCATTCTATTCTCCTAGTCCACTGAAAGGGGGAGTTCTCTACCATTGCCATCTTGCCATCAGCCCATAACTTGTTAAGTCTAATCAGGACTTCCTGGATCCTCTTCCTCCCTGGCCTGGCAAGGCTGCATCATCAGGTGCAAGTGATCAAAGAGCAGTCAACTGAGTTCATGATAGAGGCAGCCCCTGCTCTCCTTACTCAGAGATCCACATGGAGACTGAGCTGCCAATCAGCCATATCTGAGCAGGGTGTCTATGTCCTCTCCATCCATGGTCCTCCGTTGGTGCATCAGTCTCTGCAAGACCTGCTGGGCTTTCAGCTTTGTTGTTATTCTTGTGGGACTCCTGCTCCCTCCATGTCAATCTATTCCCACCCCTCTCTTCCTCCATAAGATTCTCTGCATTCTGCCCAAAGTTTGGCCATGAGTCTCAGCATCCTCTTTGATCCCCTGTTGGGTGGACCTTTTCAGATGACCATTTACAGTAGGTTCTCATCCTGTTTCCTCTCTTTCACTGCTCTGGTGTCTATCCTGTTTGTCATTTTGAATTAGATTTAGGCATCCTCCCCAGGGTCCTCTTTAGTGTTAGTTTCTTTAGGTCTATAGATGACTATCCTATATTATACAGCTAATATCCGCCATTGCTGGTGGGAGTGCAAACTTGTATAACAACTTTGGAAATCAATCTGGCATTTCTCAGAAAATTGGAAATAGCACCACCTGAAGATTCAGCTATACTACTCCTGGGTATATACCCAAAAGATGCCTCACCATTCAATAAGGGCATGTGCTCAACCATGTTCATAACAGCTTTATTTGTAGTAGCCAGAATCTGGAAACAACCTAGATGTCCCTCAATGGAGAAATGGATAAAAAAATTGTGGTACATCTACACAATAGCTATTAAAAATAAGGAAATCATAAAATTTGTGGGCAAATGGATGGAACTAGAAGAGATCATTCTGAGTGAGGTAACCCAGAAACAGAAAGAAACATATCTTTGATGAAATGTCAAAATTCATCTGTGAAATTCATCACAGAAAATTAACTCTGTGAATTATATGTTTCCAATAAGCTGTATGTATGTTATTATGTGTAGTTCTGTTAAAAGGAAGACTGCCTTTTATTAGTTTTACAGACAGCTTAGGTCATGATGAGTTAATTTTCTCAGCAGCAGTGTAAAAATCCTGACCTTCTGACTTCTAGCTGCTTCCTCTTCCACAGTGGTCTCTGAGCCTTGGAAGAAGGGTTGGAGCATATATATTCCATTGAGGGCTGAGTATTCAGCAATCTTCTCTCCTCTGTGCTTTGACCAGTTGTGCGTTTCTCTGTCAGTCACCATCTACTGCAAATGGACGCTTCTTCGATGAGGGTTGAAAGATGCACTGATGTTGGGTGTATGCAGAAAGGACCACAGAAGCAGCAGAACACATGTTCCTTGGGCAGGTCACAGGGGTTTCTGCGGATGTATATTTTAAATATGCATAGAGATACTTTCATTCAGCTTTTTCTTCGACCTGTGGGCAAATTACTCTCTCACATTAATTTCTTTCTCATATGTCACTGCTGTGATGAATATCATGAAAGAGGAAAAAAAGAAAAGGAAGTAATTAAGAAAGTCCTCCCAGAGTTAGTTTATTTATGTTGTGTAAAATGTATCTTAATAGCTAATATTTACACTTACACATTGGAATTCACTAATACTTGGGAAATTCCAGAGGATGTGAGAATAATGACAGTGGAAACCCTGATCATATTACTTTGGTGTTATTATATTGCCTTCTGACTGGTTTGAATATGCTCAAGCAGGCAACAAAGAAATGAAGAGTGATGTTCTGCCCTTAGATTCATTCCTTCTAAGTACAAGCATGAGATACATTTGTAGTTGAATATGGTCTGTGTTCATAAATTTTCTATAAATTATGTCTCAGTTCAATTCAACTCTTAAATGGGACTTTCTGCTAAATACTGGAATCTAACACACATGGTACAACTATATTACCAGAAAGCAACTTACAAATGTTTGGCAAAGTGAAATCAGAGTGAGTGTCATACACTTGGGAAAACTGAGCCTTAAGAATATTCTATTGAATATATGCAGTAAATGCACCTGGGCCGAACAGGCCAGGAACATGTCTTTTATTGTAGACTGACTGGTAGGCCCTTGTAGTTCACTAGCTAAGCTGGTTAAAGTTTAGTGCTAATAAGGTCAAAGTCATAAGTGTGAACTCAGTAAGACTTTCTTATAATTCATAACTGAAAAGTTTAACATTTAACCTCAACCAATCAATGTGTACTTTTATTCACAATAAAGAATGGATAAGAGTAGGTAAAATCATCTTTTTCCACAAAGAACAATAACATTTTTAAACTAATAAGCAATTTTCCTGTAATAGTCAGACAAGTGGAAAGAAAATGAAGAATGGTGGGGCTAGCATTGAGAATGCTATCACCACTGGGTATCTTTGGTACAATCCTTACACTTGAAAACAGAACCAGTTAAAATTTAGAAGGGACAGAGGTGGGAGCTATTGATTATTTCCTCAATATTTTGAAGACAAAGATAAAGGACAGACTCCAGTTATTCTGCTTTCTGATTAGGATTCCTTCTCTCAGACTAGCAAGGTGCATGCACTGTGATCCCATGGGAAAGGGTTTGTTGGTCATTTCTCAAATGTGAGAAACATGTAACCAATGACCTGCCTCCAGGGGAAAGAGGAAAAGTAGAGATGTCTGTTTCCATTAAAAGTGGACAGTTCTACTCTCCTCATTTTTCAGTTTCCAGATAGCATCTACATGCATTTACCTTAAGCTTAAAAATTTTACTTTGAATGTTTTCTTTTTTTGTATACTCCTTTGATTTTCAAAACCTCAGACCATCCTCCAGAAACCAAGACTCCACCATTGACTTTTACCTATAAAGCAACACCAAACTCTTTTACATTGTTTCAAAAACTGTAAGATGTCTCACATAGTTCTTTCCTTTTCCACATAGAAAATCTGGAATTTTTCTAGAACATGAATGATTTCTATAAAAATACTATTTTACTTCAGATGGATCTCTATATAGGCAAATTCTGCCTTAATTTTCAAAGTTCATAACTAGAGTAGCTGACAGTGACAGACAACAGATACTAAGGGAACTGTACAGAAAGAAAACTAAACAGAAATCCAAACCCTTAGTACATACATGACTTACAATGATTTATGCAAGTTATAATCACTTTTTTCTTTATATAAAATTTAAGCAAATGAAAAGATTTGATGGCCTTCAAATAACATCAAAGAAAGACTTTTGTTCAAATCAATATCTGATTTTGAAAACTTTACTTTTAAATCTGACTTTGTATCTCCACTATGCTCAGATAGAAACAGTGAACGATTATTTAGGTTTTACTTCCATTTGCGGTATTGTTGCTTCAAATTGTTGATACGCTTGAAACAGCGACACCCCTTTAATTTACTTATGCCACTGGCTCTCTACGGTAGTGAACATTGGTGGACGTGAGGCTGTGGAAACAGGGTTCTGTGCTTCCTCTCTGAAAGCAGGAACCAACCGAGAGTCTGAAGTTCTGATAGCTTCTCATGTAAGACTGGTCCTGTGATGGCAGGTTGAGAGCCACTGATGTATAACAACAAAGACACCATTTGTTCCTCAAAATCAATAAAATCTTAACTCAGAAGAAATTTCCCATGCCAAACTTTCGACTACTTGAATCAAGTTTGGATTTTATATTTTATAAATATCTGGAGGAAATGACCCTTTGCAATTTCACTGTATTTCTTTTTGAAAAAGTTCCTTGGTCCAGGTAAGTGCTGAGTTACTAATTTCAAGCCTGATCATCAAATATAAGCGCAAAAACAAGGATACTTGGAAAATGTGATAAAATATTCACATGTGCAATTGATCTTGTGAATAACATTGGTCATCCTTGGAAACTATTCACAGCTCCAACTATAGGAACGAAACACCATTTTATAATGTACGAATGAAAAATACTGAAAGAGAAAGAACATCAAATACTGCAGAGGTTTGTTATTAAGAACTACCTGGGTGGCACTGTTCCCTCACCCTGCCCTCATCCTGGATGAAGTCAAAGTCACTCTGTGGAGTAGTCAAAATAAATATTAGCAAGATAAGAAGGAAGGAAATAACAAGAAAAGATGTATGTAAATAATCGCCATGTCATGACTTGCAATTTCATTGCTGTTTTTAAGAGCTATAGAAATAGTCTCAGCTCTCCTTCCCTTACAAAACAGATTTCTAGTGTAAATATAAATCACCACCATTTACTTCCACAATGACAGTGTCTGCTTCCACAGCACAGTTTGCAGAGATTTACTGTGCTGGACAACTGTTTTAGATCCATAGAAGCTGTTTGGGAGACAGATATGTATAACAGAACTTGAGAAATGCTTGCATGTACTCCAGTGTGGTCTCTCTGAATGCTTTCTTCAGGAGACGATCCCTTAAAGAAAAAATTCTTCCTTATAATAGATTTTAATGACTTTCCTAATAGACTTCTTTGCTCAAAGTCTAAAGAAGAAACTTCAGTTTTCATTGCATTTGGCTTCCCCAGAAAGACCAGTAACAACCATTAAAGAATATATAATTTAAGGTGAACAGGCATGATTATGAGTCTCGATGTGCTAAGTGCAGAGAGCATTTTAAACAGAAGACTGACAGGCCTGTCAGCGGTAATGCATGTGCACTCGCATCTGACCTAAAAGCCCTTTCAACATCTGCAAGGACAAAAAGAGAGAAAAATCAGCCAAAGAAAGCTTGTCTTGAGATGAAAGATTAATGACATAGCAAACTGTCTACTTCCATCAGGACAGACTAGTGGCCTCACGAGCTGGAACTCAGAATCTGAACCTTTGAAATAAGCTGTCTTTGTTTTTTGTTTTGTTTTGTTTTCTTTTGTGTGTGTGTGTGTGTGTGTGTGTGTGTGTGTGTGTGTGTGTGTGGTGTTCTCATATTCCCCCTTACAGGCTAAAGTTAGTGCAAAGAGGCACAAAACATCGCTTCTCACCTTTGTCCCTGCTGTGACCTCCCACAGCCTCTGTGTCACAGAGGAAGACTCAGCGTGGATAGATGTTTTCTTTGCAAAGACTTTAGTGTCTAGTTTCCCTCTGAGCTGGTGAGTTCTTAATCGTTTCCTAGCATAAGAGAGGAAAGTTCCATTAGATTGAGATGGTCAGTTTCAGTTTACAGAGAGTGGATTGTGGAAGCCCAAAATATTCTAACTTTAGAGGTATTCCCTTACTCAGTGCACAAGTCTGTATGTGAAACTAGTGAATAGGTCTTGCAAAACAGATGTACAAACTGGAGAAAGAATAGAAAATGCCTAACCCTAAACCTAACCCTGATTCTTGCTCATATTTATGTTCGATTACTTTCCAACATTTGTATCTGTAGTGTAATATGAATTCTCAAATCCCAATTCAGAGTTGAAAGAGATTCTATTGATATATATTACTTCAAAGGCTCTCAAACTGATAAAATACAGGTGCCTTTGTAAAAAGGAAAGTTTTGAGATAATTTTGCAATATTTTACAGATATGCTTAAGTCCAGTCTCAGCTGCAATTAACATAAGAAGAGCTCTCTTGAAGCTATTTACAGAATGAAATGTCTCTAGGGGTTAGTAAATTGCATGCTTTTGAGGCAATTCCCTTCATAAAAAGCACTGATACCTTAGAATGAAATCTCTTGGACATCTCCCATAGAAACTATAGACTTTCATAAGAGACATAATGACTATGTGTCAAGGATAGAGTGATAACCCGTGAATCCTCAAAGAAATCAAAGCAGACTACAAGCTTTCTTTCTTCTGAACACATGTAGCATAAAATTAACACACAAAGACATTTGAAAATATACCTTTTTGTTGCTAAGGTGGTTAATTATTTTCAGCATCACAATTGCAGCCTATTCCATTCCTATTTTATTAGCAAAGAAGAAAATTCTATGAAAGTATAAAACTATTTTTAAATAAACTTTTTAAAAAATTGTATGGCATACAGTTTATTCTTATATATATATAAGCTATTATATATTAATGAATAATATATAATATGACTACTTGAATTTTAAAATCTATCTTTTATTCCCTCCTAGAGGCATTCGGTCCTCTTTTTAAAAATGTTTATTTATTTTATATATATGTGTGTCTGGAGGTATGCATGTATATCATACGCACGCAAATGTCCGTGGAGGCCAGACAGTGACATTGGATTCACCTGGAACTGGAGCTACAAGCAGTTGTGAAACTCTTGCTATGGGTGCTGGGAGCTAGACGCAGAGCCTCTGGAAGAAGAATAAGTGCTCTTACAGCTGGACCACCTCTCCAGGCCCTGTTTACTTCTTCTGACTCTTTGAATTGTAACAGGCGGCTCTTTTTTTTCTTAATTTTAATTTTTATGTTTTTGTATTAATTACAGTTTATTGACTTTGTTGTACCTCAGCTGTACCCTCTCCTTCATTACCCCCCAAACCTGCCTTCCCTCCCTCATCTCTCTTCCTATGCCCCTCCCCCAGTCCACTGATAGGGGAGGTCTTCCTCCACTTCCTTCTGATCCTAGTCTATCAGGTCTCATCAGGCGTGGCTGCATTGTCTTCCTCTGTGGCCTGGTAAGGCTGCTCCCCCCTCAGAGATTGGTGATCAAAGAGCAGGCCAATCAGTTCATGTCAGAGACAGCCCCTGTTCCCATTACTAAAAAGCCCATTTGGACACTGAGCTGCCATGGGCTACATCTGTGCAGGGGTTCTAGGTTATCTCCATGAATGGTCCTTGTTTGGAGTATCAGTCTCAGAAAAGATCCCTGTGCCCAGATTTTTTGGTTCTGTCGCTCTCCTTGTAGAGCTCCTGTCCTTTCCAGGTCTTTCTATCTCCCCTTTCTTTCATAAGATTCCCTGCACTCTGTGCAAAGTTTGGCTATGAATCTCAGCATCTGCTTTGATACACTGCTGGGTAGTCTTTCAGAGGTCTTCTGTGATAGGCTCCTGTCATAGTCCCTGTTTTTTTTTTTTTTCCTCCCTCTTCCAATGTTTATCCCATTTGCCTTTTTGAATGAGGATTGATTATCTTACCCAGGGTCCTCCTTCTTACTTAGCTTCCTTAGGTGTACAGGTTTTAGTATGCTTATCCTATATTATATGTCTAATATCCACTTATAAGTGAATATATACCATGTGTGTCTTTCTGCTTCTGGGATACCTCACTCAGGATGATCTTCTCTGTTTCCATCCATTTGCCTGCAAATTTCATGATTTCCTTGTCTTTAATTGCTGAGTAGTATTCCATTGTGTAAATGTACCACAATTTCTTTATCCACTCCTCAGCTGAGGGCATCTGGATTGTTTTCAGGTTCTGATTACTACAAATAAAGTTGCTAGGAACATGGTTGAGCAAACAGGAAGCTCTTAAGTCAGACATTAACCAATATTTCTCATCACTCGTAAAATAGTTTATGCTATTTGCTCCTTGTGTTTATTATAATGTAGATTTTATATGTTCCTTACATGTAAGTATAATCATGGAATCTTCTACACATTATGTAGGAGAAACAAAGAACCTCAATGCATGTTCCTAGGAAACTACCAGCTAAAAACTATAAAAAGATAAATATCTCCTTTCAAATATTTCCTTCAAATATCTCCTTTGTGTTTTGTCTGGCATTGTGTGTCATCCTGATGAATCTTCTGTCTTAGTCTTCCCTAAGCATATATACATTGCTGTCACAGATGTTCGTCAATATTTGCACCTTTTGGTGGCTTAGGATAGAAATATATATTCAGACAAGACCTGCCCTCATGCACGTGCTCATGCACACACACGCACACACTACAAACAGTCTATTAAAAATGAGAAATTTACACCTGGAAATAGAAAAGGGCTAGTGAGTTGTAAAAGAAACCTGGTTAAAAGCCAAATTAAAATATTTTTAATGAATACTTTCGCTTATAAACATTACCATACATAATGGAAACAAAAGATCTGATCATGTTATCGTGGGAAAGTAATTCAAAATACAATGAGTTTAGGTTCCTAGGTTTACGAAATGGCCATATTGAGAAAGTGGAGCTTGGGGCTAGCGATATGGCCCAGGGGTCAAGGCAATTGCTGCCAAGCCTAAAGACATGAGTTCCTCAAACCCATGGGTGGAAGGAGGGAATGAGTCCTGTATGTTGTTCTCTGCTCTTCACATGTCAGAACACATACATTTCCACAAATGTACAAACAAAATAAATGTAAAATGAAAATTATAAAAAGGAACTGCATACCAAAATAACGGATGATTTTAAACTAAATTAAAAAAATATTAGGGCTAGGTTTCAAGAGTACATTCAAAGCTTTCTTCTTTCCTGCTATTAACAGTAGCATGGCCCTCAAACAGCAGTGACTGCGATTTCTAAACCAAGAAACTGATGCTCAACGTGCTCAAGCGACAGAAAAAAATCTGATAATGCCAAGTCTAGAATGTATATTACCCAACTCTAGTACAATGTTGTTGCTCTGTAGATTCCTGCTATAACAAGACATGGAAATATTTTCAAAGGAACTCATCTTCAAATAGCTATAACCAGACACTGATTTCCCATGACTCCCAAACTTGGCAAGAGCCAATGTCTAGATTGGCTTTCCAGTACTCCTATCATTCAACTGCCACATCCCCCCCCCAACCTGGGACTTTAGGGACATCTTCCATTGCTTCAACAGGAGGATGGTAAAGGCATGTCCAAGGAGGAGCCTGTGATGGCGCTCTTCTGCCTTCTAGCAGGAATGTCTTCAGAATGCTCAGTGGCTACTGCCAACTGGCCATCTAGCACTTGAAAATCGCTTTTCGTTTCCCGTTTTCACGCCAATACGCACAAAGGTCAACACTTGTTAGCGCTCTAAGTTGCTCACTGTCCCCACACTGTCTGGCTCCTTTTCTTTGGTATCAGACTGTTTCAAAAAGAAAAGTCGTTTTACAGAGAGATGACACTGAACTTGGGCCATTTGTAAGGCCTTAAGCATGCTGGTTATGACAAGGTCCGACGCTTGAGGTGGGTGCATTGCTCAATGTTCTCGCACAATCGTTGACCCTAATTGTTGCACCCAGTTCTCGAACCCCAAAAGACGGGGAATAAATAGACTCTGCTGTAAATACATGAGGCTTTTATTATAAGTTACAAGCTGCAGCTTGGGCTCACAGGCCCCACCGCCAAAGCGGGGCTGTGCTCAGGTTAGTTGGGTGATTTAAATATTCCGGTCCCTCCCAGCATGCCCAAAGCAGGGGCGATTCCTGCCCGGCAAGCATCTATTGGGCAAAAGGCAAAAGGGATGCTGCATTTTGAATTGATTGGCTATAGGAAGGTCCCCAAACCATTAATGATCTGGTGTCCCTCCCTAGGGGGATGGGTCAGTTTCCTAGCAACTGTATCTCTAGTGGGCAGGAAAAGAAGGCAGGGCATTTCTGGAAATGTCTCCACTGAGCTAGTTCAGGCCTTAAACATTAAAATAGCCATTTTTAATCTTTTGGTCTCTCATAATCATTAACAGTTCAAAGATAAACAGAGAGTAGATAATCAAAGAACAGAAATGTTTTTAAATTTGACTTAATTACACTAAAATTTATTGATGCTTTTCTTTGCTAAGTACTAATTATCCAAATATGGAAAGAAAAACTCCTAGGAAGACCAATGCATTAGCTAGCATTTTAGAATGACTTTCTCTCCTTTTACTTTTTTCTGTTCCTAATTCATTTCCTGAGATAGGGTCCCTAAATAACTTACCTTGCCTCTAGTTTCTAGGAAGAAATAGATTAAATATTTCCAAAAAGTAGTCAGAATAATTTGGAAGCTAAAAAGAGAAATGGATGGGAGCTATATATTTGGAAACAATTGTTTAAAGGAGAAAAAAAAATCTCATGGGGTCCAGAAATCCCTAGACTGAAAACTGCAGGTAAGAAATTACTGCTAAGAAAGAAATAGTCTTTCCCCCACCACGAATAGTTGGTTACCTAATACAGACTGCTCAGTTCTGAGCTCATATGCACGTAACAACAAAACTGGGCTCAGCAGGTCATATTTATATTTGTGGTGTGTGTGTGCGTGTGTGTGTGTTTGTGTGTGACAATAATAACCAAAGCAAAGATACCATGAGTTTTAGTGGGAGTGGGGGGGATGGGAATGGGGGGAAAGTTGTAGGAAAGGATCAAAAGAAGTGTTTGTTAGAGGGAGGAAAAGGAAGGTAGAAGTAATATAATTGTATTTTAATTAAAATGCACCAAAAGTTTAAAAAGAGTAATACCAAAGCCTTAAGAATAGATGGTAGTAAAAGAGGAAGAAACCTGGAAAGAGAAAAAGGCTAAAGAGGGAACCCTGTGGGAGAGCATCATGTCCTAGGAGCTTGGAACAAGAAGATCTAGTGAAATAAGAATTAAAACCATAATATGGAAATAAAGAAACTCAGAAGCATAGTTTCAGCAGGAGGAGAGGAGCCTCTAAGAAGTCCTTTCCACCTACATCCGTGTGTTCTGTCATTTGTAATGTGAAAGAAAAAGCAAATGTTGACAACAGTGGAAAAAGTAGGGAAAAGGAAAGTGTCCTGCGGCTGACACTGGCTGCAGTTGTCTGCAGAGAACCACTTGTGAGCTCATGGACAGTGGCAGACTTTAGAGCTGGGCCCCGGGATGCGTCCAGGAGATGCTCCTAATGTTCACCCTGGTCACGTGAACCACGGAGCAGACTTCACAGTGGGTATCTCTAAACATTTTCCTGATCATAATTTATAAAATAAAGTGCCAGTTGCCTGGGAGGTTTATTATCTTTTGTTGATAGAAAAGTGATCTGTGAAACTATTAGTTTTCATTTTAAAGGCATTCATTGTAATCTGATATTTGCAAATATTTTCATGTGTGTATGTATCTAATAAAAAAATAAAAAAACAGTAGCTGTCATTAAGTATTGAAATTGTTAAAAATAATTTTAAAAATTTTGCAAGAAGGAAAAGGATATGATCAAAATGTATGACAAAAATGTTTCAGAAAAAATTTGAAAAGCATTTTATTTTTCTGATATTTTTGCATAGGGCATATTTCACCCTTCCATAAAACTACAGTATATTTTGAATAGAAACTCATCTGGATTATAAAAATGCTTAGGAAATTTTATTTTTCTGTATTGACCCATATTTCCTCAATTTTATGTGAGCTCAAATAAATACATGCAATTGAGTGTTCATGTCAAAGCAGTTTTCTGCACAGAGGTAAACACAGAATAGAAATATCTTGGTGTGTTTGTTTAAATAGGAAAACTGCATAGTAAAAGCAGCTGTCATTGTCTGAGGATTAAAACACTTATTCGAAGGATGTGTGCAATCAGCTATGGATTCATTTTTCCCTCTGTGAAAAGTGTGAGTGGAAGCGGTGAAATTTAATCCTAAAATTACCTAACTTTAGTCACAAGACTGTCTTCCTCAGACAATGGGTGGGCTCCCTTTGCTTAGTTTTCTCATTAATGTTCTTTGTTCAGGCGGCTGAATGTGTCAACTTCCATACTGTCACCTGGGATGTAGAACGCTGGAATGTTCTGCAAAATGAGTTCATTTTCTCTCATAGAAACCTGAAATGCTTTTCTTTTTTCTTTTTTAGTTTTAAGTGTGAAGAGGTTTAGTAGAAGGAGTGAAATTCTTCCACAAAAGGCTTTAATTTGCAAGGGACAAGGTCGCAGCTTTGAACCCTGCTGAGGATTTAGTTCCTCCTGACCCCTGGGGCTGTGAGGCATCTTCTTAGTTAAGATGCAGGGCACCAAATCCTTTCCACTGTGGTTTTCAACTCCTCCAGCTAAGAACTCTTAAGGAAGGTGAGAGGGGAGAGGGTAACACGGGAGAAAGGGAGAAAGGGAGAAAGGGAGAGAAAGGCTGTGTATCAATGCTGCTGGTCAGGAAAATACACAATATCAGAGATTTACAGTATATTCACTGCCTTTAGAATAAATATTTCATTCAAAAGATTATCATAGCACGCACATGGTTGAAACTATAGTAATTAACATGGACATCTAAATAATAAAAGCAAAAATGGAATTTCCAGTTTTTCGATGTGAGGATATCTCTGTTTTCAAAAAGCAACGCCATTAACAGTAGGGCTATTTGTTATAATGAATGATATACTGTTATAATGAGTGAAGGCAGTAACCAGTGGGCACTGCTGAGTAAAGTGATCTCCCTCAAACGACTGAAAGATCCAGACGTCTCTCTTGTTGGTTGGGTATTTGGGGAGGTACAGAGATTTTAAAGATTTAACTTGTAGGGATTAAGATGCCAATTTTCTCTTCTTGTGTGTCTTGTTTCTTAATTCTGTAATGAAAAGGAAAATCTAAAATAATTCAGAAAGTTTGAAGAAAGAAAGAAATGAGTTGTTGCTTTTCCTATGTTCTTCTCAGATACCGTTAATGTGGCATGGCTTATTTCCTTCCAACAGTCCAAATAAACCATGTTTTTCCTTGAGATTCCCGTTTCTCCTGCTGGGTGTTTAGATTAACAGGCATGCACCATCACTCCCGGCTAAATGAACCACCCTCTGCTGTCCTCATTTCAAGTATGGAAAGGGGTGATTTTTTTAGATTCTAGTGTGCCTCAGATACTTTTCATCCCACTCCCAACTTTATCAAAGTACAGAGACCAGGGTCAGCAGTCTGTGGGTGAGGATGTCCCAACGCGAAGCAGGATGAAACCATTACCAAGGCCTGTTTACTGACACCCTTGAAAGTGTAAGCAGAAGCAGGACGGGAACAAGGCTCAACAATAATACCTGCCGCTTTTATCTCCTGCTTTTCCTATCATGATTTCACTTTCTAGTGTGCCCTCGCCCTGGCTCCTGCCAGCTGCTGGCTGATTCCTGCCTCTGCCTCTCGCACCTCCATCTGAAGTCAACAGACAGACCCTGTTCCACATCCCCATCGTTTCTGACTTGGGTTTTACTAACTTAGTTTGAGTCTTCTTTCCACTTCTTAGCCAACCACTATGATCCAAGAGATGAAATATTTGTTGAACCATGTATCCACTTTAAAGACTGTTGGAGGTTGGTCTGATGCCGGCCTTCAAGATCTGGTTAAACCTACCTTTGTTGGGTAAACTTGTCCTTGTTGTGTAAACCTGCCTAAGTCAGTAGAGCTAATGGGTTTATTAAACAGCCTATACCTGGGCGAGGCAAAATGGGGTGGGCGTGGTTAAGGTTCCCTGCTTCCCACAGAAAAATCACCAGAGACCTAGGACAGATGGGAAGGGAGGAGGATGGAGGACGCCAGGATGGGTTAAGTGGAGACAGAACCACATGGGCAAGGAGAAAAGACTCCAATAACGGTGTGAAAAGGTCCAGATGAAGAATATAAGCAAATACCATGGGATTATGAATGGAAGGTAGACCAAATAAGGATTAAGGTGGATGGCATTGGATGGGGGCTGGGAGATGGATGATGCGGTTATTCACACAGTGTAGGTGAAATATCTGCCCCACCCAAGGTAAATAAGGCAATTATAAAATCTGACAGGTGTCTGCTGTGTCTTACTATTTGTGATAGCAGGTTAAATAATACTGCTGTCACAATCTTAGCTCTAATGACAAACAATACACAACCCAACAGCCACTGTTTTATTTACTACAACAGACTGCTTCTTTTATATAATAATTTTTATAAACAAAATCAAAAGAGAACATTAGTATTTCCAAAGGAAATTGATATATTTTACCAAAAGAAGAAACTGTTATTGGATCAACATGTGCAAAAATATTCAAGTCACTTAATTTGGGGTCCTCTTATATGAATGAATGCAGTTTTCTTGAAGTTATATTCTGGCAAGTCCTGAGCTCCCAGGAATTCTAACAGCCCAAGAGCAGAATACAGTGATTGAAGGATAGAACTTACAAGTGTCCACAAAGAAAATCCATGGTCTCTTCATGCTGTACTGATAGAATACAAGCACCTTGATTCAAATGTGGGGAAAGAAACCAAGTACAGAGTATACTGGAAAATGCTATCAAAGACCAGTATGTGAGGTGTTCCGTGTATGGAGACAACTCCCATCATTTATACAAATGGTTTAGAGTACATATAGATTCATACCATCTCTTTAAAATTTTATGACACTCTAGGAGTCTGTGAGCTTTGTAGTGGAGTTATTTTGTAGACCCAGATAACAGTTCTTTGATTTAGATGCTAAATATAGCCCTAAGCATGTCTAATCCCGCCCCCTTCCTCCTGTCTCTGAAAGCTTAGCCATTCACAGAACATGCAATTAATAAGTGTGTTTCTAATAACATGCATTTTGTAGTTAGACTTCTCGGCTTCAAACCTTCACCCCAATAAAAACAAACAAACAAAAAAATACATTCTGTAGCTTTCTAGTTGTGTGGCTCTGGCAAAGCTAATTATCTTTTCTAAGTTTTCATTCCTCATCTTTAAAATGGAAATTAAAGAGGCACAATCCTCACAGGCTGATTTTTTGTTTGTTTGTTTGGTTTTGGTTTTTTTAAACTATTGTTTCTAAGGCATTGTTATCTCTTACGTATAGTAATATCTTGATAACTGTCAGCTACTACAATCAATCTTTAAGAGCTTCTGAAAGGACCAGTGTGTCTATCGCATTTCAAATATCAGTACAAGATTCTTGGTCTAAAGGCCTGCAGGTACAATTGAAGAGCAGATTTGCTGATCAGTGGTAAATAGGGGATCACTTGTTTCAGGTGAGTGTCCTGCTGTCTTTGCCTGCAGCCATTAGCCAGAGTCAACTTGCTCTTAGTTGTGTATTCCCAGTACTTAGGTAATCACACCTTGTTCCATGAGTGGAAGGCTCCATTCTTTTCACCAATCTCTGGCAGGGCATACTGTGATTTGTCTGAATCTGCCCATGCTGTCTTGCACTAACTTCCATTAATGTATATCAAAAACTCAGCTGAGCTGGTTTACACAAAAGTTCAATTTAAATCAAGAATTACATGCATACTAAAAGTTCCCTCTTTTTTCATTTTTGTGATATAGACTTACCATGGTGTCCAGGATGACTTCATATTTGATATCTTTCTGTCATTAGTGCTGACTGTGCCACCAGCTTTCACTTCTATTCCCAAAGCTGATATTTAATATAATTAGGTTTATTTAAGTTCTATTAATTAAACTCAAAATTAAAACCAAAACAAATAAATTTATTTCCTTACTTCTAGGGAATCAGTTCACATTATAGATGGTTGTGAGCCACCATGTGGTCGCCAAGAATTGAACTCATGACCTTTGCAAGAGCAGACGGTGCTCTTAACCGCTGAGCCATCTCTCCAGCCCCTCCTTATTTCTAGGATATCAAGTTTTCCTTTGATTATCTGCATTCCCAAGAGAAAAGAACTCTAAAATTGTGAAAGTGCTCATTGGTTACAGGTAAATAATGACTAAAAAACAAAGGAAGAGGCCTTCAGTCTTCAGTTTACTAATCTTCTCCAAGGTCCCAGAAGAGAGGCTGGGTGATACTTGCTTGTATTAAGGGACACAAACAAGACACTAATATACATCTTCTCTAACACAGACATTCTGTGCCTACAGAGATGCATCTGATACTGGGTGAAGTGGATGTTCAACTAAGTACCAAGAGTCAGGTTCTTAATTAGAACTTATGGAGATTCATAGCTCAGAGAGCTCTAAAGATTGCCCTGACGACTTGCTTCATGTGTCCCTTTCCCTTTCCTGACAGTTTACTCCTTCAGCCTCAGTCTCTTAGGAGCCAAGTACAATTATCCACGTCCTTTTCTGACATGAACGACTTACCTACACATGGCATCGTACTCGCGCTGACACCACTCAAGCCATTTTAGAAAGGAAGTGTTAATTCTATAGGTCTAGGCACAAAAATAATTGTTCAAGTGTACTTTCTGAGGCATGGAGTTATAATGTCTTTACTAACAGAAAGTTTTCCCCTTTTTCTTTACCTTAATGTGAAGCTTTTTCAGAATGATAAACCATATAAATATATGTGTATGTGTATTTAATGAGATTCCAGCCTGTGTGCGTTTTCTTTCACAAATCTAAACTTTTAAATTTAGTGGCTGTATCACTCCCTTCTCTGTTTTTAACACACCTATAAAATAAAGTTTATTTTGGCTTATGATTCCAGGAGGTTAAAGTCATTAGCAGCAACATGAGAACTGCGTTAGAGGGCTGCAGCATTAGGAAGCTTGAGAACCACTGCTCTAATGGCTAAGTGCTCAAATGCTTCAGACTATGAAGGACATTTCTTCGAACCACTACTATGGTCTCTGCTATGGTCACATATTTTGATCAAGTTTGCATACAGCCTTTCTTTTACTGTTTTTGGTTAATATCTTTAAATTTTTGTGCCTTTTGTTGTTCTGTATCTCAGGAAAATCTTCGCATTCTAAGCATTTTTGCTTTGTTGTAATTTTTGTGTTTAATCTCCCTGGTAGGCATAAAATGTTTAACTTGGAAGTAGCTATATCTTTTGCAGCCTACTAAGTAATTATTCTTATCTTTCCTCTTTCTAAGAGCAAATGAGGTTACATCTGGGATCGGTTTTCTCCAGCTCTATGGTAGACGTGTAGTTTCAATAGGTTTGGATCTGTTTCTGATGCCAAGTCGACTCTGATGTGGCCCTATCTGGTACGGAAGGAAGTGAGTCAGGGTAGGAAGATCATGTGACTCCAGCGATGGGCTCAGTTTACTGCAGAGTGAAATGAGGGCGTCTGTATTATGGTGACGGAGACCCTTTGTGTGGCTCTGGAGAGTGTGGTGTTTACTGATGAGACCTACGATTACTGAAGCTCTCAGTGTGGCGGGTGTCAGTCACCTACAAACAGACCCAGAGGAGAAAATGGAACCAGACGAAATGCTGATGTCTCATCCTGTTCCTGTGCTGTCACTTCTCAGTTCACCTCAGTTATGTGGCCCAGAAAGTATTTGCTTCACTAGGACCCCGTTACTTGGATCTTAGAACCTCCAAATACATGGAATCATTTGCACTTTTATAACTAAACTTAATTTTTTGTTTTTTCTTACTTTGGAGCAAATTTCTTCCAAATATTTTTTTAAAATAACATGTATATTTAATTCAAATTTAAAGATAATTTTGGGGTTTGTTTGTTTCATTTTTAATTTTTTTATATGATCTCACTATGGAGCACTGGTTGGCATAGAACCTGCTACATAGACCAGGCTGGCCTTTAACTTACAGCCTCTGCCTCTGCCTCCCCAGTCCTGGGATTAAAATTATGTATCACCTTTACTAAGCTATCACAAAATTATACTGGATTGAATTTTTTTTTTAAGGAATGAATAATATTATATTTTTTCATGGCTAAAATTCCTTTTAAATACTCTTAGATCATAAACTGACTTAATCATTGGGTAAACTGTTGATGACACAGTTATATTTTTTCAATAATATAAACTTTAGGCATGAAACAATGTGATTTGATAGATGAGGCTTTTCCTGAAGAAAGACAGTGCTGTTAATATTAAATGTTTTCATGTGCTCCCTATAGAAAAGACAGACCTTCTTCTTTACCTTGGAGCTTGCTGAAAGGACAGACTGTCCCATCATTTCCTGTTTCTTTTCTCTGCATTTCCAGATGGTGACTAATCTGAATTAAATTTCTTCTTTAAGATATAGAGTGATTTGCTGTCGTGATGGTCCCTGAATAGTGCAGAGTGGCGTGCTGACGTATATTTTCAGGTCACCCTCCTGAGGTGGACAGTAAGAAACAATGCTGATATGGCTATGTCAGCACAGGGCTTGCCATGCACGGATGACCGTTCCTCTGTAAAGGAGCTGAGCAGGACGATGCATGCCTGCAATCCCACAGCTGGGGATGCGGGTAGGAGAGCCCTGTGGCTTAGATTTGGTGACCCTGCAGTCTGGTGAAATCAGCCAGCATCGGGTACAGTCAGAAACCCTATTTCCAAAATTAGGGTTTTTCAGAACAGCTGAAGATCACTGCTGGCAGATTCACACTTACACATGCGTGCAAGCACACATGCGCAATGGTGGCGGTGGTGAGTATACTCTAATAGCCATTCAAGTGCTATGTATTATGTCACGTTAACAAAACGGTGACCCTATTTTCAAGATCCTAACTGTCTAGCTACGTATCGGATAATCGCTGAGACGTCCCTCCATTCTCCACAGTAGCCACAGTGGGAGCTGTGCCAATGATTGCTTCTCTGTTACTGCCAATTTTCATGACATAGGCCTGTGACTGGTCTGCATACAACTTCGAACATGGACTGCCTGAACATGTATGCCGAAAACAAAGAACTGGCATCAGTCCTGACTTGGATTTACTGTCTGTGACACCCCGCAGGACCACTCTGCTTGCCCCTGGCGCGAAGGAAGGGTTCCATCCCACACGACGCTAGAAAGACACCGAGGGAGGCAGCAACAGCTTCAGGTTATCTCTGGATTGTAACTACTTTGGAAAGAACTTTACCTCAAGAAATGAAAACGCAGAGAGATTTCTCTCCCTGCATTCTTCCCATCTCAGATAAGAGAGGAAACAACAAGCACGGAGGAGCAGTTACACCAGCTCTTCGTCGGAGTCCAAGGCCCCTTCTGTTGAAGGCTCCACTGGCACAACTCCCCAAGCTCATGTATTCCTTGCTCTCAACTGAGGCTTGAGGTTAAAACCTGTGTTACCTATAACTGTATCTAAGTGATCCTGAATTACCCAGGGACAATTTGAAACTTTGCTCTTAAAAGACCAAATCTTTTAAATGAATACACGTTTAAACTAGACCCAAGAACTTTAAGTCATCCACATAATGGTTTGTTCAGTTTCACTTAAGCCAGATATTTAAAATAATCCTTAATATATGAAGATGTTTCATGCTATGAACTATAAATATTTATTATAATTATGTATTACAATTAAAATTCTTAGTTTAGATCTTCCTTATTTACAAATCAAGAAGAAATTCAATGTTCACCATGAGTCTGAGAAAGCCATGGTTTTATAGCTACACAGAAGCTTTTAAATAAATACTTATTTTTATCTTGTGTGTATGAATATTTGCCTGCTTGTTTGTATGTTTAGTATATTTAAAATACAGAAATGAACAAGAGAACCCCTGAAACTGAAGTTATAAGTGGTTGTGAGCCAACACATAGGTGCTGGGTAAAAAAACCTAAGTCCACTTCAAGAGTACCAGTGTTCTTAAATGTCAAACCACCCCTTCAGCCCCCACCATGCAGAAGCTTTCAAAACATAGTCTGTGATAATATAATTGTAGTGTCACTGTGAGTTATTTGTGTGTGTAAGGTTTGGTTGCTTGAGACCTGGTCTGTGTGATGTCTAGGCTAGCCTTGAATTCACTATGTCATTGACATGGGACTTGAACTCCTAATCCAATCCTCTACACTGCTGGAATTATAATCATATGCCATAATGTTCGATGTTCTACCTTTGCTAGTGGATTTAACAGGTTCATCACTTTGTTGTTAAAATTCAGATAAAAAGAACCTGTTTGTTGGATCAGCCTCAAAGACTTCCTAGGGTGAAATCTTGTAACATGGGCATGTTTTCAGTTTTTATTCTGGAGATTATAAAAAATACTGCTTCATTCTGCTCAACGACACTCACCGCCATTTCCTTTTATTCATTATATTCAGTAATCAGGCAACATAAGTCAAATGCCCCGTCTCGCATACACAAGACACCCTCGAATACCCTAACTTTCATGGCTGCGATTCTCTGCTGTGACGATCATGTGTGTCATCCTATACCAATTAATTTTCCATGTAGAAATACTGTTTTCAAGTAATCAGCAAAAATATGTGGCGAGCCAGTTGGCAGGCTGAGTAAGGGTATAAGCTTCCTTCATGGGAAGGCTGGATTCCACTGGGCAGCGCCATGGGCAAACTCAGCGTCAGCCCACAGCTCAGGCTCACACCTCCTGTGCCAGTCTCCTGGGTAATCTATGCTTTAATCATTCCAGTTCACTGATTCAGGAAAGGTAAACACGAGAGTGATAATTAGAAGTGCATAGTCCTTTCTTGCAAGTTGAGTGTATCTTCCTGCTAGAACTTCTCTCTCAGGAAAGACATGTAACACCCCACACTTTAGTTTATCTCAGTTCATTTTTCCTCAAGCTTTGATACCTGTGGCTTCAGATTCATAATATTTTGCTTGGATTTTCAACTTTATTCAAATTTGTATAACTTCCATAACCAGCTGAGACAAACCAGATGAAAGATTCCAACCACATCTGCTAACCAACTCATTTATCTGCCTATCTATCTATCTATCTATCTATCTGTCTGTCTGTCTGTCTGTCTGTCTGTCTGTCTGTCTATCTATTTTCTTTCCTTTGATTTCTGGTTCCCCATCTGTGTGGCTTAGTTTCTGTGAGGCCAGATTTAGAAATGGGTGGGAAAAGATTGCCTAACTAAAGGGGTGTTAATCATTTCCCCTTAATAGAAGCGACGTTTTTATTGCTGCTTCACTGATGGAATCTTTTCCCCAAGGCAAGAAACAATAACAAAATCCCTCCTACCTGCCTGCCTCGAAAGAATTCTAATCCGTGTGGGGGCTGGCTCCCCTGAAGGATGCTTAAGCTGGTTCTCAAGAGGTGCTGTTTGAGTAACTTCCTGCCGTCCAGGTGGAGAGAAGAGACCCTGGATTTGGACTTGAAGCAGGTGAGGTGCTGGTTCTGGCCGCACTTTGTCAGATGCGACCTCACGGCAGGCAATATTTGTTTAAATTTACCAGGCCTTGCATATTGATTCTGAAAAATGTCAACAATGCTGCAATTTGAAGACTGAGTTAAACCAAGGCACAGAGAGGGCAGGGACCCAGTGAAGTCCACACAGCTATTGGTTTGCTGAGCTGGATGCTGGCCCCAGGTTTTCTTTTTCTGTCTCAGATTCTACTGCCATCCACTGTACTATGATAGCTTTCCCTTACGGAGGTTTTGTTTTGGTTTATTTTAATCTGAAAAATAAGGTGATTGAGCTAAACCTCAAAAAACAAACAAACAAACAAACAAACAAAAAAACCCTTGAACTTGAATACCTTATGATCTTATAATTGAGCGTTATTCTCAACTTTGGGGAGGATACAATTTGGTTCAGTTCAGCCCAAACAATACACATATTTATAAAATAAAGTTGAGAAGCAGTGGGTTGGGAGTGGTATGGGATTAAGGGTCTGGTATTAATCTGAGGAAGCTTCTGGACTAACGGGTTTCATCTGGTACAGGCAGGAAGAGCTGTGATGTTGTTTGGCAGATGGAAGGGTGTCAGCTCAAGCCACTTTAGAACTCTAGCAGCACATTGCAGAGAATTCAAAAGGAAAGGCCATTAGCAGGGCCTCCTGATGGAATGACAGGCTCTCAGGATCAAGCATCTTGCTGAAGAAAATGAAAATGGGCCTTTCACTCAGAATCCTTCCTTTCTTGGGAATTCATACATTATTGATTGGCTGACTGATTGATTGACTAAGGTGAACTGAACTGCAGAATTGCTTTGAAGCCTGCAGTTAGCAAGCAGTAATTGAGAAACTGTCCAGAGATTCAAATGCATGGAAAACCACGAAAGAACAATGTTTTCATGTTTCAGAGTTTGCCAAAATACAGTTTCCTTTCTGCTGTTAGCTTCCTCCCTCTTTGGATTCATAACATTTGCATCAAGAAGTATTCTGAAAAAAAAAAAAAAAAAAAAAGAAGTATTCTGTGTGTGTGTGTGTGTGTGTGTGTGTGTGGTTTTTTTTTCTGATCAATACCTAGCATCTTTTTTTCCCCCAGAATATTGGCAATGTTAGCAAATATTGACATTGTATCTTTTCTACTGTTCCAGGGAGAAAGCACCTATAGTGAAAAATCGTTGTCTCTTTTTCCCTCAGCTTGAGTCATTGTTAAGAAGAAAATTATAAGGCTCACAGGGTCACTGTGAGTCAAATAGCTGCAGAAGTACACACAGCCTGGAGCAGTAGAGTTGAACTCTATGTAGTCAGTTCTCAGTGTTCCCTTCCTCTGATAATATGGCGCTAATTTTCTGCACTGAGTGTGGCTTATAAAATGAATCTATAAAAACAATTGTATTCAGAGGCTGTAAAGATCCTTCAGTCAGTGAACTATGGGCTTGAGTTCATTCTCTCATCCACGAAAAAAAAAAAGGCATGGTGTCACGTTCTTGTAATCCCAATGCCAGGGAAGCTGGAAGAACTAGACCCCTGGGTTCACGAGCTTAATCCAAGAGTGCCCTCAAGCCTACACGCATGCATTCATTCATGTGCACTCACACATACACGTATATACAAACATGCACACAAAGATGGACACCATCTTTGACTTGCATGACTGTTCACACGCTCATGCACGCACCCATGTATGCACCTACCCATACTTTTCAGTAAATAAATAAAATAAACATAGTTGTATCTACTAATGTACCAGAAGCTATAAATAGACACTTCTCTGTATGATCTTTAATTTTTACAATAACTCTTTAAAATAGAGCTTTCAGAAATGAAGTGGTTCACTGACATGCCATGTCAGGGCTGAAGCAGTGGTCAGCTTGACCAAACATCCTGCTTCTTCCACTCTACGCTTTGTAAAAGACACGTATGGATGCCTAAACACCTGGGCTACCGTAACAAGTTAAGGCCATGCTACCTAAGAACTACGTTTGCATATAATTAGTCATGTGTAAGAACATGAAATTTACTGCAAAACATGATGGCTCCAGGTCATTTTCTCCTTTCCTGAGAAGGAAAGCTCTACCTTTGAAGTAATCAGTTGGGATTTTAGGAATAAGTGCCCTAAAAGCATTGCTAAAATGGACCTTTTGCCAACAAACACAGGCAAACCTGTGGCCAGGCATCACTGGGATGTACAGAGTCCTTTTGTATTTAGTAACTGCCACCTTAGAAACTGAAAATGCTTGCCCTAATTGGGCTGTCAGCTCAAGTTTGTTGCAGAAATCTTCATTTGTGTTGCTTATATCCTTGACTTGAGGAAGGAAGAAAGAAATCAGAACACGATATAGGGTGAAGGAGAAATTCAAATGAACACCGTGGGTTCTTGCTCACTTCCAAAAAATATCCTTTCACTTTTCTCGTCATTACATGAAATGAGATGCTTCAAAAAGTAACAGAAAAAAAATACTTAAGACCAGAGAAGTGTCTAGATGGAACTAATAGGAAAAGGCCAGGGGCAAAGAGGATAATGAGAAGTGTGTATGATTGAAATACATTATGAAATTGTATGAAATGGTCATGAAGCCTATTATTATGTATAATTAATATATAATAATAAAAGGATAAAAGAGAATTAAGTGACTCAGTCAAATAATATCTGAATTCTAGATTTCCCTGAATTCTTTAGCCCAAAGAGGAAAATACAAAAGACTGTGGAAAAGTAGTTACAAGTTCTAACTTTTTCTAAAGGAAAATGAGAAGTTGCAAAGTAGAGAGCAGCTGGAGATTTCTGCAGGAACTGACAGAACTACAGGCACAGAGGTCTGTATAAACAGCTCTTCATCTGAGCTTCCCAGGCTGCACACTTGGCACTGTCTCCATGCCAACCGGCCCTGCATACTCTATAACTGCCACTCCGTCCATTTGTTTTCCGCCTCAGACCTAAAAAGTGCCTTCCATTGGAGCAAAGCACCTATTCCTGTGTCCGTCCTGTCTCGTGAGTGGTGTGCACAGTTCCCCAGTGAGTACTTGGGTTGCTACCGAAGCAGATGATTTCTTTTTCTCCCTACCAGGTCAGGAATTCAAATGCAATAAATCTTGAGAATTTAGTGATCCTGATTAGTAGAACTCTCAAGAGTGATGGAGGGGTGGAGTAGTCGAGTCGACCTTGGTCTAAGGTTTTTTTGTCCACACCACTTTTAAGTAAGAAAAGTAAGTTTCTTGCTGTCTCCAGACATTTTTGCCTTCTCTGTTACTTTCAGCCTTAAGCAGCCCTACCTAGTATATATGTAAGTCTCTGAAACTTTCTCTTCTAAATACCCACAGCTGTCTGATAGCTGCTATGGCCACACAGAGAATAATGCTTAACATACGTGGCACAGTTTGCTAAACCCCTCCGACTTGAGGGAAGTTCTGTTACTTCCAAAGAGAAGGTGTGACATAAGACGTGGGAAAACTCAAGTACCTCACCTTAGTGTGGAGGCTCACGCGTGTAACCCAGCAATCAAAGCACTAAGGCGGGGGCCTCTCTAAGTTTGAGGTCAGTCAGGGATTTAGAGTCAGTTCTAGGGCAGTCTGAGCTATAGCAGCAGGCCTTGCCTTAGAAATAAATTTCAAAAAAATAAAAAACACACCTATATTTAAACATGTGTTTATGGATACAGGGAATGTATTAGATTGTTTTTCTTTGGTAGTTCCTTGTTACTTTTTTTCAGAATTTGATATTTTTAAAGAAATTTCTGTGGGATGTTTACATTTTTACTATGTGACAACACAGCTTTGCTCTTCTTAAAGGATCCATGCACTGCAGATACAAGTATTATTGAATAGATTTGTCATCTTAAATAAAAGAGCAATGTGTCTGGAAGCCATAGGAATGGGTTCATTTCACTTTATTCAACAGAAAAGTATCAATGCCACAGGAATATTATCAGAAGACAAAGTTAAAAATGTTGAGTTTCTTACAAAATTTTCATATTATATAAGATAATTAAGAGGCCATGGAGGAAAACTTTCTCCATTCTCTGGCTTCAGTTCCATTGCATTTGCTGTATGTTTTCCTGGCAAGAATTGTTTCTGGGTTGTTTAAGCCAGAAGCGAAGCACAAACCACATGAATGAGGTCGAGCTTAGGCTCACTCCTCAGTGGCAGTGTTTCTGAGTCAAAACAAATGTGTAAACTAAGAAATGTTTTTGTAAATGCCACCTCCCTGACTGTTCCCAAGAGGCTCTCATAGGAGCTCAGCTGTAAAACTGTCATGCAGGGCTCCGTGTTTGGAGACCACCGCTGGAGGGCCAGGAGAGCAGATGACACTCACATCAACAACCTCTGCACACGTCACTCCCATGGCTGTCAGCAGGCTGCTTTTTCTATATTTGTTTGTTTGCTTCTACACTTATGTACTTACTCTTGCTTAAGAAAGATACTAAACTTTGATATAGTTTAAAAAAGAAAATACGTATTGTTTCATGCCTTTGTGCTTAACACTATTCTCTTACTCTTTTACGATTGATAAACTATGTGTGTCCTAAAAAGACATTAAACAAATAAAATTTTATATTTATAAAGATACACATGGATTTTGTCAGTATTTTTCAGTATCATTATTAAAAAAATAACAATAAAATCAAAAGGTTTTTTTTTCAAATTCAACATTTAGTTATAAAACCTTTTCTATTGAAACAACTCAACAGCATTTCAGAACCATTTTCCTCCTAGAAAGCGGTCAAAAGACAGTAGGTTTTAAATGTCCTGCTATAACAAATTCCTAACACTGATCCAAGCCTTCCTCTCAGGAAAAGAATGTATCCACTTGATATTCCACTGCAAACATGTTAAGAGAGAGAATGGTTACGTTCTTTGTAATGAAGTGAGCGATGTGCGCTAACCTTGACTCCTGCTTTTGAAAGCATTTGCCGTGAATTTCCCTCATGCTTTAAAAGAACCCTCAGGAATCTAAACTACCTAGTCATTGCAGTTAACAGTCTCTGGAACAAGGAACCTTCATATAGTAAAAAACAGCTCCATGTGTTTGACATCTGAGTTATCATTGAATTCTCTCAGTGGCATTGCATTATATTGTACAATAAGCATTTTTAATAAACATTTTATGGCCTTGGATTGGGAAGAATATAATCAATTCAAAGAGGGTTAGATTGATGTTTCTGTGCACTGTGTATTCAGGTGCTGATTTCTGTACTCAGAGTTTTGAGTGCAGGAGGACTTTAGCACTGTCATTGTTAGGAAGCATCTCCTGTCTTAGGATTTTGTAAACATTGTTCTCCATCATCTTCTACTTGGTCAGATAAAGACCTGAACGGCCAATAATTGGGCTGAAGATTTAAGGCAGGACATTCATTCCCAGTGAGAGTGTCTCAGGTGGGGACCAAAGGAAGGAGGAAGTATCATTGGGAGAAAATGCCAGGGTGAAACTACACTAGCAAGCCACGTTGCTGAGAAGCAGCCAGGACAGTATTGTTTGATATCTGCCCAGCTGTAGTGCCTGGCACTTTTAATAAATATTAAGGTCTCCATGTCATTATTCAGAACAAGGTTGGACACAGAAAAATTAATTGTATTTACACAGGAGATATGATCTGTTCCTGCTAACAGCTCCCCAGATGAAATGTCTATATCTTTATATCACTATGCATAACAGTAGTAACACATCAGCATGATTTAAGGCCTGATTGCTTGATGCTTTGCAAATGAAAAAAGTAACTCTACAGAATTCTTTTCAGGTAGAACAGTGAAATTCTTCAGGAAATAGATTCCTGGATGCTTGAAGTTGAAGGGCTAGATATCAAGTTTTACACAGTATTTTATAAAATGAAGCCAAAATGTAACTTAAGTAGAAAGGAAAACAATGAAAGTAGTTCTCCATTCTCCTACTGTAATCAGTAAGGTTAGAGGAGCATCTCAACATACTGCAGTGTGTCTATGAGTTAATAAATACCTTTTCTTCATTCTTATGTTTAATTTTTAAGCAGGTGACAGAGAGCAGATGGGAAAACAGGTGTTGGCAGAGAAGCACAAGACAAAGGAAGTAAAGTAAAACAGTTTCAGAGCTTTGAGTAACATTTTGCTAATATACTAAAAAAATTGGTAATGGCTTTGATAAGGTTTTCTAGAACACTGTGACTACTACAACTCTCATCTATGGAAACATGTGGTCAGAGAAAGCACTCGTTTTCCCTAAATGATGATTTTTATTCCAACCATTCTTAGTGAATATTTTCATATCCTATACACTTACCATTCAGATTTATATTGTGTAGATTATCTACTTATGGCTATGGAAATTGAGGCGCTATTAGTATCCTTAATGTGCCTAAAATAGACATTTAAAATTATACATATTTCAAGATGTTTAAAGTTTGTCAAGGATCATGTTCTTAGTGCATGAAGATGAGAAGAGTTATAAATTCCATTTACACAGCTTCCGTGTGGTAGTCCTACTTTACCTGACAGATGGAAGTGCTTGCCATCCCTTTGGATTCACATGGGAAAATCAGTCTTGAATTATGCATGTTATTCAATGTGATCAGGAATGCCTCTTTCCTGTAGACTATGATCATCCTGTTATAAAAAAAACAACTTGTAAAGCATAAGAAAGTGGCTGGTATTAAATAAGGAGTTTGAATGACAGGGCTGGAACAGGCAGAAATAGGATAATGTCATTTCAGAAAGAGAGCCATGGATGTATGAGATTGAAGTATGTTTGAGCAAAAATGTATGGTCACACTCATTTGGTGGCTGGGGGAAGGACTCATTCTTGGTAGGCCTCTCTTGGCAGAAGTTATGGTGTTCTTATGAAGGAAGAGTGTTCAGGCTCTCTGCACGGGCTTTTTATGCACTGGGAGATGACAAGTGGAAACCAGGATGCAAGGAGTTGTCAGAAGCCAAGTGTTGAGTACAGCTGGCAAACGTGTGTGATGGTAACCAAAATTATTAACGTATGGAGATTGTCAGTCTCCCCATCCTTTGACTATTTTCAACAGTAGTTTAACTTTCTATACCAATTCCAACCTTTCTCCACCAACTCAAAAGAATCCTGTCTTGTCAGTTCCATTCTCTTGGCTCTCATAATCAATAATGAAAAATGAACAGGGAGACCAAAATCTTATTCCACTGTTGCTGCATTGCAACAATCTTCAGAAAACATTCAACTTACAAACTGAAAGCCTTTTCTATAAAAATAAAATGATGCAAAACAAACTTATATAATCAGAAGCATAAATTGGAGAAATATTCCCTGTAGGGGATCATTTTGCTCTATTGTAATTTGTACATAAATAGAATCCATATTTATTAAATAGTGTAATCAGGAACAAAAGACACAGATGACACCCTGACAAGATTTTGCTTAATTAAACAAAGGCTAGGAAGCCAATAAAGCGTTCTCAATAAGATAGGTATATGATTAGTTTTTTTTTTGGAAGATTAATTTAATATCTAATTTAAAAGAGTAAAACGATGGAATAGAGACTAGTGAAAACAGACAGGAGATTAAAAAATGCCGGCAAAAACAATGAGGCAGTTTGATTCAGATCTGAGGAGTGGGACAAAAGAGGGAAAAGACAGCAAAATAAATGCCAAGATAGAAAAATAAACAAGAGTACTGTGAGAAAGTAGGAAAGGAAAGAGAAGGTTTGACAAGGTGGTAGTTGAGGCCACAGGAAGCAGAGGGAGAAGTGTGGGTGCTGGAAGGAAAAGCTAGATAGAAATGACTGGCTCAGCCACTTCTGATGTTCAAGAGGAACACCTGTGTGAAGCCGTGCCATAAAGAACAGGGGTCTATGTCCACACTGCTTACCTTTCATCATTGTATCTCTAGATCCCAGTGTATAATAGATCAGTAAGTACTGCTGATGAATGAGAAGTAATGCAAGTTGTCTAGTGCTGTTTTATTACGCAATATTCCAGTTTTCACATGCTTACTTTTTTATTTGTCTTATATCTTCATAGAATGTTGGTTGTGTAGCAGTTTTCTCAGAGATTAAAATGTCATCCTGCAGTGAAGCTCATTAAGAAAGAAAGTAAACAAGTCAAGATAGCGTCAGGAAGTCCCTGAAACTGATCAAAGTCCCTGGGCCCCTTCATCCCTCCCTCCCCAGAGCAAATAAATAGTAAAGGCTGAGAATCACTCTCCGATAACCCAAGCTGCAAGAAGATTCTCAGACAAGCCCACCCACATGGAAGAAACAGAGACCAGCCTGGCAGCCTGAAAGCAACAAAGACTAGAACTCCCTAGAAGAATAAAACATTAGCTGAACTGCATGGAAGAGTGTCCGGTTAACTGAGCACCTGGGAAAGGTGCTCTCCAGCTTGCTGAGCTGCCTGCAAGCATGGAAGAGTGTCCGGTTAACTGAGCACACCTGGGAAAGGTGCACTCCAGCCTGCTGAGCTGCCTGCAAGCTCTGCAGTGAGTTTCAAGTTCCCAGCCCTGTGAGCTGTCACCGTGGTAGTGTGAGCTTTGATGATGAAACTGGCTTTGAGTCATTTCTGCTCCTGTATATAACTCCTCACCCATATTTCTGATAAAATGTGATGGCTCACCAAGCTGGACTTCAGTGGTATATGTACTTTGGTCTGTCGTGGGATCCCTATGTGAGGTGAGTAGATATTTGTGTATCGTGTCTCCCTAGAAAAAGGCTGTCACAAACAGCCAGGTGTACATTAAGTCATCAGCAGACTGTGGAACTCACAAGTTACTAGCTGCTGCTTTAGTTTAGATACACTGCTCTTCATAATTCTCTCTCCCTCTTTTGTATTCAGATAAAACAGAATCACTACATCCAATATTAATAAGTGGATGAATGCATATACTCTGAAAGGAACGAGTGATGGTATTAAGCTACAGGTTAGTCCCATCGCCTTAGTAATAAAGCTTCAGACATTTAATACTTGGTAGATCCTTTTGGGGGATAAATGTCCTACTTGTATCTACCACTATTAATATTATCTTTCAACTAAAAGAGATTCTGAAAAAACATTTAGAATACAAGTTGGAAATTATTTATAAGGTAAATATTTTCCAACTGCATGAGTTGCTAGAGCTTTCTCAAAACCAGCTCTAATATTTGACTCCTCACTTCTAGGCCCTGCAAAATATTGCAAGGCAAATGCCTATTGTAAGCTAGGGATATCAGAGCACTTCTATGATTTCAAATTTAGTCCTTTCTGCACTGCTGTATGTATGGCGAGCTCTAGCATGTGCTCAGGCTCCAGCTCTTGGCTAGGCTAAAGGAGTGAAAACACATAGGCATTGTGCGTATTAGACTACTACTGAGATTGACTTTTTGGTCATTATGGATCATGTATTAGAGATGTTCCCTATAATCACGGCTTAATTATAAAACATAAAATTTAAAACAGTGGCCTACCATGATTTTCCCTCCTAGGCTGGCATGGTTCCTTGCTAGCTGGGGCAAGACAAATCTTGAAAGCAACATCTGATGTTGAGCTTAGAAATAGGAGCCAGATATGTTTCCTTCCCCGTGTTTCAGTTCACATGATTAACCTGGCAGAGTGGTGGAAAGGAAAAGACTTGATAATGTAACATTTGTTTTGTTTTAAAGAAATATTTCAATGCTCAAATGAGTTATGGGTCTTTTTAAAGTAGATAGCCCATCCATACAGAATTCTGGAGTTAATATGATTTAAAAAACAAACAAACCAAAATTACAATTACATTGAAAAGACTTTACTAACGGCCAAGTAACAATAGTGAGGCAGAATTAATCATTCTTAGATTATTTCAAAACTAGTTTTCTACAGAATTTATGATACATGAGCTCCAGAATAAAAACTGAGTGCAAGTCAGACATTAGATTTAACTGTCTCAGTGTCAGAACATGCCCCATTCAAAGGATCATCCTAAAAGCAGAGTTCTTGTTTCTGAAAAATTCAGACAATGATTAATATTGTAAAAATAATAATTGAAGAAATACGTAGACATTTGGGAGGTGCCTATGAGAGTCCAAGTTGTTAGACCTCTTGACTCATTTTGTCTTTGCAGTAATAGCAATGTGAACTGAGTGCCCACTACAACAGACTTGAGCAGCTAATAAAATCAAAACCTAAACCATCCTGTTTACCCACTTTTCACAGTGTCCAGGAGTTTCGGGGCTTAGTACCTCTGTGATTAACAGCAGATCTTTTTCTATGATCTCATGATATAATTTTCACATCTTTCCTCTAAGATTGTTTCTTCCCTTGCAAGTTACTGAAAATACAATAAATACTATCACTAAGTAACTATGACTGAGGAATTAGATTCTAACTGCAAGTAATGTTAGGAAAAAAAAAAAAAAACAACATTTGCATGGTTTTCAACATTAATGCTGCATTTAGAATACCAGCATGGGAAAGACTCAGATTGACCTAATTACTTTGACGAGCTATCTTTATTAATGGATTTTTCTAATTGATTTTGTAAATTTGATTTCATCTTCTACTTATTTCACTTGCAAGCTCCATAATAATTCCATTTCACGGATATCTACATTTACTAAGATAGGCCCACTCTTCATTCGGGTGTAGAGACAATGAATGGCCTAACACAGTCTGCATTAATAATCCAAACAGAAAAGCACCAATTGAAATCTACTGTACTTCTTAAAAATGAGAAAACTGAATGGGCGTTTTACATGTTTTAAACTGGGATACTACCTTTTTCTAGAATTTTAATCTTTATGTCATCACTAATAAACTTTCATGAGTAAATACAATATCTCAAGGTTTTGGGCATTATCTTTAGATCTGTTATCCACCTTGAGTTCTTTTCTGTTGTTGTTGTTTTGTTTTTGTGTTTTAAATATTAATTACAAAGTTTATTCTCTTTGTATCCCAGCTGTAGCCCCTTCCCTCATTCCTCCAATTCTGATGCTCCTCCCTCTTCTCCTCCCAAGCCCCTCTCCAAGTCACTGATAGGGGAGGTCCTCCTCCCCTTCTATCTGACCATAGCTTATCAGGTCTCATCAGGACTGGCTGCATTGTCTTCCTCTGTGGCCTGGCAAGGCTGGGAGGTGATCAAAGAGCCACTCACTGAGTTCATGTCAGAGACAGTCTCTGTTCCCCTTATTAGGGAACCCACTTGCATACTGAGCTGCCATGTGCTACATCTAAGCAGGGATTCTAGGTTATATCCATGAATGGTCCTTGGTTGGAGTATCAGTCTCAAAAAAGACCCCTGTGCCCAGAGATTTTGGTTCTGTTGCTCTCCTTGTGGAGCTCCTGTCCTCTCCAGGTCTTACTAACTCCCCCTTCTTTCATAAGATTTCCTGCACTCTGCCCAAAGTTTAGTTATGAGTCCCAGCATCTGCTTTGATACACTAATAAGTACAGTCTTTCAGAGGCCCTTTGTGGTAGGCTCCTGTTCTGTTTCCTATTTTCTCCTTCTTCCAATGTCCATCCTGTTTGTCTTTTTGAGTGAGGATTGATCATCCTACCCAGGGTCCTCATTCTTGCTTGGTTTCTTTATGTATAGAGATTTGTGTAGGTTTATCCTATATTATATATTTAGGATCCACTTATAAGTGAGTATATACCAGATGTGTCTTTCTGCTTCTGGAATACCTCACTCAGGATGATCTTTTCTAGATCTCATCATTTGCCTGCAATTTCATGATTTCCTTGTTTTAATTGCTGAGTAGTATATCATTCTGTAAATGTACCACAATTTCTGTATCTATTTCTCCATTGAGGGACATCTGGGTCATTTCCAGATTCTAGCTGTTATGAATAAAACTGCTATGAACATGGTTGAACAAATGTCCTTACTGTGTACTTGAGCCTCTTTTGGATATATGCTTAGCAGTGCTATAGCTGGATCTTGAGGAAGCACTATTCCTAATTGAGAAAGTGCCAGATTGATTTCCAAAGTGGTTGTACAAGTTTACATTCCCACTAGAAAAAGAAGAGGGTTCCCTTTTTTCCACATCCTCTCCAGCATGCGTTTTCACTTGAGTTTTTAATCTTAGACATTCTGATGGGTGTAAGGTGAAATCTCAGGGTCGTTTTGATTTGCATCTCCCTGATGACTAAGGACATTGGGCATTTCTTTTCTTTCTTTCTTTTTTTAGGTTGCTTTCCAGTTTTATTTCTTTTAATTTTAGTGTAATTTTTTAGACTGACATTCTTTTTAATTTGTTATTTTTTAATATTAGTTACAGTTTATTAACTTTATATCCCCGGTGTATCCTGCTCCCTCATTCCCTCCCAATCTCACCCTCCCTTCCTCATCTCCTCTCTTCCCCTTTCCAAGTCCACTGATAGGGGAGGACCTCCTCCCCTTTCATCTGACCCTGGTTTATAGGGTATCTTCAGGACGGGCTGCAAAGTCTTCCTCTGTAGCCTAGAAGGGCTGCTCCTCCCTTGGGGTGGGTGGGGGAGGTCAAAGAGCCTGCCATTGAGTTCCTGTCAGAAATAGTCCCTGTTCCCCTTACTAGGGTACCTACTTGGATACTGAGCTACCATGGGCTACATCCGAGCAGGGGTTCTAGGTTATATCCATACATGGTCCTTGGTTGGAGAAACAGTCACATAAAAGACCCCTGTGCTCATATATATTTGGTTCTTGTGGAGCTCCTGTCCTCTCCAGGTCATATTAACTCCCCCTTCTTTCATGTGATTCCCTGCATTCTGCCCAAGGTTTGGTTATGAGTCTTAGAATCTGCTTTGATAGACTCCTAGGTAGAGTCTTTCAGAGGCCCTCTGCGGTAGGCTCCTGTCCTGTTACTTGTTTTCTCCTACATCCAATGCACATCTCATTTGTGTTTCTAAGTGAAGACTGATCATCTTACCCCGGGTCCTTCTTGTTTATCTTCTTTATGTGTATAGATTTCAGTATGTTTACCCTATCTTATAGGTCTATATAAGTGAGTATATACCATGTGTGTCTTTCTGCTTCTGAGATACCTCACTCAGGATGACCTTTTCAAGGTCCCACCATTTGCCTGCAAATTTCATGATTTCTTTGTTTTTAATTGCTGAGTAGTATTCCATTGTGTAAAAGCACCACAATTTCTGTATCCATTCCTCAACTGAGGGACATCTAGGTTGTTTCCAGGTTCTGGCTATTGTGAATAAATCTGCTACAAACTTGGTTGAGCAAATGTTTTTGTTTCGTACTTGAGCATCTTTTGGATATATGCTTAGGAGTGGTATGGCAGGATCTTGGGGAAGCACTATTCCTAGTTGTCTGAGAAAGTGCCCAATCGACTTCCAAAGTGGTTGTACAAGTTTGCATTCCCACCAGCAAAACATAAATCAGAAGATATCATAGCAGCTAACATTGAAAATGAAAATGTTAGGTTTCCTTTGGAAATTTGGGGGTCTTAATACTGCAGACTCCAGCAGGCCAAATTCCATTGAGAACTGATCAGGAATTAGGTTTGTGGGGGTCTGCAGCATTAGATTCACATAATGTAATGTACAGAACTAATGTAATCCACAGTTTGACTTCAGACAACCTGTCCATAACAGACAGACAGACAGAACTTCCTTGGAAATGAGATTTTCCTTCCACAAAGATTTATGTACTATTGCTAATGCTTGCTGTAATATTTAATAAGTGAAAAGGGTTGGGTTTTCAGAGCTCCAATGAAGGGAAGAGGAAAACATGGGCTTTTAGAAATGGTATATGGGATATTAATGAATTCATAAACTTATAGTATTACAAACTTATAGAATTCATAGTAAATCATTTTTTTGTTTTTCTTCTTGTTTTATTTTGATTTGCTGTTTTATTTTAAAAGTGCTTCCAAATAGCTGACACAAAAAAGCAATTAAATATTTTTCTAAAACCAAAATAAGGTTGAAAATTGTATAAGTATTTATATCAATTGGTTATTTTAGTACGGACAGAACAGGCACTGTGTCTCAGAAAACAGTATAATTCCTGATCTTTTCTTTCTCTTGAAAAGTCTCCTATGTACGTGAGCAACTTTTGGATATATACCTAGGAGTGGTATAGCTGGATCTTGAGGAAGCACTATTCCTAACTGTCTGAGAAAGCGCCAGATTGATTTCCAAAGTGGTTGTACAAGTTTGCATTCCCACCAGCAATGGAGGAGGGTTCCCAATTCTCCCCAACCTCTCCAGCATGTGTTGTCACTTGAGTTTTTAACCTTTGCTATTCTGATGGGTGTCAGATGAAATCTCAGGGTCATTTTGATGTGCAACTCTCTGATGGCTAAGGACATTGAGCATATCTTTAGGTGTTTCTCTGCCATTCTATATTCCTCTACAAAGAATTCTCTGTTTACCTCTGTACCCCAATTTTAATTGGATTGCTTGATTTATTGCTTTTTAATTTCTTTAATTCTTTATATATTCTGGATATCAGCCTTCTGTCAGATATAGGGTTGGTGAAGATCCTTTTTATTTGCTGGCAAGTGGGAGGATCTAGAAAAAGATCATCCTGAGTGAGTTATCCCAGGAGCAGAAAGACACACATGGTATATACTCACTTATATAGACCTATAAGATAGGATAAACATACTAAAATACATGCACCTAAAGAAGATAAACAAGAAAGAGGACCCTGGGTAAGATGATCAAAGAAATTAAGATTACTAGAGAATAAATTGCCCAACTCAAAACATTGGTTAGGAACTGAGCACATGCAGTTAAATATTGGAGTTTCCCAGATACTAATGTGTTTTGTCTTCACAGAGTAAGAACTTTGCAAACTGAAGAGTCCTTAATCAAGAATAACGGAGCGAGTCCTGGGAAAGAGAACCAATATGGATAAAGGCAATTACCAAAGTACATGACACATACTAGAACTCTTAAGCAAAACTGCTCAGACCCTGTTTAGTGGGAAAACATATCCAATAGGGGAAGATTCTACAGATTATCATAGACGTCGACGGACTCATATAAATAACTCTCCTTATAAAATAATTAACTAAAACTCTGTGGTCACTTTATCACCCTTAGCTATATTTTTGAACTCTAAAGAACTTGGAATAAATGAACAGAGACCACTCAAAATCTTACAGATGTTCAGATTAAACTCAAAAGTATGAAAGTCTTCTTAGTAGCTGCTAATACGTTTCAAATCCTGGGTCAGGGAAACAGCAAGAGATCTTTCAGGGGACCTGAAAACCCACAGGCCCTAAGTGGCTTCCAGAGTTGTCCCTCCACATGCCAGAGCTTTGCAGTTTGGCCTTCTGTCACCATGATGAAGTCTCACATTCTGTGAGAATCGAAGTTGTCCTCCCAAATTGAAATGAGAAGAGTACCAAAGGAAGCAATTAAAAAAAAAAAAAACAAATTTACAAATATGTAGGAACTCTCTGGAAGAAAGCATGAGTGGTTCTCATTGTTATTTTTCTGGGAAGGTAGCTGGTAATCTGAAGAAAATGAGGAGACAAAGGATGGCATTCGTCCATTGATCATTGTTTGTGAAGCTTCCTATGTATTATTATTTATCAAATAATACATGTTGCAAGAAAATTAGCTTTCCATTTAAATATGTTATCATGCTTATAATATTTAATGAAAACAGATCTGGTTTCTGGTTTGTAATACCCCATTCTTCTGGTTAAGTCTGCTATGTTTTGTTAGACTGCATCAACTTTGACATCCAAAACTGGACACTAGCATAGGCGCTGTGGTCCAGAAAACAACTTCACTGCATTTCAGTTAATACAACTTTATGTATGTAGCGTCAAAGCTTAATTAATCATTTCAGTAGCTATAAATTCTTGTTAAATCATACTCTGATTACAGTCAGTAGAGACACTAAGTTCATATTTTCTAACATTGCTTCTGTGATTAGACATTTTAACTTTATAGATCATGGTTAAAGCTTACTGTGCTTATTCTGGCCCAGTACTTCATCTACCAATGTTGTGACTCAGATTTGCTTCTAATTCTCCTCTTCCTTGATTTCTCTTTTGAAAAATTTGACACATACTCCATTAACTAATTCTCCCAAACCACTAATGAGGAGACTAGCCAAAGATGTAGTTTCAGACTCCAGTCATCTCTACTCCAAGTTTTCAGATTAAAACTGGTCTTTTATTGTTGCTTTGAGAATAGTAATTTTCTTGTCACAGATTGACCAACTCTACTGTCAGCTTTCTTACATTGACTGAAACACTGCTAAGAAACAAACAAACAAACCTGAATTCCATACCAAACCCAAAGTAAACTAACAGGTGCGTGCACGAGATTCACAGGATGTGATTGGAGTCATGTAGTTTTTAAAAACACTGTATATGTTTACATGTATTCATAGAAATACAAATACATACTTCACTTGAGAGAGTATACATAACTTTATTAGAGTTTCAGAAATTTCCTGATGAAAAGAATAATAACCTTTAACTATAAATTCTTCCAATATGTAATCTGTAAGGCATTTTATTCTGAAATATCTTATGAGTTTTTATTCACTTGACACCCAAGTGCCAAGATTGATTTTAATGATGATGACAGCTGCAATAATAAGAAACCCGTGACAAAGACAATTTAGCCTGCCCAAAAAGCAGCCTGCTTGCTGCAGAGTATGAAGCATATATGAGTGAAGACGGAAGCGTGGATAGAGATCCAAAGTAGTTCTCCATCAGGGTTTGCACAGCCCTCAGTAAGCGCACATAAAGGTGAGGTGAAAGTGCTCTTTGGGTATCCAGTGACTATTGGCACTTGGGGCGAGCAGAAATATAAAAGATTTTGCAGTCTGAAGGAAATTTTTCAAAATAGAAAGTAGTTCTAGTCAAATACCAATTGCATCTTATTGTGAGGACCTTGAATTTTTTTTAAAGCTATTTTATAACCTCTGGCCTTATTCTGAATAAAATGAGAAAAGAATTATTATTATTATTATTATTATTATTATTATTATATAGGCCATAGTATAAAATAATGAATTATAAAATCTGTATTTTTCAAATCTAGCTTTTGTGTTGGGGATGAGTTAGGACAGGTAGGAGGCCATTACTGAAAATGATAGCATATTTCTACAATTCTAACATTCAGGTAGTTGAGGCAGGAGCATAGTGGTTTTGAAGTAGGTATGAGATACATAATGGGATCCTGCCTAAAAAGAAGGAGATGAAAACTATCTGGATTGTGCACAAGTAAGTAGCACAAAATCACTATGTATCATTGACACACTAGTAGTGGAATGTAAGAGAGGAGAGGAAAGAATGAACTTAAGATGTGTCTGTGTGTGTGTTGCAATACATGGTTGTGTAGGCAAATGCATGTTAGTGTGGGAATGTGTGTGTGTGTGTGTGTGTTGCACACACATGTTTGTGTAGGTGTATATGTGTGTCTTCACAAGTGTGTGCATGCATGTGTGTTTGTGTGTTCACACCCATGTAGAAATCAGAATAGATGTTGGGATCTTCGGTGTCTTCCTCTTACCTCTCCATGTCATGTTTGGGGGAAACAGTTCCTCATTGAACACACAGTTTATCAGTTTGGCTAGACTGGCTAGAGAGCTCCATCTTCTTTCTCCATCCCTCAGGCACTTGGAGTGCTCCCTAGCCCATTTTCTGCCTGTGTTCTGGAGATCCGAACAGGCCCTTATGCTTCAATGGCAGATACTTTACAAACTGAGCTGCCTCTGCAGTCCAGATCGGGATCCAAGGTTTTCACCTGAGACATCAGAAAAGGAGAATTTCCATTTCTTGTGATGGAAAACTTCTAGAGAAAAGTTGTGATTAGAGATGAAAGAATTGGGAGGAGAGAAGCCGTGCAGCATTGCCTAGATTGAGGAACAGATGTAAATGCACAGGACATGCGTTGCATGTAGACAGTTTCTGGGAGATGGCAATAGCGTTCGGCTACAATAAAGAAACAACAAAAACCGCAAAGATGTTAACAAGACCTACCTCTGGATTTGGGGGTTAGTGGTTTTTCTTGTCTCACTTGTATTCTAAATTACTTACAATAAGCATCTCAAAATGTAAAACTTATTTTTAATATACACAGGATGGCACAACTTTAGAAAACTCACTGGTGATGGAGCTCAAATTTCATCTCTTTCTACCAATATTTTCACCTCTCTCTTCCCAGCTGCTTGAATGTCAGCCACCACGTCACTCTCCAGCCACATCTGCCACTCTCTGGGACTTTAGATCTCAGCTTTACTCTGCTGTGCTTGTTATAACCATGCCATACATTTCCAGAACCCCACCCCCAGCATGTCATTCCAAGCAGAAGTGGTGGATTGCTTGCAGCTGGATGCTATTTGAAAAAACAAGCTGCACAGATTTACTAGAGCTTTGGAGGACTGTAGGAGGAGAGAAACAATTGTCACCCTGGTCGCTTTTCCTGGCAGCACCTCAAAAGTTGGCAAGTGAGAACAGCAGCACCCAGCTGCCCTGAAAGAGCAGAGAGAGCGGGCAACGTTTAAGCCTTGAATTGCTTCTCCCTCCTCATTATGTATTATTTGTCAATCATGGATAAAAGGTGTTTTTTGCCCTCCAGCTGCTAGCCCTGGGTGCATGTATCACTCCGTCTTGCCACTTTCTTGTGGAACACTAAGAAAAATCAATGATTTCCTCTTTCTTTGAAAGGTGGCCTTTATCTCTCCTCCCCCTCTTTTAAATTTCATTTTCATCTTCAACCCAATGGTTTAAACAAGGCAAATCATTTGGGAAAGAGTTTTAAAATTTTTGTTCTCTAATTCTTTGAGAATAACAACTTAGATTTTGAACACGTGTAGGGAGTATTGTTCCCTTCCTTATGGAGAAAACACAGATAACTGCAGCTTGTGGGGGGGGATAGGAGTTGTATTTCTTTGTACTGGACTGTGAAAATGAGCAAGAAAATGGATGCTGTCACTCAGTGTGAAACTCAGGCTTTAAACAGCAAATTCATTTGGATGCTCAATTTTCACATTTATTTTATACCATCGAACACATTTCTCTCATTTGTACGTTTTATTTTTGTGTTAAAGGAAGTGCTTTTAAAAAATTAGCACCATTTTATGGATTAAAAAACTTCTTATAGAACTACAAAAGGATGGGATGACATGGAATTCAGACATGTTTTAAGTTCATGTGATACACAACGAATCGTGTTTCAGATGACTTTCTAGCTAATGTTCCTAAACCTTGAGCCGACATAAGTCCATTCACAGAGAGAACCTGTTAGCTTCAGTCTTTTCTTTTAATAAAAGAGAAAAAATCTCAGTGGAAGAAACATTTAATTTTTCTTAAGATTTATTTAAGCAGAAAATTATAGTGAAAGTATACACAGAGTCACAGTTTTTTATCTTTTACTAGTTAAAGATCTCAGGAAAATGAGCTGTAGTAAAAACACACACAAGTGAATCAAGCTAGCAGAACTTATAATCTGCAAAAAAAAAAAAAAAAAAAAAAAACAAACCAAAACAAAAACAGAGATTGTTTTTATAGAACGTTTTATTCTTTTTGGCTTCTTTGTTTAATTATTTCATGACAGAAATTTAATGCCACCTGGAAAAATTTAATTAGAGGAGGCTCTGCAATTCAAGTTTTTCCTCTCCCTTACATACATGTAAATAAATGTAAGGTGATTGCATCTGTCGTCAATTTCGGGGCGTAGTAAGGGTAAGTTAGTTGCCTTGGCCCACCTATTTCTTAGTATCGGCAAGTGGGGCACTCTACAATTAACTCCGTATCAAACATAATAAAGCTGCTGAGGGAGACAAGCTAGGTGGCAGTGAGGTGCTCAGGCTTCAGGCTGAGACAGTGGCACTTCATCGCCTTTCATATTATTGCCATCTTAAGCTATGAAGATCTGGGGCATGTTTGTCTGTCCTTTTGAATGCATGTTTTTTTTTTTTTTTTTTTTTTTCAATGCAGTTTATTCAGGAACCTTGAACAATCCTCGGACCCTGGGGAAAGCCAGCCCACAGCTTAAATAGCCTCTGGGTAGCCAACCCAGGCGTGCCACGGGGGCAATGCAGATAGGTCCACATACATGGAAGCAAGCCAGATCCTCGGCCTTAGCCAAATGTGGAGTTGTTCGTGACAGAGAGCGCTCACCATCGGGAAGGTGGAAGGCGGAAACCAGCTCCATCTTTAAGGCATAGCATTCCGCAGCTCTCTACAGTTCCCCCTTTTTGTTTTAGACGCATCAGGCAAGAGTAGAGGTCTGATCTCTGATATTAGAAATAAATTGGGACTTTGTACAGATGTTCATTTAGGTGTCATCCACCCAAAGAGCATCAGACCGTCCGATACCTTTTTCTCAGAGGCGGGACCTGGGGCATCAACCCGCATGCAATCAGACATGCTCTTCTCTGGGTCCAAAGCGGCTGACCCTGAGTGCATGTTTTTAGGTCTTCACCTGAACTAGTTCTGATTGGCACATCTACTTACTGCAGGCTCCTTGGAAATGAACCTTTCTAAACTTGGTAAAAGTTCAACATTCATAATCAGATAAGAAATTCTATAAGTTTGTTCTGAGATTCCATTACAGACTAAGAACATGCTTATAACTATAGTTAAATTTGCAGCCCTAATATCTATCATGCCTGATGTTCATTTTGGAAATAAGTGGAATTCTTAGGGAATTTGAGCTTGAACTTAGAGGATCAGCAATGTGATACAGGACAGTTACAGGATTCTCTAGATTTCAAAAGAAGATCCATTAATGACCATAAAGAAGGTTCCAAGTAGATGAGGAGTCTGTGCTAGTCATTGGCAATGAGCATTTGTTAGTTGCTTTGAAGAATCTTCTTCCTTTTTTTCAATCTTCTACTCCTCCTTAGCCTTCCTTGACAAAAGCTAAATGTATATACACCATACCATTGGATGCTTATTCTTCCTTTGATATTTTGTCTTTTCTACTTCTTTGCTGAGACTTTTTTTCTCCTTCCACTATATTCTCATACTCTCACCAATCATAAGCCTCAGTTTTATAGCTCCTTTATGATTGGGACCTTTCCTGATTCTGTCAATCAGAAATGATTTCTCTTATATGTGAATTTCTAGAACTCTGTAGAGTACCCTCATCATCCTGGTGTGTGTATTAAATGCTCTTCTCACTGCTTTGACCAAATATCTGACAAGAAAGAATTCCAGGCAGAAAAGGTGTGTTTTAGATTACAGATCAAAGGCTGTGCTTCATTGTGGCAGGACATAATGACAGGAGAAGGAGGCATCTGGTCATCTTGCACCCACAGCTAGGACACAGAGAGTAAACAGGAAATGAGACTGGGCTATAAAACCACAAGGCCTGCCCTCCATGACCCACTTCCTCTACTGAGTCCCTACTTCATAAAGATTCCACAACCCTCTCAAACAGTTCCACCAGATCAGGACAAACAGGAGTCTAAAGGGAGAGTTCCACATTGAGAAACAATAGTGCATATGCAGAGACTGTCTCTTTTATTAGACCATACTATCCTTGAAGACAGAAATAATGTCTCCTTCCAACATTCAGTTGTTAGACGATGATGGAGCAGTGGTTCTCAACTTTCCTAATGGTGTGACCCTTTAATACAGCTCCTCATTTTGTGGTGATGCCCTCCCCCCATCATAAAATTATTTTTCCTACTTCATAACTAATTTTGCTACTATTATGAATTGTAGTGTAAATGCACAGGCTATCTGGTGTGTTCCAAAGGAGTTACACCCCACAGGTTGATAACCACTGTGATAGATCAACTGAATTGGCATTTTCTGAAGTAACATGAATTTATTAAGTGATGTTCAGTATATACAAATATAAAGTGTCAGGCTTAACCATAGCATGTGTGTCCCACAGCAGGAGAAAGCAGCAATTAGTAAAATAAGAAATATTTGAGAATCTTACATTGTTACTACTTATTGTTAAATTAATGCTAAAATAGCCATTCCCAGAAGGCAAGTGTCTCATGATTTTCATTCAATGTTGTACTGCCAGCCCAGGTAACAGGCAATGTTTGATGAATGAGCAATATAGTTTTGAATACCAAAACATTTTTTTCTACAAACCACTGGGATACAAAAAAAACTGTTTGAGCTTTCAGAAGGAAAAGATATGACCTATTTAAGTAAGGTCAAACCGAAAGCATTGTAAAGTAAATAACTTGGAAGGGTTTTCCAGTTACCCCCTCTCCTTGTGTAAGCCTCTGAGAGTGCAGATGTCCTCCTCTCCAGTGTCAAGCCCCTGAGGCAGTCATGAGAAATAATCTAGGGAAACTCAGAGTGTCTCCCATTAGCTCCAAGCAGATTGGACAAACTGATAGTGACTCCTGAGAGTTCTTCTTTGGAGCATGCTCTCATTTCCAAACTAGTTCACAACCTTGATAAGATTCAAATATTTAGAGAAGAAGTCAACATCAAACACAAAGTTGAATTTTAATCATATTAAAACAAGATAACATGTTGTATGAGAGAAAATTTATCCCCACTTCTAAACTCTATTTATTTGTGCAATTTGACACTTTTAACTACTTGTCTGATCCTTTTCATTCCTTGGGCTTTGCCTTGACATCTAGTTGCCTTTTATTTATGATAATTCAAATAGTTGTTGATTAAGAGACCTAAAACTTTTATTATTTCATGTTTTACTTCATGAATAAAAGAAGTAGTTCAATAATACTCCAATTAGAATTAAGCTTTATAACATTAAGTACTCAAAACTGATAACACAACAAGTTAATTTACTTTTGAACTCACAGTTTAACATTTGCTAGATGAATTATACAGAGTTGCACAATGACCTGCCATTCACAAAGGAGAAAGACTAATGTGCATGTTAATTAACTTAATGAAACAAGTAATCTCTTGTTTAAAATTTCTCACATTTCCAGACAGTTCTTATGACTTTTATGACATCATTTCCTATTTTAAAACACACAGAAACTTCATTTATAAAAGTAGCTATTCATTCCACTTTGTACAAAGAATTTTAAATATGGTGTTTGTTAATATGATTGCATTAGAAGAATATGAAGCTTATCTTCATTTTAAACACTTTATCTGATCGTTAATGGAGAAAAATATTAAGACTAAATTGTAGAAAAATAAATCTAAGCTTTTTTAATATTTCAAGTGCCTTTAATATGTTCTGTTTTATTTTGTTTTTTCAAGACAGGATTTCTTTGTGTAGCCTTGGCTGTCCTGGATTTGCTTTGTAGACCAGGCTGGCCTCAAACTCACAACAACCCATCTGCCTCTACCCCCTGAGTGTTGGGATTAAAGGCATGCGCCCCCACACCCAGTTGATTTTAACAATTTAACAAGCATTATTCATGTATTGTCTACATGGTCAAGAAATATTTCTCAGTCAACTGTATAACAGTAATATTCAAATTATTGTTAGTAAATTACTGGTGATTTTATATAGAAAACGTTTATTTTTTATTTTTTTCAAGTTAAAATATAATTACATAATTTCCCCATCTCCCTTTCCTCTTTACAACCCCTTCCATGTATATTTCCTTGTTCCCTCCCAAATTCAAGGCCATTTTTCTTTAGTTATTATTGTTTTATATTTATACTTAAATATATAAACACAACTGGCTCAGTCTGTTTATTGTTCCATGTAATTACGTGATTTCAGGGATGACGAATGGGTATCTGATAAACAATCAGCTAATCTCAGCAGGGCACAAATCAAAATGATCAGTCATAAACGTCTGACGTCAGGTGTCATGAAGAACTGGGTTAGAATCATTCATTCATGTCTTAGTTAACTTGTCTTCAATTTTAATTAATACTTTTTAAGTAAGAAGTGTTTCGGTGATGAGTTTGTTTATAATCAAAATTTCTGATGAGTCATATTAGTCAATAAGTCATAGCCACAAAAAACAAAATAGTTTCTTTTCAACCAGTACTCAGAAATGCTATGGCCAAACCAAAACTATGCTACACCTCTTATTTTTGGCAACTAAAACAAACCTCTGGGCTGGACATATGTTCTTGTTCCAACTAACAAATGAGAAATTTGAGTAAGACAGAGTAAGTTCTTCAAGATTGCTGGTAGTAAACAAAGACCAAACACCCAGCCTCTTGGGGAGGAGAGTAACTGTCAGCCAAAATAAGGAAGTCTTCAAGTCAAGCAGAACTGCTCAGCTTTCTACTTCATTTCTATAGCAGTCTGCTTTGCACATATTTTCATTTCATTCCAGTGACATTTCTATTTTTCATCGCCCTCCATACAAGTTTTCATATCCTTTCTTGATTGTCAATCAAATGTCTTACAATTTTTCCTTAATCAGTTAGTGAACTTGGCAAATACCATCTTTATAGCAGCTTTTATTTGTAATATTTTAATAGCCAGAACCTGTAAACAACCCAGATATCCATCAACTGAAGAATGGATACAGGAATTGTGGTATTTTTACACAATGGAATACTACTCAGCAATCATGAAATTTGCAGGCAAATGGTGGGATCTAGAAAAGATCACTCTGAGTGAGGTATCCCAGAAGAAAAAAGATACACATGGCATATACTCACTTATATACACCTATAAGATATGTTAAACATAATGAAATCTATACACATAAAGAAGATAAACAAGAAAAAATAACTGTGGTAAGATGATCAATCCTCACCTAGAAAGACGAATGGGATGGGCATTGGACATAGGAGAAAACAAGTAACAGGACAGGAGCCTACCGCAGAGGGCCTGTGAAAGACTCTACCTAGCAGTGTATCAAAGCAGATACTGAGACTCATAACCAAACCTTTGGCAGAATGCAGGGAATCATATGGAAGAAGGGGGGGTTAGTATGACGTGGAGAAGACAGGAGCTCCACAAGGACCAAATATATCTGGGCACAGGGGTCTTTTATGAGACTGATACTCCACCAAGGACCAGGTATGGATATAACCTAGAACCTCTGCTCGGATGTAGCCCGTGGTAGCTCAGTAACCAATTGGTTTTGTCCCTAGTAAGGGGAACAGGGACTAATTCTGACAGGAACTCAATGGCAGGCTCTTTGACCTTCCCACCCCCCAAAGGAAGAGCAGTCTTGCTAGGCCACAGAGGAGGACTTTGCAGCCAATACTGAAGATACCTAATAAAACAGGATCAGATGAAAGGGGAGGAGGTCCTCTCTTATCAGTGGACTTGGAAAGGGGAAGGGAGGAGATGAGGGAGGGAGGGTGGAATTGGGAGGGAATGAGAGAGTGGGATACAGCAGGGCTACAGAGTTAATAAAATGTAACTAATAATAAAAATAAAAATAAAAGATTAAAAATCAGTTATTAGCAGGTGAGGAGAGGAGCCCAGAGAGGAGAAAAAGGAGGAGCAAGGGAGAGGAGAGGAAGAGGGAGAGAGGGGAGGTAGAAAGAGAACAGGGAAGCTGACTTAAAAAACTAGATGTTGAGTATTACAACCTAATATCTGCCACAATTTCCACACTATAACCAAGTTTGTTAATCTAAGACTGTTTTTCCAAGTCAATTTTATATTTAATTCCATTGCTATTGTTTTTTTGAACTCCCAGTGAAACCCAAAGCCTCGTTCATGGTAAGCAAACACTAACCATTTCATTTTCCCTTTAGCCCATATAGCTGATTTTTTTTTTTAGGAAAAGAGAACGGTTTTTAGAAGCTTCAAAGAGTATGAAACACTTGACATCCAAGAGGCCATGGGATGCTCTGAGTCTGTCCTGCTCTATGTCCTCCATTTCTACAACACTAGTGGGCACCACAGAAAGAACCTAGTGTGCCCTTTGCCACACCAACATCCCAGCCATGTGGGCCTAGAACCCACCCCCAGGCTTTTAGTCACCTAGATATCTAAGCATTCAAGTCCAGCCTCTTTGCTAGCTTCTCATATTTTAAATGAAATGAATCATCAGACCACCAAGTAAAGAGCAGTAATTCAGCAGCCAAGGAGACGAAGGAAGAAGGGTTCCTAGCGTCTCATATTTCATTTTTTGTTTATTCTTGCTTAATGTGAAGCAATTTTTGAATGTTTTTGATTCATAAAGATATCACTCAATGGCCTGCTCTTCGATCACTTGCCCTGGAGATGCAGCCACAGAGGAAGAGGATCCAGACAGTCCTGATGAGACTTGATAAGCTATGGGTAGATGGCAGAGGAGAAGAACTTCCCCTTTCAGTAGACTAGTGGAAGGGGATAGGGGAAAACAGGGAGGGAGGTTAGGACTGGAAGGAGTCAGGGGAGGGGACTTCAATCAGGATATATAATGAATAAATTGTAAAGAAAAATAAAAAAAATTAAAAATCATAAATAACCCACTTGAGTTTCAGTGTAATATGAAAATAAAAATAAAAAAATAAAAATTTCCTTGCTAAAGAAAGCAAGACCTTAGAAATCAATATTTCATGCCATTAGTGTAAAGCCTTCTGTACTAGTGGTAAGTCATGTGCCAACAAGAGGTGTGTTTACTTTTTTAACATGGGCCACATGCCTCAACTGCACGGTCTATAATAACTTTCTGGAGTGAACTAGCCACTCAGAACCCTCTCCCAAACACAAATTCTGAGAAGAGGTCAAATGGCAGCTGCTGTGTGTTGCAATTTAAATGTCTCATTTCATGGGGAGCAGAGGGAGGTGACATAAGCCAGAGGAGGCTGTGAAGTGAGAGTGTTTGTGGGGGTGGCTGCCCTGTGTGACCTTTTAGGGGTCACCCTCCAATGCAGAGTCCTGGGGTCAATGACTGTGCTTCAGACACATCAGGGGCTCAGGAAAATCTTCGTGGGAGGTTTCTTTCAAAAGAGAAAAAAAAAAATGTTCTGCAAGTAGATGAGTAAGATGAAAGGGTTTCTATCATCCCCCACAGAACAGTTTTTTTGATAGTAAAAACGTGGCTAACTATTAAGATTTCTAGCATGAGAAAAGGATACATTTGTACTGAAAGAATGCTCGAGCAGCAGCCATAGGCAAGCATCAAACTGATCCTGCCATGTGGCTTGAACTCAGCTGATCTTAGCGTACAATTTGAAATCAGCTTCAAACTCTTCTTTCTTAGCATGGCTGAAAGAAGAAAGGAGGGGAGGAATGGAAGAGACAAGGAGATCACTATAAGAGTTCTGAAATACTACACAGGAAGCACAGATTTTTATCTTCATTCTAAAATTAGAAAACTTTTACCTTGAGTCAGATATATATATAAATATATATATATATATATATATATATATATATATATAGAGAGAGAGAGAGAGAGAGAGAGAGAGAGAGAGAATTCAGTTAGCATCAGAATGCCTAATATATTTCAGCTCCAACTGTAGTTTTCATAATACTCCAGGAAGTAAAGTGCTGTATAAAATTCCCAAGGCATAACATAACATTGTCTAAATATTCAAGATAAGATTTTTAGAGTTTATCATTAATATTCTTAAAAAAAAATCTTATCCACACAATCACTTGTTTGGACCAAGACTATTTTATATATTTATATTTTAATAATTACATTTAACAATAATGTGTAAAATAATAAATACTTTGTAAATAGTCTAAATAGTTTTAATCAACAAGGTTAAGATAACCTTAAAAATATTAATATTCATAATATTAAAGCCAATATTATAAAAAGATCTTGGCAGGAAATGAAAGTATTTAGACTGTCTTTGTCAAAGCACTTAAGATCATTGGATATAAACAATTATTATAGTAAAAGGTCTTGTACTGTAACTTAGACCTTATTGTGAACTCTGAATTATGTTCTGAGTAAAATATAGATTCAATTTCAATTCTAAAGGAAATAGAAGTGTCTAGTTTTTATCAATTTGTTATATATTGGACCAATTCCTCAAACTCTGTGAGAACTGTCTTGAAGTTTAATGAACCTGAGATTTTCCTATAGGGCATCTCTATGTATACATGAGTTTTCTGAGCTGCTCAGGTCCAGATGTTCTAGGCACAAGCCTGTGAAATGCCACAGTTTCTGGTGACATCAGACTTCACAGTAGAGCTGGGAGTACTAGTCACTTTCTTGAACTTCAAGTCTGGTTCTTCCTGATCCTGCCCACTGTGATGATGACCTTGAAAACTGCTTCCAGAGCACATGGCAGAAGCTGAACATATCCAGCATGGTTACCAAGGGTGACCCCAAATCATGTTTTGAGAATGAGTTTGGAGGTCTTCCCCTGTCTTGGTCTAGGCCTCATTTCCAAACGAGTGCTGAGCTTTTCACTTCTTGCGTGTTGAACTGAGAGCTGGAACCTGTTTTTGAAGTTCTTTTTGACTGTCTTGCACAAGGAGAGAAACTTGACATGAAACCACTCCTCCACACACTGCCTCTTGAAGAGTAGGTGTGTCTGAGTGGCAGAGATGATCCAGCCTTACCAACCTCCTTTGGCTTTTTCTGGTCCTTGCTCTGCCTTTGTTGTTGAGTCCTGGCTCCAGGCTTGTTAATATTCTCTTGTCCTCACTTTAGCCTCTTCCCATGCCATGTTTAAATAGAATTTAAAGAAGAATAATTTGTTGTGTTAGACTCAAAGAATTCCAGAAATCTGGACATCTTATTTTCCTTGTCTTACTCTTATATTCACCTAACCCAGTAACTTGTGAGAGACTGCAGACATGCTAAATGTTCATACTGTGTGTAACAGAATTAATGTTCATATATTTTATATTTATTGAAATTTTTATTGTTTCAAAATATTTCCGCATATAATTTCTCATCTGATTCTATAATATAAAGGATGGCTTTCCACAAATGACCTGTTTAAAAAAAACAGCGAGCTTAACAAAGAGGTGAATTCTAGGCTATGGAAATGCCTAGATCAATGATTGAAGTTTGATTCTCTGAGATTTTTGTCAAAAGATCCATGATGTTAATCAGACTTTATAATGGTGACACTGTGGTAAATGGGGTGGACATATTAACTCAAAGATGTCATCTGGGAAGGGAATAACTGTGAGTTTAATTTCTTATAACCTTTTGATTAGGAAGTTTATGGTGAACTCCTATATACAAACTTGCCATAGGACTTTAAGCATGTGTACTTGAGCAGTTCATATTTTTGTTTAGATTTTGTTCCAAAGATTCAATGAAAGTCTAAAGAGGTATTAGCCTAAATAATGGACTATGGATCATATAAAAGTTTTGTAGTTTATTCATTTTCAGACAAAATCAGTCAAAAACTCCAATTAGTGAGAATATTTGAAAGGATAAGTTGAAGACATGAAGGCCGAAGGTGTGGCCTAGGCCTAGAAATAACTACAGGAGTACAAAGAGCAGCAGACTGCAGAAGATTCTGGGGTAGCCAGAGGGAGTGACTCACCTAGTGAGCAGGAGCCAGGGTCCAATGAGGTCATTGCCCTACTAAATTAGAAGCAGAGGCATAAAAATGTGAGCCAGAGTTGTTTTGTATTAGTTTGTCTGTACCTGAAAAGAACACCTCTTTCACTGCTCTAAGATCAATTGTGGTGGAACTTTTCAGTGAGATCCTTGCTTGGCACAGTCTAGCTTTGTCTTAAGCAATAATTACTTCTCTTTCTTTGACAAAACAAAAGAAGTCTTCATTAATGACCTTGTGGGACCGAGGCAAGAGAGGAGCATCATAAAGGATTTACAATCAAATAGACCAGAATAAGTATTATTCCATATAAGCTTCTGTTCAAAACAGACCAATTTTCTGTAGTACTCATTTTTTTAATACTTTGAATACCCTCAGACTGAATGCTTATTATAATGTTTAGCAATGATATTTAGAAATTGATTACAATTCAGACCAATAGGTTTTTATTTTAATTTTTAAGTTTTTCTTCACAATTTATTAATTATATATCCGATTGAAGCCCCTCCCTCAACTCCCCCCAGCCTCACCTTCTATCCCTCTTCTCCCATCCCTTCCCCTGAAGGGGGAGTTCTCCACCATTGCCATCTACCCATAGCTTGTTAAGTCTCATCAGGACTGCCTGGATCTTCTTCCTCTGTGGCCTGGAAAGGTTGCCTCACCAGGGGCTAGTGGCCAAACTACTGACAGAGTGCAGGAAGTCTTATGGAAGAAAAGAGGGGTGGGGATAGAAAGGGATGGAGGAGACAGGAACCCCACAAAGAGACCAATAAAGCTAGAAGATCTGAGCCCAGGGGTTCTCTGAGATTGATGTACCAACTAAGGACCATGCATGGAGAGGACTTAGACCCCCTGCTCAGATGTGGCTGATTGATGGCTCAGTCTCCATGTGGATCTCTGTGAGGGGAACAGGGGCTGCCTCTACCATGAACTCAGTTGCCTGCTCTTTGATCAGACCAATAAGAAACATTTGTATGGTGTATATGTAGAAAGTCTTTAAATAAATATAGCCTTCCAAGGCCTTTTAACTTAGTGAACACTAGAACTATTACATAATCTTAATCCCTTTTCCAGTTACAGGCTTTCATCTTCCTTTGGATTAATACATTTTCTATTTCAATTAGGTAGCTTATTCAAGTGTCTTGTAATAATAATACAGTATAAATTAATATCCTATAATCTATTCTCTTTCATACTTAACTAACAGAAAAACAAGGTTAAGAAAAGACTTACTTTGTCAATGGATACATTTTTTTTTATTTGCCTGAATTACTAGTGATGAGAATAACATGGTAACATGTTATTGCTAAAGATTTCAGATACTCTCTTTTCCTTAAACCACACATAGGTCTGTCATGGGGAAGACGTTCAAGATGGTATATATTGCTCAGTTTGCGCAAGAACTTATAAAAAAAATCACAAAAGAATAAATAGTTGCCCAAATCTTGTTTTCATACACACAAGCACATGCACGCACACACCTCATCAATGAAAGGATAAAAGAACCTACATTCCTGATTCTGAGTGCAGGTCAGGAATCTTACAAAAATGAGCTGGGAGTTCCAGAAAATAAAGGAAATTTCAAACATAAAGAAAATTGTGTCTTCAAGAACTTCAGTAACAAAGACATGGCAAATAGAAAAGAAGCAAATGACATATCCAATGGCCAATAGGGGAGCAACAGAACAAAGTTCATTTTGATTGTAATATAAAGTATAAAATAAATAGTAATGAGCCTAAACATGTACAACCAATATTGCTGGACAGAAATAGATGGACCCTATGACTGAATACAATACCTGTATATCTCCTTGAGCATTGAGAAGCCGTGTTGATGCTTAACTGGAGCCTTCACCCCTACTCACTAGTGTTCATGGTACTAGAAGGTACCCACATTACCAGAGAAGAAAAGTCAGCACCAATCTTGCTACAGTTCTTCCTTCTACATGCTTAATATGCTGGCCAATAATGGTGCAAAAGTTTTGGGAGTTAACCATCTACTATCTAAATAGATTTAAGACCTACTCCAGGAAACAAAACCCACACCAGACACTGCTCAGCTGGCCAAGAACTTGAGACTATACAGGCTGTGGGCCTAGAGAAAAACAAATACACTTGTTCTGATAAAGAAACAACAATAAGACAACTCCTAATGGAATTCCGCCATACTCGTGTATCACCAGTGCCTCACTCAGCCAGCATGAGAGAAGCACCCTCCTGCAGGAGATGAGAAATACAGAGACCCACAGCTGAGTAATGTTAAGATGGAAAGACCTTGGAAAACTCAATCTTCAATGAGATGTTTCCATATCAAACCCCTTCCTCTCAGGGCTCAGGGAGCTATGGAGAAGAGGAAGCACAAAGACTGTAAGAGCCAGAGGGGATGGAATATACCAGGAAAGCAGTGTTCTCCAGACAGGAGAGGACAGAGGGACATATGAACTCAGAGACTGTGGCAAGTACAGGTCTAAGCCAGAGGGGGCTCCCGAACTGGGAGGGTGCTAGACACAGGCCTCTATTCCTAATCCTGAAGCTATCTCCAAGTGTCAACCACTCATAGATGAAAACCTAGTTTTTCCCAATGGAATTTCACTGGGTACACAAATCACACCTAATAGCAGTCCCCATGCCCAGGAGTGGATGACCAGCACAGAACATACTCAATGGCATTTTTGGCAGTTTTTTGTTCAAATTTTTTTGTCTGGCTATTTTTTTACCCTTACATGTCTTTTGATTATATATTATGATTTCTGATTTTGTGTTTTTTATGTGCACGTGTATTTGTTTCATGTGTCTTTTTGTTTATTTTTATTCCTGTTTCTGGTTTGTTTGCTGTTTTATTTGCCTGTTTCCTAAAAACAGAGAAAAAGAAGTGTAGGGAAGTGGGGTGGATCTACAGTTTGATGAAGGAAGGGAAACTGTAATCAGAAAATATTTTATGAAAAATTATTTTCAGTATAAATGTGGAATAAAATATTAATAACCTTCTTTTTCATAAATAAGTTATTTATGTAGCTTCTCTGCCCTCAAAGCATGTGTCCTATATGTAAAAACTTCCTTTCAAAGAGTAAAGCAAAGGAAGGAGTGGTTTTAGAATTCGGAGATCTGACAAATAGTAGCACAACTAGGTTAGAAGGGTTAACTCACAGAGAGTACCTACTATTAGTATTATGTGACATAAATGGGAGATCATAGCTGTGACCTTCCTTCTCAAACTTGGACTCCTACAAACAATTATAAAAACATAACTAACCAACTGTAATTGAGAATGCTACAAAGATCGAACTGCTAAGGTTATTAGAAGCAGAAACATCTGAGAAACTGCAACAGGAGAGCAAGAGCCCTAGTACTAGCTGTGATGTGTCTTGGATAAGATCCTGAAACAGAAAAAGGGCATTAGGAAAAACATAATTAATGTGAATAAAGATAGAATTTATTTAAGTGTGACAATACATCATATTAATATATTAACCAGGCTCAAAATGTATGGAATTCTATACTGTCAGGATTTTTTCTATAAATGTGCATTTGTTTTTAAGATAAATATTATTAGAATAAACCCAAATATAAAGAAATGAATCATTCCATGGCTCTGTGCATCTAAGAGATACATTGCTAATAATGTCTTTAAGGAAAAAGTGGTGGAAATAAGAAGTAAGGTGAAACTTCTAGTTTGGGAACATATCAAATCTTGATACCCAAAGTTCCACTGCATGCAGTTGTTCAAAGCAAGAAAATGAGCCTGCTTTGTCAGGATTGGAGCTATTAATTACACGCGAGCCTTAATTTCCCTGCATTAATGGTGAAGTGCAAACAGGATAGACATTGGAAGTAGGAGAAGACAGGGAACAGGACAGGAGCCTACCACAGAGGGCCTCTGAAAGACTCTACTTATCAGGGTATCGAAGCAAATGCTAAAACTCATAGCCAAACTTTGGGGAGAGGGCAGGAAATCTTATGGAAGAAGGGGGAGATAGAAAGACCTGGAGGGGACAGGAGCTCCTCAAAGAGACCAACAAAGCCAAAAAATCTGGGCTCAGGGGACCTGAAGAAACTGATGAATCAACCAAGGACCATGCATGGGTAGGATTTAGACCTCCTGCTCAGATGTAGCCAGCCAATGGGCAGTTCAGTCTCCATGTGGGTTCCCTAGTAACCGGAGCAGGAGCAGTCTCTGGCATGAACTTGGTTGACTGCTCTTTGATCACCTCCCCCTGGAGAGGTAGCCTTAGTAGGCCACAGAGAAAGAGGCTCCAGACAGTCCTGGTGAGACCTGATAGCCCAGGCTCAGATAGTAGGGGAGGACGACCTCCCCTATCAGTGAAATAGGGAAGGGACATGGGGGAGAGAAGGAGGGAGAGTGGGACCATGAGGAGATGAGGAAAGGGCTACAGCCAGGATAAAAAGTGAATAAATTGTAATAAATCATAATAATAACACAGAAAAAATGTAAAAGGTGTGCTGTAAGTAGAAAGTATTAACGAGATCTGAAGACAAAAATACATCTCATTAATATATTGCTCATCTGTTGAGATGCTTATATATTTGATATAGCATTTTTTTCATTTATTTTTTTATTTATTATGCGGCTAATGACAGCCATGTGCCATGTAAATTATTTATGCAGCTCACATTAATATTTTCTAGTCAGTGACGAATTAAATGTATCTCAGGAGCTCAGAGGAGTTGGTGGGTCTTGCCAAAGTGCACAGATTCTCTCACAGAAATCATAGGCCATACTGCATGATGCTGAAGTTGTGTTATATTAAGGCAATTTCTCTGAGATAACCTGTATTATCAAGGGAAGCCACTGGAATAGACAACAGACATTCTTGATTTCCCTTTATTTCTTACAGATCACATTTAAAAAAATGAATGTTGAAGAGTTCCTCTTAAAGCATGTCTGAGAGGTGTTGCTGTTAGTTTAATGGTAAGGTCTAATAATGTTTATTATTAGACATAATCATATCACCTATAATTACTATGGCAGTATTATTGAACCCACCTTTGTAATTAATAAGACACAGACACCGCTAAATGTTTGAACAGCTTCCTTTGGAGCAGAGCAGATATTAACACTTGAACCTACCTCTACCTCCCAGCCCAGAATTTCACAAATACTCGCTTATTCTTTATCTTGGTTGCTCCTTTCCATGACATTCTCGGAGTCCTTCCTTCTGGCCCGCATGGTTCCTTTCCACACCAACCCATGGTGGCTTCCTCCTTCCTTCTTCCTCATGTACTTTCTCCTTCCCAAGATCCTTCTGTCCCCAAAGCCTTTGAACCTTAGTCACTCCCACCCCATTTTATTGGTCAAACAGGAATAAGTAACAAACATCATTTTGGGGTACTTGAGTGTCTGCCCTTTTGGACAGCAACCAGATCTTGGGGGCCAATAATTAGCATCAGAATATATAACACCAAACCAACCCTCAACACAGAACATTAAGCCAAACAGTATAATATAGAACCTTTCTAACAGTGTGCATGTATGGGACACGGGAATGCATTTTCCTTGAAGGTGTGATGCTTCTTTCAAATTCCATCTGGGTTGACCCTTCCTCTCCTCCTCTCCCCTGCCTTCCTATCCTTTTCCCTCCCCTCCCCTTCCTTTCTGTCCTCCTCCTTCTTTTGCTCTTTTTCTTTCTTTTCCTCCTTTTTCTTTTCCCCCTCCTTTCTAATGAATGGATCTCTATATAGCTCCAACTGCTTTGGAACCTGCTATTCCAACAAGACTGTTTTCAAACTTTTGACTATCTTCCTGTCTCTGTTTCCCATAGGCCATTTCCCTGTATGCACTATGTGTATTCCACCATAACTGGCTGTGGAACCATACATTTTAAAAGAGTCAAAATTAGTATTCAGATTACAACAGAGCAATTGGCAGAAAAAATGAAATGTTAGTGACTTAGTTGTCTGGACTACAACCGTCAGACAGCCCACAAGAATAATGAATGAAGGTCTTCCTTCACGAGCAATAAATATCTTTTTCAACAAAGACTTGTTTTATGAACTGCACCATCTTAAGAAGGCAAAGAGAAACATTAACCTAAAATTTTACATTTTCTAAAGCAAAGAAAAACAAAGTCCTTCAATTGCCAGTACTTACTGTCAACATTTACTCACATGTTTTTTAGAGAGAAATCCCTAAACCAGAAATAAGTCATATTTTTGTTTTTTTTTTAATCTAAGAATACAGTGGGGAAAACATCAGTGTGGAATTTGCTTCTCTCTAATAAGTAGAATTGAGTATGAAATGTGTGACCATGAGGATGCATAAATCTATTTCATTATTATTGATATGTTGATTATGTATACAATGATGAAAGTGTAGAAGATTCATTCTAAAATTGTAGGATATAGCCAGGGTCAGCATTCCACATATTTACACAATGAGGATCCAAATGGGATAAGAGAAACAGAAAGGCCACATTGTCTATAGCCATGCAGTCAGTCACTCAGGACTGAGGGGAACATTAATACTGCAGGCTCTTTCTGTGAGCCTTCTCTGTCTCTCAAAATTGCTTAGCAGACACACCCACCAAGCGTACAGTTCTGAATTGTTATATCACAATTAATGCCAGGTTGGTGAATCACAGATGATCCAGTCTTGATTGTTTCTTTTAGCAGAAGGCAGAAAAGTTACTTCCATCTTTTTACTGTACAGTCTCCTACTGAGCTCATCTGTAACTGCTTAGCCTTACAGAGGCTCTGCTGTGGCTCTATCCGAACAGTGCTTCTTTTCCTCGAAGGCTCTATTTGCTCACCTCATACACCTGTGCAAAATTGAGTAAGCTTTAAGAGCTGCCACATTAGGTTTACAATGAGGATCTCCGCATATGCCTTCATGCACATGAACAGCAGGAAATACATCAAGGGCCTTTCAGCATCAGTATGTGTCCTGGGAAAAAGTCCCTTCACTCTGTCCCCTTTATTATAGCTCTGACATTCAAGTGCAGTGTTAAAGGACTAGAGAGCCTCTTGCTGTGCTAGGCCAGTCCTGTCTAGCACAGCTGAAGAAAGACATCAGAGATAATTAATTTAGCATTCAACAGCTGCAGGAGGGGAGGCTGCTGCCAAGCGCCACTGTTTGAGTCTCCTCCTCTACCAGGCGGTAGCTAGTGAATTCATTCCCTGGGCACCCAGCCACATCCCAGAGAAGGCAGGAGTGGTAATAGCTGAGACAGTGAAGACACACAGTTCTCTCAGCAAGCTACTATCAGGAACTATTCTGCAGCATTAACACTATTTAAGAATTGAGCCAATGGTACCCAAGCAGATATATGAGATGATTTAGCTAGTGATGAATCTATCATAAGCAGAACGTGGTAGGAATTCTTGCTTCTAGGGGGGCTTCTGAGTGAACCTCAATTCTCAGTATCTATAAATTGATGTATTTTTTATATATAATTTACAGTAATCACAGGTTATTTATTTTGTATCCCAACCATAGCCCCCTCTCTCATTCCCTCCCAATCCCACCCTCCTTCCCTCATCTCCTCCCTGCTCCTTTCCAAGTCCACTGCTAGGGGAGGTCCTCCTCCCCTTCCATCTGACCCTGGCTTATCAGGTATCTTCAGAACTGACTGCCATGTCCTCCTCTGTGGCCTATCAAAGCAGCTCCTCCCTCGGGGGGGGAGGGGAGTAAAGACCCAGCCACTGAGTTCATGTCATAAACAGTCCCTGTTCCCCTTACTAGGGTACCCACTTGGATACTGAGCTACCGTCGGCTACATCAGAGCAGGGGTTCTAGGTTATAGCCATACATAGTCCTTGGTTGGAGATATAGTCTCATAAAAGACCCCTATGTCCAGATATATTTGGTCCTTGTGGAGCTCCTGTCCTCTCCAGGTCATACTAACTCCCCATTCTTTCATATGGTTCCCTGAACTCTGCCCAAGGTTTGGTTATGAGTCTCAGTATCTGCTTTGATACACTGCTAGGTAGAGTCTTTCAGAGGCCCTCTGTGGTAGGCTCCTGATCTGTTACTGTTTCCTCCTATTTCCAATGTCCATCCAATTTGTCTTTCTAAGTGACGATTGATTATCTTACCCCGGGTCCTCTTTCTTGTTTATCCTCTTTAGATGTACAGATTTTAGTATGTTTATTCTGTCTTATAGGTCTAGTACCCACTCACTAGTGAGTATACACCGTGTGTGTCTTTCTACTCCTGGGATATCTCACTCAGGATGATCTTTTCTAGATCCCACAATTTACCTGCAAATTTCATGATTTCCTTGTTTTTAATTCTCTGTAGAGGAATATAGAATGGCAGAGAAAAACTTAAAGAAATGCTCAACATCCCTAGCCATCAGTGAGATGCAAATCAAAATGACCCTGAAATTTCATCTTACATCATCAGAATGGCTAAGATGAATAACTCAAGTGACAACACATGCTGGAGAGGATATGGAAAAAAAGGGAACCCTCCTCCATTGCTGGTGGGAATGTAAACTTGTACAACCACTTTGGAAATCAATCTGGCACTTTCTCAGACAACTAGGAATAGTGCTTCCTCAAGATCCAGCTATACCACTCCTAGGCATATATCCAAAATATGCTCAGATACACAACAAGGACATTTGCTCAACCATGTTTGTAGCAGCTTTATTCGTAATAGCCAGAAACTGGAAACAACCCAGATGTCTGGAGGAATGGATACAGAAATTGTGGTAGGTTTACACAATGGAATACTACTCAGCAATTAAAAACAAGAAACCTTGTATTTTCTAATAAAAAATAAATAACTCTGGTTAGACTTGTCCAAGAGACTCCCTAAAACTTTGCAAGATCTTGCTCTTGCTCTTTGTTCCCCAGAGATGGAAGTTAATTCCATATTACTGATTACACTGTGTGCTTCAGACACAGGGCCTGAGGCCCGTGAGCTAGAACCACCTGAATACCTTCTTCCTAAGGATTAGTTTTCATGGCACCAGAAAGTGCCATGCAAGTTTCCAACACTGGTAAGCAAGCAACAGCCCCCTCCCCAACTATGACACCTCTGACAACAAGGATGCGTGAAAATTCCAAGGGTGCAACATACCTTGGGGGTAACCAACTGTTCTCTAATTGAACCTAACCCTGCTGAACAACTAGAAACCTAGCCAACTACCCAGGGTTAATGAAGTCATGTATCTTGAAGAAGGCCCTGCAAACCCTGCTTTACTAAACCAGCACAATTCCTAACAACATTCTAAATATTTCTCTGTATGCTCACAGATAGGTGCAGTCCTTACCCCTCGTCAAAGAAACTTGCCTTTGCAGTAGATATAGATCTTTGCAAAAAGCCAAAATCAATCAAAATGCAGGGCTGTGTAGCTCAGTCTCAATGGATACATCTAGAAAACAACTCATTCTTTAGAAAGGGGATGGAAATTTTGTAAGAGCCAGAGGAATGGGGTATTTGATGTGAGACTATGATCCTAGCAATACCAAAAGCTATACTCATAAAGCCTCACCAACGTGAGCTGAACAAAAACAATACACATGCTAAAGCAGACAAAGGAAAGCTCAGGAGGTCTCAACCCTATACAAAGAGCAATAGAAAACTAAGGAATGCTGAAAAGTGGAGAAATGGTCTTCTCCAGGTAAGAATACACCAATCGGTTACCTAATACCAAATGGTCATCCCTGAAAACATACATACTAATAGCATATAGATTGAGCAGATTGTATTTATGTATTTGGGAATATATACACACATGCATCATATGCCTATACATAAGCATGCAGAACGTAACAGCAATTAATAAAAAATATTTTTAAAGGGAGCAATGGGTGGTGTATGGAAGGGCCTGGAGGGAAGAAAGGAAAGGATAAAATTTTGAAATTATAATCCAAAAAAAAAAAAAAAAAACTAAGTGAAATAGAAAGTAAATAAGTAGAGTCTTTCAGAGGCCCTCTGTGGTAGGCTCTTGCCCTGTTGCTTGTTTTCTCCTACATCCAATGTCCATCCCATTTTTCTTTCTAAGTGAGGATTGATCATCTTACCTCGGGTCTTCTTTCTTGTTTATCTTCTTTAGGTGGATAGATTTCAGCATGTTTATCCTATCTTATAGGTCTATATAAGTGAGTATATACCATGTATGTCTTTCTGCTTTTGGAATACCTCACTCAGGATGATCTTCTCTAGTTCCTACCATTTGCCTGCAAAATTCATTTCCTTGTTTTTAATTGCTGAGTAGTATTCCATTGTGTAAAAGTACAATTTCTGTATTCATTCCTCAACTGAGGGACATCTGGGTTGTTTCCAGTTTCTGGCTCTTATGAATAAAGCTGCTACAAACATGGTTGAGCAAATGTCCTTGTTGTGTACTTGAGCATCTATTGGATATATGCCTAGGAGTGGTATCAACTCTACCTAGCAGTGTTATCAAAGCAGATACTAAGACTCATGATCGGACCTTCTGTGTAGTGGAGGGAATCATAGGAAAGAAGGAGGAGTTAATATGACCTGGAGAGGACAGGAGTTCCACAAGGACCAAATATATCTGAGCACAGGGGTCTTTTATGAGACTGTTTCTCCAAACAAGGACCATGTATGGATATAACCTAGAACCCCTGCTTGGATGTAGCCGATGGTAATTCAGTATTCAAGTGGGTACCCTAGTAAGAGGGACAGGGACTATTTCTGACGGGAACTCAATGGCGGGCTCTTTGACACACCTCCCCCCCTTCCACCCCCCCCAGGGAGGAGCAGCCCTAGTTGGCCACAGAAGAGGACTTTGCAGCCAGTCCTGAAGATACCTGATAAACCAGGGTCAGATGGAAAGGGAGGAGGAACTCCCCTATCAGTGCACTTGGAAAGGGGCAGGGAGGAGATGAGGGAGGTTGGGTGGGACTGGGAGGGAATGAGGGAGCGGGATATAGTTGGGATACAAAATTAATAAACTGTAACTAATATTTAAAAATAAATGGAAAAAAAAGAAAGTAAATAAGTAAGCAAGCCACATTTCCTGGGAGACTGCAGGGTGGTTCCAGGAGCCAAAGGAACACTGGGGATTCCAAACACAAAAGAATCAATAGCTGTTTGAGATGGGGCTGGGTGACAGGCAGCACAGCTTGCCCTGCTCCGTGTTCCACAACACCCAGCCCCTCCTAGATTACTTCTGAGCTCGCAGCATCAGACGTCGCTCTTTAGGGCATTGGTGCTGGGCCTTGTTTCTGTTGGAAATGGGTCGCAGTTTCCTTTCCAACAACCTTCCTGGCTTCTGTTTATGGCAATCTGGGTTGGGTTTGTTGTCATTCTAAGGGGTTAAAATTCATTTTATATGACAGCATGATGAATACAGTCCTTCCTTTCACAGCTTCGGGTACTGTTTGGCAACGTGCGGTTAAAGTCACAAAATCTATTTTGGCTTTAAAACAAATTTTCTTGTAATTAGACATTTTTTTTAAGTTAGGAAGGTCTCAAATGCTTATTTAACGGGCATTTATTTTTATAGAATATTAAATAAAGATGTTTGAGAAATTACTTGGAGGGAGGAAATAGGGTGAATTTGATCAAAACACACTATATGCATGTACAAAACACTCAGACAATAAAAGAAAAATGTATGCTTTAGAAATCTACATACCCCCATGGAGCATTTAGAGGGGTTGAGGGAGTGTACTAACACTGGGATACAAAGTGAATAAATTGTAATAAATAAAAAATTAAACTTAAAAACTTAAAAAAAGAAATTTGCATACATATTATTGAAAGTAAAACAAAAATATTCTGTGGTTTCAATGTCTTAGAAGTCCTAGGAAATGCTTCAGCCTGTATACAAAGGACTCCTCCACCTTGAAAGTCTTCGCAGCCAGTATCCATCAGTGGTGACCAATGTTAATCACGTTTTAAGGATAGTGCCTTTGCTCTTTGTGGAAAAGTGGTTGCTAACAGACAGCCATATATTTGCACACAGATAATTTATTTTCTGGAAGCCACTCTAACAAGCCAATATGACCTTTAAATAGTGTTTTTTTCTGTCACTTAGGAAATGATGTAAAGGGATTTGCGGTGTAATTGTGATTTTCCTCCCTTCTTCCAAAATCTTCAAAACATCTTCTCTCATCTTCATTTTCTTTGCTCTCTGACTACAAAATGTGCTCATTATGAGCCTGTGTAAGCTATGAAAGGAAAGGAGACCCTCTCTTTGTCTGCATGTATGGGAGTGACTGTAGCTTTAATCTGCATGGAGGTCAATTCCACTCAATAAAACCCAACACTTCAGCTATCAGTCATCTGGGTGAAGCAGAACTGGGAAAAGACAAGCCTTGACATATTTTGAAGTCAAATGTAATTTTGCTATTTATTTTCCCAATTGTTTATACTCTCCCTTTATCATTTCTTACCCTACCCCTCCCCTCAGAATACTTCCAAATGAAAATAAAGACTATAGAGAAACGAAATAACAAAATATATTCTTTCAGAAGTTAAGAACCAGCACTAAACAATTAGCAAAAGGAAGTCCCAGATGCCTTTTCCTTAAGTAAACCAGACATGTGCAGTGATAAATACAGAATCCTGAGAATCAGCAGCATTATGGTTTTAAGGTAGTAGATTTCAGTGACTCTCTGAAAAGCGTCACTTAGGCCTTAGAATTGAATGGAATTATGGGATAGGCTGTCTTTCTGATACTAACTGCTGACTATTTCTTTTATGGAAAAGGCCATAACGATGCTGATTAATGCTAATTAATTAATAGAATCAGAAATTTAGTAACACAGAGCAGAATTTTGTCTAACTTGCCCTTGATTTTCCAGGTCAATTACTTTATAATAGTGAAAGAATTAACTGAAAAAAAATTTTGTTGCTTTTCATTTTTATCTTGCTGTTAATTCAAGGAAAAAATAAAGCTGTACACAATTCTATCCTATGTTGTGCAGATGTATAAGTGCCTTTTCCACTTTATAACACATCACATATCAAGGTATATGGTAAACATACAAATAAGAAGGCAACATACTCCTATGCATACTATATAATTTGAAATCATAAAATAAGCGCCACAAAGTACACCTCGCAAGTGAGTCACAAGGTGCCTGTGTGTGACTTATTAACATTCTAACAGAACAACCCAATGGTAACATGCCAATTAATTCAATAGTGTATTCCCAAAATATCTCTGAATATCTTTATTCTTTAGAAATCAATGATGATTCTTAATAAATTGCTCTTTTATATGTAACATAACATATCACTTTTTTAGGCTCTTTCCCATTCAGTATTAAGGTGTGCAGGGAAATAATTCCCAATGCTCCAGGACTGAAGTCAGAAGTCTGCATTTCACTGTGCAGTGGACTGGCATTCTGGGAAGCCTATGGTGACATATGCACCTATATTGAAAACATTGTTCAAGATACAAATTGTACCTTTCAAGTGTCTCACAACTCACCGTGGTTTTGCTTTTCTAACACAGACAGGTCAGATCACTGGTGTTTGGTGTCTTTTGTTGCGGTTGATGTCCTGCTGTACCAAGTCTCTTTTGCTTTCTCTCATGCTTTTACATGTCCAAGCATTATGTTAGATTACTCCTGTCTACCACCTCCCAAACCCAGCGTGTTCTTGGCACACCCTTTCTGCTCAGGACTCACAGCAAGAAAATGGAAGCTTGCAGTGTTGCGGAAAATGTAAACTACTAGTGAAATTATGTAGAAAACAACACATTGCTGCTTTATTAGAAGTTAGACGTAACTGCAAGGGGAGTATCCCTCATCCAAAAGGCGTGTAAGCAGGAGCATTTCAGAATTCTGGTATTCTCATTTTAGTATTGTTGCATACACATGCTTCCAAGTCTACACATGGAAGGTTCTTCTCCTTATATGCCCTCTACAGAAAGCTTCAGGATAATTTTGTGCAATGGTTTTATGAGCATGCTTCTGGCTATGAGCCATCACATGGGGTCAGGCAAAAACTTTTCCACTTGCAGCTTCATATTGGCACTTTAAAATTTTCAAATTATGGAATGTTTCAAATCTCCAATATTTGGATTAGTGATGTTCAAATGGAGGGTAATAAGAGACCCCAAATTTTTCATTGAGTCTGAAAATTAAAGAAGAATTAAACATTTTAAATTTATGGGAAGTATTAAAAAATAATGAAATTGGAGGCTGAGCTGCTGACCACAATGGATGATAGTCTTCTCCCCCTATTTGCAGCTCTTCTCGAGGGAAAGGCCACAAGTTTGGTAAAGGTGAAACTAGAGAAGAAAATAAAGGACTTACAAGTGCCTCTTTATATAACCAAATTTCCCCATTTTCAACACAAATGGAATTCATGTGTGGTTTTCTTTGTTTCTCTCTCTCTCTCTCTCTCTCTCTCTCTCTCTCTCTCTCTCTCTCTTTCTCAGCAGCATTTTATGAATCTAACGACAGCCCTGAAAAAGTTCTGACCTTAGTGTCAAGCTATCTTGTTCCTAACCTGGAGCTAGTACTTACTACCTTTGTGACTACTGACTCAAGCTTGTGGTGTTTTGCTTTGCTTAGCTGTGGAATTATGGTAATAAAGTTATCTACTTGGTAAACTATTGTGATAGTTTAATGACATCATAAAGAAAAGAACATATTTGTAACACATTGAGTACAACACAGAGGTCTACTTATTACTATAGTTATTTTTGTTGCTAAATTTTATTGAATCAGAAGATACAAGATTACACTATATTACTATTGAATCAGAAGATACAAAGTTCCCCTCAAATTTTTCTTCTTAACATCTCTATACTCTTGTTCCCTAAAATCCATCCAGAAAATCCATTTCTAATGTTTCTGATCCAAAAGACTTAGCACTTCTACCAAGTATCCAGCTTATAATGATTCTGTGAGTTGAGAATGACAATTGGAGCCCTAGCACTCTGTCACAGGGGCTAACAAAACTTTCCACATAGTAAATATTTCATATACAGACACAGGCAAATGAGAAAACTGACAAATGAGAAAACAAGTGTGACTGTATTGCCATTTTCAGATTATTTATGCACACTTAAATTTCATATTTTTAAGTCATAGCATTTTTTTGTGTGTTTTAAACTTCTAAATATGTGAAAATTGTTTTTGGCTCATAGGTATAAAGAAACAAGTGCTAGGCCATATTTAACGCACAGACTTTTCTGTTCTGTGCACTTGCTCAATTGTAGGCATTTCTCCTGGCCAAACTAGAGCCTATAGTTTGTTAACTACAGGATACCTACCAGCAAGTTGACTGGATCACTGTTAAACTAGTGTGGTAAACATAGCTATTACTAGAATGTGATGCTTCTGATACGCTAGATTATTGCCTACAGCTTCAGCCTCTTTTAGGGCATCAGCTTTACTGTATATAGAGCATTAGGTTAACTTTAAAAAAAATAATGTACATTCTTCTGGCAAATATACACTCATATTGCTTTGGTGACCTCAATTATTTTTACTGGTTGGTAGTGGCCTTGTGACTTGACCAAATCAGGTCAGCTTGGATATTTGATTTTCCATGCTGTAGTCACTGGGTTAGATATAAGTGCTTGACCATATTCAATGAAATGTAGATGGGTTCCTATTGGAGATTTACAAAAGTGATGTTTACTTCTTCGTGGAAAATTTAGAAAATTTAGGGAGAAAACCTGCCCCTTGTTCTGGACTGTATTATTAAGGAGCAAAATCTGGGATTGCTTCAGTCATTGATATCATGATGAAAAAAAAATTATCCCTTCTATTTCTTGGACTTGCTTATCTTCTTCAGGTTAAAGTTTTCCTCCTAGAACTTTCTATGGGGCTTGAGTTGTAAATAGATGCTGCCCAAATTTGGTTTCATTATGGAATGTCTTTTTTTCCCCTCTGTCTATATTGACAGTTTTGATGAGTATAGTAGTCTGGGCTTTCACTTGTGGTCTCAGAGTTTGTAGACCATCTGTCTAGGTCTCTCTGACATTTAGAGAGACTCTCCATTGAGAAGCTAGATGTTATTCAAATATGTTTGTCTTTATATGTTACTTAGTCTTTTCTCCTTGCAGCTTTAAATATTCTTTATTTGTTCTGTACATTTAGTGTTAGGATTATTATGTAACTAAGTGGAGTTTCTTTTCTGGTCCAATCTATTTAGTGTTTTGTATGTTTCTTGTACCTTGATAGACACCACCTTCCTTAGGTTAGAGAAAGTTTCTTCTATGGTTTTGTTGAGTATATTTTCTGGGGTTTTGGCCTGGCTTTCTTTTTCTTCCTCTATTCCTGTTATTCATGGATTTGGTCATTTCATAGTGTCCCAGATTTCTTTGAATTACTGTGCCTGGATTTTTTAATATATAATTTTCTTTGACTGAGATAACCATTTCTTCTATTGTGTCTTCAATGCCTAAGATTCTCTCTTTCAACTCTTGTATTCTGTTGGTGAGCCTTGCTTCTGAGTTCCTAAATTTTTTATTTCTAGATTTTCTTCAGTTTTGCTTTTCTTTTTGGATTCTATTTCAACTTTCAGGTCTTTAACTATTTTATTCAGTTTCTTCCACTGGTTTTCACAGTTTTCTTTAAGGGATTTATTTATTTCCTTTTTAAGGACCTCTACCATATTTATAAAGGTTATTTTAAGGTCCTTGTCTTAGGCTGCAGTAGAGACATCCTATCCTGGCTGTTATTGATGGGGTTTTTACTCTGGTATCTAGGCATCTAGGTTTGAGGTGATTGTTATTCTAAATATGGATGTCTGGTCTTCTGATTTTGTCTTTTTTGGGGGGTGGGTGTTTTGTTTCTTGGTTTTTGCTGCTCTCTCTAGCTCTTAGGAAGGTGTGGTAGCTGTGTGTGTCAGGTAGAAAGTTCTTCTGGAAGCTTACCAGGTATGGCCAGGTTTCTGGTTAGAATATGTTTCTAGAAATTGGGAACTGACATTAGGCATGGGGAGGGGCTGATGAGGTGATGGCGGGTCTATAAGAAGAGGTAAACTTGAGTGTTTCACCAGGATCTGCTTAGTCCCTTGGGAATGAGGCTAGTTACTTAGGAGAGGCCATAACAGGTAGTCTGCCACAAAACTGGAGATGGGATGGGGGGAGGGTGGATTTGGAAGAAACAAGGTAGAGTGACTATCTGTAGCTGGCCTACCTGCTTTGCTGGCCTGCTTGCTTCTGTGGCAGGCTTGGTTGGTTGATTCCCAGGAATGCTTGCTGGAGCTGGTGCTTGGACAATGGGTATGAGTGGGGAGGAAGTTTAGAGAAAATCCATGTTATCTTCTGAAGCTGAAGCTGAAGAGAGAGATGAAGGGGAGGCTGCAGGAAGTGGCCTTCTGCAGAACTGGCGATTAGACTGTGGGATTGAATTTGGAGGAGAGGAGAGAGATGTGAAGACACATAGTTCATGGCACTGAAGTATCTACATTAAAAAATGGAGAAACTTTACAACATACCTGAAAGCTCTAAAACAAAAAGAAGAAATCACACCCAAAAGGAATTGAGAGAAAAATTAGTCAAACTCAGGCTAAAATCAATAAAAACAAACAAACAACAACAACAACAAAATCCAAAGCATTGATGAAACAAATATCTGGTTCTTTGAGAAAAATCAATAAAATCAACTCTTAGCCAAATAAGTTAAAATGAGGAGAAAAAAATCCTATTAAAAAAAATCAGAAATGAAAATGGGGACATGACAACAGATGCTAAGAAAAATCTAGAGAATCATAAGGACATACTTTAAAAACCCATATAATATTAAAATTAAAAATCTAAAGCAAATTGTTAATTTCTTTAATACATACCACCTATTAAAGTTAAATCAAGATCAGAAAATTAATTTAAGCAACTTATAGCCAAAACCATACAATGGAAAAAAGACAGTATCTTCAACAAATGGTGCTGGTTTAACTGGATGTCTACATGTAGAAAAATGCAAATAGATCCATACTTTTCACCCTGCACAAAACTGAAGTCCAAGTGGATCAAAGACCTCAACATAAAACCAGACACATTAAATCGGTTAGAAGAAAAAGTGGGGAATACCCTTGAACTCAATAGTACAAGAGACAACTTCCTGAACAGAACACCAACAGCAAACGCTCTAAGAGCAAAAATCAATAAATGGGACCTCATGAAACTGAAAAGCTTCTGTAAAGCAAAGGACACTGTCATCAAAACAAAACAACAGCCTACATACTGGGAAAGATTCTTCACCAACCCTATCTCTGACAGAGGGCTAATATCCAGAATATATAAAGAAGTAAAGAAGCTGAAAAGCAACAAACCAAGTAATCCAACTAAAAAATGGGGAACAGAGCTAAACAGAGAACTCTCTGTAGAGGAATATAGAATGGCAGAGAAACAGTTAAAGAAATGCTCAACCTCATTAGCCATTAGGGAAATGCAAATCAAAATGACCCTGAGATTTCACCTTACACCCATCAGAATGGCCAAGATGAAAAACTCAAGTGACAACACATGCTGGAGAGGCTGTGGAGAAAGGGGAACCCTCCTTCATTGCTGGTGGGAATGTAAACTTGTACAACCACTCTGGAAATCAATGTGGAGCTTTCTCAGGCAACTAGGAATAGTGCTTCCTCAAGATCCAGCCATACCACTCCTAGGCATATATCCAAAAGAGGCTCAAGTACACAATAAGGACATTTGCTCAACCATGTTTGTAGCAGCTTTATTTGTAATAGCCAGAAGCTGGAAACAGCCCAGATGCCCCTCAACTGAAGAATGGATACAGAAATTGTGGTACATCTACACAATGGAATATTAGTCTGCAATGAAAAATAAGAAAATAATGAAATTTGCAGGTAAATGGTGGGACCTGGAAAGGATCATCCTGAGTGAGCTATCCCAGAAGCAGAAAGACACACAGGGTATATATTCACTCATATAGACATATAACATAGGATAAACCTACTAAAATCTGTCTGTACATCTAAAGAAACTAATCAAGAGAGAGGACCCTGACTAAAATGCTCAATCCCCATCCTGAAAGGCAAAGAAGATGGACATCAGAAGAAGAACACAGGAAACAACCTAGAAACCTGCCACAGAGGGCCTCTGAAAGGCTCTGCCCTGCAGACTATCAAAGCAGATGCTGAAACTTATGGCCAACTGTTGGGCAGAGTGCATGGAATCTTATGTAAGAAGTGGGAAATAGCAAGAGCTGGAGAGGACAGGAACCCCACAAGGAGAGCAACAGAACCAGAAAATTTGAACACAGGGGTCTTCCCAGAGACTCATACTCCAACCAAGTACCATGCATGGAGATAACCTAGAATCCCTGCACAAATGTAGCCCATGGCAGTTTAGTGTCCAAGTGGGTTACATAGTAATGGGAAGAGGGACTGCCTCTGACATAATCTGACTGGCCTGTTCTTTGATCACCTCCCCCTGAGGGGAGAGCAGCCTTACCAGGCCACAGAAGATGACAATGCAGCCAATCCTGATGAGATCTGATAGACTAGGATCAGAAGGAAAGAGAGGAAGACCTCCCTTATCAGTGGACTTGGGGAGGGGCATGCATAAAGAAGGGGGAGGGAGGATGGGACCGGGAGGGGAAGAGGAAGGGGCTTATGGGGGGATACAAAATGAATAAAGTATAATTAATAAAAGAAAATAAAATTTAAAAAAATTAAAGAAGCGTTCAACAACTTTAGTCATCATATGCTAATCAAAACTACTTTGATATTTTTATCTTAACACTTACCAGGATGGCTAGAATCAATTAAAAAATGAAATGCTAGATCATGAGCATTTGGAGTAAGGGGAACACTCATCCCTTGTTCTTGGGACTGCAGACTTGTGCAGTCACTATGAAAATCAGTATGGTGGTCCCTCAAATTGATGGGTCTCACTCTACCTCATGATCGAGCTATGTCACTCTTGGGCATATACCTAAGGATGCTTCATCCTACTACAAAGACACTTGCTCAAGAACATTTATAGCTGCTTTATTCATAATAGCCAGAAATTGGCCACAACCTTGATAACTATCAACAGATGAATAGATAAAGAAATGGGGTACATTTACACAATGGAGTGTTACTTTGAGGTCACCAAGATCTCAAAAACAAAACAAAAACAAATATGATATGTATTTGCTTATATGCGAATATTAGCTGTGAAGTCAATGATAAGAAAAGCTTCAATCTACAGAATGCGGAGGTAGCATATAGAATAAAGGACTGGAGGAAGGTGTGGATAGATCTTCCTGGGAAAGAGAAATAGGATAGACAGTTGTGTGAACAAGTTGGGGGCAGGCATGGCTAGAATGAGAGTATCAAGCAGGAAGGGGAGTGAAAAAGGCACAAAGAGGAAAGACATCTGAATTAAGAGCCACTTGTGGGTTAACATGGAAATTTCAAATGGTAGAAGCTTCCTAATATATATATGTATGTATGTGTATATATATATATATATATATACATGTATGAAGGTAATCTAAATGAAATGGCCAAGTACTGGGGGAGACAGAGCCCCTTCGGGACACCTCTCATCACCAAATGAAGCTGTCAGTGCTGGTTAACATCTAAGTGGTTTGTTGGCCAAAGGGGTTACATGGGAACCCCCAAACAATTCAGGCTGTTGCCAGAGCTATAGCTTATGCTCCAGGAACTGATGGTAAGACCCTATTGCTGATGACAATACCTCCACAAGTCATAGATTATGAAGAAGCCAGCTGGTGCCTACTTAGAGCACCAGCAAGTGTTCTTGGTGGAAGTACTCTGCATGCTACCAAAGGAGAAACATAAACACCAGCCCAGCTGCATGCCCTTTGATTTAAAATGGTGTCCTGCTGCAAAATAGGCTGTGCAATTTTAGCTTTTGGTAGCAACCACAATATCTGATTTTACTTCAGGCATACTCCATGAGATGAAACCCATACTGGATGCTGTTCAGTTGATCAAGAATCTGAGACCAGATATGGCATAGTCTTAAGGTAAAACAAAATACTACTGTTCTACTAAAGAAATGTAGCAATAAAATAATTCCTAATGATATTCTGCTATATTCACATATCAGTGTTTTTCTCAGCCGTCATCAGAGAAACTTTCTCTTGCAGCAGATGGGAACAAATACAGAGACCCACAGCCAGACAATGTACACAGACTGTGAGACCCAGGAACACTCAGCTCTAAACGGGGCTCAGGAAACCCTGAGGAAGAGGAGGCAGAAATAATGTAAGAACCAGAGGAGATGGAGAACACCAAGGAAACACGGCCTTCTAAACACATCAGGACCAACACACATATGAACTTAGAGACTGACGTAGCACACAGGGACCGGTGGGGTCTGCACCAGATGCAGCCTTAGCTGAAAACAGAAGAGGCTCCCATCCTCAACTCAGATGCTGTCTCCAATTGACAACCCCTTGCAAATGGAAATTTAGTTTTCTCCGGCAGTTTCACTGGGGAAACAAACTGCTCTCTCTTAAGGTTGGCTGCAAGCCCAGGTATAGATGGCTAAGAGAAAATGAGCTCAGAGGCAACTTTGGAGGTTCCTTGTCTCATAATGTCATGTCATTGCTCCCCCCGCCCCATCCCCATTTTTCTCTTCCTATACAGGTACTTCATGTGTATTTTATGGCTTCCAGTTTTGTGTTTTTTATGGGATTTTAAGTGTGCAAAGAGTACATCTCTGCATCAATGTGATTCTTATACCTTTTCATAGGATCTTTTTCTTCTGTTTGTTTGTTTTGTCCTATTCCAATTTGTTTGACACACACACACACACACACACTTTTTTTTTTGAGGCAAGGTTTCTGTGTGTAGCTTTGGATGTCTTGGACTTGCTTTGTAGAGCAACTCAAAGAGATCCACCTTCCTCTGCCTCCTGAGTGCTGGGATTACATGTGTGCATCACCACATCCAGCTTGTTTTATATTTTTATACTAATATCTCTTAGAAGCCTGTTTGTTTTCTTATGAAAGAGAGAATGGAGTTGGATCTGGTTGGTAGAAGAGGTAGAAAGACTTGAAATTAGAGGGAGTGGAACCCATAATCAGGGTGTATTATATGAAAAATATCTATTTTCAATAAAAAACAAAATAAACCAGCAAACAACATCTCAGGTATTCTATTCCAGCGGCACAAGATGGATTAAGACTAGAGAACTGTACAGAACTCAAAGCTTTTCCACGTCACAAAGAGCCTAACACCTTACCATTTCTCTTCTGTGGCCCCAAGGAGCTTTATTTAGCTTTTAAGGTCATTATTTGAAAAATAGCCAGACATGGCAATCTGGAGATTGGAATTAGAGTCAAGAATAAAGTGTAGGGATGGCTGAAGAGGATGGCTCAGAGGTTAGGAGCACTGGCTGTTCTTCCAAAGATCCTGAGTTCAATTCCCGGCAACCACATGATGGCTCATAACCAACTATAGTGAGATCTGGTGGCCTCTTAGGGTGTGCAGGCAAAATGCTGTATAAATAAATTAAAACAAAACAAAACCAAACCAAAACGCAGTGTAGGCCTGAACACACAGTTGCAGCCTGAGCTCTGCTGCACTGAGTGTCTGATGATGGGTAACTCATGCAACTTACGAAGCTTATTTAGTGTCCCTTTACTCACCTTCAAACAGAAGAACAACTGTTTCAGTCTTATTTGCTGATTTTCAGGAGTAGACAGTTTTCAGCAGGGTGAATGTTCAAATGTGAACTGTAATTACATTTCTTTCAAAAATTCTTTGAGTTAAGCAATCACCAAAAACAAACAAACAAACAAACACACTAACTAAAAAGAGCTTTCCTCCCTCATCTTTTCTCTTGTGAGTTCCACTAACTAGGTATTACATACAGGAATCATGGATAAAAGGAAGGTACTTCAACAATTTCTGTGATCTTAATGAGACTCTTATTATGGCAAAAGAAAATGGTTTCTGCAAGTCTGTTTTACCAAAAGACTATTTGGGAAGAGACAGGTTCTTAAGAGAAGCTGGCAGGAATTACAAGCATCCTTTGATTTTTTTTTTTCTGCATATGTTGATTCTCACTATAGGAAATCGCCTCTGGCTTATCTAGAAACATCTGGATACCTTGCAGGACCCTCTAGGAATGGTCTTCTCTGAAACTTAAGATACACAAAAGTGTCTGGCAAACAACCTTTCAAATGAACTTAGGCATAACAGTAGACAAATACTGTGAAGTTTTCTAATACTTCAAAGCATTACTAAGCTTTAGCTACTCCTCTCTTAGTACAAAGACAGGAAGTACACAGCATAGGCTTCTGTTTAGGAGGGTGTTAGTGGAGGATGCTTGACCCCGAGCCTTTTCTTAGATTCTGAGGTTAATATAAAAGAAACCAGTATAATGTGTTTCTGTGAGGCTTACATATCTTCAACCTGTGTTCCTCCAAAGAAAGCATGTTTAACATTTACAGTGTCAGAAAAGAGGAATTGATTCCAGCTAATGAGAGAGAGAGAGAAAGAGGGAGAGAATTAAAAGAAGGAAATAAGTGAGATATATACAGGAAAAAGTTTTGGAAGGTATTCATACTCTTACCAGAGTTTCATTGATGCATCTTAATTCTGCTCATCCTAATTCTCATTGTATCTCCAAACTGGATTTTAAATAGTTGAAAAGATTTATCACCTTTGTTGATCAACTGTCATTCATTCCTTTAAACTAAAATCCATGCAATGTTATTTTTTAGAGAAAGAAGAACACTAATGTGGTTTGGTACTCTGAAAGGGTAGTCTAATACAGAAAACTTATGCCACTCAAATTAAAGTCACACAAACACATTTGATGTCCATGAAAGTGCCAGAGTTGAGTACAGAAGTAGAATTGCATTTCTTTTGTTGTTGAATTTAATTAAAACCAAATGCTCTTATTTGCCAAAGCAGAGTTCAGTACATCTGCATTTTGATGGGCAGGCCAAAGCAGATGTTTCCTTCCCTCTAAGATCAGTGCCTCATGCATGGACTTGACAGGAAGATAGAAGTTGTTTAAGATGCTCCTTAGAGACTGCATAAAATTAATAATAAATGCTTGGTATATTTCAACAGTCTTTTTGTAAACTGGAGAAATCAACATAACATATGGTCACCAAAAAGCGATACAACTGTGACTTATTTATGAAGCTCAGATCTCTGATGAGTCTTTTCTAGAGTAGCATTATAGAAAATGGTCTATCTTTAAGCCTAGTTAGCATTTTTCAAAGGATAATACAGAAATTCACCTTGCAACAAGGTAGGCGGGTCTTGCAGGGTGGTGGTAGTGCATGGGACTGTTTCCCATAGGATCTTGGATCTCTCATCTCTAGGTGCTGAAAGGTTAATATCTCCTGTGACTACTATAAACTAATAACTCATTTATTTTAGCAGCTGAATTTAAAATATTTATTCCTATTAGGTAGGAAGGTCCAATGCTTGACCTATATGAAGAAAAAGCAACAAATCAATGTTCCTCTTTTAGATCATAGCTGTGCCTTTGTCCAATAATGTTCCTCTTAAAGATGTTAGTAATTGATTATTTATTAACCAAGCCACCTTTCCTGCCCCTTTATCACTTCTTCAATACCTCATATTATTCCTGTTAACTCTGGCCATGGCCATGTCTGTAGTCCCATTAGAAAGCCAGGCGTCAAGAGGGTAGATGTAGAATCAAGCATCATTTGATGGACACCTCAGAATTGTTCTTACAGAGGAGGAATCAATATGATTGTCAAAATTCTTACAAGAACAAAAATGTAGGTTGGCAGGAAATGTTCATGTTTTGAGGGAGTTTTTTGCTGCTTCCAGTACTCAGAAAAGGAATGCGATAATTTCATTCAGCTCACATACAGTTGTTTTTGTAAATTTGGGGTAGTAAAACAACATAAAAACTTATTGATTCAAAGTTCTTTTTTAAACTAGGCAACGTGTCTTACAAGTATGAACAGCTCATAATTTATTCTACAAAATATGGTATTTCCCTTTTTCTACTCTATAACCTAACTTTTCAAATATCTTTTCTAACTTAATTTACATTTTACAGCATATATCTTTATTTTCCACCTGAACTCATTAAAAGGAATCAGAAAGCATAAAGACTCAGCCCTTTTTAAGCAAAGTATTTGGCTCTTCTTGGTAGAAGGCAGGCTGTTTATCTCCTGTCTTTTCAGGAGATATAAAGTGGACTACTTGTCTCACTGTTATGAAGGCAGGGCACTATCATTAGATCTGCCATTGGAATAAATTAAAGTAATGGTCCCATGCTGTCATCTCATCCCGTGCCTAGGACTTAATCTTTATGGCTTTGGATTTCTTTTCATCAGGAATAACATCTTTTACATATTACTGTTTTTTGTCCTATGACTTGCTTTCTGCCAATGGAATGTTAAAAGATGTGATGTTACAGGGGTTTCAAATGCATTCAACACAGGTTGGTTTGTCACCTTGAACTACTGGTTAGTTCAATGAAATGAGGCAGATTAGACTGAATCCAGTGCGAGTTTGGAAGCACACACTTGCACAGATCAGATCAACTAATCCCCCGTTGGTCACATATGGAGATGAGTAAATTATTATTATAATCCACCATGTTCAGAGTTATTTTGGCATGTAAGATGATTATTTTGACAACTGACTCTTGATTCTGGGACTTTTATTCTACAGTTCTTGATGCAGAAAAATAGAGATAGAGTAGAATTTATTCCATCCATAGAGATTTCATATTCAGGGGAAAGCAACAGAGTGCTAGTGAAAAGTCCAGAGTCAGTCCAGTGTACCAGTATAATTGCTCATATGAGGTTCTAGTATTCAGTTCTTACATTTTTCAGCTGACATTGTTTCAAATGAATTTATTTTCTTCTTCGCTGCGCCTGAGTCAATGTCTATGATTTTCAAGTAAGAGTCATCCCAATCATCTTTTGTTTTTCATTGGAATTACTGGACTGGGAAAAGCTAACAATGAAACTGGATGAAAGCAGGTAAAACAGAGATAGTAGTCCATGGGTCCACAGTTCCATGGGAGGTGTCAAGGGCAATTTCTCTATGCTGCAAGCAGGGTTTTCATTTTATGATTCTAGTATCACACAGAACATCTGAGCAAGGGATTAGGTGAGAAGAATGTGATTCAAGAGAAATAAATGACAAAACCCTAAAAATTGTGTTTATCACAATCTGAGAATGAATGAATTGTGCTACCCTGACATTTCTGTTCATTTTTCTAACTGTGCACACTCAGACATTCTTCTGAAGTGCCTGGAACTCCCAATTAAGAAGAGTTGAATACATCGTTAAGGGTAAATTAATATTTAATCTGATAGGCACAGATTCTCACAACACAATACTTCAACATGAAATCTAGTACCAGCTTCAATAACTTAAGGAAATTATAGAAAAAAACAAAACAAAACAAAACAAAACAAAAAAAACCCTGATGCTCAAACCCAAACTTACTTACTGCAAACCCATGCATGGTCTTTCTTTTCTCCCCTTTCTTTCCTTTTTTTTTTCTTTTTTGTTTTTTAAATTTTTTGTAGTAGTTCATCTTTTTGTCTGATTATTGGAAATGCTCCAGTTTTCAAATCTCAAAGTATATATAATTGAATGGCATAATAAATACCAGATTTGCCAGTATTTTATAAGGTATGTAAAAAGCATGGAGATATGTTTGTCATTATTTTCATAAACCAGAAAAAAGAGAAATTTATAAAGTTGCAAGTTTTGTGCCATGCAATCTCAGATAAATAACTTTCATTTCATTCAAGATAGAATTAAGTTTCACCATTCAAAAAAATAATGCCATTTGGTTGGCATTAATTTTGTATTTATTACAAGGCATTCTAGAAAGTGGATCATACTTTGTCATATGTGTAAAACCTCCCTTGACTAATGTATACATTTTAAGTTTATTATCTTCTGCCTTTATACAAAGTCCTTGGCAGACTATTCTTAACGCATGTATTTTAGAGACAACTGAGTCTGTTTCTTGTCACTTCTAAATGTAAATGATTTTCTTTTCCTGGTGGTTGAAAACTCTTGAAGTAAAGGCATTAGAGGGTAAATTCAGTCCATTTGTGTTTCTCCAAAGAACTAAGAATTTACATGGCACATAGCGATTTACTAAACAGTGTTCATTCTGAATTTCCAAAAGCAAATACAGATTGGCCACCCTTAAAAGACTTTCAATTCAGATGAAACACTGAGTTGCAAGAGTAAGTGTGCAAGAGAGAGGGACAGAGAGAGAGAGACGAGGAAGGGAGGGAGAGAGGGACAGAGAGAGACAGAGAGACAGAGAGACAGAGAGTCACTGGGGGACAAAGATTCACAGAGACGATAAGACTTTTCACAAAGGAAAAGAGGGCTGGAGAGATGCTCAGTGGTTAAACGTGTTTGGTGCTGGTAAGTGTGCTCTTCTGGTGATATGAAATCAATTCCCAGCACCCACGTCTTCAGGCAGTTCACAACTAATAGCAACACTGGCCTCAGGTATCTAATGCCTCATTTTGGCTTCTTTGAGCATCCATGAATGTGATATTCACTCACACAGACAAACACACACTCATACACAAATAGTAATAAGAACAAAAATAAACAAGACAAATAAGAATCTTATGGTCAAAAAATATCAAGCATATAAAAATTCGAGTAAGAAATTCAGATGTACTTACTTGTCATTAGTCTTACCACATTTTTCCTGCAAAAGCAGGAAAAGTAAGTATCCCAAAAGTAAAACAAACAAACAAACAAACAAATAAATTCACTGCTCTTCCTGCATAAAATTGTTACCATGCTGGCATATGTTTTTGCAGTTATTTTGACTATGTGTGGTGGGCTGCATATTCTCATACATATGAAGTTTTACTCTGAGACTCACAGTCCATAATCAATCGATATTACCAACCGATATTATTTATGTCAAAACTTTATTTCATATTTAATGGTCATATTGATACAGCATTCTATAGATTAAAAAAATGGTGACTTTAATTAAAATTTTCACTAGATTCCCCCCAGTCTTACTGAAATGAAGACATAGCCGTACTGCACTGCTACTGTGTAATAACAAACTAGAGGAAAAGGCTGTTAGACATGAGCATGAACTGGCATTCAGGCTGTTGCTCAGGATGAATATTTCATCACATCCACTTCTGCTCACTCTCAAAGCTCTCATATCTGTTACTCTAGCTCCATTAGTCTTGAAATTTCTGATATCTTTTTTTCAACCTGGAGCCCATCCATTTTCTATTAAGAGCTTTACAAACTGAGTAAGCCTCCACTTTGTCCAATGCCCCGCTCTGTTTAGTAAAAGTGGATTCAAATATGGGGCTCTACCTATTGAGCCCCTATCTAGCATGTAGTACATCAGAGACTCATGTTGACGTGATAGACTTATTTAAAATGCAATCTATTAAAAATTTTACAAAATATAAATGACAAGCTGTGTGACTACAAGTTACAGGTAGGGTGACATGTAGTTTTCCAACTAATTGCAAAACATCTGAGCAAATCAGTCAACATTCTTGCTGACATATATTAGGCAAATCAAAGTGGAAATGAGGTACATTTTTAAATTCAAGTATATGTGTAAATTAAATTAATCTTGAAGACACTGTTGTGATTTGAGCCATGCTATCATTTAAATGTCATTTCCAGAGTGGAAACAATTTGTGTTTAATAATAAACTATTGCTTAAATAAATTGCAACCTATAGAGGAATGCTCTGTAATTATTTTTATATGTCATAATAGCAAATTTCTATAAGTTCTATAAAAATGTTTATATTGTTAAATGGAAGTAGGCTAAAACTAAAAGTCAGTATGCTCCATTTCATTTCATGAAAATAACTTGAAAAATTCTTCACAGACATTTTTGCATAATCAATAGTATATTGCACTGTTACTAGAAATCCTATTACTTTTGTGCATGTATTTTGTAATTTCCTGTGATTCAGATTTTAATTTTTAATAAGAAAAAATCATGTTACAAAAATTGTACGATGGAATTCTAACGAGGGCATATTGAACCCTTTCTTGAGCACAGGGTTTGAGATTCTGAGGAAAGCAGGAATCATGTATTTACTTAGTGATTCATGTTATCCTAGGGGCAGCAATGTGTGTTGCCTTGGATCACAGCAAATAAAAGCACACGGAAGGCAGAGAAAGTAGTATGAAAAAATTAAGCCATTGTTGTCCTAACAGTACATTTTCTGTGTCCCCCCATTCTTCTTCCAGTGTGTTGTGGATTCTGTCTTTGCCCTGTGTAGCCGACAAATGAGTTCATTCTTACTGACACCTTTAAGGAGCCTATGCCCATCCATTTTCCCTACTGACATAACTACTGCTGCAAACACATCTCCCATGACTTCTAAAAGATCAAAGTGAGCCCTCGTACAATGCTGGGGAAGGCGGGCATGTTATACAAATAGAGAAATTTCAGCTAAAATGGGATTTCCAAGACTTTATCTTTGAGAAACAAACAAAACTCCGAACTTTTCTTTTCCAAGTGCTTTGTCCATAATTAAGATACTGCTGGAAACAGAAGTGGAGACCAGTGAGTAGCCACACTTAACATAAATCCAGGGCTCTCATTAGAGTTCAGGGTTGGGAAAGCTTTTGTGACCCAAGCCTGTGATGAGATTTGTTCCCAAATTCTATCTACCACGTGAATTGTGGTTCCCTACTGCTATCTGGCCTGCATGTATATGGAAAAGAACTGCGTTTTAGGCTGGATGTCTATTCCTCACTCTTGTGGCACCTTTTGGCATTTGTGTTCTGTGTGTACAAGTGCTTTATTGAAAGGAGAATGTACAAGTAGGTAATGTGTCATCAGCTTTGGCTATGTTATGCAGATATATGGGTTATGTAGATAAGTAAAAAATAGAATGTACACAAGGTATTTGCTCTTTTTAAAATGACACATGAAGTAAGCTTGATTTTAAGGGTAACATTTTCTGAGAGCCATGTTTTTCTTGATTCCCATGACTAAGAGATGACAAATCTGTATGGAGCTGAAAAGGTCCTTATGGGATAGATGAAGTGTTAGTGCACTTAGAAAGTTACTGATGATGCAGGTAGTGAGATTCTGCAGCTGCTGATGCCACATGCCAGCATCAGTTCACCAATATCTTCCAGTGACCACTTACTTCCTCTAAACTCCACTGGGTGTGATGAGCAGCATGTCCAGGGCCATCTATCACTCTGTTAGACTTTTTCATAGCCCCTCTGTTTCCTGACTGGGTTATTTATGTAACATTATTCCACATAGGAAAGCCCAGCTGTTAAAGTTTTAGAATCAGGAATAGGAACACATTTTTATTAGCCCTTTCATCTTGTCTACAGTGTTTTTCTTTGTTTAAATAATGACAGCAGCATGCTACCTCCTCTGCTGTAACTTTGTGTGCTTTTCGAGGGCAGAATGTTCTTTTCATAGTCCTGGAGTTCCAGAAGGAGGCTTATATCGCAGTAGATATGAATTCAGGATGCGGGACTGCCTAACCACTTGTGAGGTTGAATTCACACACTTGGGTGGGAGATGTAGCGCTAAAACAGATAGTTTTAGACTGGTGATAGCACAGGGGAGGCAAGAAATCAGTATTAGAAGATTTGAGATTAAAGTGGTCCTCTCAGGACTCTACACTGTCAGCTGGGTTAGGCAGATAATATGTTTTCACAATTGCCTTCCCTCTCCAGCTCAGGCTAGCATGGACCACAGCAGAGTGTGAAATGTGCTCAGTAAGATGAAGCAGCTTATACGTAGTTATCAGAGATCTGCAATTAATCTAATTGTGTGAGGAAACATTTGAACCTACAGTAATTCTACTTCCCCTTCGGTCCTTTCCGCCTGACTCAGGGGCCAGATGTGGTCAACCTTAAGATAAGGGTGCTGGTTTCTTTCGGTAAGGACGTCTGTGGTATGACGGCCAGAATAAGAATGAAAACAGGTTTCCCTTCATCCTTATTCATAGCTCCAATATTAAACACAGAGATTGTACTATATAAGCCCCTACAATTATGAAAGGTTAAATCCTTTGCATGACTGAAGTAGCCTTTACTGAAGTTAAAAATCTTCTATGATTGAATCTTTTTTAAAAATCTCCAACTCCCACCATTCTTTCTATCACTTATTATATTTAATTTTTTATACTGGTTTTCTATTTCTTCATTACCTTAAATCTTAAGGTCTTTCCTAGACCTTGAATATACTGCTCCTATGGTCATGATCTTTATCTGCAAGACGTCATAGCTTTTCCATCAAATTATTGGACTGGACAATACAGGGTATTCATAGAATACACGGCTCTCATTAGAGTTCAAGGTTGGGAAATTATCTTTCAGGTTCTTTTTGGTTTTTTGACACCCCCTCCACCCTGTCTTGGTCTCAACTTACACCTAGGTTCCTTGAGCAGTATTTGTTTGATTCTACTATTCTGACCTTAGCAGTACTTGGCATATGCAAGTTATCTCAAATGCAGCTGACCTAGGAATGTATAGGAAATAGTGGACTATAGCCTGTGGGTTGGTAATATGGCATCAATTTCCATTGTCTGTCCTGAACTCTGTTATTTCTGGCCTCCACAACAGATCAATGGAAGTACTTGAGGGATGATCTCAGTATAGTCACTGTTTCCTGTTACATAATAAAGATTTGAGAAGATACTTGTGATTGAAATACTGAACAATATTTCTTGCACCTATTTGTTTAGAATCACCACCATACTTTGGGTGTTGACTTATGTAGAGGCAAGAACAAGACCAATACAAGACCGGAATGTTCCCTCATAAAACCAAGTTTTCAGAAAATCTATGTAGCTTTATTATTATCTGAGTGATACATTTAATTTCATACTGCGAACTTGTTTTACAAGTCATCATGATTTTATCTTTCAAGGCTTACTATAAGTTTCACTTGTAACATATAGTTAAAAACGAAAACAAGATTTCTATCAAGTAATCAAAAAAATAAAAACCCAATACTTATTAAGTCCTTTAAAAGTGCTAACTGATGGATTCTCAGTATTTTCCTCACTTTATAATTTTCAAGTTCCAATCTTTCCATGTCATTGTAGGCCTGCAGATCAGTTTTACGATTTGGATACTACACATATATCTACGGTGCCAGCCTTATCAAACTCCTTTATTCCTGAAACATGTATTTCTTTTAAGAAGTTTAATCTTCTCACAGCACCTTTTCACTATTTAGCCTAAGGTGAGTAGTTTAGGAAGCTAGAAGAGACTGACAAAATCTAGGTTTTGAGTACTTAGCAATAAACCCTCAATCTCTACACATTTGCTTGAAGCCAGTTTCCTTGTCAAATAAAACAGTAACGTTAGTGTCTGGCTATTACCCTGCCCTTGAACATTCTCATGCCCCAGAGTATGTGTAAATAACTCATTCTAACTTCAATACTAACATCCTTACTTTTTCTTATCCCTAACCCCAATTTTGGTTTGGTGACCATGTAAACCCTCTGAATTGAAAAGATTTCCTTTCTTGTATATGTTAAGCTTAATGGTCAATTCTAAGGCCATTTTGAGTTCTTTTGAGAGAAATTTAGTAATTGTTTTTGAATCAACTGGAAGCCACAATGGCACAGTGAGAAGGTACACACCATCCCATATGACTACAATACTGCTGCCCCACTCACTGTATATTCTGAATTTAAAGCAGAGTTAAAAACAAAATCCTTGCTACTGTTAGGAAAAATGTGTCTAGGGATTTCATCTTGGGAAGACTACAGAAAGGCCATGCAAAGCAAAGAACCAGTATTCCTATAGATTTTAAAATAAGGTGTTAATCAAATTAGATGAACTGGATCCTTATGTTTTGGGTAGAAATTGATAGCTAATTGCCAAAATTTGTTTTCTATAGGCCCTCAGAGAAGATTAAGCTTGAAGAGGTTAGTCAGTAATTAACTACTGCTATTTAAATACAGAATCATAATTCAACCACCTCTGTGGATGTTCAAGACCAGATCCAAAGCAAACCAGCCAAGTCATTGTTTTTGCTTTTGCGATACTGATACTTATTTCCCACTTGTGGGGATGTAGAGATTCTGGACCGTGGGGACTGCTCAGAAGTAGGTCTCCATGGGACAGCCTGTGAAAGTTAAGAGCTTGGCCTACTCTGTAGCTCTGGCCTCCTTCTCAGCTTTCTGGTCCACCATGACTTTATAAGGCCTTGCCAAATGTTCATATGGAAACTCCAGTATGCCTACAGGGAAAAGTACCCCACAAATATCCCCTATTTGTTCCTGTCTGGTATCATGATCACAGTAACAGAAGTCATTACTTTAGATACTCAGGGTTTGGAAAGAAGCAACAAGACTGAATGAGTACTCTTAATACAAAACAATAAAAGTATCCATCCAAACTTGTCTTGGCAAGCCACATATTAATGTAGATAAGCTACTCTAGTCATAATGGCCAGCCTCTACACAACGCTTTCTTTTAATGTGACAAGACAAAACTAGGAGGCTTTTCATAATTCAACTTTTATTACATAGCAGACATATGAACTAACCAGAAACTAGGATGATTCCCTCCACTTTTAAACATGAATTATAGTTCTCTTTTCTCCAAAAGGTACTGGAATATGGCATTTCAGATTATTTAGGAACTAGTTTAGGGCAAAGTGAAAGCAATATGAAAGTATTTCTCAGAAACTAGTCATGAATCCTCAGTGAAGGTAACAAGGGTGATTGCCAGCACCACTTTGAGAACATTTATTATTACTAGATGATACTAAAGGAAGAGAAGCTTGGCCCTTAAGAATTTCCCATTCATGTTTTCAGATTATAAAGGATGGAGTAACTTTTCAAAGGCTTTTGTAAAGGTTAAGTTCTTGAGTAACTGGAAATATTTTTTGTATATCCAGGAAATGTAAACAGTGCACTTTCAGGGTGGGTGTTTGCTTTAACAGCTGAGACTTCTTTTAGTAGATGTAATATGGGATTTTACAAGTTTCTGAAAACACTGCCTTCACTGGATAGTTGCTTCTCCAATGTTTACAGAAGTCTCAGGAAAATCTACTATTATATTTCTCTGTCAACCTTGCTTGCTCATAAACAAAGGGATATTTTATTATCCTCCTGAAAGATTTGTGAGGCAGGAGGGGAAAACCTAAATTTCTGTTTTGAGGTAGGTAAAATACACGACTCTCCAGGATATAACATCTGTCCACTTTACGTCTCACGACATACTTCACAAGTGCCACAACAAACTAAGGAACATATAATCCCTAACATACAGCTATGTTTTTGGAAAACACAGTCAAGTTCAGTTTATTCCATGCTCTTGAAGAAGTTCTGGCCTCAATGAATCATTACCCTTCTTTTTCTTTTCTAGAACTCTGGAATTATCTCAACAAGTATTAGCACCTTATACGTCATATACATTAATCTCATCTTTCTTGTACATTATGAATACAGAAAAACTACTCATCTATTTTCAATGGTCACATGCCATATGGATTGTGTAAATGTTTCCTGAAAGAAATACATACTATTTACAGCGTTAAATATTTTTCACAAATGGAGGCAAAGATTTGTTTGACTCTGTAAACTTGGAAAAGTCAATTCATGGAAATCTGTATCATTCTAAGGTATGAGACTAATATTATGAAGAGAAAGGAACTTATAAATTTATACATATTCTTACACCTTAAATTGATGCATATAAGGTAGTTTCTGGCATAGATAAAAAAAAAAAAAACCAAAAAAAACCCCAAAAAAACCTATCAGCAAGACACTGGACTGGAGTTTAAACTTTATAAACCTCATGTAGCCTTTTGACCATCTTGCAAGACTACCTAGAAACAAGACATGTCTCTGCCCTGTCAATGACACAGATGAAACTAATCAGGCACCAAACACCAACACATGGACAAGCACGCACACGAACACACACACACACACACACACACACACAAACACACAAATCCTGAGACATGAAATTGAAGATTCTAGAGCCAGCATGGTAGCTAGGGAGGATATCTGGACCTTGTCAGCTCCAAGTCTCTGTGCAGACAAAAGCTGCTTGGAGTGCTTTACTGCTCCACCACATCACACCAACATACAGGGAGCTACATATTCGGTGGGCTTCACACCTCCTACAGGACCTTGTGGCTTAGAAAACAGGAGTCAGTGTTTGCACATCATAAATGCTAATTGCTTTCCTTTATAAGATCCTGTATCTTTGCATCTTTCCTACCCTTCCATAGAGCCTGTACTTTAAAAGATCAGGATGGTGGGGGTTAGAAATAACTGGCCTGGCTGCTCAGCATCTACATATGGTTAGAAGTTTTGTATATTACCATGGATGTTTCTTGATGACTTCCTCTAACTTCCATCTACATTATCTATTAGATTAGATTCTTTATTCTCTCCCCTTTTCTATGACATATGTGCCAAGTCAGGAAACATGTTGACAACACTTCTGAAAAATTCAGTTGGTAGCAGAGATGAACAGATGGGCACCCAGATATCAGATGCTGAAAGGTGACTTCCTGTGCACAAATATGCTGACAAGGGAGTCCTACTTTGGGGATACCCTGAAAATCCTTAACCTTCACCAAAGGTAAAGTTCAGAGTAGAATAATTATCATAACCTGATTTCCTGTCCAAAGTTAAGACAAGTAGACTAGCTTCAGACATTCCAAAGATCTTTTTGAAAACAAACAGGCAATCCCAAGAAAATACAGAGTAAGCTTTCCTAGATGCTACTCTATAGACTATAGTCCAAACAGCTTAGAGCCGTCTTTAAGAGCTGGTCATCTAGCTAGCTTTGATGGCCGTTTGGACTACAGAGTAATGTACTGCTTTAAGGAAAGGCTTCAAGTTCAATGCTTTGTTTTTATAGAAATTTCATTTCTAAGAAAAAGCTTCTATTTTACTTATAAAAGAACAGTCAAAACCATAATAAATGCTATGCATTTTCAGGTAGGACTTAACTTCTCCGAGCTTTGGGATAGTAATGGATTTCCAGCTGAACCTGAAGAAATGTTGAATACAAACTTCTGAGTGCCCTTTGATATCTATCTTCATTCCCAGTCTATTCACATCCATAAGAAAAACTGCTCAAATTCTTGCTTTAATGTCAAAACTGAAGGATACTTAGAGCATAGTATGCAGACTAAGCAGATATGGTATGCTGCAGTAAAAAGACAACAAAAACCACATTTGGGGTAACTGAGATGAATGTTCTATTTGGAAGACTTAACACTAAAGAACAACAACAACAAAAAATGTAAGGATGGCAGCTATCTCTTTCACCAAATTTGACTAGAAGCCCCACATTTTATGCTAATTAAAGAAATACAGAGTTTTGTTTAAAATATTTTAAACACCTGTAATAAACTACAGATTTTCCCCAAGAATAGAGGTGCTCTGGTTAGCAATGAAAATGGTTTAAATATGAATGCAATCCATAAGAACAGTAACAACAACAAAAATAGAACAATTTTTCTCAATAAAAATAGGTCAGTTGCTAGAAGGTCTCATTCTATGAAGACATCAATTTCAATCCCTAGTGAAAGGAGTCTGTAAAACTTGCCACTGTGTTTCCACTTCATGCTTCAGGACCTTACGAAAAGCAGCCCCGACAAAACAGAATGACGTTTGCAGAGTATAATTCTGCAGTGACAGAACTGAGGTTGATCGCTACAATAACATTCCTGTGTTTTAAACTGTCACACCTTAATTATTTACATTGCTCATTGGTCCAATAGCATAAAAATAGAGAACAGCATCTTGAAATTTATCTCATTCCATGTTCAGAGATAAATGGCTTAACCATTCTTCCCATTATTTTCTGGAGGCAAGTCCTTGTTTCCACAGTCCGATGGCATTCCCATGCTGGTAGTTTCCAAAGCTACTGTATGAAGAGGATGCTGAAGGCCATCACTATACAGCATATGGCCACATAAGGACTCTTGCGTTCACCTGTTGAAAAAAGGAAGATATTCATCTGGGTTGAATGAAGACTAATATGGCTAAGATAAGGCTGCTACTACAAGAAAAGGGAAAAGAAGGAACTAGAGGCAACGTAAAGAAAATTTAGTATGAACTGCTGAATAAAGTGCACTAAAACCGTAGCCCAACACATGGCGATACACTTAAGGACTTTGAAATCAAACCAAACCCATTCTTGTCACATGTTATGTCCATACCAGCATGAAAGCACGGAGGTCAGAAGACAACTTTAGAGTGGGTTCTTTCTTTCCAACATTATATGAATTTTAGATTTTGAACTCAGGTTATCAGGCAAGTACATCTTCCTGCTGAGCCTTCTTGGTGGCCCATCGTAAGACTTTATTATTATTATTGTAATTTTACTTGGTAGTTTGCAAGCATAAACTATATAGATAACAATGTCATGTCTCAATGTAAAAAAGATGGATCTGGCTAGCTGCTAAACCCAATTTATTTCTGAGACTTGTACCTGAAAGTACCAATGCTGTCCCCTATAAACTATAGGAGAGAGCCATAGAAATGCTCTCTTGCAGCACAGATAAAGGATAGTTCTTATCTTGAAAAAAGAGAATTTTTACCTATATAAAGGAATTTAAAACACAGCATTCAGCAATACCTCCTTTCCATCATGGCAGTAGTTCATGACACTTATGTTCAAAGCACAGATATAGGAAAATAAACAAGATAGCCAAAACTACCCCATTAAAAAAACATAGGCATTAGCTCTCCATTCTCCTTTCCCCCCAAAAACAACTACTTTTAATACAGGTATGGTACAGAGTCTTTTATAGTCAAACATCCCTATCAAAACTGACGAGGTTTCATCAATTGAGCATCCCTCAAAAATTCAAAATTCTCTGAAGCCTAAAATATTTTGAGCGTCATCTCCACACTCAAGTTTCTGAAATCTCAGTATTTCAATAAATTAAAAAGACAAAAGTAGAAATTAAACACAATGACTTCTATAATGAATTAAGTCCAACTCTTTTAAGTGCCTGAATTTGAGGTTTTCCTGATCTATATCTGATGTCTGCTTGTGAAAATGTCTTGCCAGTATACAGAACCTGTAGGGGAATTCAGCTCATTTTAATTCTTGTTTCTTTAGTAGCTGTAAGCTGCACTAAATCAGAGGGTACCAGGCATAAGGAAGGACGGAAGGACTGAAGGAAGGAAGGAAGGAAGGAAGGAAGGAAGGAAGGAAGGAAAGAAAAAAGGAAGGAAGGAGCATGCACACATTAACAGCTGAGTACATCTGGGTCCTTTGTAAGCCTAAGAGCCATGGCTTTGACTAGCCTCACTTAGGTTTTCCCAGGCTGACTAAATTTCACTTCCCTAAAACTAAGCTCCTTATTTCACCTTAGGTGTTTACTTACCTATCATTTGTAACTGACCCTGTCTTCCCTCATTAACTAAAATTCTCAAGGTTATTCTCACTGTTACCTCTTCACTGAGCCCACACTGATATATTACTCTATATATTTATCTGTCTGTTCAATGCCAAAAATCAAGAAATTATCACGTAATATTAAAGAAGCAGATATTTGCCAAGGCATGTTTTTTGTTTTTGCCTGTAATCCCATCACCCTATCAATGTGGTTCACAGTACTGAGACCTGTCTTCAAATCTAAACCAAAAAAGAAATAAAGAAACAAAACAAACAACAGAAGTCCTAAGTAAAGCCATACTAAAACAAAATAAAAAACGATGTGGTGTTCAGACGTTTTATTTTTATTACCTTTGCCCTCTTCCCCCTCCTCCTCTAATAAAACAAACATTTAATAGAATGTTGTCTATTAAGGGAGGATCTACTACATGGAAAAGGTTTTAGAGTAACACTATTCCAACTGAAAATAAAAAGATCATTTAAAATCAGAACACACGGAGAGTTCCAAGACAGCAGCAGCCAGTGTGCATGGTACCTGAGGAGCAGAGAGTCTGACACTCTGAAGCTGGCTAAGTGTAGCAGCTGGATCCAGAGCATCGACCTTCCCAGGACTAGAGGAGACATTCCCTGAGCTTGAGGCTCGAAAGGATCCAAACCCCCAAGGCTGTGTCTTGGATCGGGGAATAACAAACTGTGAACCCCAGGCATTTTCTTCACACCCCAGCCAGTGGAGAACTCCAGGTGAAAGGACCCTCTGCTCTAGCAGTCAGACATTGGATCTGTCCTGTTCCCCTGAGGGCGGCTTCAGGTTTCCTGGGACATTTGGTGCCTATCAGATCCTGGGCCCCAAGGCTATTTCCCTGATCGGAGACTCAGAACCGTGTACCCCAGCACTACCCACAGACATCAGCAAGTGGGGAGCATCAGGTTAGGGACCCTCCTCTCTAGCAGCTAGACATTGGATACTTCCTGCCCCTGGGTAGTGTTCCCAGCATTCAAGCCACGGTTCTGGTTCTGCTAGTCAGCCCGTGGAGACCAGGCAAACGTGAAAGGGAAAGCATACAGATCATGGATCCAGGATGGCAAATCCAGGCGAGTCTGAGTATTGGAGTCATGAAGTCTGGCATGCAGCCCAGCTACCTTCTGAGAACCCCCGAGAGACTGCCACCCATGCCCAGCCCATCTGGGAACCTGCCCACTCATGCTGCACCCACACCCAAACCTGCTCTTGCACCCCGCCCTCCATGGCAACTGCCCACTCGCTCCTGCCCACCTGCACTTGCCCTGCCCTTCAAGGCACTCATCCCAGTTCCATGCCATGACTCTCAAGACAACTGTACCAGCGACCTCCATTTCTTACCTGCACCCGAATCACTAGCACCCATTCTTGAGCCCCTGAACCGCTCTCATCTTCTTGGATACTGCTCCAGACTCCAAGGACAGGTAGACCCAGTCCAGGGACAGACAAACAAGGCTATGGATGCCTGGCTAGAAGCCAGACATCATGGCCTCACCAGAATACCTCAAAATCAATATTCTAATGCAGTTGAAACACAATAAAACTACCTTAAATCTATGATTACGTAGTTATTAGAGGCACATAAAAAGGAAACGAACAAATACAGGCCACCACAGACAGACAGGAATCCATAATCAAATAGGTGAAGGAAATGAATAAAATCACTTAAGACATGAAAATAGGACCAGAATCTATACAGAAAACACAAACTGAGAAAATTCCAGAGATGGAAAACTTAAAGAAGAGATCAGGAATTACAGAGCTACAACTGCAGAAATCGATACATTTCTCAAACAAACAAAAAAAACCCATGAAAATAGAAATGTTCCCAACACAAAACATCCAAGAAATCAAGGACACTGTGAAAAGATGAAACCTAAGAATAATAGGAATAGATGAAAAAGAAGATTCCAAGCTCCAAGGTCCAGAAAATATTTTTAAGAAAATCATAAAAGAAAAATTTCCCAACCTTAAGAAAGAGATGCCCTTAAACACACAAGAGGCCTATAGACCACCAAATAAACTAGACCAGAAGAGAAACTCCTCCCGCCACATAGTAATTAAAACACAAAATCTATAGAACAACAACAACAAAAAATTAAAAGCAGCAAGGGAAAAAGACCAAGTAACAGATAAGGGTACCTATCAGAATCACACCAGACTTCTCAACAGAGGGTATAAAAGCCAAGAAGGGCCTGGGCAGATGTCATGCAGACTCTAAGAGAGCACTGATGCCAACCCAGACTACTATATCCAGCAAAGCTTTCAATCAACATAGATGGAGAAAACAAAATATTCCATGACAAAACTAAACTTAAACAATATACAACCCAGCCCTACAGAAGATACTAGAAGGAAAACTCCAACTCAATGAGATCAACTGTACCCAAGAAAGCATAGGACAAAAATAACTTCATGACAAAAAGAAAACAAGCACACAAACACGTAATTACTACCAACTCCACAATAAAAGGAAATAACAATCAGTGGTCACTAATATCTATCAACATCAATAGATTCCCTTCAGGCTAATAGAATGGTTGTGGAAACAGGATCCACTATTCTGCTGCATTCAAAAAACAACACCACCTCTGCAACAAAGATAGATACTACCTCAGAGTAAAGGGCTGGAAAAAGGTTGTCCAAGCAAACTGAACCAAGAAGCAAGCTGGAGTCACTATCCTAGTATCGAATAAAATAGACTTTTAACCAAAATTAATCAAAAGAGACAGAGGGGACCTCATTCTCATCAAAGGACAAATCCACCATGAGGACATCACAATATTGAACATGTATGTCCCAAATACAAGAGATCTTGAATTTGTAAAAGATACATTGTTAAAACAGAAATCACATATTCCCAACACATTAATAGTGGGAGACTTCAAAACCATACTTTCACCTAGGGACATATCATGAAGACAGAAGCTAAATAGAGAAATAAAGACACTTACAGATGTCTTAAATCAAATACACCTAATAGATGTCTACAGAACCTTTCACCCAAACACAAAAGAATATACCTTCTTTTCAGCACCTCATGGAACTGTCTCCAAAACTGACCATATAGTCAGGCATAAAGCAAGCCTCAACAAATACAAGAACATTGAAATAATACTTGTATCATATCAGATCATTATGCCCAAAAACTACACCATAACAGAAATAACAACAAGCCTACACAGGCAAGGAAACTGAACAACTCTCTCCTCAAGGACAGCTGGATCAGGAAAGAAATAAAGAAATTAAAGCCTTCTTAGAATTCAATGAAAATGAAGGCACAATATACCCAAACTTATGTGACACAATGAAAGCAGTGCTAAGAGGAAAGTTCATAGCAGTAAGAGCCTTCATAAAGATCTTGGAGACATCTTATACAAGCAACTTACTGGCACACCTGAAAGGTTTAAAAAAAAAAAAAAAAAAAAAAAGGAGACACACCCAAGAGGAGTATATGGCCGGAAATAATGAAATGCAAGCTGAAATAAATAAATTGGAAACAAAGAAAACAATTTAAAAAATCCAACAGCTGGTTCTTTGAGAAAAATCAACAAGATAGACAATCCCTTGGCCAAACAAACTAAAAGGCAGAGAGACCCTATCCAAATCAACAAAATCAGAAATGAAATGAGGAATAAAAGGACAGATAGTGAGGCCATCCAAAGAATCATTAGGTCTTACTTCAAAGCTTACATACTACAAAATTTGAAAATCTAAATGAAATGAACAATTTTCTTGATAGATCCCAGTTACCAAATTTGAATCAAGATCAGGTAAATAAATTAAATAGTCCTATATCCACTAAGGAAATAGAAACAGTCATCAAAAGTCTCCCATCCAAAAACAGCTCAGGGTCATATGGTTTCAGTGCAAAATTCTACCAGTCTGTCAAAGAAGAGGTAACTCCAATACTCTCTCGAAACTATTCCACAAAACAGAAACAGAAGGGACATTACCAAACTCATTCCATGAGGCCACATTCATCTTGATACCTAAACTGCAGAAAGACTCAACAAAGAAAGACAGTATCACATCAAACTCTCTGATGAACGTTGGTGCAAAATACTCAATAAAATAGTTGCAAACTGAAACCAAGAACACATAAAAGCTACCATCCACCATGGCCAAGTAGGCTTCATTCCATTGCATGCAGAGGTGGTTCAATATATGGACATCCATCAATGTAATCCACCACATAACCAAACTGAAGGAGAAAAACCTGGTCATCTCCTTAGATGCTGAAAAAGCATTTGATAAAATTCAACACCCATTCATGTTTAAGGTCTTAAAGAGATAAGGGAAATAAGGCACATACCTTAACATAGTAAAGGCAATATGTAGCAAGCGTATAGCCAACATTAAACTAAAATGAGAGAAACTTAAATCAATCCCACTGAAATCAAGGACAAGGCAAGGCTGCCTATCTCTTTTTATCTTCTCAACATAGTACTGAAAGTCCTAGCTAGATGAAGACAAATAAAGAAGACCAAGGGGATGGAAATCAAAAAGGAAGAAGTCAAAGTTTCACTATTCCCAGATGATATATATATATATATATATATATATATGAGCGACTCCAAAGATTCTACCAGAGAACTCCTACAACTGATAAACACCTTCAAAAAGTGGCTGGATACAAAGTTAATTCAAAAGAATCAGCAGTCCTTCTATATTCAAAAGACAAATGTGCTGAGAAAGAATTCAGGGAAACACCCTTCACAATGGCCACAAATAACATAGAGCACCTTGGTGTAAAGATAACTAAGCAAGTAAAAGAAGTATCTGAAAAAAAACTTTAAGTCTCTGAAGAAAGAAACTGAAGAAGATATCAAAAGATGGAAAGATCTCCCATGCTCATGGCCTGGCAGAATTAACATAGTAAAAGTAGCCATTTTACCAAAAATAATCTACAGATTCAATGCAATTCCCATCAAAATACCAACATAATTCTTTACAGACCTTGAAAGAACAATTCTCAGCTTCATATGGAAAAACAAAATACCCCCAGAATTGCTAAAACAATCCTGTACAATAAAAGATCTTTGGGACGTATCTCCATCTCCGATCTCAAGCTGTACTACAGAACAAAAATACTAAAAACTGCATGAAAACTGGCATAGAAACAGACTAGTGGATCAACAGAATTGAATTGAAGACCCAGAAATAAATTCATACACCTATGGACAACTGATTAATTACAAAGAAGTCAAAACTATACAATGGAAAAAAGACAGCATCTACAACAACTGGTGCTGGTCTAACTGGATGTCTACAGGTAGAAAGATGCAAATAGATCCATACTTATGACCTTGCACAAAACTAAAGTGAAAGTGAATCAAAGACCTCAACATAAAAACAGACACACTAAACCTGTTAGAAGAAAAAGAGGGGAAGAGCCTTGAATGCATTCGTACAGGACACAACTTCCTGAACAGAACAACAACAGAACAACAATCAAACAATGGGACCTCATGAAACTGAAAAGCTTCTGTAAAGCAAAGGTCACTGTCAACAGAACAAAATGACAGCATACAAACTAGGAAAAGATCTTCAACAACACCTATATCTGACAAAGGGCTAATATGCAGAATATATAAGAACTCAAGTAATTGAACACTAGCAAACTAACTAATGCAATTAAAAAGTGGGGCACAGAACTAAACAGAGAATTCTCAACAGAGGAATATCAAAAGTCAGAGAAAGACTTAAAAAAATGCTCAACGCCCTTAGTCATCAGGGAAATGCAAATCAAAATGATCCTGAGATTCATCAAAAGAGCTAAGATAAAAAACTCAAGGAATCATACATGCTGGAGAGAATCTGGAGAAAGGGGATTCCTCTTCCGTTACTGGTGGGAATGTAAACTTGTATAACTACTTTGGAAATCATTCTGGTGCTTTCCCAGAAAATTGGGAATAGTGCTACCTCGAGATCCAGTTATACCACTCCTGGGCATATATGCAAAAGATGCTCAAGTCTACAACAAGAACATTTGCTTAACCATGTTTTTAACAGCTTTATTCATTATAGTCAGAATCTGGAAATAACCTAGATGTCCCTCAACTGAAGAATGGATACAGAAATTGTGGTACATTTATACAATGGGATATCAGTAAGCTCTTAAAAACAAGCAAATTTGCTATGAACACAGTTGAGCAAATGTGTGGGTTTGTCTATGTGGGTTGTTGATAAACTAGCTAAAAAGGCAGATATTTTTTACATTATGAATGTTAACTGTATTTTAACAGAGTAAAGTAGTTTCACAGAAATTCAAGGCTAGTAAAAATATTAAAATATAAAAATATTAATTATGTGTATGTCATACAAATAATTCTAAAGAGGACAACAGATTTCACTTTCAGTATAAGTAAAAATGCTACAAAGTATTTTTTAATTAGACATGTTAAAAAGATATAAACTATCATTAAAAAATACTTGTACTTTTGAATTGTAGTTCATGTAGTCACCAATCACTCTGAACTTATGTAAAGAGTGTCAAATGTGAGGATAGAATAAGAATTTACCCTGCTATACCAGAATCATACTTAAAATACAAACAATCTTCGTAGTTCTAATAGATATGAAACACATCCTTCGTTATTAAAACAGTATACATGAGGGCTGGGAGATGACTCAGTGGGTAAGGAGGTCACCAGGTCCAAGTTTCCTCTCTGGAACCCACTTGTTGGAAGAAAAGGAGTAAGTATTACAACCTGTGCTTTTAATTTCACATGTACATGTGGCATGTGCACCTCAACGTTATGCAAAATTAAAAATTTACAAAACTAGCAAATACTTTAAAATTCTGATTTATAAATTAACAAAATAGCACACATGATCCAGAAGAGCATGGTCTAAACATATACTATAAATACTGTCTAAATTTGCCACAGGTCCAGAAATACATGGGATCTGATACCTGATTTCAATCATTTTTCTTTTTTCCATCTCTCTGTTAATAAAATATTATGAAGTCCCCCATTAAGTAGCAGAAAGAAAACAATTGGTAGAATTCTGTAAACTCTTGGACAATAGACTCCTACACGTGGAAAATAGACATTTGATTGCCATGAGTATAACATAAGTGGCCAATAGTTTATAGTTTAAGAAATGGACGGGGATTAGACACTTACCAATTCGAGCACACTTCCAAAATATTCCCAATAGTCTGCACAGCATAAGAAAAGAACAAAATCAATTACTGATTACTGAGAAAGTCAATTATTACCATTAACATCACAGAGCACATTAATTCTACATACTAGATTTCAAACTGTGGTCTTTGTTGCACATCTGAGATCTACTTGTCAGACATTGAGCCTCCACTTATGAAAATAGGCCAGGACATACTATGAACCATTTCTAAACAGAAGTTTCCAGTAACTGGAATATGTGTATCATATTAGAATTAGGGTAACTTAATGCAAGAGTGGCTAAAGTTTATCTAAGTAAATTATTTAACTTCAAGTTCCTTGACACTCTCAAACAGGAAATGTAACACATCAACTTACATATTAATTTTTAGAAAACAATAAATGAGATAGTTTTTAGATGAGTTTTGTAATATAATAGAAGATTTATTTCTTACAGAATATAGCTGTGTTTAATTAATCTATAGTTGTGCACTCTTGGGGCAGACTTAACCTGTGCTACTCAATAAGAAAATATAAATAAATGTGCATCTACAGTTTTAACATAATGAAAATTATTAGTTTAAGAGAAGCTAAGCATATGAGTTTCCTAAGTATGAATGACACATATTCTAAGAATAACAATTAAAATGAACTTGTTCTTTTTAATTCCATGAATAAAAAATTATAAATTAAATACATACACATAAATGGACATATTTCTTTGGAATGCAAAAAATACAAAAGCTTTGGCAAAAATCAAATGAGCCATGGACAGAAAAATTAAAAAAAAAAAAATCTCAGCATAGATACTATTTTGGTGGTTTGAAATATTGTATGTATTTGTAACTATGCTTATATATTTTTATAATTATGTTTTAACATAGAGTATTAATTACAACAAATCAATCTTACTTATATTAGGACTGGCTTAATAAACTTACAGAAATTAAATTTCAGGGATATTTATGTACTTTTTTCCTTCAAAGAAATAGATTGCAAATGAATCACTATATGTGAAGAGAAAGCTAATCCAATTCTAAAAGTAATCTAAGTCACTAATAAGGCCAGATTATTGTGTTTAACTCAGCCTACTTATTGTTGCGTGGTTGTGAGGAGGCTCTTTATCTGCTTAATAACAGCATCAATGGTCAGAGGACTTTCTGAGGAATAAATGAATGATGGGCTAAGAAATGTCAGGTGGTGCTCAGAATTTGCTTACTCTTCACCAGAGTCGAAAGCTGATGTCACCCAGCAGAGCCATGCATGTTCGAGTGTAGGCACTTAGGGTCCTAATAAACACTAATGATGGAAAGCTGTCCAGGAGAGTGAGCTGAAGGACACACAGCAAGATAGCTGAAGCTCTGTCATGGGAAACTCAGGACTCAACAGTCCCAAGATTAGGATTTCCTGGTCTTCCTGGGTGAAATACCAAGTTGTCTTTGAATTCTAACCTGGACTTAGTTCAGGACCGTCAGGTATCATGAATTGTTTGAATGAACTTCTGAAGACACACATCTGTGACATCTAGCATGCTAGTTATTTTTTAAAAAAGGAACAATGTGAGTTGCTAAAAACCACACAATTTGGTGCTTAATTTCTATGGCCTGAGTGTATATGCATCTGGTGAAGGGACTATTTATTAGCTTAGGAAAAAGGGAAGAAGCAATTTTTCAGTAATGCCCATGCTCCATCATTTGAATCAGATGAAAATTCATTTTAATTTAAATAGTGATGTCATCAAAAATGCCTCACACGAAATATCTAGGGATCTCCACCTAAGCCTGTGCATACAATAATAAACTTATTTAAGTCTCAGAGATGTTAAGGAAAGAAAATCTAAAAGTTACCTTAATAGAGAAGTAGCTCTTATCTATAATCAAATAAAATTGTTTCCAATCACATGGACGACTGCATTAACTTATATTTGGAAATGTAAAAGCAGGAGAGACCTTGAGGGCCTTTAATGTAGGAGAATTATACTACTATCCAACCTGTACTGTAAGGTTGGTAGCCCTGAAAACTCCTCAGGTAATGTAGCATGCTATGGACACATTCCTACTCCCAAAGAAAGGAGGGGCAGACATGTCCACATGCAACTTTCCTGTCAATGAAAAATTTCATGATCGCACTAGAGAAGTGAAAAAATGCAACTGTAATTTTAATAGTGATAATTCTCTTAATGATAAACTCCTACCTTATTAGATCTTACATACTGTATTACAAATAACTGATCAACGAGAATAAAATGGAAAAAAAAATCATGTACACTAGAAGCTCAGAGAAGAAGGTAAGATGGGGATAACCCTGTCTACAAAGTTAAGAGTGCACTCTTAGAACAGCTGATGGAGAATTAACATGTATCACCTGTGTTCAGAGAAACCCTTCATCTCCTTTTACTTAGTAGGTGAAATTTCAGTCACACCAGATCATTAAGATAATGCAAATATATTTTAGAGCTTTAAAACATAAAGAAAATGTAAAAAGTTACTGAAAACTAAGTTATAATAGAATTAAACCATTCATTGACTTCCATAGTAATTTACATTCGATGCTGGTGAATGCTGACCTGACTGATTATCATTAGTAACATACCCAGTTTTATTTCTGTCCAGGAGGCTGGGTGCCAGGGATCGGATATAAGCACACGTACATATAAGCAGCAAGATTACAGTCAACAGACTCTGAAAATTGAAAATGGCAGACTATGGAGAGAAAAAAAACAAAACAAATTAATATCACAAGAAAATTTCCTATGCAAAAAAAAGCCAGACAATTCCACATTACAGGAAAACAGGATGTTGTACAACATGCAAACCAGTATCACGAAGTCTCTAAAGGTACACTTTCTTCCATTCAAGAATGCAGGATACAGCAGAAAATATAAATACACAAACTAGAATATATACATTCAAAAACAACATCCGAGCAATGTGGACTCAGTATACAATTAGCAGATTTTAAAGGTGTGCACAATACTAGACAGAAAACAGTGTAGTCTCCATATACTGCCAGTGGCTGGCCCTGTGACCCCAGTGGAATTACTGGCTTCTTAGTCTCCACTTGGTATTTACAAAACTGGGCAGAGCCAGGGAGAAAGATTAAATACTGACTAAAGTTTCTTTCAAGCAAACTTACTGCCTGGGACAAGCATGTTTTAAAATGATGAGATCATGTTCCAAGTTCTGACAACTAAGATTATTAGACAATGGTGAAAGAAAAGCACCTGCTTTTTCTTTCCACTGTTATTCACTATGCAACAGTTCACTCTATTCTAAATGTTAAAACAGGAATCCTAAGAATTACATATTTAAATAGGCCAACAGGGACTCATAGGCATCAAGTTTAAATACCTAAAGTTTGGCTCATTCTATTCAGTATTCAGGTTTTCTTCAAGACCAACAAGTGCTCTTAACTGCTGAGCCCACTCTCTAATTCTCAGCTCAGCTCTGTCAGAGTCTCCTGGAATCCACCTGATCCCCTCTCTATTTCAGTCATGTTTTTTTTTTTAAACTGCCTAGACTACTCCTGAACTAGAGATCCTTCTGCATTTGCCTTTCAAGTGCTGAGACTGTAGGTGCACACCCATGCTTTCCCGTAGGAATCTCATCTCTTGTGTCTCCCACAGCAATTGACAAAGCACAAACACCATACTGTCAGACTGTCTCTAATACTTGGCAATGTGTTTGAAGCATAGTACAAATCCAAAGAAGACAGATTTCACTCAACATCATGGTATATGGATAAAAACTCTTCCATTATAAGTTGGCGCAGAAAATACATCAATTCCACTCGGCAATCAACAGAATGTCTGCTTAGGAAATTCGGAAGCACTCTCACCTGATTTCTTAAAAACTAGAAGGAACATGTCATAATTATTTTTCAAAGGAAAAACTGCTACTTGTAAATGGGATTTACATGAAAACCTCTGAGGTAGTAGGAAAAACATTATAAACTTTAAGGGAATTAAGAGATGAGGGGAATACATAAGCAACACACACATCAATAAGCTTCAGAACTTCATTATTAACCAAATGAAAGACAAAACAGAAAATAAGACTATTAACATAGAACTAGATAAAACCTTCAGATTTCTAAGCTTAAAAAGAAATGTACTACATTAGGATCAAGGAAAAAAATCTTAGACGACAAAACCCAAACAATCAATCACTTTAATACACACAGAAGACCACTTCCTAGAATTAGGACAGACTGATAAAAGTTCTTATTAAAATTATTCTTTCTATATATTTTTATAAATACAACATTACAGAAAAACAAGAGTACGGACTGCACATTACTTACCAATAGTTTGTGTGCGTGTGTGTGTGTGTGAATGCTTATGTACTTTGCACGTGCATGAATGTGTGGAGGCCAGAGGTTGGAATTTGGCGTCTTCTGCCACTCTTCGCCTTCATTTTTTTTTTTTTTTTAAACACTCAGGCTCATTTTTTTCTTCCATTTATTTACTTAATCATTTTACAGCCTGACCACAGGCCTCTTCCCTTCTTCTCAGAGAGGGGGAGGATGCCAAGGAGTACCAACCCACCCTGGCTAGTAAGTCGCAGTAGGATTAAGTGTACCCTCTTCCATTGAGGCCAGACAAGGCAGCCCAGCTAGGCGAAAGGGATCCAAAGGCAGGCAACAGAGTCAGAGACAGGTTCTACTCATTGTTAGGGAACCCACCTGAAGACCAAGCTGCATAGCTGCTACATATGTGTAGGGGTCTAGGTCCAGCCCATGCATGCTCTTTGGTTGGTGGTTCAGCTTCCCTGAGACCCCATGGGCACAGGTTAGTCTACTCTGTGGGTCTTTTTTCACCTTCATTTTGAAGGCATGGTTTCTTAAGAAACTTAGGCCTTGCTGATTCAGCTAAACTGGCTGGACATTGCTTAAACTGTTTGGTAAGCAATCTATGAACTGAGGCATTTCCTTACCTCCAAATACTATTATCATTAGTGACAAAAATGCTTACACATGAATTGTAATGTGTTGGGCCAAGGATGCAAGATCTCAAGGCTAGCATAGAGAAGTTTTGTAAACACTGATGCAAAAGTGATAAAACAAAGATGACTGTGAATGGGTTTTTTAAGTTTTATACTCTGAAAATGAAAAAGACTATTTCCCCACCCAAGACAGGGTTTCACTGTATAGCCCTGACTACCTTATAAGTCACTGTATAGACCAAGCTTTGAACTTATGGAGATCTGGCTGCCTCTGCCTCCAAGTGCACCACCACAGTATTAATGTTTTTTAAAACATTCGTAATACTTGCTTTCCTAGGTAGAGTCTTTTCACTTACATAGCAAAGGTGATATTTAATATGGATTTTACTTAAATTGGGTTTTAAGTTTGCATCTGTGAAGGCAAGTGATTACTGATGAATCCTAAATAGAAAACAAGGCCAGAGGGTTGTCTTTCACAGATCATGTTGAACATGCACATGAATATACTGTTTGTATTTCCTCTAGACAAAAACCAAGATGGGTATTTAGACTAGACTCTGGGAAATGAAGTTAAATATCAAGGATTTAAAAAGTTAGGTTGTACAAATCTTTCATTATTAGGAGTTTAAAACCAACAACAATCACTGACTGACCTTCACCTATTCTTTCACCCTATTATCTTATTCTGTAACATAGTTGTTATTATCTTTGTGTTACAGATGACACATAGCAATTATCTTCCACTTAGAAAAAAAATGGATATTTTCAAAACTAAACAGTAATATATTGTAGCACCTGCAAGAGACAGTTTGGAAACCTGGGGACAAAGACAAGTTTTCAAAAGGAAAAGTTTTAAAAAGAAAGCAAATACTCAATTGACAAATGACTTCACTTAAAAGGGCCAAGAATATGGTAGAAAAGCAAAATGACGGCAGCAGAGGTTTTAAGAATGTTAGGAAGGAACAGACTTATATAAAGCAAAGGATTAGTTTATTATCTTCTTAATAGGAGATCTAAATTAAGGATTTTATTACCTATTTCCCTTTCCTCCCTGAATGCCTTTAAAAACATGCTTAGTGGTAAAACACCCAAGATGGTTTTTCACTGTGTGTGTGTGTAGGGGAAAGTAGAGTTGTCTGTGAAATGCTAAGTATACAAAGGCTCATTTTTCCCTCTTTTTATCTTCCTGTATTTGAAGTTTCTCATAACAAAAGGTAATACAACACTTACTACCAAGCCGACTATCTGTGGAATGCATACACACACATATTTGTGTGTGTACAATCATTTACAAATGAAGGCTGTTAATATGTACAAAATATATGATATATACAACCTGGTTCTGGGGTTTAAGAACTGTATTTTAAACAAATAATACTAAATGGTAAAGTCTTTCAGGTGTACTTAGACTGTGGTCAAGAGTGTTTCCTAACATTTCTGTCACCTACAACATTTCTCCTAACCCATAGCATCTACTATCTACTGATACAAACTGTAGTCTCTGGGTTAAGAGGAAAAAAAAAAAAGTGATTTCTCCCTACACAAATGTGAGTAAGGGAAGATGGAAGCTAAACAAAGAAACCATGATAAAAAAAAAAAAGATGCAATATTTATTAATAGCATCACTGAGAAAAACCATTGTAGATTAGAACACTGTGTACACTCTTTTGTTAATTATCCAAGAGAAGTCTACCAAATGTAAATTTCTTAAAGGCAGTTTGGAAAAATAAGCAAAAAGACAAAAAAAGAAATTATTATTATGTGAAAGGCTTAGCCAGCGAAGGCCCAAGGCAGTTTCTACATCGTATGCAGATTAACCACCTCCAGTATGCTCACACTTTGAAGAGCATGTGTTGCTCTAACTCATCCTAAGACATACAAATTACACATTTTCAAAAGATCTGTATAACCAAGTATGTAAACTTGCTAGGTGAAAACTAGAGATTTAGTTATTCTAGAATCTAAAGTACTAATTATAAGACATTCTGAATATAATGGGGCCACAAGTATCTGTGCGCTTGTGTGCTAATTTGCTAATTACTCACTCTGGTCTTCTCACTGTTTAAAATCCATGGGTAATGTAAGTAATTTAAATAGTGAGAGATATCAAAGAAAAATATAAAACCGTTCACTGGGCTGACCCTCTTTTCATTCTTAGAGGAATGGGTCTCAATTTTCTTAATGCTGTGACCCTTTAATATAGTTTCTCGTGTTTTGGTGGCCCCCAACCATAAAACTGTTTTCATTGCTACTTAATAAGTATAATTTTGCTACTGTTATGAATTGTAATAGACTTATCTAATATGCAGGATATAGGACATATGAACACAAAGGGGCCAAGACTCACAGGCTGAGAATCACTGCTTTAGAGTAACAATATATTTGTTATTCTTGCACATAAAGAGAATCTGGCTATTTTCCCACACATAAATACCCATTTATGGAGATTTTGATTTTAATGGGATGCTGCTGCAAGGAACTTAGAATCAACATTTCCCACAGAAGAGTTTCACTTTTCTTCTTTAAACAGCTTGAGGAAGCGTCATATTTACTGTTCTGTACTTCACCCTCACAAGCACTGTGCAACAGCTACAGGAACCATTCTTGCCCTGGTGCCAGTGCTCTTTCATGAACTGGAGGTGAAGAGATCAGTAAGATTAAAGCTTCTAGGGGAAAGCAACTTATACATCACACCCTGATTAGTCCTCATCTGAATTCTAGAAAGGCTGAACAAATCTGTATTTTCTAAAACTTCCATGACAAAATGTACACAGCTCCTATCTTTGATGAGTTGTGGAAGATAATGAATACAGAACTTATGTCCCCAAAGAAGTATTAGGCTCCAAATGGCTCCTATGCTCATAAAACTACTAAAAATTTGGGGGCTTAAACAAATACAAATTTATTACTACCTTGTATTTCTAAAGGTCTCTACCTCAGTCTGACATCTTGACAGATAAGTCACTATTCTTGTGGCCGTGATCCTACTCTTCTCATTTGTTACATTTTCTTGTGATTATATTGTCCCTCTTCCTGTCAAGATAATCTTCCAAATGAAAACTTGGATGCAAAGACTCTTGTCACATATGATTAGAAACATATTAGTGAGTGTGTGTGGGGAGGGGGGAACACACTGTTTTTTCATGGGGTGCATTCTACCGCATCTGTTTCCTATTCATCAAGAAGCATCAAATGGCATCTTCTTTAGTCAGGGCTGCCTGTGGTATCCATTGGAACAAAATACTGATTACAACTAAAAGAAACACTTATCCTTATAGGACAAGAAGCCCCTGCCTTGACCTTAGATTACTCAGAATTGGGCTCTTCCTTTTAAAACAGTGTATCAGTGGCTTCCAAATTATTTTTCTCTTAAGCTTTTTAAGTGTATCTACCAATTGCAGACATCACCAACCATAACTAACCAGAGCTTCCAACTCATGTGTTAGTGACATGAGTTAATGTGGCCAGATGAGAAGTTACTCGATAATCTTTCTGAAGTACTGTACAGTTTAGTGAAATAATGAAGGGGCCACAGCATTATTTCTAGAGTCACTACTACTGCTATATGATATGGGAGCTTGTTCTAGAATTATAAATAAAAGCAGCCTGGGCAATTGTTAACAGAACTTTTAAATGAGAAATCTTTAAAAAAAACATATTTAAACATTAGAAATATGGAGGAGGAGGACTGGGTCCAAACAACATAGAAGTACAAAAATAAATAAATAAATGAAATCACAGGGAACTACATTAATATACTAGGTACCCTTTACATAAAATGACTGGTTACTGCCTAGACTTAATCAATAGAAAGGATGCTGTTTTAGCTATTTGTTTGGCAAACTACTTTGTTACTGAGCAAATAACATGTTTTCACCCTGGCCTCTACCTTGAAAATAACAGGATGTTTTGCGAAGCTCTTTTTTTGTGTGATCTTGGACCATTTCTCCTATACAGAGAGATGGGCTAAGAAAACAAGTTTGACTGTTCCATAAACCATCCTTGTATTGATGTGTTTTGCTTTGACTATAAAAAGGAGCTGTAGAATTAACTGGGCTGCTACAGTTTTTACTGACAGCCCTCTCAAGCTGATTCCTCATGTCTTGCTTTATTTCAATCCTCATTCCCAACTCAGGTACTATTCCACTTTGCCTGCAGGCTCCAGCATGGTATTTTCATTAGTACTGGGTCCTTGAAGCTATATGCAGACTTCAGCAAAACAAAATGTTTACTTTGCTTGCTGAATAAGAGGTTCTTGGTGAATAACACTGTCTTAGAGCTTAAAATGTTCATTAAATTTGGAATTTTAAAATGAATTTTTACTGACATTAACTTCTCCAGCTTCACACAATTACACTCTATCATTAAGAGTTAAACACCAAAGACAGAAATTCACAACACTAGCATGTTAACACTTTTACTTACTAATATGGACGTGTTTGTTTTACATTAAAACTAAAGTAGTTTATTCTTTTTTCAGGGTAGAGAAGAGCACAACACCAACACCCTTAACCTAATTATGGTAAAATTTATACTACAGTGGGAAAATGGATCAACATTTTATCATTTGCAAATCTAGGTCAGGTCAGCCTTTTCCAATTAGATTTTACTTCGAAATTCATATATACTATTGTCTTTTTAAAAAAAGGAACCACAGAAATGGAAATAAATATTATTCTGAACATACAAACATATCTGATCTACACAACTGACCAAACTAAATGAACACATAACACAGGACAAGGGTCTAGTGCACATTTAGACTACTTAACACATTGGATAGATCAACATTGCTTGTCAGTTGTAATTGCTATAACTGGCCCTGTTTGAAAAGTGCACAAGGAGCACCTTATCTACTTAAATTCCACTACACAACTGGTTACAGGTCAAGCTACAGTTCAGAGTTCATACATCTCTGGCAGTGTCAGAAGCTATGTAGTCCAAAGGTAGAATTAATATTTGATTAGCCGTTTAAAGAAATTCTTCACATGATACCTTGATAAAATGACTGAGAAGATATTATGAAGAGCAAAAACCAAATCCTACTATGAAAAAAAGTACTTATCTATCAAGAAAAATAAAATGTTGGTTATTAATATTTATTATTGACTTATCTCTCTTGCTTTCTCTCCCTCTCTGTATTAGGGTAAGCCCTCCCCTTACCATGCCTGTCTCTCTCCCTTCCATCTCCATTCAATAAACCTCATTGGATTTAAAATTGGTTGTGTGCATGGCATTTTTTTATATAAATACTAACACTATGAGCAAAGTAATTCTCTAGTTATTAGGTAAATAGATAAGAAACTAATTTTCAACGTTTAGTAACAGTTCGTTAACAGCCTCCTTATGACCAAGCGTATATTATTCTGCAGTAGGTAGAAAAATAGTCTGTAATGGACAATGAAATCCTTACCCAGAGGAAAAAAATGTGCCAATAAATACTACCTCCTTTACAAGGTGTTAATCATGTTTAGGAACAAATCCCCAATTTATGCCTAAATATAAATAGTTGTTAAGAAAGCAGGAAAGTCTAGGTGAGCTTTTGACCACAGCTTTAAAGGCTGTATACTGTAGAAGATGCCTGAGGAAATTCTGGGAACTCAAACTCAGTGTTTTTTCACTATGGAATGTGGGAGGGTTGTGGGAGGTGGGGGAGTTTGAGATAACACAAACATGCTTTCCTTTGAAATATGGTTACAAATGGCTTCTAAATTCACCCACGTGGTAGTGCGGGGGTAGGCATGGCCTTTCCTATAACACTGATAAGACCTTTCACACAGTTTTTAATGATTTACCAGTAATGTCTACATTTATCTATTCCCTGGCCACAGGGGCTTTCTGTTCCTTGCCCTTAACTTTTGTTGCTGTTGCTATTTTGTGATTTACAGTTCAAGTTTTTCTTTTTTTTTTTTGAGGTCTAAATTATTAATCACTCCATTACAACATAAACTCCCACTGAGGGTGGTGGTCTGTGAAGGCTTCCCAGGCCAGAGATCACCATGAGAAAGCACATTAAGGTCCTATAAGACAGGTCCACCTTTGCAGGTAATTGACATCATTAAAAGCATTCGTTTGCAAAGGAGCATCTTTAGACCTGAAAGAGTGGTGGGTATCTCTCCATCGACTCAACAGGTAGATGGGAAGTCCTAAGGTCTAGAGTTAAGACAACCGGTAATCCATTAATCACTATTCAAAGATGCGGGTGGGGCGAGACAGGAGCACATAAATGGGGGGAAAGAAAAGGAGGAGAACGAGACTCCAGCGTCTGAGACTGTCCACAGACCTATGTAACCGACCGGCTGGCCATGCCACCGCAACTCTACTACACAGGGCAGCGAGGCGGACTCCTGGCGTGGAGTCCACCTCCCCGGGTCTTCCAGGGCTGTGGCCTGATGCTCCGGGGTGAGCAGGAGGGTTCCCTCGGCCTGTGCACCCCGGGTCCCGGGAGAGCCTCGCTAGCGCCCGGGCTCCCGCGCCCTCCCGCCGCCCGCGCGAGGCCGCGGCTCCTCCGGGGCTCCTCCGCGGCCCTGCAGCCCAGGTTCTTACCATAGCGGAGCCGGTGCTGGTGCAGCCACATCACCCTTCCGGGCCGGGGCGGAAGAGGATGCACGCCCACGGCGCTCCCGCGCCCTGCAGGCGCCCGGTTGGGCCTGCGGCGGCGCCTCCGCCCCGGCCGCGCCACGCCGACGTCGTGATAGGCTCCCAGGGTCGGAAAAGGCGGGGCTCGCGCGAAGACCCGCAAATCGCGGAAGCAGAGCGCTCCCTCATTGGGCAGACGGATTTACCGCTGGAGTTCCGCATTTTTTTCCTTTTTTTTTTTTTTTTTTTGAGGAGACCGGAAGTGGAGTCACTCAGAGGTAGGGCCCGGAAGTGGCTGCGTCCTCTTTTTATAAGCAATGCTGTTTTCTTGCGCTCTCCTCTTTGTTTCTTGCTGTATAAACCTCCTCTAGTTCTCTGATCCTTCTAAAGCTGCTCAGTGCGCGGCCTTTGCCCTGTTTGTGACACCTGAGGATTTTGTTTGTGGACCCAGGAGGATGTCAGTTTCCTAAGGTGTGCTCCTGTTGGGCCCCCTAAATCCTCTATTTCTGTCACATGTATTTTTTTCTTTTTAGTAGTGAGAGGCTCATTGGAAACATGCTGTGTGATGCACACTTGTTCAGTATGATGACCCACCATCCCCTTCCACCCGCCAATACTGGCCTTTCCAGCTTTCCCCTCCCCCATCCTTTTGCACAGTCTGCTTCTGGAACTTAGACCTAGGCCCTGAAGAGAGGGAAAGAACTCTGTGGTAGCTACTGGAAAGGAACGGTGTATTGCTCAGGGTAGTAATTGGCTAGTATAATACCATTAGGTGAGACTGTTTTACCTCTAGTTTTCTTTATGAATTTTGTAGATATGGGTAAGATGTAATTTGATGTGTTCAATTTTATATAAGTTCTTGGAATGATTCTGAAGTCATATTTTTCTCAACTCTTCCATGTGTATCAAAATTATGGAAACCCTATGTATCTAAATACTGGCTTTTTTCTTTAGGCAGTATGGCTTTCTTTTTTTATTCAGAATGTTACCTGTTCTTTAATTTATTGGCGTAGAAGATGTATAGAGAACACGAATGAAATAAACTTATGTGATATGTTGATTTATGAGTTCTATTCAGCCGAATCGTAAGAATCAAATATATATGGCAACATAGCATTTTTACTTAGTGCTATATGCGATTATGTTTATTACTGCATGGCATCCATGATTTTGTTTGAAATTATAACTACATTTTAAAAATCAGTTTAAAATAACCCATTACTATATTTGTTGGTCAAATATTCAAATTAAGGATCTGTATTCTAGTTATATCAAGAGGCTGCAGCAGAAGCGGGATGTTTCCTTGAGTATTTTAATGGGGAAATATTGAAGAGGGCAATAGGAAGGGATCACGTATATCTTCCACATGTTAAGTAGTTCATTAAAAAATCTCAAAATACTTTGTGATATACCTTACTCTTCAAGTTGAATAAACCTAATTGTTCCAAACGTAGTTATAGAAAATTTAGTTTGCAGCTCAATAAGTTTGTCTTTTATAGTAGCAAAAGTGTTGGTTGATATTATAACTGATTTATTCTTGTAAATATTGCTAAGTGCTACCTTTTGACAGTTAGCATTGTTATTTCTGTATGAGGTTATGCTTCAGTCTCTATTAAAGAGCACAGTAAGCTAAGGTTGTTAAAGATGGTAGTTGGTTTGTGGTATTTATAACAATTTCGGCCATAGTTTCTTATATACCTCAACTTCAGAGTAGTAGCAAATAACATTTGTCAATTATTGAGTTATCTATAGAAATACATAGTGTCAGAAGATAAAGCTGAATGTGTGTGTATAATATTTATTGTATTCATGTAAACTAACAAAATTAATTTAACAGACCTGTGGGGAAGCTGTATAGTTATTAGGCAAATAGAGCCCCTGATTTTAATTTTTGTAAGTGAATGATAATCAACGCTATTTTAAATCCTTTTTTCCCCCTCCCTTCTGGTAGCTCTGCTGTGATTTCTTATTCAAATCCTCTTGGGTCGTTTTCCTCCTAACAGTAAAACTTGACTGTGTTATTCATTATACAGACATTGTCTTCACTCAATCTGGAAGAGTATTTTCAGTTTTCATATCATGATACCACAGTGTTGTATATAAAATGGTATATTTATAGTTTTCTGTAAGTGCATTTAGCTTTCCTCACTGTGTGAGGATTAAATGAGTAAATACATGTAAATAATGAAAACCTGTTCAGTATACAGTATAACAGTGTGCATTGCCTTCTCCTTTTTGGAGGGATAATGTTGGATAAATGTTTGGTTTTACATATTATTCACACAATAAAAGGGTTAAAATTAATGTGGTTTACACTGTCAGATTACTTTCTCTACAGTTTCTATTTTTTTTCTTGATTTCTGATATTGATAGTGTTTGTGGTTTCTTTTTTTTAAATTTCGTATCTCACTTATTGGTACTCAAATACATAGAATTAGGTTTTATTTTTGCTTATCCTCTATGTATTTATCTGTGTATCTATCTGTCTTCTATTTAGCTCTGTCTATTTCTGTGCTTTCTCTGACTCTAAACCAAATTCATAAACTTAAGCTAGGTTGTTTTGGTCTTGATTCCTACTTTTTCTCCAGTGACATCTAGATTAAGGTGTGCAAATTTTGTTGAATGACAAATTTTATTTTATTATTGCTTTGATGTTAAGAAATTATTCCATTAATCTTTTTCCATTTCAGCCTAATTTACTTACTTTCCTCAGCAGTAACATTTCCATGTAGTTCTTTTTGTCCCAGTATTTAATGTTTGGTTGTTTTATATGTTTTCTCCAAAATAACTTCTACTCCCATACTGTACCAAGATTCTCTTCTTAATGACACAACAGTGATATCAGGATGTTGATCTTCCTCAGTAATGGGGCTGGCTTACATGTTCAAAGGTTTAGTCCATTATTGTCATGGAGAAAGGAAAGGCTGTTGCAGGTAGATATGATGATGGAGAAGGAACCAAGAGTTCTACATCTGGATTGGCAGGCAGTAGGGAGAGAGAGACACTGGGCCTGCCTTCAGCATTTGAAACCTCAAAGCCCACCCCCAGTGACACACTTCATTCAACAAGGTCACACCTCCTAATAATGCCATTCCCTGGTGACCACACATTCAAATCCTTAGCCTAAGGGGGCCATTTCTATTTAAAACCACTACAATCCCAAAATGAACACCTTTCCTCTAAAACCTGTGTTAGATATTTTCATCCTCATTGATTGCAACAATGTACAGCCAATTTCTGTAAATTAAAATTTGGAATTATTCTTCATTCTCACATTTCTTTTATATTCAGCTAGGTCCATTGTCAAATCTGCTTCACTCTGTCAATAAAACATATCTGGAATCTTCCAGTCTCTACTACCTTTCCTGTACTGATTTTCTCTTGCTTGGATTTCTCTTATATTAACCACTTTTTGTTTTTTGTTTTGTTTTGTTTTGCATTGATTACAGAATTAGCATTATTACTGGTTTTCACAGACTTGCTTTATAAAATATGTGTTAAAAATTATGTTAGGTTGTTGGATTTTAAGTGTATTTCCTTACCCTGAAGATTACATCTTAGAATAAGGACATTAATGGGAAAAAATGTGAATTCCAAGTAGAATCTGAAGTTTATTGTAATGTATCAGTATTGGTAACATGGAATTTATTAAGTTCTAACTGTCTATACCATTCTTCTATTTTAATTTTAACAGAGTCAGGGTGCTCTACCATAAGATGCTATCAGTTCAGCCTGTACAAAGTCTTTTCTAATTGAACAATATGATGCTCAGAACTGAAATCTAATCAGAGTCACTAGTGTGGAAAAGGACTATGACTTACATTGTATACCCCAAATCTAACACTCATAACTGCGTAACTATATATATGCCTTCTTACTAATGGCAAACGAGACTGAGTGACATTGGGATACAAGAGAAATGAGAATCAATATTGGGGAGAAAACTCTATACAATATCCCAAGTTGTTACTATCTACAATTGAACCATGTACAGAAAAATTTAAGAATCGTAGGCTACCAATGTTTAACAGTTTAGTCAACCAATAGCAACTCTATGAGGTGTAAATAGCATAATCTGTTATAACAGCACATGAATACTTAAATTCTTAGTTGAGTAATTACATACTTATCTTTCAGGTACCATATTCCTGAATAAATTTTGAACAACTTTAGGGAAAATAAGTTCTAATGCCCAAGTAAATGATTTTATTTTGTGTTCTATTGGTGATACATTTTCAAGTTGAACTGAACCATTGTACCTAAATCATAGTAAAGCCATAATCTCTTTTGCAAACGTTTCAGTTCTAGGATCTTCTGAACTATGCAGATCAAAAACCAACAAACCGACTGACCAACAACAACAACAACAAAAACCCCAATCTATCCACCCCTGCCCAAAAGTGAATATAGTGATTGGAAGATGGCTCAGTTACTGAGAGCATTTTGGCTGCAATCATAAAGATGCAAGCTCAAATCCAGCACCCACATTAATAGCAGAGCATAGTTGAGTGTCCCTATAATCCAAGCATTGTGATGTAGAGGCAGGCAGATCCTAAGTATTCTTTGGCAGCAAGTCTTGCACAAAACATCAGCTTATGCTTTAGAGAAAGACTTTATGTCAGGCAATAAGGCAGAGAGCAATAGAGAAGACACCCCAAGATCTGCTCTGGCCTTGGCATGTGTGTACTGGGCACACTCGTGTTCATGTAGCACACATACTGCACACAAAAGTAAATAGTGTGTAGTGGTTGTGTAAATTTGCCTCTGTATAAAAACTGTATGTCTCTATTTTTGAAAATTTAAAAATGTGATAAGGCTTCAAAATCTGTCATTATACTTTTGCTTTGCAATTACATTTTTTTCCTTTGGTATAAAAGTAAATTCCAACAAAATAGTGTGGGCAAGTATCTACTTACAGACTGTTAACAGCTGGTTCTATATAGTTATTTTTATTCTGAATTCCCTTTCCTTGACAAGATGGCCACTTAAGTAATTTCTTCGTTAGAAACATGAATTTATCTCCTTCTAATCTGTAAGTACAACACCTTGGCAAAGCTGCAGAATTTGAACATCTGCAGTCCAAGCAACTTGAAGAGAAGCCATAAATGACTATTAAGAGAATAAAAAGAAGCTCAAGTTCAAAATGGTATTATCAATGATACAGTGTTGTAACTAACTCGAGCTGACCTAAGCGCTGGCTTCTGCACTGCTCCTTATCAGCATCCAAAAGGGCATACAAAATGCTTTGTAAACTAATTAAAAAAGTGTCTTGTTTATTCAGAAGCAACTGTGAATGATATTTGTTCAGAGCAAGATCACATCAATTGCACACCAGCCAACAACGTATTAGTCTTCTAAGAGAGAGGCCATGTATCAAAGACACAAAGTACTAAAGATAAGCTTCTCAATTCTCAACTGTTCTGAGCTCTCAATAAAGCTACTGATGTACAAATTGGGGTGGGACCCAAGTGGTTCCACCTGCAGGCTCCTCTTAGATCCCTGGCTTTGGCTGAGGTGCTGATACTAATGTGTCCTTAGGAAACAAAGCATGGGCTCTCTTGCAGCCCTAATCAGTCAGCATCTCTGAAGAGGATTCCACTCATTTTCTCCAAGTAGCCACAGGGCAAAACACTGGCTATTTCTGTGTACAAAGTTGGGAGGAACAAAAATATGGCTGATTTGCTCTAACTGAATCTCAAGCGAAGTTTTGATTCTCTCATCTGTTTCTGTGGTTGATTCTCAGTTATTTTGTATTGATAATTAACGAGAGGGTAGTCTTAGTAAAGGGATGACTTATTAAAGAAACTAGTTAAAATATATATTATGAAGAGGCACAGATTATTTTCAGTATACAGAGTTGTCACATGTAATTGAGCTTATTAATATGTGTATTACTAAATTCTAACTACTAAAGTTGGAATGACATGCTTTACAGATTCCATCCCAATTTGAAATAAAAGTCTGAAAAAAACAATATTTCTTTTTTTGTTACATTTTTAAAAATTTTTTATATTAATCACAAGTTATTTACTTTGTATCCCAGCCATAGCCCCCTCCCTCATTCCCTTCCAATCCCACCCTCCCTCTAAAACAATATTTCTTTAAAATACAATTAGCTTAATTTTATGATGTCTTAATGAGAAAATTGAAAACTAGTTGAACTGTTAACAATTCAAATATATTTTTAGAATTGATATGATTCCTAGATGTCTTTTTAACGTTATTGAGCTTAAAATAATTTTTGTTACTGTGAAATAATGAGTGACTGACAGGCATGTGGAGTATTGAATTTTAAATAAATTTGTCTTTATATTTAGGAATTTGGTAGTGATTTTAACTATGGAATTAAAAAAAGCAATGATACAATCTGTTTTATGGGATGTAAACTGCTGGATTTTGCTTTAACAATAGCTACGACTCTATAGGCTTGTGTGTATGTGTGTGTCTGTGTCCTTGTGTAATGTTTCTATGAAAGTCTATACAAGCAGAATATGTAATTCTAAGTGTAGATCTAATAACCTCCCCCTCTACCCCAAATTAAGGTTTTTGTTTCTCTCTGTCTGCTTGTTGTTTTTTGTGTATTGTGTGTGATGTGTGTGCATATGCACGTGTGTACATGTATGTGCATACTCGAGGTTAGCCTTGGGTGTTTCTCCTCTAGTGTTATTCTGCTGTCTACATCTTTATTTTTGAGACAAGATCTGTGATTAGAAACACAAGTTTGCCAATTAAACAAGGCTGGCTGTGAGCTCCAGAAATCAGCCTGATTCTGTCATGCTTGTGTGGCAAGCACTTCATCTACTAAACTCTCTCCCCACTCCCCAAATTAGGGTTTGAATCCACATGAATGATGTGCTCTTAAGTTAGAGATGTAGTTCACTCAATATAATGTTTGCCAGGTACTCAAGTACCATTCATTGGGTTCCTTCCCTAGCACTACAAATTACTTGGTGTGGTGTCATATGCTTGTGATATTAACACTTGGGAGGTAGAGGCAGAGGGATCAGATCACTTTAAATTCATTCTCAGGCAATAGCAAATTCAACTTTGAGGACAGCTAGGACTCCATGACACCAAGTCTCAAAAAAAATAAGAACTCTTAAGAAAACTATAAACACCAAAAAAAAAAAAAAAAGACATTGAAGGAGACACTAGAAGATGGAAAGACCTCCATAATCATAAAGAAGCAGAAAAGTAACCCACAGATTCACTTCAGACCCCAGAAAAATTGCAAAAATATTTTTCATAGAAACAGGAAAGCATTAAATTTATATGCATATTCAGTTAGATAATAATAAAGAATTCAGAATGGGGAAATTTGATTTCTAATTGTAGAAGAATGAAACTAGATTCCTGTCTGCCACCTTCCCCCAAACTCAGTTCAGAATGGATCAAAGAACAAAGTTTCAGGCCTTAAGGTAAGATCTGAAACAGACAAAAGAAAAAAAAAAAAAAAAAAAAAGGAAAACATTTCATGATGTAGCTATAGGTAAAGACTTCTGAAAACGACTCCAGTAGATCAGGAAATAATCCCAAGAAATGACAAATGAGATTGCAGTAAATTAAAATGCTTCTTAGAGTAAAAGAGAATATACAGTGAAGAGATGTTTTTGGGAATACCTTTGAGAGCTGTGCATTTGATAGAGGATAGAGGATTTTATATAGCTATGTAGATTCACATGCAGACACACACACACACACGAGGGAGAAAGGCATTTTGGAATTAATTGCATCTGTGCAAAGAACACACTATAGGAAATGGCTGAACAACTGAAGTGTGCATTATGTTTAGTAATTATGCATTATATTTAGTAATATTCAGTAATATCAAGGGTTCAAGCTTAAATGTTTTGTTTGTATCTTTAAAGTGGGTACAATATGATTGCATTTGGTATTATTAGGCCTTGTTTGTGAAGTGAGAACAACATAGGTTCTATCTGTTTTCAAATTAATTGAAAATTTATATTATGAGACTCATTTAACATGGTATATTAGTATCAACTTAAAACTCAAGATTTTATGAATTTGTAAGTTACAAAATTTTAACTCAATTTTCAAATATAAATTTGCTTTTGAATTTTATAATATATTGGCATAAAATCTTGAAGGCATTTTATATCCCCTTAAGCAAGAGAAATTAGAATATTCTTTTAGGGGGCTGGAGAGATGGCTCAGTAGTTAAGAGCACTTTGTGCTCTTCAGAGATCCTGGGTTCAATTCCCAGCAACCACATGATGGCTCACAATCATCTATGCTGGGACCTGATCACCTTTTCTGGCATACAGGTGAAAATGCACATAGAGCACTCACACATAAAATAATAATAATAATAATAATAATAATAATAATAACAACAATAATAATAATAACTAAATTTAAAAGAATATTCTTTTAGACTTTCAAAAATGGGGGACATTATTTATTTTATTTATAAATGTGGGTGTTTGGCCTGTGTCTCTGTATGTACACCATGGGTGTGCAGCACCAGAAGAGGTCCCAGAGGGCATGGGTTCCTCTAGGACCAGGGTTACTGACAGTTGTTAGCTGCCATGTAGGTGCTGGGAATTGAACCTGGGTCCATGGCAAAAGCAGCCAGTATGCTTAACTACTGAGCTATCTCTTTAATTCCCTTTTTTAGATTTTTAACGGTTTATCCGGCAGCGATTCATGTTATGTGATTATAGAAGATTTTTAAAAATTTTTATTTGTTTCTTTTTTTTCTTTTTTCTTTTTTTTTTTTCTTTTTTTTTTTTAATAAAAAAAAAAAACACAGGGTTTTTCTGTGTAGCTTTGTCTGTACTGGACTCACGTTGTAAACCAGGTTGTCCTTGAACTCACTGAGATCCTTCTGCCTCTGCCTCCCTGAGTGCTGGGATTACAGACTTGTGCCACTGTGCCCAGTTTTGTAGTAGTTTTCGTTGCTGATAATTGTACTTTAGGTTTTTACCTTTCATGATATTTTTCTTTGCATTTTAATTTGATTTCTTTTTGGTAGCATCTTTTAATATTAAGCATGTTTTACTTTTATTTATTTACTCTGCACGTGAGGGTGAGTAATGTTTGTGGGCGTGCTTGTGTTATGTATGAAATTGGAGGACAACTTGCAGAAGTCCTCTCTTGCTTTTTTCCCTTTGTCATGTGGATACCCAGGATCCAGCTCTGATCACCAGGAGTGGTAGCAGGCACTCTTATCTGCTGCTGAGACATTTCATTGTCCTATTGACAGATTTTATGGGGCACACAGAACCCAGAAGTAGGAGGGTTATAGAAAATGCAGTGTGTGATAATTCACCTGTAAACCTAAAAATTGAGAATAAGATCACTAAGTCTCTGTTTCATTTTCGGTCTTCCTCTGCACTCCCCCGTTTCCTCATATGCTAGAGGGAGAGTTAGGTAGGTATGGCCAAGAACACTTCTGGTTGACCCTGGTGCCTCCTGGAGGAGATGGGAACAGGAGAGTGGAGTCCTATTGATGACTGATGCCTTGTTGGGCCTTTTTCCAATGGCAGTCTTCAAGGGTATATTCCTGAGCCTGTGATGATCAACATTTTACATGAATCCTTGAAGCCCTTAGATGGCAACTTTTCAAAATTTTTGGTGACAGAGTCAGATAGACTTTATAAATGTATTAAATCAAGAGAATAAACCAAATAATCAATACAATTTCAACAACTGAAAAATGAAATTTTACTCCTGCTTAAACACCAAGAATCTGTATCAAAAACTGTATATATACTAGGCTGTAGTAAATGACTCATATAAATTTTGTTTAAATATTTAGGATGATTATAAATTCAAATAGATGGATTAGCAATCTAGATGTAAAAGGTATGACTGTAAAGCTTTGATATAATAGAGGATAACAGTGTCCCATACCTGATAATGCAAAACTCACAAATACTGTTCAAAATATGTACATTTTGATGAATTATTTTGGTGAAATATGTTTCATTAAAACTACAGTATTTTCACCATTATAAGAAAAGAAAACTGACAGTTTAGGGGAAAAATATACTTGCTTAAAATAGACAACAAAACCATGAAAAAACAGAAATGAAAACAGATCAGTAAGAAAAAAGAAACTAAATGAAAATATTGCCAAGGTTGAAGATAGGAATATAGTCACATCTAATAAGTATTTGTAAAGAGTGCAACACGCAATACTTCTCAGGGGATAGGAATGAAAGCAAAGGACACCGTCCTCAAAACAAAGCGACCGCCTACAGATTGGAAAAGGATCTTCACCAACCCTCTATCTGACAGAGGACTAATATCCAGAATATACAAAGAACTAAAGAAGCTGAAAAGCAGCAAACCAAGTAATCCAATTAAAAAATGCGGAACAGAGCTAAACAGAGAATTCTCTGTAGAGGAATATAGAATGGCAGAGAGGCACTTAAAGAAATGCTCAACGTCATTAGCCATAGGGAAATGCAAATGAAAACGACCCTGAGATTTCATCTTACACCCATCAGAATGGCCAAGATGAAAAACACAAATGACAACACATGTTGGAGAGGTTGTGGAGAAAGGGGAACCCTCCTCCATTGCTGGTGGGAATGTAAACTGGTACAACCACTTTGGAAGTCAATCTGGCGCTTTCTTAGACAATTAGGAATAGCGCTTCCTCAAGACCCAGCTATACCACTGCTAGGCATATACCCAAAATTTGCTCAAGTACACAATAAGGACATTTGCTCAACCATGTTTGTAGCAGCTTTATTTGTAATAGCCAGAAGCTGGAAACAGCCCAGATGCCCTTCAACTGAAGAATGGATACAGAAATTGTGGTATATCTACACAATGGAATTTTAGCAATGAAAAACAAGGAAATCATGAAATTTGCAGGTAAATGGTAGGGTCTGGAAAGGATCATCCTGAGTGAGCTATCCCAGAAGCAGAAAGACACACATGGTATATACTCACTCAGATAGACATATAATATAGAATAAACCTACTAAAATCTGTACACCTAAAGAAACTAATCAAGAGGAAGGACTCTGGTTAAAATTCTCAATCCGCACTCTGAAAGTCAAAGAGGATGGACACCAGAAGAAGAAGAAAACAGGAAACACGTTAGGAGCCTCCCAGAGAGGGCCTCTGAAAGGCTCTGCCCTGCAGACTATCAATGTAGATGCTGAGACTTATGGGCAACCTTTGGGCAGAGTGCAGGGAATCTTAGGAAAGAAGTGGAAAACAGTAAGATCTGGAGAGGACAGGAACCCCACAAGGAGAGCAACAGACCCAAAAAATTTGAGCACGGGGTCTTTCCTGAGACTCATGCTCCAACCAAGTACCATGCATGGAGATAACCTAGAACCCCTGCACAGATGTAGCCCATGGCAGTTCAGTGTCCAAGTGGCCTCCATAGTAATGGGATCAGGGACTGCTTCTGACATGAACTGATTGGCCTGCTCTTTGATGACCTCCCCCTGAGTGGGGAGCAGACTTACCAGGCCACAGAGGAAGACAATGCAGCCACTCCTGATGAGACCTAACAGACTAGGATCAGAAGGAAGAAAAAGCAACCCTCCCCTACCAGGGGACTTGGGGAGGGGAGTGTGTGGAGAAGGGGTAGGAAGGGAGGCATTATTGGGAGGGAGGGAACTAGAGGAGGGATACAAAGTAAATAAAGTATAATTAAAAAAATAGCACAGTGTAATGCTAAAATTTGTTCACCAATGTGGCTAATTAAGGGAAATAATTGTTTAGGAGTCTCATACATCAATCACAATTTAAAACAGCTTTTTAAAGGATCTTGGTTATCTAGTACCCAAACTGAACATATATCTTCTGTTCTAGTAGTTCTGTTTGTAGGAATGAACCCCTCTTTCCCACACTTGCAAAGACATTTCTACAAATGCTTATGGCAGTGGTGTTTGTATAGTTGTAGTAGTAAGACTTGGGGAGTTCCAAATGTCTGTCATTAGGAAAACAGAAGAACAAATAATATCAATGGAATTAATTAATGTCCTGAATGATCTGTAACTGTAGAATATAGTATGGATGAATCTCTCAACTATGTTGATTTTAGAAACTTTTTTTTTTTTTTTTTTTTTTTTTTTTTGGAGAGAGCGTGTCTGTTTATTCTGGAGGACAGGAATATGTGAAATTTACTCATGTTGCTATAGTAATTTTATGTAGCCCATCAGTTTTGCCAATTATTTGCCCTTTATGAGCTTCTGCTTTTCTCATCTATCAAATCTGTGAGTCATTATTAAGCAAAACTATGACTTACTGAGTTCAGTTGTTGGCTCTAATATTACATTTTACTTTTATTTCTTTGGATTCTGTATAGTTGAAAGACAGGTATAAAAGTTATCATTTGATAATTGTGGTCTCCTTTTAAGTAATTATTTTGTTTTTTCATTACAGGTAGCCAGAAATGGAAAGAAAAGTAAGCAGAATCTGTCTGGCTTCTGAACCCAACGTAACTTATTTTCTGCAAGTGTCTTGGGAAAGAACAGTAGGATCTGGCTTTGTTATTACGCTTACTGATGGCCATTCAGTCTGGACTGCAGCAGGTAATCTTGATAACAAACATGTTTCAGTTAAAAGTTAAATAATGTCAGCTGGGCGTGGTAATGCCCACCTTTAATCCCAGCACTCATGGTGGCAGAGGCAGGTGGATTGCTGTGAGTTTGAGGCCAGCCTGATATACAAAGGAAATCGAGGATAGCCAAGGCTATACAGAGAAACCCTATCTGGAAAACAAGCCAAAAAAAAAAAAATTTTAATATTGTCCTACTGTTTAGTCCTCAGGGACTCTTCTAGTTAAAGTGTTTGTTTGTTTTTGTTTTTTTTTTTTCATAGACACAGGTAACAGCAAAACTCATTTGTCCATGTTATTCACTTCCCATTTTCATATAGGTCTGTAATACTTGATGCTATTTTCTAAAATTGACACTCTGTACAGTAGCTAATGGTGCTTTTTATGTCCGCTTTAGTGTTTGGACTGACTCATAGTTTATAGCGATCTCTTCACAGAAAACAGAAACAGCACTATATAAAATATTTACCCCTCTGGGGGCCTGAGAAAAGCCTGGGAGGCAGAGGAAGTAGATTGGTGGGGCCAAGAGATTCTGTTGGGTGGTAGGTGTGGGGTCCTCATGCTTTGCTTTGACTCCATCTAGTTGTATAGCTGGAATTTCTTTTGAATGGGTATGTACTGCACTTTTAAAGAAATAAAACAGCCCCACAGCCTACCACTGTAGTGCAAGGGTTACATTATTATGTGGAAATCTGGCTGTTTTATCATAAAGACTTGATTTTGTAAAAGTTTTCTACTGATCTTTTAAGCTGTGAATGGGTCTCAAGTCATATATAGCGTATGACAGGGGCACCTTGCTAGTGCAGTGGGTGGCATGTCAGTCTCGGCTTATGGTAGGTGTGAAGTTAAAACATTACAGTTATGTTGTTTTCATATACCAAGGCTTTACTTTTTAAAGTATTTAAACAAAACCAGCTGTTTTTGTAGTTACATAACACAATTATTTCTAGAGTTGTAAATGGCATATTAGATGACAATTAGATGACATTTATATACTCTTTATTTATTCTAACAGAGTTTCCCTCAGATTTATCACTATAATTATTTCCTCTAAAATTAAAGCCATCATGAAATTCTGTTTCATCCTTGCTTGGTACAAATACTATTACCCAGCACAATCAAAATGAATGGAAACTTACCATTTTTTTCATTTGTCTTTCCTGGCAAAGAACGTTTACATTTGTATTTTAGGAAAGCAAAGAGATTTCAAGGATAATGTGTTCAGTACTTCTTATGTTACCTACTTGAGGTGTGAATTTCTCTGTGACAAATATCAGGTGCCTCCTGCTTGTGACACAGTGGCAGTGAAGGGAGATTTCTTATGTGAGTGCTATGAGCAAGTATAGCCACATGACCACGCTTGCTTGAAAGAGTAGAGAATGTGCGTGGCTATAAAACCACGGGATGCCTCAGTGCTGACCTTTGTTGAGTTAGTGCACTCAGCAGACTTTATACATACATACACCCACATACACACACAGATACATACGTAAACAGTAATAGAGAAGAGAGTTTTAAGTATATTAGACTAGTTAGAAAAAGAGAAATTGCGCTGATTACTTCACAGTTAGCATATTTGTAGATGAGAGCTTCACTTTCCTATTTACTTCCATTACACATTTATTATGAATTCACTGCAGCCTTTGTCTTGTTCTGTAACTACTATAATTTAGTGTGACAACAATGTGATATGAAGCTTCTTGCTATAGTCCCTGGTGGCTTATTAACATTTTGGCTTCCTGTAGTGACTATATTTCATGCACAGATTTTTTTAGTGCAGTCTGTAATTAATTTTATTTTTAAAAATTATCCAATGAAGTTTTATATTTTACGTATATTTTATGCCTTGCATTATCCATTCATATTTTCTTGTTCAAGTTTTAGGACAAATATGAGCAAGTATTAAAATGTATCTTTTTATTTAATGTTGTTACATACATGCTGTATGGTGCCTTACAGACATTACACAATTAAGAATATTGCAACAATTAAATAAATGAAACATGAAAATAGGTTTTTCTTCCTATCCTCTTCCTGTGTTTTAGTTGTTGCTGTTCAACTTTTTGATTGCTGCAACCTTCAATTATGGACAATTTTTACTCTATTCATTTAAACGGAAAGGATGTGAGGTTTGTTTTAATCTCCCACACACTAAGCTTGTTGATTTCTTTCCCATTAACAATGCTTTATCTAATGAATGTTTGGCGACCTAATTATCATGTGGCCTGTCATCAATCACTTCTGTATTACAGAGTGTTGTGTCACAAGGTTAATTCACAAAGTAGGTTAATGATTGATGATCACTATTTGCCTTGTAAAATAATTGCTTTTGGCAGCAAGAAACTTCTATCACTTATCTGTGGGGTGTGTTTAAGTATATCAAGCCTTACTTATGTTTTATTTTCAAATATTTAAATTTCTGAATAATTTTTAAAAATCGGTCATTTCTGAAGTAGTTGGTAGTAACATTACAGAACCCATAGGAAAGGCCTCAGGTCTCCTGTGTGATGCCAACAGTATTCTTAATGGCACAAGGTGTCTTCAGCTCTCTGGCAAGGTTAGAATAAGTCTGTGCAGTCTTTACTTACATATAGGAACATTCTTTTGGTGTATATTTACTAAGCTAAACATAATAACAAAATGATGTTTTTGGAGTTCCTGCTAGTCTATGAAGAGTTCGTCATTTTTATGTTCTTATTTGTCCTCTCATCTTTTAATGAAGTTGTTTAACTTTATTCTGGATGGGTTTTGTTGTTACTACATTTTCATTCTAGCCATTTTAGGTTTACAGCAATGAATGCATACTTCTATGCTGTTGTTCTTAGCATAAAAATAAACTGATTTTCCAAGGTTGAGCCTTGGAGTAGACAATAAAAATTTCATCTTCCCTTTAAATAGGAAATGTTTGTTCAGGCTTTTAAAAACCAATCCCCAGCTCCACAAAAAGAGCAACAGAACCAAAAAATCTGGGCACAGGTGTCTCTTCTGAGACTGATACTCCAAAGAAGGACCATGCATGGAGAGGACCTAGAACCCCTGCACAGATGTAGCCCATGGTAGCTCAGTATCCAAGTGGGTTCCCTAGTAAGGGGTATAGGGACTGTCTCTGACATGAACTCAGTGGCTGGCTCTTTGATCACTCTTCCTGAGTGGGGAGTAGCCTTACCAGGCCACAGAGGAAGACAATGCAGCCAGTCCTGATGAGACCTGATAGGCTAGGGTCAGATGGAAGGGGAGGAGGACCTCCCCTATCAGTGCACTTGGAGAGTGGGCATGGGAAGAGATGAGGGAGGGAGGGTGGGATTGGAAGGGAATGAGGGAGGGGGCTATTGCTGGACTACAAAGTGAATAAACTATGATTAATATAAAAAAATCCCCTTTTCACATAGTTTTTGTTACGTTGAATTTAATTTACATTTTTAAGATTTTTCTTTACATGAGTCCTATATCATTTCCACATCAACCTCTTCTAACTCCAACTCTTGTGTATTCCCCTCTCCCTCTTAAATTCATGTTCTTTACATATATATGTATTTATTTATGTATATATAAATATGGTCTGATGAGACCATTTGGTGTTGCTTATAGGTATGTGTGTTTAGGGCTGACCAATTGTGGGAGCTAAGCCACTTTAGGAGGCTTATCCCTGGAGAAGACTGGAGAAGTGATTCTCCCTTTCTCAGCATAAATATTGTGTGGTTCTTTATCTAGAAGTAGCAACTTCCGAGATTTCTTCCATCCAGGCTGGACAACAACTGGCATTGCTATTATGTAGGTCGTCTTTTAGCAACTGTCATATTGAGATTTTATGGGTGTTGCTTCTTTGTGACGTACAGAAGACACTATCATCCAGCAAACATCCAGGTTTTCTGGCTCTTTAAACTTTTCACTCATTCCCTGATGTTCCCTGAGTCTTAGTAGTAGGGATTGTTGTGGCTATGTAATTGGCATTGGGCACTCTATAGTCACTTGTTTCTGTGTTTTGACCAATGGTAGATTTCTTTAATGTTCTCTGTCTTCTACAAAAAGAAGCTTGTTTGAAGAAGTCTGGGAGCTACATTTATTTCTGGGATAAGGGTAGGAATTAACTATTTAGAATGTAGTGGCAACAGCAGGTTCTCCTTTGTGGTCCATGACCTTACCAGATACAAGTTCTGAGCTAGATTTACTACTGTAAAGATAAAAAATTCTTTCCTATTGCATGAGATTTAAGTTCAATTAGACAGCTGTTTATTGCCAAGGTATAAGTGCCACAATTGTACCCTTGAGAACATCTGGCTTGTCTGTTCATTATTGCATGACAGTTGGGTAGGACTATTGATTCTTTTTCTCCCTTGGAAACTTATATAGACCTTTAGATGCTATAACAGGTAGTTCTCAGCAGATTTCTAGTTCATTTCCAGCTCAACTCCTCCCAATCTCTGTTTGGAGTAGGTAGAGGCTTCAGCAATAGTGTCTGACTTTCACGTTCTGGGAGGCATTTGAGGGCAACTGAGCTGGAACTGAACTGGAAACTTTTTCTCTGAGAACTAGGTCTTATCATATCTGAAGGTGCTGTGTAATTTCCTCCCCCTCAACCCCCTGCCACTGACCTCCATTTCTCTTCAGAAAAGAGCAGGCCTCCCAGGATATCCATTAAACACAGCATAACAAGATACAATAAGACTAGGCATAAACCCTCATATCAAGGCTTGTTATCATATCATATCATATCAAAGTACTTGTTGATTACTCATATGGACCTGTGGCCTGGGTTTTCACATGCATGTGGAAAAGCTGTGTGTAACATCTGTAACCCCAGTACTCAGGGATAGACAGGGTTCTCATTGAGACAACCCAGCAGGAAGAAAAGGGTCACAAGAGCAGATGAAAGAGTCAGAGACACCATCACTTCCATGGTTAGGAGTCCCACAAAACTCCTAAGCGAACAACCACAACTTGTATGTAGAGGACCTAGTAGAGACCTATTGTGTTCCATGGTTGCTGCTTCAGTCTCTGTGAGCCGCTAGGAGCTTAGTTGATTCTGTAGGTCATATTCTCCTGGCATCCTCAACCACTCTGGCTCTCACAAGTTTTCCTCTCCCTCTCCCCAGGGCTGTCTGAGCTTCAGGGGGAGGGACCCAATGGAGAGCTCCAACTTGGGCTCTCTACCTACTGTTTTGCTGTGGGTGTCTGGATCTGCTCCCATCAACCTCTCTGATGATGATTGTGCTAGGCACCAATCTTTGAGTATAGAAGAATATCATTAGGAATCATTTTATTGAGTTTTTTCCTAACAGGTTTCTAGACATTGAGACAGCTTTGGTCTCATCATTAAAGAAAACTGACTGTTTCATCAGCTATCATAAACCAATACATTTTTAACTTAGGGTGGGACTGCATGTTCACATTCCCCCATTCCAGGGCTCACATAATTTTAAAAGAAGAAATATAAACAGAGGGATGGTATCTTGTCTTTTTTGTTTCAGAAATTAAGTTTTTCATATTATAAAAGTAATTCACAGGAGGTGGAACGTGGGAAATTATTAGATTAGATGACATTGAGAGCATTTCCTCAGATGTGAACACTTGAAGGTAAACTCCACCTGTCCAACTTTTTTTGTATGTTTAATCTATGTGTTTATGTACAGAATAATCTGTTACACAGTTTGTTTCCTTACACAATTGTAATAGATGAATTGGCCTAATAAAATAAGTTAAATATTTTAAAATAGATATAATTTCCTTTGAATGAAATTTAGCATAGTTGTATGTTTTCCAATTTTTGTATTGGCACAGTACTTGGTAAAGTACTTGTTGATTACTCATCTGGACCTGTGGCCTGGGTTTTCACATGCATGTGGAAAAGCTGTGTGTAACATCTGTAACCCCAGTACTCAGGGATAGACAGGGTTCTCATTGAGTCATGTCTAAATAGTATACTGCAGGTTCAATGATAGATCCTGTCTCAGAGAATAGCTGGAGAGTGATAAGGAGGATAGCAGGCGTGCCCTCTGGCCTCCACATGTGCACAGGGGCACAGACACCTTCACAGAATATGTGAATGACATCTCTAACCTTGTTTTATTTATGAATGATGGTTGAAAACTTAGCTATTAATCTCTAACCTTGTTTTATTTATGGATGATGGTTGAAAACTTACCTATTAATTGTAAAAAAAACCAAACAAACAAAAACATAAAGAAAAAAAATTTACAAACAACTCCATACATAACTGATGAAACCTACAGGGAACTCCAGAAAGGCAGTCATCAGTCTGCTCAAGACTGCTTCTGCTGAGAGTTCAGCTGGTGGGGCCATTATTTTGATTTTGTTTAGGCTGTCATATTGCTGAGATTGTGAGTGCAGCATTTTTTTTTTTTTTTTTTTTTTTTTTTTTTGGGAAGGTTATCTCACAGCATGTGTTCTAGTACCTTTTCTTTCAGTCTTTCTCCCTTTCATTCCTGGTGATTCCTGGGAGGAGGGGTTATGTTGTAGATGTATAATTTGGGGCTGAGGACCCTAAAGTCACTAATTTCCTGCAGTTTTACTAGTTATGGATCTTGGCAGTAGCCTCTGTCTATTGCAAAATGAAGCTGCTTTGATGTGGGCTAAGAACTATACTTTTCTCCATGCATGGTCCTTGGTTGGAGTATCCGTCTCAGAAAAGACCCCTATGCTCAGATTTTTAGTTTTTTTCCTCTCCTTGTGGAGCTCCTGTCCTCTTCAGGTCTTTCTATCTCCCCCTTCTTTCATAAGATTCCCTGCATTCTGCCCAAAGTTTGTGTATGAGTTTCAGCATCTGCTCTGATACTCTGCTGGGTAGTCTTTCAGAGGCCCTCTGTGGTAGGTTCTTGTCCTGTCCCCTGTTTTCTCCCCTTTCCGATGTCCGTTCTGTTTTCCTTTCTGAGAGAGGATTGATCATCTTACCCAGGATACTCCTTCTTGCTTAGCTTCTTTAGGTGTACAATTTTTAGTATGTTTATCCTATATTATCTGTCTAATATCCCCTGAACAGATGTAGCCATGGCAGATCAGTCAGTCTCCAGGTGGGTTCCCTAGTAAGGGGAGCAGGGACTGTCTCTGACATCAACTCAGTGGCTGGCTCTTTGATCACCTTCCCCTGAGGGGAGAGTAGCCTTATCAGGCCACAGAGGAAGACAGTGTAGCCAGTCCTGATGAGACCTGATAGGCTAGGGTCAGAGGGAAGGGGAGGAGGACCTCACCTATCAGTGGACTTGGAGAGGAGCATGGGAGGAGATGAGGGAGTGAGGGTGGGATTGGGCAGGAATGAGGGGGCTATAGCTGGGATACAAAGTGAATAAACTGTAATTAAGAAAATAAATTACAAAAAGAACTATACTTATCTTTGAGGATAAGGAAAGGCATTTAACATACTGTTTGAAGCCCTTGATTAGGGGAAATGGCAGTAGTTGCTCCTACTATAGGGTCTGTGTTCTCTCCAACCATTACACGTTAGCTAGGTTTACAGTACCAGGCTTCAGTTCCCTCTTGTTGAGTACACTTTAAGTCTAATTAGATGACCATTGGTTTTTTTCCAAGATAGAATGGCACTATTGCACCATTAAGTATATCTTGGCAGGCCAATTATTATTTTGCTTTGCATGCTTTGCAGTTGGGAGGAACTATTGATTGCATTTGTCTTTTGTCAGGTTGCATAGCACTTTCTGATATAAGAGTAGTAGCCCTCACATAGCAAGCTTCCACATCAGTACTGATCCATTGTCTCCAGTCCTGTATTAGAAATGTATGCTATCTTCATCAATAGCATCTTACTCTGGAGTTGTAGGGCAATGGAACAATAGAAATATCCTGTATTGTTTGGTGGATCTCTAGGACCCTTGACCAGTAACTTGAATTTTCCCTTACCTGGCACAGGGTGTTTAGATAATATATGATTCCTGTGGGAGTAAGGAAGTATTCCCCCCCCACACACACTTTCTAGCTCAGAATATTTAGCTTTGACTACAGAGCCTGCCATAACTGCAGAAGCCGGAGAAGTAGAGGGGTATTGGAGAGGAAGAGAAGGAGATCAAGTGATGGGATTGTAGGACACAGCAACTTCAAAAGGGCCAAGGAGAAAAAGATGGGTGCTTAACTATGGAAAGGTGGTTATGGTGCAGGAGAGGGAGGGAAAAGAGATAAATAGCACAGAAGGTATTTGAAAAAGCAACAGAGAAGATTTGATTTTATTATTTTTCAAATTTCTGATATGTTTGGTAAAGTATTAGTAATAGCTAAATATATATTTTCTAATAAAAACATTTTATTTCATCACTTTTATTAATCTTTGCCATAGTCTCTGAATTGGAGATTTCCCAAGAAGCTGATGACATGGCTATGGAGAAAGAAAAATATGTGGATGAGCTGAGAAAAGCTTTGGTGTCAGAGTCAGGAGCAGCTGACACGTACAAGTTCACCTTTTCTAAAGAGTCCTGTCGTTTCTCTCTTGAGAAGGAACTGAAAGATGTTTCAGTAAGTACAGCTTTCCACAAATTTGTTTGTCTAGGTGAATTTTTGTCACATTAAAGTAGTATGTCTACTGTTCTTGGAACCCTCTGAAATAAATACCAAGACATTATTTGGTATCCTTATTAGTATGCTTTGATTTTTATAAAAGAAATCATATATATATGAGGTCTTAGTATGTGCACATGTCTGTGAGTATGCATATCTGTGTCTCCCCTCCTCGTCTCTTTCTCTGTTCCTGTGAGTGTGTGCTCTATCTCATGTGTTCTGGTCAGTGGACTCAGCCCTTCAGCCTTTTTAGCATGCACTCACTGAGCCATCTTACCAGCTCACAATACTTTAAAGTTCATCACACATTTCTTTTAATACACTTTGGAAAGTAAATGGCAGAAAATGTATTTAACTCATAAATACCTAAAACATTTTAAGCATTATTGTTAATTACATGAATGATGAATGAACAATTTTGAAAAGTTGAGATCAAGACTTTTAGACTAGTTGTGTGCAGTGGCACACTCCTGTATTCCCAGCATTCAGGGAGGCAGAGGAATGTGGATCTCTGTGAGTTCAGTGCTAGCCTGGTCCACAAAGCGAGTCCAGGACAGCCAAGGCTACACAGAGTAACCTTGTCTTGGGAAAAAAATTTTTTTTAGACTATTGCAACCTGGTTTTCTCAACATAAGTGTAGGAAAATACAGAGTTTTAGAAATAAAACAATAAATGTACCTTTGCCTATTTAATACCTAATTTACTTTCTGGGAGTTATTTTGAAGTTTTATCATAATATATAATTATTTTAAAGAATTTTAAGTTTTGATTTTATAACTATTGGTTCTTTGCCTGCACTTGTGTCTGTGTGAGGGTGTGAGATCCCCTGGAACTGGAATTACAGACAGTCGTGGGCAGCCTGCCATGTCAGTGTTGGAAATTGAACCTGGGCTCTTTGGAAGAGCAGCCAGTGCTGGTAGCCACTGACTTCTCACTCCAGCCCCTATATTTTAAAACAACATAGTTAAGTTGAATAATACATATAATTAATACTTAAGGAAACTATTTATAGTCATACCTAAAAGCCATAAAGCAGAGATAACTTTGTGTCTAAGCTTTCCAAAGATGGCATGATTCTAGACAAGCTTTCTGCTGCTTTGCTCTGTTTCTGCACCAGTTCTGACTACAGTGCTAGCTACTTTATTAAAGTCTGTGCTTACTGTCTTTACAGCTTACCTAAGTGAATTAGACTTTAAATTAGCTTGTGCCATTGGTTTATTAATCAATCATATGAGATCTGAAGCTTAAGAAAAGGAAAACTTTATAAAGTTCATTGATAGTAATTAAGAAATTACTAATTTTTTTAAGCTAAATCTAATTTTTAAATGTTTTTAAAGCAAATTTTCAAGCTGTGAGAGGTAAAGGATTATTCATCAATCTTAGAAATATTTGAATAAATAAATAAAATTATTATTTTCAAATATGTGTTATTGTGGGGAATAATGTAGAATGACTGGCTTCTGTGATTTCAGTTTAGAAGACAATTATTCATATCAGCTGTAAATGCATATTTTTATTATGTTGAGGTTATTAAACTAATAATTTGAAGATAGGTGAAGAAAATTTGAACTGATAACTGCAGTTTAGTACCAGTTGTGTTCTTCTCTGTGGTCCATGCTCAATCAGATGATATTAAACAACTGCTACCTGTTTCTTCTCATATTGTGAAGTGGAATAGGACATCTCCTATCTAATAGGCATTTCTTTTAGACAGTTAGTGTTATTTGTGATAACGCATGCCTAGTTAGTGAGGAGCTTTTGGTACCTGTGCTGTGGATCAAGGCTGGGCTCTGCAGGAACAGTACTGGAGGACTTGACCTGTATGCTTCCTTGGTCATTCTTTCTGCTTTGCTGTGTAGAAAAAAATGTTCGGTTCCTCCTGACACCCATCATTCACAATAGGGTTGTTATATATATGAACTGTAGATTGACAGTAATCCTAGAACATTTCTTGCTTTCTGTTCTGAAATTATTCACTCTTTATCATAATCTTGAATACTATCTGTTCAACTTTTTTTTTTTTTTACAGTGGTTAAACAACATAAAAAATATCCAGGAATGCATAAGAGTACTGAGCCCCTAGACAAATTGCCTTCAACTATTACATTACAAATGAAATGGCTGTTCTCGTGTTTACTCATTGTTCATTTGTTGATGAAGGTATTCATGTCTGGCTTGCTTGAGAGATGTTTTTGGATAATTAATTCGGGCAAAACTTTCTGTGCTAAGATCACTCTCTCTGGATGCAGCTGAATCACTGACCATCTTATTTTGTCAGACCTCCTTGGGAATCATCTATAATGCCATGTGTTTCTGCAAGCTGATTTCAAAGTAAATTCATCTGCTGGCAAAAAATGTGCTGACAGTTGCACACATGGCAAAATACTCCAAGGTTCCGTGCACTTGGATGACCTAGACATTGTAAAGAAGTTTGTAATGCTTTCCTTAATGACACAGATAACTGACAGTTGCCAAAAAATGACCTCTGAAACTTAGGAGAAGGGGAAAGAATGTACAGATTCAACTTAGAAAGCTGTTCTAAATTCTGTTGTGTTTCCACATAGTACTGTTCCCATGGCAAAGAACCTTCGTGAACCCTAACTGCAGTTGTTTCTAGTCTACCCCTCTGGCAGTCACAGTTTGAGGTATTTCTTGCCATCATTCAATCAATCTTTACTCAGAAAGGCAAACGAGACAGACATGGGAAGAGCTAGGAAAGAGGGAACAGGACAGGAGCCTACCACAGAAGGCCTTTGAAAGACTCTACTCAGCAAGCTATCAAAGCAGATGCTGAGACTCATAGCCAAACTTTGGGCAGAGTGTAGGGAATCTTATGAAAGAAGGGGGAGATAGAAAGACCTGGAGGGGACAGGAACTTCACAAGGAGAGCAACAGAACCAAGAAATCTGGGCACAGGGGTCTTTTCTGAGACTGATACTCCAATCAAGGACCATTCATGGAGATAACCTAGAATCCCTGCACAGATGTAGCCCATGGCAGCTGAGTATCCAAGTGGGCTCCTTAGTAAGGGGAACAGGGGCTATCTCTGACATGAACTCAGTGTCTGGCTTTTTGATCACCTCCCCCTGAGGGGCATGCAGCCTTGCCAGACCACAGAGGAAGACAATGCAGCCAGTCCTGATGAGATCTGATGGGCTAGGGTCAGAGGACTTGGGGAGGGGCATGGAGGAGATGAGGGAGGCAGGGAAGGATTGGGAGGGAATAAGAAGGGAGGAGGCTACAGCTGGGATACAAAGTCAATAAACTAATTTAAAAAATAAATTTTAAAAAGGTAACCATTTTTTATGCTAATCCATGGGAACTGTGAGCATGGGAGATATTTCCATCTTGTGATATCATCAATTTGTTTCTTCAAAGACTTAAAGTTTTTGTCATACAGGTTTTTCATTTGTCTTGGTTAGAGTCACCCCAAGAAATTTTATATTACTTGTGGCTGTTTTAAAGGGCGTTGTTTCCCTGATTTTTAACTCAGCCCATTTGCCATTTATCTATCTATCTATCTATCTATCTATCTATCTATCTATCTATTTATTCAGTTTAATCCTGTGTCTAGCCACTCCACTGAAGGTGTTTATCTCCTGTAGGAGATCTGTGGTGGAATTTTTCAGATCACTTTGTGATCTAAATGATATGATATAGCTTCTCACCTGCAAATAGTGATACTTGACTTTTGCCTTTACAATTTGTATCCACTTGATCTCCTTCAGTTGTCTTATTGCTTTGGTTAGAACTTCAAGTACTTTCCTGAAAATGTGGAGTGGGCAGCCTTGTCTTGTTCCTGATTTTAGTGGAATTGCTTTGAATATCTTGCTATTTAATTTGATGTTGGCTTTAGACTTGCTGTAAATGAAATTGCCTTTATTAGGTTTGGTATGTCCCTTGTTATCTTTGCTCTCCCCAAGATTATGATCATGAAGGGGTGTTGGATTTTGTCATAGGCTTTTTCAGCATCTAGTAAGATGATCATGTGTTTTTTTGTTCTTTCAGTTTGGTTATATGTTGTTTTATATTATATATATTATATATATATTTTTTATATTTCATACATTATATTATTCCTGCATTGTGGTGATCTAAGTTGACGCTTTCTTTGATTTGGTTTGAGAGTATTTTATTGACTATTTATTGACTGTTTTTGTATCTGTGTTCATGAGGGAACTGTAATTTCTCTTTGTTGAATCTTTGTGTGTTTTGGGTATATGAGTGACTATGGTCTCACAAAAAGATTTTGCCAATGCTCCTTGTTTTCATTTTGTGGAATACTTTGAGGAATGTTGGCATTAGCTCTTCTTTGAAAGTCTGGTAGAATTCTGCACTAATTTTAGTAAGTTTATCCTATATTAAATGTCTAGATGAATGAGCATATACCTTGTGCATCTTTCTGCTTCTGGGATAACTCACTCAGGATGATCTTTTCCAGATCCCACCATTTACCTGCAAATTTCATGATTTCCTTGTTTTTTTTTTTTTTTTTGCTGAGTAACATTCCATTGTGTAGATGTACCACAATTTGTGCATCCATTCCTCCACTGAGGGGCATCTGGGCTGTTTCCAGCTTCTGGCTATTACAAATAAGGCTGCTACAAACATGGTTGAGCAAATGTCCTTATTGTGTATTTGAGACTCTTTTGGGTATATGCCTATAATCTGTACACCTAAAGAAACTAATCAAGAGGGAGGACTCTTGCTAAAATGCTCAATTCCTATCCAGAAAGGCAAAGAGGATGGACATCAGAAGAAGGAGAAAAGAGGGAACAAGTCAGGAGCCTGACACAGAGGACCTCTGAAAGGCTCTGCCCTGCATACTGTCAATGCAGATGTTGAGATTTATGGGCAAACTTTGTGCAGAGTGCAGGGAATCTTATGAAAGAAGTGGAAACAGTAAGATCTGGAGAGGACAGGAACCCCACAAGGAGAGCAACAGAACCAAAAAATCTGAGCACATGGGTCTTGCCTGAGAGAGATACTCCAACCAAGGACTATGCATGGAGATAACCTAAGACACCTGCACAGATGTAGCCCATGGCATTTCAGTGTCCAAGTGGGTTCCATAGTAATAGGAACAGGGACTGCCTCTGATATGAGCTGATTGGCCTGCTCTTTAATTACCTCCCCCTGAGGGGAGAGCAACATTACCAGGCCACAGAGAAGACAATGCAGCCACTCCTGATGAGACCTAATTGACTAGGATCAGAAGGGAGGAAAGAAATCCTCCCGTATCAGTGGACCTGGGGAGGGGCATGCATGCAGAGGGTGGAGGAAGGGAGGGATTGGGATGGGAGGAGGGAGGGAACCACAGGGGGATACAAAGTGAATAAAGTGTAATTAATAAAGAATAATTTAAAAAAAGAATTCTGAACTAAAACTGTCTAGCCCTGGATGTTTCTTGGCCCCTCCTTTGGAGACTTTTAATGATTGCCTCTTTTTCTTTGGGGAGTTATAGGTCTACTTAATGGATCTTAACTTTGGTAAGTTGTATCTTTTGAGAAAATGACCCATTCTTTTAGATTTTCCAATTTTGTGAAATACAGGTTTTTAATGAATGAAGTAATGATTCTTTGGATTTCTTCCATGTCTCCATGTCTATTATATCCTCCTCTCCACCTTTTTTTTTTTATTCTTTTGATACAGATTTCTCAGGGTAGCTTGTCTGTTCTGGACTTGTATTGTAGACCTCAAAGTTACAGAAATACACCTGCATCTGCCTCCTCGAGTGCTGGGAGTACAGGGGTGTGCTGCCCCATGTCCATCTGTGTCCCCCTGATTTTCAAAGGTGAATAATCTCTCCTTCTTGTTTGTGTGGATAAGGGTTTCTCTATTTTGTTGATTTTCTTAAAGAACCAACTCTTTGATTGATTGATTGGTTCTATTCTGTATGTTTCCATTTTATTCATTTGTTTTATTTTATTTCTTTCACTTCTCACTCTATTATTTCCTGTTGTCCATGCCTCTTGGTTTTGTTTAATTCTCTTTGTTGTAGAGCTTTCAGGTGTGCTATAAATTTGCCAGTATGAAAGCTCTCTGAATTTTTTATTAATACACTTACTGCTATGAACTTTCCTCTTAGCATGAATTCATTGTGTCCCATATGTTTGGGTATATTGTGCATTCATTTTCACTGAATTTTAGAAAGTCTTTGATTTCTTTATTGTTATCTTTTCCCAGCTATCATTCAGTAAAGAGTTCAGTTTCCATGAGTTTGTAGGCTTTCTCTTGTTTCTGTTGTTATTGAAATCCAGCTTCATTCCATTATGGACTTGCTGTGTGACTGAGTATGTGGTAAATTTTGGAAAAAGTTCCACAAAGTACTCAGAGGAAGATACATACATACATACATATATATATATATGATATGTGTATATATAATATATAATATAATATAATATAATATAATATAATATAATATGTATATGTTTGTTTTTGTTCGAATGAAATATTCTGTATATATTTGTTAGGTCTTTTTGACTTTCAATGCCTGTTAGCTCTCCTATTTCTGTTTACTCTTTGTTTGGATGACATGTATTGGTGAGAGTGGGGCATTGAAGTTTCCCACCGTCAATGTGTGAGGATCAATGTATGTTTTCAGCTGTAGTAATGCTTCTTTTACAAATATAGATACTCTTATATTCGGGGCATATTGAGAATTGAAATGTTGTTTTGGTTGATTTTACCTTTGATGGGTATGATGGGTCCTTTCCTGTCTCTTTAGATTAGTTTTTCTATTTTGTTACATATTAGAATGTCTACACCAGTTTGCTTCTTAGTTCTATTTGCTTGGAAAATCTTTTTCAACACTTTACTGTGAGGCAATATCTACCTTTGATATTGCAGTGTGCTTCTTGTATGCAGAAAGATGGATCCTGTTCTCTCAGCCTTTGTCTTAGTCTGTGTCTTTTTCTTGGAGAATTCAGAGATGTCAGTGACTAGTGATTGTTAATTCTTCTTATTTTGTTGTTTTTGTTGGTGGTATTGGTAATGTTGGTGTTGGTTTTGTTGGTGTTGGTGGTGTGTGTGTGTATGTATATTCCTTTTTTGGGTTTTTTTGGTGTGAGATTTTTATCCAATCTTTATTTTTTGAATGTAGTTAATATCCTTGGGTTGGAGTTGTCCTTTAATACCTAGGGATGGATTTATAGAGAGAGATTGTTTAAATTTGACTTTGTCGTACAATATCTTGTTTTCTGCATTTATGGTGATTGAAAGTTATTCAGTGTATGGTAGTATGGGCTGGCATCTGTGGTTTCTCAGAGTCTGCAGGACATTTGTTTAGGCCCTTCTGGCTTTTCGAGTCTCTGTTGAGAAGTAGAGTATAATTGTAATAGGTGTGCCTTCATATGTTACTTGCTCTTTTTACTTGCACCTTTTAATATTCTTTCATTATTGTTTATGTTTAGTGTTTTTTTTTTCATATAGACAGGGGACTTTCTTTATTTGGTCTGATGTTAAGTCTTCTATATGCTTCTTGTAACTTTATAGGCATATTTTTATGCTTGGAAAATTTTATTGTATGATTTTCGTGATAATATTTTCTGTGCCTTTTTGCTGTTCTTTTCACCTTTTTCTATTCCTATATTTCTACTTTTTATATAGTCTCAAATTTCCTGGATGTTTTTGTGTAAGGAATTTTTCAGATTTAACATTTTCTTCTACTGATGTATCAGTTTCTTTTATCGTATGTTCAGCACTTGAGATTCCCTCCTTTATCTCTTGTATTCTATTGATGAAGCTTGCCTCAATGTTCCTGTTCACGTCCCTAGAGTTTGTATTTACAGAATTTCCTCAGTTTGTGTTTTCTTTATTGTTCTATTTCCATTTTCATGTCTTTAACAGTTTCATCCATTTCCTCAAATGTTTTTTTTCTTTCCTTTCTTGGCTTTATTTAAGAGATTAATTTATTTACATTTTAAGGACCTCTACATCTTCATGAAGTTGGTTTTAAGGTCTTTTTCTTGTGCTTCCTTTGTGCTGTAATAATTCAGGCCTTGGTGTGGTTGAAAACGGGCTCTTGTAGTAACATATTGCCCTGGCTGCTGTTGATTGTGTTCTCGCTGGAGTCTAGGCAAGAACATTCCTGAGTATTCTGGGTGTTAGGATTCAGAATACACTGAAAGAACGTTCTCATTCTCATGTAGCATGCAAGCAACATTGGACATTTATTCTGCAGAAGTCCAGAGGGTGCTAGGACCACCATCTTCTCAACATGGCAGAGGCCCCAGAGGGAGTTGAAGGTCCCTTTTAAAGTGCGAGAGGAATTCCTACTGTGGCTATGTTACCTCAGTTGGGATTGGTTGGTGCCCATGGAGGCTACATGACTCTGTTTAGGACTTAGGTGCTTTTTAAATAAGTAGTTAGGCAACCTATTTCCCCAGGCCAGATGTCTTGGCTATTTCTGATTGGTTGCCCTTTTTTTGTGATTTTTTTTTCCTGCAACCCTTAGGCCTGTTTTGTCTAGCAAGAAAATGAAGCCTGTCATGGAGTTGGTTAGGCTTATTTAGCCAGGTTCTCTCATTTTTTGGGAGATTATAGATTTTTGGGTGATTATAGATCTAGGTGCAGATTTCTGAGTTTGTTGGATAGGTGTTTTTTTTTTTTTTTTTTCCTTGGTTTCTTTTGGTCTGTGTGTCCTGTGATTGAGCAGAAGTTCTTAGCCTGAGTTGGGGGCTGGCTTTTTGACAGCAGACATGACATCTTCTCTGGTAGGGGATCTCACCATGAGTTGGTGACTAGGAGAAGATGATAAGGAGGGGAGGAGGCATTGGCTTAGATGGTAGACCGTCAGGGAATGGATGGAGGAGATCCAGATATGCAGGCAGTCTGGAGTTCTTCAGCTTATATGGCCTCTGATCTAGCAGTAAGTCTCAGCCTCAATTAGTCTACCTATTCTTTTGGCTTATGTCTCTAGTTTTTGAGCAAACTGTGAGTTGAGGCCTGGGGAGTATAGATGGTACAGAAGCGATGGATGAGAATTGGGTCCTGAGAACTGTGTGAGTATGAGGTTTTTTTAGGTGGGCAGCCTTCCTATTCTTTTGGCTGATGTGCCTCTGAGCAGCGGATCTCCCCTGGAGTTGAGGGCTAAGACATAGCAACTAACTAGGGTACGGAGTAGAGAGGGAAGGGATGGTGATGGATTGGGTCTGTGAACCCCAGCGAAACACAGTGAGTGGGAGAAGGCGCGCCCGCTACCTATACTCGGGCTTGCTTGGCTTGCATCATTCACGATATTCCATCCATAGAAAGAAAACGGCCTGAGGTAAGTGAGGGACAGTCAATGGAAACCATAGTGCCAAGAGAACTTGAGCATATGTATATATTCAACAGACGAGTGTGGACACATTTCTAAGGATGTTTGAAGTTTTGTTAGGGTAAACCAAGTTTCTTTTTAAAGTAAGTATCATCGTTTGTCTTCTTATCAATAGAAGGAACTTATTCTAAAGAATGTAAATGTGGGGATGGCATCTCAGTTTCTTTTGTAAACTCATGTGTGATCTTATTTTTATTTTTAAGTTACAGCAGTCTTTGCAACCTTCACAGACAGCATAGAGATGAACCATAGGAGGCAAGAAGGCAGTTTGGTGCAGCATGACTCAGTAGCCAATGCTGGTTCAAACTTTGGCAGTCTGACCCCAACTTGTTCATTTTATGCAAATTTAAACACAGCTCAATTGGTGAAAACTGTTCTTGTGATTAAGTCCTTTGTACACAACAGAGCATATCTAAATCTCCGTGAGGAACAAAGTACACTACTGGCGTCTGTGACCACATGACACTCTTTGTAAAGTTCCTGAGACTCCTAACAATTTTACAAGGAGGGTCTGGAGGTGGGCCAAGTATTGGCAAATCTTTAGCCACACATGTTGCACAAAATCATCAGGCTAGAAAACATATCTGTTCCACCCTTCTGTGAGCCCAAAGACCTCCATGCTCCCTACATCTTCCCTCTTCTTGGTTTTTTAAAGAGAAAATGTTTATTGTAATGGAGGCCAAGGCTGAATGCATTGCCTTCATGACTAACTCTTTGGCAAGCATAACAGAATTATAAAACTATCTAGTAGAGGACCAAGGATAGGGGGAAAGCATCTTAGGCGTGATGGCCACTCAAGGTTACTTGAGAAATTTTGTTTATCTCTTTATGCAGATCATTAAATTGATTATTGATAGCATGAGAAAATTCTGACACATTAAAGCAACAAATGCCACGAAATTGTTGACAATATAATGCTTAGCTAGAAATGATCTATAGTATATCCATTTTGTAAATCTATTTTACAAATGATCTCTAGTGTATCTATTTTGTTCTCAATTTGCCTATTTCTGGATTAATTTCTGCTAATATTTTTGCTGTAATAGTAGTATTACTAATTAGTAATACTAATTATACAGTTTTAGTATTTATACAGACCATTTTTGAAATTGCTCTTTGTATTCCAGCAATCACTCCTGAGACTGGTAACAACATCAACAACAACAACAAGCCATTTTGGAGGGCAACCATTGAAGGATACAATAGATGCAAAGAGTCATCACAAATTTCAGGGAGAGATCTTTTAATTCTATTGATTGATTGTAGAGATTTACTGGGCAAAACATGTGTAATGCAGCCTATCCTATATAACTTTATAACCTGCAGGAATGGCAGTATAAATAGCATTCTTTGGGTGGGGAGGTCCATTCACAGAGTAGTTGTGTACCAGAGAGAAGTATATGATTAGAAATAGAATGACAATAAAGAGTTGTGGATATAAGTACGTTTAAATTAGAAGCAATGTGATTAAAAAGAAACAAAACAAAAATACGATTGATCGGAATGTCAGGGGAGTCCTATGAATATGGTTGTGTGTGGGCTCTACTTCTTTCCATTTTATGTGTGCAGTGTGTGTGCACAATTCCTATGCTATAAAAGTGTTTTTAAGAGGTAGAAATAGGTAGGTTTTCTCTGTTATAGAAAGATTCCTCTTGTTGACTGCCATGTGCCAAATGAAACCAGAGGAACTCTTGCTTTACAAAATAACCTCAAAGATAGTGCTATTCTTGAGATAATAATATCAGCTTTAGTAATCAATACATCAGACACTCCTTTCTTCATCTTTATACAACTATAATTTCTATAATCGGAACATTCTAAAGTGTATTGAGTTGTGCTATAGTTTGTATTGCAGAGTTTGTATTGCTCAGTTAGTTCTTCCATGTCTTCCATTCATATAACTAAAAATTAGTGTGTCATCTTTTGTCCAGACAACTGGTCCTAAAGACTGTCCTTGGCATTGCAAAATAACATCATACTGTTTCATATTACAAGGGTGGTTTTTAGCCCCTCTGACCAAAAAAATAAAATAAAATAATAATAATAAAATAAATAAAAATAAAAAATGGATTCTGCATTGACAGTCTGAGAATTAACATGTAATATAGTCAGTCAACGTATTACTATCATTTTTCGGGCTGGAAGTATTGTGTCCTGGTTTTCATCATTCCAAGATCTTGGCTTGCTGAGTTAAAGTCTTGGGGATATCTCCCCAAGTCGTCAGCTCATTCTTTCTCTTGGGACATCTCCTCTTGATAGGTTTGCTGTCTCTCAGGTGGTCTCCAGGATGCTATGCTGGTCTACTGTATCAGAGCAGTTTCCGTCTGTGACTTCCTTCATTTTCTAGGATACAACCTAATGTTAGAAAAACCTTTGTCCTTTTCCACTGACATTAAGAAATAATAGGGATGGGCTTGAGGGATTTGGGGAGCTGGTTGAGAGTCTCTAGAGGAGGGAAGAATGCTGAGTCAGCCACTGCATAAACTCCTAGGAATAGGGCAGAGAGGAAGGAGAGGCCATTGCCAGAGGTCTTTTACAAGCTGGGGTAAGATTAAGGGACTGAATAGGAGGGTAGGAGAGAGAGAGATGAATGGGAAGCAGATTCCCTGGCTGGCTTGGTGGGCTGGTTTCTAGGGAGTTCCTCTGGGAGTTGGCAGCTGAACCAAAGGAATGGGGTAGTTCACGAAGGCTGGTTTTTTAGCCAGTATGGCAGGTGGGTCCTCGGAGAGTATCTGGCTTGAAGGTTGGCTTCTCAGGGAATGCCATATTGTCGTTTCTTAACAGTTTCTAATGTTTGGATCAACCCATTGATAGTGTTTTTTTTGTGACAGATTTTGAAATAAGACACATTTCCTCTTTATCTAGTATTTATCTAGTATTTAGACTGTTCTCTTCAAATGACTAAATATAATGAAGTATGCCGGTTTAATTTCCGGCATAAAATAGTTTTTTTTTTGAAATTTATCAAATATATGTAAATGATATGTCACTACATGTTATATTTTTATTATATGTTATACTTTAATACTGGCATAGTAATTATAGTTAACATTAAAATAAATATATAATTCATTCAATCCAACAAAGATCCAAATAATACTAATATTTTGAATTATAGTGATTGGTCTCCTTTCCATCTTTTGAAGCAGTGATCAGAGAAGGTTCTAGGTTTTCCAATTCAAAATTATATTTGCAATTCAAAATTATATTTCATGCAAAGGGATATTGTTGTTAGAATTCATTTGTAAATGTGCTGTTTCACTGACACTCTACACTGCTCTCTAATGCTAGTAACTTGTAGGTATTCTGTATTCTGAATTCTGCCCTTTCTTTTGGGGTTTGGGATAGCGAGAACAGGGAACATTGTTTCTTCTTACTGTTTAAATAACAGTTTGGCTGGTATAGTGTGCTTTAAGCCAGCTGTGACATCAGAACGGACCACCCACAGAGAGGAGTGAGGGATTAGTGAGCTTTGGCTAAACTACTGCCACCTAAACAAATATTGCCCATTCAGTGATTTAGTGCCTGGCCTAAGTGGCTACTTAGGAGTGGATCTTTTTAAGTGCTTGATCTACTGGGAGAGAATGAGTAATAACCACTGAAACTAATTTGGTCCAAATTTGCAGTTTTATAATTAAATTTTGAATGGTTGACTTGTAATATTTACTTTAATTTTGTGTCATATATTCTTGCAATTATTTTAAACAATATTTAAATATATTTTCATACACTTTATTCATTCATAATTAATTTTATTTTTATTTTCTCTATAGTTTGACTTTAGTAGAATTTGAGAATATAAAAGAAGCAGTTATTCTCTTGAATATTCTTAAATTGTATATATTTAAAACACCCAAGTTAAAGTGAATTACTTTCCAAAGAAGTTTCTTGGTATTTAAAGCTTTGTAAATATTATTTGGAAGGATTTGAATGATAATTTATTTATTTTTGAGGCCAGGTGATATTCTGTTATTATAGCAGAGGTCAGTGCAAAGTGTTTCCAAGGTAATATAAAGAAATGTTCAATTAAGGAAAAATGCCGCCTTGCAGATAAAATGATTCAGTTGTTATAGAAAATATAGGTGCAATGAGACTGGGTTTCATGTATATTAACTTTTTAGGGCATTGACTGCTTGCTGCTAGGTCAATGTAAACCCTCACACATACATATATACACATATGAAAACACAAATCCATGCACACATATAAACACAGACACATATAAACTTACATATATACACCCTAGCACGTATACAGTCATATAGAAATATATGCACACGTATACATACATATAAAAACATACACATATGTACACAAATACACATAATACATATATGTGCATATACATATACAAATATACACTTACATACATGGACACAAATACACATTCATATATATATACACATATGCAGATATATACACACCTATCCATCCATACTTATTCATACACATAATACATACATGTGCATATACATATACAAATATACACTTACATACATGGACACAAATACACATTCATATATATATACACATATGCAGATATATACACACCTATCCATCCATACTTATTCATACATGCCCACACATTTACACACAGGCACACATATATACATATACATTCAATTATGTCAATATAAACACATGTATACACATACACATGGATATACACATACAAGCATGCACACATACACACACATTCTGACATCGGTGGGATATAATTAATGATAAAGTTTATTACAGTTACCCACTCCAAAATGCATTTTAACAAAATATATATCTGAAAATTTTGGGAATTATTTTTTTCTCACAGTTGTGAGTGCGAAATATTTCTTTAGCTTCCTACCTCTGTAATTGTTACCCCCATAATAAAGATTATTAACCATTCTGAAGAGTCAGGTTTGTGTAATGTGTAGTCTCCTGGCCAAGAAAAATTTGTAGTGTTTTGGTATTTATCTTTTTAGATATAGATCTTTAAGATGACAACTTCAGCATAAGATTTATTTAATCTTTTTTTATTATTAATTTTTATGTTTTACACATAAAACTTAATCACAGGTTATTTACTTTGTATCCTAGCAGTAACCCCCTACCTCATTCTCTCCCTCATCTCCTCCCTGCCCGTTTCCAAGTTCACTGCTAGGGGAGGTCCTCCTCCCCTTCCATCTGACCCTAGCTTATCAGGTATCTTCAGGACTGGCTGCCATGTCCTCTGCGGCCTAGAAAGACTGTTCCTTCCTCGATTTATTTAATCTTAAATGTAAATTGTTTTACTTATCATTCTTATAGAAACACAAGCATACTGCAGTTTCAAGTTGTTTCCTTGTCTGTGGCCCTCAAATTGATGAGTACAGTGTTACAGTACAATTTTTAAAATTTTTAAATTTTTATTATTAGTTACATTTTATTAACTCTGTATCCCAGCTGTATACCTCTCCCTCATTCCCACCCAATCCCACCCTCCCTCCCTTATCTCCTCCCTGCCCCTTTCCAAGTCCAACTGCTTAGGGAGGACCTCCTCCCCTTTCATCTGACCCTGTTTTATCAGGTTTCTTCAGGACTGGCTGCAAAGTCCTCTGTGGCCTACCAGGACTGCTCCTCCCTTGCGGAGTGGGGAGATCAAAGAGCCTGCCATTGAGTTCCTGTCAGAAATAGTCCCTGTTTCTCTTACCATGGGAAACCAATTGGTTACTGAGCTACTATAGGCTACATCCAAGCAGAGGTTCTAGGTTATATCCATACATAGTCCTTGGTTGGAGATAGAGTCTCAGAAAAGACCCTTGTGTCCAGATATATTTGGTCCTTGTGGAGCTCCTATCCTTTCCACGTCATACTAACTCCCCCTTCTTTCATATGATTCCCTGCACTTTGCCGAAGGTTTGGTTATGAGCCTTAGTATCTTTGATACACTGCAGTCTGATACCTAGCAGTCTTTGATACATCACTAGGTAGAGTCCTTCAGAGACCCTCTGCGGTAGGCTCCTGTCCTGTTACTTGTTTTCTCCTATGTCCAATGTACATCCCATTTGTCTTTCTAAGTGAGGGTTGATCTTACCCCGTGTCCTCTTTCTTGTTTATCTTCTTTAGGTGAATAGATTTTATTCTGTTTATCATCTTACAGGTCTTTATAAGTGAATATATACCATGTGAGTCTTTCTTCTTCTGGGATACCTCACTCAGAATGATTTTTTTCTAGATCCCACCATTTGCCTGTGAATTTCATGATTTCCTCATTTTTGATTGCTGAGTAGTATTCCATTGTGTAAAAATACCACAATTTCTCTATCCATTCCTCCATTGATGGAAATCTGGGTTGTTTCCAGGTTCTGGCTATTACAAATAAAGCTGCTACCAAAATGATTGAGCAAATGTCCAAATTTGTGTACTTGAGCAAATTTTGGGTATATACCTAGCAGTGGTATAACTGGGTCTTGGGGAAGCACTATTCCTAATGTTATAGTACAATTTTATTAAACTATCAGAAATAGTCTTACAATATTTTGTTTGTATTTAATTCCTGAATGAAAATTCATTGTCGACTGGCCTATACAAGATTGATTAAGATCTAAATTAGGAAACAATTTTTCAAATGATCTTAAATTTTTCCTAACATCAAAATATGCTCCCACAACACTGTAAAAACTTAAAAAAAAATAACCTGGATGAAATATCATTACCAGTCATTTAAACCTATAGAATATTTTAAAACGTTTATATAGTTTTGTTATTTCCATAACAAAAATTCTGTTGTTTTAAAATAACAATTGAAAAATAACTTTAATGAGGATACTGTATTTAATTCTTTTGTTTTTGCTTATTTTTCTGTAGCCTTACACACATAGTAAGCAAACCTTAATGACTTGAAAATACAAATGAGTCAAATGCAATAAATGATACACTACATCTGAAAATGAATCTGTCAATCTATCTATCTACATCTATCTATCTGTCTATCTGTCTGTCTATCTATCTATCTACCTTTGTATCAAGAGATATAAAGGACTTAGCTCTTCCAATTTGAGATTTGTGGAAGGTCATCCTGAAAGGAAACATTACGTTTTTATTGAAATGAGGGCTTCATGAATGTACAGATATAGATTCATAGATTCTTCAGGGACTGTACCATACATTTTTGCCTTTTCAACAACAAACATCATTGAAAATATGTGACATTAATTAAAGCAGTTCTCCTGCCAGCACATGTCTGATCCCTGTGGAGTTTCCTTCCATGCTTTGTCTGGGCAAAGTCTCCAGTTAAGTGATGGGGCTTAAGTTGCATTCCTAGGGACACTGCTTCATCCCTTGGTAGGCTTCACTGTAAAGTGCTTTTTATTTATTTATTCATTTTTGTTCAGAGTTATGCCTGACTTGTGGCTGTGCATCTTCATATTTCTCGCTAGTCCTTCTTCTCTCTGCTTCCATACTTGTCTTAGTGTAAAAGTATCTCATAATAATTGTTTACATAAGGAGTTTTGTGATTTCAGAAGACCTGAACCTAGTTAGTAACAGCAAATTCAAATTTAACCTGATGTTATTTTTAAATTATTGATTTTTTTGTGATCATAAAATCAGGGTTGTTTTTAAATTATTTGAAAAGAATACTCATTGTTTTTCTGTTTTGAGGCCTGGAATATACATACAGGAGGAGCTTACTGAAGAATAAATGTTTACTGCTGAAAGTTATGTACGTAATTCTTAATTTTATATATAATGTAAAATATTATTACTATATCATATATAATTTTGCAATTATACATTTGTATAGTTGCAATCTAAAGTAATAAATACATTTAACAAATTAAGTAATAAGGTAATAAATACATACTAACAAATTAAAGTAACTCATTTAATTGAATTAATAATTATGTGAAAACATGTCAGCCTATTTGCTGCATATTTTGAATAGGACTGTTAATTTCTTTCCAAAGCCATTAGCTTAAATTGATAATATATATCCACAAATATAATTTTTTGACATACACTAAAGCATTTCCCACTATATGTTAAAATTCTATATTCTACAAGGGATCTGCAGATTTTCAGTTACAAAGTAAAAGATCAAAAGAGAAATTTTTATATTCTCAGGAGAGATTTTTTACAACTCATTGTATTACACAAAAACTATCATAGAGTGATGAAATCATTTTGAAGTTAACTAAAAAACCAAAAATGTTTGTGTTAGAAATGAGCTAGCATTTAAAACAGCACAAAATATCAAAATATAAAGGCTTGCTAAATTACTTGGCTCAAACACCGCCATATTTATTATTGTGTGTTTATTTCATATGTATAGTATTGCTGCAGAACATAAGCTGGCTGACACTTTGGTCATGGCCCCTTTTAAATATATTCAGGAAATTGTTTTTTTTTTTTTTTTTTTTTTGTATTTGGCAGTGACAGTTTGCTCTGCCTTTTGGATTACAGTATTTGCGTACTGAGGCTACTGTAAGTGCATTTATGTTATGAATATACACTGGATAGCTATAATTTGTCTTATTCCTAAATAAATGTTTCCTATGCTTACAAATCACATGAAATATTTAAATTAATTTTCAAATCCATAAGTAAAATAACATGATTGGGCAAATATTTCTTCTTTTGTTGTAGATGTCATCTTTGAATTCAAGGAAAGAGGGTGGGGAGAAGGAGGGAGAGAAGAGAAGATCTGGAGGAGGGAAGGAGGATGAGAACTCATTATAAAGAAAATTTGTGACACATGGTGCTATATGGGATAAGAACTAAAATCCATAATTAAAAGTGAGAGAATATTATTTCATTACTTTTTAAATTTCAGAGAATTAAATCAATGTCAGTTGTTCATTTTTTTTTTTCCCACTCAGCTCTCCATTTTGGAAGAGGTGCTTAAAAACTAGGTACATAGAATGTGGGCTATCACAATTGTGTGGGTTTTTTTTTTTTTTTTGATGGCTTCTGATGTTTTAATAGTTTATGTGAGGCTTTCTGTTGGCAGGAAAGTAATCAACTATGAATCCAGAATGCCAAGAATAGTAGAGGATGTTTATAATTGGTTAAGGCCTATGGAAAATTTGTGTGAGTGCTCTTAGGGAAGGTTGCTACAGGGGCAATTTGAAACCCCAAGCAGGAAGCCTCAGTTGGTGGAACAGCTAACCTCTAATAGTGAGGAGGACAAACCGGAGTGGAAGTCATGAAGGTTTGTTAGTCTCCCGAGGAACAGTTAGAGCAACCAGGGATCTATAATTCTATTTTCCTCTGCTCTCCTTCTAAAATTTCAATTCATAGCACTAAACAAAACAGTTGAAGGAATACTGAGGAACTAAGAATCACGAGGAGTCTTTCGCTTTACTCAATTATATGTGTATAAATATATATATATGTACATATAATTAATTGCAAAAATGCTGTTAAAAAAGACTGAGATATTGGTACAAAGTGGAGTGTGTCTCTGAAGTCAGGGTTTCTGAATGATCAGAGTATATTGAGCTTGGTATATATAGATGACATTCATATTTATTCTTCAGTATAAGTAATAATAACATATTGGCAGATATCAAGGAACTTCTGTCATATAAATAAATGATTTATCTATATTTTCAGAGGTGTGCAACATGTTTGTCTAAACAAATCCAAAGAGACATAACTTTTTGATAATCTCTAACTACCACTTTCAGGTGAATTAGATCAATTTGCATCAGTAAACAAACAAAAAATGGGACACACAATATTTTTTTTTGAATTTTATTTTTTTCTTATCAGTTACATTTTATTAACTCTGTATCCCAGCCGTGTCCCGATCCCGCATTCCCTCCCAGTCCCTCTCTCCCTCCCTCATCTCCACCCTGCCCCTTTCCAAGTCCACTGATAGGGGAGGACCTCCTCCCCATTCATCTGACCCTGTTTTATCAGGTATCTTCAGGACTGGCTGCAAAGCCCTCCTCTGTGGCCTAACAGGACTGCTCCTCCCTTGGGGGGGTGGGGAGGCCAAAGAGCCAGTCATTGAGTTCCTGTTAGAAATAGTCCTTGTTCCCCTCACTTTGGGAAACCAATTGGTTACTGAGCTACCACAGGCTACATCTGAGCGGAGGTTCTAGGTTATATCCATACATGGTCCTTGGTTGAATGTCAGTCTCAGAAAAGACCCTGGGGACACACAATATTAAAGCAGCTGTCAAAGAAAGAAAAACTCTCTTGCAAATGCAATTAGTTTGAAAACATTAGAATGGTAGATGATTAATGGAAGTAAAGTTTTAGGAAGTAAAATTGAGAGAAAATAAGAGGTGAATAGCATGGGGGATAATGAAAAGAAAATCTGACCAGGTCCTTCAGTATCCAGTAACTATTTGCAAAGAAAATGAAAGAAGAAAATGATAATGATTTTACTTTTATAGACACACACACACACACACACACACACGCGCGCGCGCGCGCACACACACACACGCAGACACCAAGAAAACAAAACATCAATAGCAAAAAATGTTTTAAAATGTGGTTTACTCCATTATATAAAATATTTATCCTTATTTTGAAATGTGTTGTATATTCTGTTAGTTTTTTATCAGAATCTGCTCCTGGTGGATGGCATGTAATTTGGTTACTGTTTATTCACATGTAATCTAGAAGTGATTGCACATATAGATATGTCTGGCTTCACATTCCTAACTCTAAAGGGTTGTTTGAGATTTTCATTTTTAATTTCTAATTCATCTTTATTATTATATTTTGAAAATATAATATAATTTTATCATTTCTCCCTCCCATCTCCTCCCTCTAATATTAACTGTTGCTGATACAGACTTTGGAGATCAGTAAGCAGAAAGCTTCTAAAGAAAACATAAAAGTGATAGAAAATATAAAACTGTTCCATAATTTTGAAACTCAAATAATGAATTGCCACTATTTCAGTCCAGTTATATTTTTAAATGTATTACAAAACAAATAATTTCCCTTCTTTAATGTTTTATTGTAGTGTGGCTGTTAGTGTGACTGGTTTGATAGGGCACATGAAGTTTGAGGGCAGGGCAAAGAGTGACAGAATTCTTACAAAGAACTTAGAAAGCCCTGAGTGTCTAATCAGGGTCTCCAGTGACTCACTGTACCAGATGAAATCAGGGATTTGTATTTAGGGAGTTGGTGAAGTAATAGTACTATACTTATGTATAGCCAAGATGTGAGTCAGTGTAGAGCAGGCCTCTGTGCTGATGGTGAGGGAAGCAGCATCTTGCTGGCACAGGTTGAATGCCTTCTTCTATGTACTAATGTCTTCCACAAAGGAAAATATGGAAGTTAGATTTAGTCAGAATACAGGGAGTGAGGTAAGATTTGTGTAGAGTAGAACCTCATTAAAATTGATGAATGAGCCTGCTGGCACAGGGTTGTAATCATAGGTCCTCAGGAGGTAGAGGGAGGAAGATTACAAGGTCAAGGCCCACATGCAGGACACAGTGTGATTAAGGGTGTGTGTGAGCAGCTTTGTGAGAGTCTGTCTTAAAATACATAGTGAAAAGAAGGATAAGGTATGTGTAGTTCAGGTAAAGGAGTTGTCTACCATGTAGGAGAGTCTATGTTCAAATAAGAACTTATGATGAAAATATATAATGATCACCCCAAGTCTTACTAGTCATTGCATTGAACCTGTCCTGGTAGCAGACTTCCCATTGTAAAATGTCTAAGACACTGTGATTTCATTGTTTGTAAGATTCTGGATTCAGTCATAGGAGGAACTCTTGACATATTTTCATCTTACTGCTCTGAACTCCCAATATTTTCAGATCTTCTCTAATTTTGTTATTAATATAAATCTATAGAAATTTATAATAAAATTAAAAAACAGAATTTTATATTAGAATATTTTGTTAAATACTATTAGTAAATATCCCAATTTTTTGAGTTTATTTTAATTTTATTTTTATTATTTATTACATTTTATTAACTCTTTATCCCAGCTATATCCCACTCCCTCATTCCCTCCCAACCCCCCCTCCCTGCCTCTTTCCAAGTCCACTGATTGGGGAGGTCCTCCTCCCCTTTCATCTGACCCTGTTTTATCAAGTATCTTCAGGACTAGCTGCAAAGTCCTCCTCTGTGGCCTAGCAGGACTGCTCCTCCCTTGCGGGATGGGGAGGTCAAAGAGCATGCCATTGAGTTCCTGTCAGAAATAGTCCCTGTTACCCTTACTATGGGAAACTAATTAGTTACTGAGCTACTATAGGTTACATCCAAGCAGAGGTTCTAGGTTATATCCATACATGGTCTTTGGTTGTATATATAGTCTCAAAAAAGACCCCTGTGTCCAGATATATTTGGTCCTTGTGGAGCTCCTATTCTTTCCATGTCGTACTAACTCCCCCTTCTTTCATATGATTCCCTGCACTCTGCTGAAGGTATGGTTATGAGTCTTAATATCTGCTTTGATACTCTGCTAGGTAGACTCTTTCAGAGTCCCTCTGTGGTAATCTCCTGGCCTATTATTTGTTTTCTCCTATGTCCAATGTACATCCCATTTGTCTTTCTAAGTGAGGGTTCATCATTTACCTGTGTCCTCTTTCTTGTTTATCTTCTTTAGATGAATAGATTTTATTTTGTTTATCATCTTATAGGTCTATATAAGTGAGTATATATCATGTGTGTCTTTCTCCTTCTGGGATACTTCACTCAGAATGATCTTTTCTAGATCCCACCATTTGCCTGCAAATTTCATGATTTCCTCATTTTTGATTGCTAAGTAGTATTCCATTGTGTAAAAATACCACAATTTCTTTATCCATTCCTCCATTGATGGAAATCTGGGTTGTTTCCAGGTTCTGGCTATTACAAATAAAGCTGCTACCAAAATGATTGAGCAAATGTCCAAATTTGTGTACTTGAGCAAATTTTGGGTATATACCTAGCAGTGGTATAACTGGGTCTTGAGGAAGCACTATTCCTAATTGTCTGAGAAAGTTCCAGATTGACTTCCAAAGTGGTTGTACCAGTTTACATTCCCACCAGCAATGGAGGAGGGTTCCCCTTTCTCCACAACCTCTCCAGCATGTGTCGTCATTTGAGTTTTTGATTTTAGTCATTTTGATGTGAGTAAGGTGAAATCTCAGAGTCATTTTGATTTGCATCTCCCTGATGGCTAGGGATGTTGAGCATCTCTTTAAGTGTTTCTCTGCCATTCTGTATTCCTCTACAGAGAATTCTCTGTTTAACTCTGTACCCCATTTTTTAATTGGATTTCTTGATTTATTGCTTTTTAACTTCTTGCTGGATATGAGCCCTCTGTTAGATATAGGGTTGGTGAAGATCCTTTCTCAATCTGTAGGCTGTCATTTTGTTCTGATGACAGTGTCTTTTGCTTTACAGAAGCTTTTCAGTTTCATGAGGTCCCATTTATTGATTGTTGCTCTTAGAGCCTGTGATGTTGTTGTTCTGTTCAGGAAGTTGTCTCCTGTGCCAGTGAGTTCTAGGCTCTTCCCCGCTTTGTCTTCTAACCGATTTAGAGTATCTGGTTTTATATTGAGGTCTTTGATCCAGTGTACTTTAGTTTTGTGCAGGGTGATAAATATGGATCTAGTTTCATTTTTCTTCATGTAGACATCCAGTTGGACCAGCACTACTTGTTGAAGATGCTGTCTTTTTTCCATTGAATGGTTTTGGCTTCTTTGTCAAAAATCAAGTATTCATAGGTGTGTGGGTTTATTTCTGGGTCTTCTATTCAGTTCCATTGATCCTTCTTTCTGTTTCTATGCCAATACCATGCAGTTTCTATTACTATTGCTCTGTAGTACAGCTTGAGATCGGGGATGGAGATACCTCCAGATGATCTGTTGTTGTACAGGATCGTTTTGGAGATTCTGGGTTTTTTATTTCTCCATATGAAGCTGAGAATCTATTTTTCAAGGTCTGTAAAGAATTGAGTTGGTAATTTGATTGGAATTGTGTTGAATCTGTAGATTGCTTTTGGCAAGATGGCCATTTTAACAATCTTAATCCTACCAATCCATGAACAAGGGAGATCTTTCCATCTTCTGATATCTTCTTCAGTCTCTTTCTTCAGAGACTTAAAGTTTTTTTCAAACAGGTATTTCACATGCTTGGTTATCCCAATTTTAATAGCCTTTAAATGTTTCTTCATTTCAAGATATGTCATGCACTAAAAAATAAAAATACAAAGACTGTAGACATTGCCCTGGATTTTCTTTCAATAGTTAAAACTTTTCTAAAATTAAAAATTACATTTATCAAAATGTTTTTTGAGAGACTTATACATAGATAACATTTAATAATAAGTTATATCAATAAATTTTGTCAAATAATTTATTCAAGGGCACAAAAACAAAAACAAAAATTTTGAGAAGCCTGTGTAAAACTCTATATAATTACCTTTCAAATTCAGAATCACATAGTGATTTTATTCGGAAATGCTTTGTGTATTGGTAATTAAATAAATTAAGTGTACATATATGTTTAATCCAAATGACATTTTATGTGTATGTATGTCTATGATGCCTTTGTACAATGTGCCATGATGATGTTATAATGTGAAAATCTTTATTTTTACCAAATAAAGTGGCTTTTCAAATTTCTTATAAGGTGGTATGTTCATGTAGGAAGTCAGTTTTTTTTTTTAATATTAGTTACAGTTTATTAACTTTGTATCCCAGGTGTATCCTGCTCCCTCATTCCCTCTGAATCCTACCCTCCCTCCCTCATCTCCTCCCTGCCCCTTTCCAAGTCCACTGATTGGGGAGGACCTCCTCCCCTTTCATCTGTCCCTGTTTTATCAGGTATCTTTAGGACTGGCTGCAAATTCCTCCTCTGTGGCCTAGCAGGGCTGCTCCTCTCTCAGGGAGGGGAGAGGTCAAAGAGCCCGCCATAGAGTTCATGTCAGAAATAGTCCCTGTTCCCCTTACTAGGTACCTATTTGGATACTGAGCTACCATGGGCTACATCTGAGCAGGAGTTCTAGGTTATATCCATACATGGATATATACTGTTCTTTCGGTTGAAAGAACAGTCTCATAAAAGACCCCTGTGCCCGGATATATTTAGTCCTTGTGCAGCTCCTGTTCTCTCCAGGTCATACTAACTCCCTCTTCTTTCATATTTCACTGTACCCTACCGAAGGTTTGGTTATGAGTCTCAGTATCTGCTTTGGTATACTGCTAGGTAGAGTCTTTCAGAGGCCCTCTGTGGTAGGCTCCTGGCCTGTGACCTGTTTTGCAAGTTTTAAGTGTTCTAGTTTTATTTTATTTTTTCAAGGTAATTTAATTTTTAATTTTCTTTTTTTAAATAATTTCATTTTTTATATTAATCATAGGTCATTTACTTTTAATCCCAGCCATAGCCCTTTCCCTCATTCCCTCCCAATCCCACTCTCCCTTCCTTATCTCCTCCCTGCCCCTTTCCAAGTCCACTGATTGGGGAGGACCTCCTCCCCTTCCATCTGACCCTAGCTTATCAGGTATCTTCAGGACTGGCTGCAGTGTCCTCCTCTGTGGCCTAGTAAGGCTGCTCCTCCCTTGGGGTGGTGGGTATCAAATAGCTAGCCACTGAGTTCATGATGGATAAATATACTAAAATCTCTACTCCTAAAGAAGATAAACAACTAGGAGGTTCCTGGGTAACATGATCAGTCCTCACTTTGAAAGACAATGGGGTGGACATTGGAAGTAGGAGAAAACAAGTAACAGGCCAGGAACCTACCACAGAGGGCCTCTGAAACACTCTATCTAGCAGTGTATCAAAGCATATGCTAGACTCATAACCAAACCTTGGACAGAGTGCAGGGAATCATATGAAAGAAGAGGAAGTTAGTATGACATGGAAAGAATAGGAGCTCCACAAGGACCAAATATATCAGGGCACAGGGGTCTTTTCTGAGACTTCCACTCCACCCAAGGACCATGCATGGATATAACCTAAACCCCTGCTTGCATGTAGCCCGTGGTAGCTCAGTATCCAAGTGGGTTCCCTAGGAAGGGGAACAAGGACTATTTCTGACAGGAAGTCAGTTCTAATTTTCTTTGATTAAAGTTCCTGAAGTTGTTCTAAATACTTTCTCGTGCCTTAGCTTTTGGTTATCTGTGGACTGAACATGGTAGTCCTACAAGAGGTAGTACTGACCTCTGTCTTTAAGGAGAGTGTGTATGGGGTGCAGTGATCCTGAGGGGTCAGGAGAATGTTTGTGAGGTGGGGGGGACGCTGCAGGGGTTTTTGCTTACTTCTGTCTTTTAAGAAAGAGGCTTATACAGGGTCAGAAGAGCATGCTAGGTCTTCTCTAAATATGTTGTGATTGTTTAACTGTGTGCGTGTGTGTGTGTGTGTGTGTGTGTATGAGAGAGAGAGAGAGAGAGAATGAGAGAGAGAGAGAGAGAGAGAGAGAGAGAGAGAGAGAGTGTCTGCCTTCAAACATGGGAGTAGGTTGTCTCTAACACTTTTACATGCTCCTCGAACTCCTTTCCTCCCTTGGGTCTCCTAGTTTAGCCTTGATATGAGGGTTTGTGCCTAGTCTCATGGGATACTGTTGTTCTGAGTTCAGTTGATACCACTGGGAAGCTTGCTCTTTTCTGAAGGGAAATGGGGGAGCAATGGATTTGGGGAAGAGAGGAGGTGTGTGGGGGAGGAGTACTGGAGTGGCTATTGGGGAGGATGGGCTCAGGTTGTATTGTATGAGAGAAAAAATGAATATAAAAAAAGGCTAAGAAATTTTAGTTACTTGGAAATTATTCAAAAAAATTTTCATGATATTATAAATTTGTTATTTTCAGGAACTTAAAATGTCACTTAAATAGCCTGTTCTAAATGCTTTTAAATAGAACCCTATTTAATGTGTCAACTATATGAAATAGATCCTCTTATCATTCCCACCTTATAGACAGGCAGTGATTGCAGAAGAAAATATACAGCTACTAAGTGGCTACTCTGGATATAGCTTGGTTTTGTTAATTTTTATAAGTTGATGTTTGCATGTGCTTTTACTTTAAAGAGATACCTCTGTGATTACAAATTATATATTGAAATAGATGAGAGAATAAAAATCATGCCTGATTGATAAAGTGTAGAGGTCTTTAGTGATTAATAACACACACAATATCTAGGTTTTATAGTTCAGATCAGTTATATATGGCTATTCTAGTGACCCAGTAGACAATGAAAGCAGAACACTTGATTGCTGCCGGTTCCTCATAAAATGCTATTTTTTTCCTTTATTTTTACATGTATCTTGTTTATTAGAAGTATAATTAACTTCAATAAATAAACCACATTTCATACCTTGTTCTTGAATCTGTGTACATTTGGTGTAGTGAACTGTTGGTTTGCTGACTGTAGCAATTTGAATCTTAAAATGTCATTTTCCATTTACCTTTAAAATAGTCTTTTTGTTTAAGCATTTGTTGAACTCAAATGCTTACATAAAATTTAAGTTCACTAATGTTTTCATAACACTTTTGCATTTAGGCTGAAGTGCCCAACTATCTTTTGTCATGTTTTTACTAAACCACTATGGTTTTCTTGAATGCCACTGAGTTATTAATTAGTGAATCCTGGGGGAGAAAATAAGTTAAAGAAATTGTTTTTTTATTTCTTCCTTTTTAGATTCCTGTTTCAGTAATTGTCAAAAATGTAATAGTAAGCTATGAATTTTACCAGCTTCAGTTAACTTCTGACCGTTTCCCAGCGATTGTGTTTATTGTTGGAGAAATGAAAGGCTTTTTAGTCATGCTTTGTGTGTATCTACTAAAATCCTTTAAAGCACAGAGTCAGTACTTCACTTTCTCCATTTGTGTTTAAACATACTTTTTCTCTATACATTTTGAAAGTTATTTTGTTTCTAGAAACATAAATAAAGAACAGATGGCTGTTCACACCTCAGTAGGAATACCAGGGGACAGGGGACTTTCATCATGTTCCTGTGGTTCCGTGCTGGCTCTCATGTGGTGGACATCTGGGTCTGTTTGGAATAGTTCCTGCTGCTGTTTGGAGCCTCCTGGGGCTGCTGTCAGTCCTTCTTCCCTTATTTTAAGGCAGCTAGTTTTTTTTTTCAGCCATTTATTACTCTGAAGACAAGTCTAAAATATATCATAACAAGAGAGTCTTAAACATACCATGTATGCTACTCTTGTTTATGAGTATCCTGTTTATCTATATAAACTTTCCTCATCCACAGTTAATATGCTTTAGGCATCTTTTTATACTTCTAAGTCTCCTGACAGAGCACTGCAGAACAATATAAAGCAGTGTAAGTTGGAGAAGATCTGGGAAATAACCAAATGTAACCATTGGACTCATGTGATATATGAATACAGTTCTAGTATTTGTGGCTTTAATATCCAAATAATGGGAAAGCCCGTAACAGTCTATACTATATCATTGTCTCAATTTTGTATAGTAGTGAATTTCAATTTCACACCACAGATTCGTTGGTGGGAAAGTTGCCCATTCTGTTGTCACATATATGTCTTGGTTCTATCCTTGTCGTTGCATTAATATTTCAAATGTTGAAATCATGTGTCCTTTCAGAGAAATGATCAATTAAGAAAAAACATTTTAGAGAGTATCAAACAGTCGTGTTATCTTGAGATATAACATGTATATTAGAAACAAATTATTGGAAAGCATTGTACCTTTGAAAATGGTATAAGCTGGTTAAATGTTAATATTTTAAAAAATGTTCAAAATTACTGTGGTCTTAGAAGATTCAACCAGTATATAAAACGTCATCGAATGGAGTAGTGAGATGTTATGGTAGAGAGCATCATTATAAAGTAAAGTAAGTAAGAATTGTTAACTTGAGCAATAAGATGTTTTTACAAATTACTGAGAAGTAGAGTTAAATTCTTAGAAAATAATTACCTTCACTCTAAAGGATCTCTGATACCCAACTTAAAAAAAAATTATTGAATAAGGGAATGGAGAGATGCCAGCAGGTAAGGCCACTGTTGTTCTTGCAAAGGATCCAGGTTCATGACTCAGCTCCTTACAGTAGTTCACAACCATTTATAATTCCAGTTCTGGGAGATCTAGTGCCTCTTCCGGCTCCTGTATGCATGTTATAAAGTTGCTTACACTTAGACTAATATACACCATAAATAATAAATAAATATTTAAATAAGGAATTACTAAGCAGAAAAATATCTTCAACACATATCTATACGCATTTATCAAGACATACAGAATTCTAGAATACGATGAATTTTGTTACATCAGAACAGAGTTTTGTCATATTTTTAAAAAAATAACATTTTCAATAAATCACTTAAAAGAATCTAAATATTGGGGGCTAGAGAGATGGTTCAATTATTAAAAATGCTTACTCTATTTCAAAGGACTGGGATTTAATTCCCATGTGAATGGCTCACGTTTTCATATAACTACAACAGGGAACTTCACATCCTCTTCAGTACTCCCCAGGCACTTACTACTCTTTGAATGCTTTTTATGTTAATAATAGGATACTTTTTAAAGTTTTATAATTTGGGATATGTTATAGCATGTAACATATTGTATTGAAAATTTCTGCCGTTGTCTGTCTTAAGAATAAAGACAAAACCAACAGCAACAAAACTCCTTTCAGTTCAGAGATCTCATAGCATTGTGACTCTTGTTAGTAGTTTCATGATATATACTTGAAATTCACAATGAGGGCAAGTCTTAAATACCCCCCCCTCACAATATGGTTGCTACATGAGATGATAAATATATTATTAGTGTCATTGCAGTGGCCATTTCACAGTAAGTATATGTTTCAAAAACATGTATTACACCTGAAACGGTTGTAATGTTGGTTGACAGTTATAACTCAATAAAGTGGAAAAAGGAACCAATTAAATTTCATTGAATTAAATTCTTATGATTATTTAATTAAAATGAAATATGCTTAGTAAATCACATTTGATTTCACTCTTTAAAGAAAGCTTTAAAAATTAAGCATAAATTATAATAATAATTATAACTAAGAATATATAGACTAATTAAAATATTCCTTATGCTTATTTTATTTAATTTTAAATTAAACTTTTTGCTTTGCATTCTTGAAACCGTCATTGTATTAGGTAAATAATAAGATAATTTCACTATAAAATAGCATAAAATAGGCTGAAATGATGACTTAGTAATTGACAGTATTGGATGTTCTCCCAGAGAATTCAGGTTCAATTCCCACCACCCACATAGCTGCTCACAACTGCTTATAACTGCAGTTTCTGAGGAATTGATGCTCTCTTCTGGCTTCCACGAACAATGCTCATGCAAAGCTCACAAACACACATGCAGAGAAAACACCCATATGCATTAAAGAAAATTAATAAATCTTTTAAGGAATCTAAATAAGATTAGGATCTGGGACATTTACCATTCTTCTCAAGCATGTTGATTTATAGTAGTTTTCTTTTAAATGTAATAAGGATGAGTTTACTTGTTCAAGGCAAAAGGAGACAACCCTTTTATATAGACCTCTTTCATCTCTCATAATTAGAATTATGTAGTTTCTGTAGATGTTATTTTTTAATAAAACAATCTTTCAGCATTTCTTTTGGTGACATGCATGTCCATGATTAATTAATAGACTTATGAGACTTCTATTACATTAAATTTCAATATTGTTAGCAAGCCGATATAAAATTAGAGAATTTTATGTCTGGGACACTGGCAGTGTTACACATTGAGATTTCTGAGGAGAGGCGGAATGATTCTCGGCCCTTTTTATCTCCACGTTAAGTTAGCAGAGATCATGGATTTCCTGCCATTCACATTAGTGCCCAGTGGAGCACTTGTGGATGAGCAGATGACACTCCCTTAAGTTATTTGAGTGATGAGAACAGTGCTGTATAGTCTTCTGGATGAGCATGGTCAGTTTTGTTATGCTCTTCCCACTTCACAACAGGCTCAGCACAAGGTTACACCACCCTAATAGTACTCAGAAGTAGACCATGACCTATGCCACGTTGACCACAGTGGTCATTTGGCCTGTCTGTAAAACCTGTGGCTTCCATCTGGATAGGGAATTAGGAAACTGCGTGTGCTGGAAGGAGCCTCCTCCACACTTGTTTGGATGGGGTCACAGTTCATAGCATGTGTGTAGCACAGGGATCTCAAGCTAAGGATTCTCTGACCTCTGCAGTGTAGAAGCAAATACAAAGGTGTGTAGAAGGCAAGGTAAAGCCCATTCACTTGCAGCTTTTATGAAAATATAATTTTTCTGAAGATAATTTCCTAATAGAATTAAACACATATAATGGATTACTTGTAGAAGATTGCATATAATGCCCAGTAATATGGACTATAACCACCAGCAGCCATAGAAAGGAGGATATTACTAGAAAACATGAAATATATTACGAGTTATAGAGATCTTGTAGGTTTAGATATTTTCAAACACACCTAAGCCACGCTGGGCACCACCTTTACACGTAGCTATTTCACACACCTACTTTATTTGGGGTTCTTAAGTGCCTCTACCTCTCTTCTAACCCTGGACCTTAGGTAGGCGATTAGTAGGGAAAGGGCTGTAGACCTCTTGTATCTGCTTCCCGCTTAGGGTTGTTGGGTTCTTTGGGGATATACCAATCTACAGCTTGTCCATAAACACACCAAGAGCCATGAATAGAAATGTTTATAGCAGTATTGTTTATAAAGAGACAACTGGACACAGTTTAAATGCTTACCAGCAGTAGAGTGGGTTCCTAAACAAGGTCTACTCCCAGTGCTGAGTGTTATGGAGTAGCAAAGCTGAATGAATTATTCTTCTGTGTATCAGTGTTTGAAGAACTAACACAGTGAACAAGTTAACATAAGCCCACTTACATAAATTGCAAAAGCAGGCAGAATTAGATAACAATTACACAAATATAATAAAAAACGTAAATAAGGAAAGATTAAGAAAGTTTCAATGTATTAGTTATTCGTAAAGAAAGGAAAGGTCCATCAAATTGAATCATAAAAGAAACTTCTAAGATATTGTTACTATTACTTTATAATTCTAAAGAAGCATAGTAGAGACTTTTTTTAAAATGTTTTTTGTGTTCTCACTTAAACAGTATCCCCCCCCCACATTCCCATTGGACTACAGGAGAGCTATGAACAGCAGGAAAAAGTTTAGAAGGTTTTGGAGCTGGAAAGAGGAGCATCCTCTTGTGCTACCCCTCCCCTCCCCCAAGATCTCCTATGTTTAGGCCTGCAAGCTTGATTCAGTTCTGAGGATGGGAGGTAGGGGAGCAGAGCCTTGGAAAGCAGATTTGAATCAAATGAGAGTGAAACCTTTTGTTTTCAATGGTATTGGACTGGCAGATGTCTAAGCAGAGGCAGCACATCAGGGGGCTTTTCTGGAGACTCTGTACAAGAGGAGGAAGGACTCTTTGAGGGTTGGAAAGCAGTGTAGCCAGAAAGAGTAAATTCACTTTCTTCCACTCCTGACTGAGTCAAGCTCATTTATTGAGCCAGGCAACAGTTAGACAGAAAAGCTCAGGCAATTGTCAAACAGCAAAGTAGCAAAGCAGAGCAGTAGCTGCAGCAAACAGCAAGCAACAGCAAAAGCAGTGGCACCACTCAGCAAAATCGGTTAGAGTCCACCCAAATGGCATTGAAGCTCGAAACTCTAAAAGTTCTCTGGAGGGATTTTCTGTGAAAACCAGCAAAGGAGCTATGCAAACCATTGCAAAACATAGAGGTGCATAAAGTGCCGCCTCACTGTCTGTGCTTCAGTTTATCCCTTTTCAGAGTCCACATGAAGAAGTGCTTTCCAGCTCACAGAAACCCTATAACTCACAGGAGGTAGTTTTCAGCTGACAAACATCATGTGCCTCTTCATGGAGTCTGTTTTCTACAGGGACTGTTTTTCTTGAGGGATCAGGGGAATCGTCCCACATCCCATACTAGGGACCAAAACAAAAAAACATATTCACATGACTTAACTGAGTTTACAAAGAAACCAGAAACTTCCATTTCAAAATAGAAAATAAACATGTTTTTAGTACTTATATAAGCTTTAAGGGACTACTAGATATAAAAACCAAAGGTAGGAAAGGACTCACATAGAAAATAGATATGCAAACTAATAAGGTAGAAACAAATTAATCAGATGTATGAATGTAAATTCTTTGCAATAATAGATAACAGTTTATATAAAATGCTAATTTTAGGGCTGAAGAGATGGGTCATTGGTTAAATGTTTTGGCTGCTCTCCCAGAGGACCCATGTTGAGTTTTCAACACTCACATGATGACCTCTAACCATGGTAACTCTAGTTCTAGAGGGTATCTAGTTCTGATACCCTCTTCTGGCATCTGCAAGCATGACACACACACACACACACACACACACACACACACTACACACATGTGCAGGCAAACCATAAACATAAATTTGTTTAAAATGCTAATTATAAGTAATGCTTTTATAACAAATATATAAAAATACAAGAATCAGAAATGCTGGAAATCAATACAAATAATATACCAGGAAATATTAATCTAAATATAACATAGGCATCATGTCATTATAGAAACTATGTAGTTAAATAGAATAAGTGTTGGCAGTAATAGGGAAGACCAAACAACTGAAAATAAAAATAATGTGGAGGGTCTATATTCACTTATCTACAACCTCAAAATATGTATTGAAAAATACAGAATTAATTACAAGTTCAAAATTGAAATTCCAAAATCATATAGAAATATCTTCAAGCACTTCATTCAAAAACAATCTATCATGCAAGTGAGAAAGAAGATCTTCACAGTTCCATTTAACAAGGTGATTCTGATGGATGGTAGCAGATCTCCTTATGTCAAGAAGAGAGAATGCACATTTCCCTTCAAGCATACTAAAACATCAGAAAATTTAGCCATGTAATAGTCTCAGAGCAATTCTCAGAGAACAGTAGTGTACAATTTCTCTCAGTAATTGAATTTAAAAAAAGGATTTCTCCACTACTTTTAACACACAAAATTTTTATGCCAGAAATAAAGATTACAAAATGTTTAGAGCTACAGAGCAGCCATTACTCTTTAAATTAGAACTTACGTCTAAGGCATGAGCAGGGCTGTAGATGCAAGTTTTCCAAAGCCTGAAACCCCTGCATATGCTCTAGGAAAGTGCATGATAGGCAGAAGCGATCTTTAGCTGTTGTAAAATGCACTGCATTAGAGAACCCTGTTCATCCTAGAGCCAGGGCCGAGTGCCTCAGAGGACTGAGAAGACCAAGAGCACGGGGCTGAGGCAGGGCCTGGCTACCTAGGACCCCACCATTTTGAGCTTTTTAAATGTTTAAGACATTTTTCTCAATCTTACTTAGTTTCTTCTTACTTTGTCTCAAACTTCGTTTTTGTGACCAAAGGTAAGTCAGTTTTCTGATTTAATAGAAAGCCATCATTTTCCTAATTTATTTTTTCCCCTTTATAGTATGGATCACTTCACTTTTCACTGAGGCATTTTTGTACAACCAAAATGTGTCCTGGTTGTACAACTCTGAACTGTCTATTTTGTTGCATCACAGCATGATTTCTTATGTGTACATGTTTGTGTGTGTGTGTGTGTGTGTGTGTGTGTGTAACTTGATTTAAGATAGACTCCCATCGTTAATCAGGAAAGAAAATTATTCAATGTTTTGTTTTTAAGGTTTACTTTGGGGGAAGAATGTTGGCATTGACAAGAGAGCTGGAGCCCCAAGCAAGTGCAGTGCTACTAACAAGAAAAAGTACTAACAGAGCGGGTGTTAGGGTCCTGGTTGCTGTTCTCAAGAGAAAGGGTGTCAGTAATTGCGGACTCCTTCAGAGAAGTGAGAGCAGCTGGGGTTTGACAGCTTGCCTTTTTCAAATCTAAAGACTGGATAATGTTCATATTGGATCTTGCTTGTGTTAAACAGTTGGTCCCCTGGGTTCTTTTTGGCTTAGACAATTGGTTTTGAATGTAGTATGAGTTTTAGAAAGAAAAAAAAAAATCTTAACCCTTGTCACTTCAGGGTGCAGTGTTTAAAATACACAAGCTGTGTGTTTATTACTGTTGAAACCAAACAGTAAGCATGACTGTAAGCAGGAAGGTTTCAATAGGTGGAGTGCTAAAATGCCAATGGGACTGTTGTATTTAATAACTTTTAGTTCTTCTGTAATTATGGAAGGGCTTTGTGAAATAATTTTGTGATTGATTGTATGGATCTTTTACCATGCGTCAATCATTTTCATTTTAGACATTTAGTAGAAACTTAGTCATTGTTCCTCTATTGACAAACTAATAGATATATTTCATTACAGCACTTTGCCACGGACGTGTAAGTCTGTGAAATCTGCAGTGATGTTCTTCTGTGTTATTTGTGTAGCTGTTAGGGAGCGCTGAAATGCTCAGTGGCCTGTCAAGGTAGCTTGAAGCATCTTTTCCTTCTGTAGTCGTTGCATATGTATAGCCTCTGAAAACCAATTTATAGCCCCCTAACCCAGTGCTTCTCAAACTGTGGGCTTCAACCGTTTTGGGTATTGAATAACCCTTTCACAAGAGTCATTTATCAAATATCTTGCATATCAGATTCAAATTATGATTGATATCAGGAGCAACATTGTAATGATGAAGTAGTAACAAACATAATTTTATGGGTGTGGGACAGCACAACATGAGAAACTGTGTTAAAGGATTACGGCATTGGGAAAGTTGAGGACCACTGATTTTACCCCTTTGTTTTTTTTATAACACGAATAGTTGTTTCTCTTTGCAGTGAATTATTTTTTATTCACTATAAGATTTGATATTAACAAAGTTTACAAACAATTAGTTGAACTTGACAGTTTAATTTGATAGCATACTTATCTTCTATTTTATACCTGAGTAAAATTCCATTGTATATCTATACTCCATTTTCTTAATTTAGTTGCTGATGGGCAGTCTGGTTGTACATTTTGACAATTGTGAAGAGTGCTGTAAGAAGTCTACATGCACAAGTATTGCTATGGTATACACCCCGTTGGGGATTCTTTCAGCAACTGTATAATTGGATCATATGTCACTTCTATTTTCATATTTTAGAGAAACCTCCATACTGTTTTCCATGGTGGCTAGATTAATTTATATTTACATTAATAAATGTATAGAGGTTACCTTCACCCTAGCAATTTCACCAGCATTTTTCTTTAAATGGTGGCCATTCTGAAATACAAAGTACTATTTGTTTGTATTTTTCTGATGACTTTATGTGCATATTGGCTATATGTATTTTATTCTTTCAAAAATACACATATTTTGAGTATTTCTTAAAGGTCAGAAGTCTTGGCAGAGCAAAGATGGTATTTATTTGTTTGTTTACTCTGGGTCTCATAGGTTAGAACTCAGGGTGCCATCTGTGCTACAGGTTGTGTGCCATTTAGCATCACACAGATCCTTGTAGTTGGAGTCAGTTGTCCTCTCTTTCCTGACTGTTAGGTCAGGGCAGCTCAGGTTCGAGGCATTATCCTCTTGGCACACTTTGTCTTTCTGGCCAGCCACAGAAATATTTTCTCAACTCTTATTTTTACTTCCTCTGGAGGCCTACTACATCTGATTTGTTTTGACAGCAATATCTTCCTTTCTATAAATGCGTGTTGCCCTAACTGAATCTAGTTATAAAAGTAAATAGCCCATCAAATTCTTAAACTGTTGCATACAAATAAATAGAGAAAATATATATGCCTGAATATCAGAGAATCAGAATCCAGAGAGCCATCTTAGAATAATTTCTAGCTAACAGAAGTCAGTAGGTTCTTACTTTTTCACTTTCTTTTTGCCATCTTCTAATGTATCTGTACATTATGTTATTAGGAATGTTCAGTCCACATTAAACAAAACTAACAATAAATATGCATACAAGTAGTTTCACTTCTTTCTGTTGAAAATAACCAGGAAGTTGGGTGCAGTGGTGCACACTTGTAATCCTAGCACTCAAGGAGACAGAGGCAGGCAGATCACTGTGAGTTCAAGGCCAGCCTGATCTACAAAGGCAAAGTAAGTCCAGGACAGTCAAAGCCCCACAGAGAAATCCTATCTCAAAAAAAGAAGGAAAAAAAAAGAATGACCAGGAAAGGAGGTATCTTTCATATATATCTTTAAACTCTGTAAGGCTGGCATATGCTCTTGATACTGGGAATTTTCTGGTTATTGCCCATGCTTTATATATTTGGTAATTTTACTATTACCAAAATTTGTATATCTCTTTTGAGATGGGTTATTTGTTAAAAATATTTGATATTTCATCAGTTAACACTCCCATATATAATTTTCCTAATAGTTTGCTTCTTAATACATTATTTTGCATGCTAAACTGCGTGTTACTACATAGGAGCAGGGACATTGCATTTGGTATTTGCTTTGAAGGCAGATATTGCAGGTATTCAGTTTCAAAATGTTTTTTATTTTTTAATCGATTAACTAACTTATTTGAAATAAGGTCTCATGTGGCTAACACAGGCTTCAGACCAGCTATTGAGCCAACACTGTCTTTGAACTATTCTTCTCTGCCCTCCTCTTGGATGCTAGGTCATAGGAATCCATGACTGTACTTGGCCACAATGTTTTCCTAGAGTGTAGTGTCACACTGACCAGTTTTGTTTGTATAATTTAAAAGATAATTTATAGAATAAGCTTGAAGGTTAAAGTGTGTCAGAAATATCTACAAGTGGGATTATGTTGTCCATGGAGAAGGTAAAGACAGAGTGGAATACAGACTCAGTGGACCCCAGTCATAATGAGTTGTGGCTTCTACCAGGATATCATATGAAGTTCTGTCCAGTGGAAGATGACAACATCATCTCAGAAGAGCTGTAGTACATTTTCTGACATCAGTACTTTCATGGAAATTCACAGTGATCATGAAATGTGAGCAATGTTTACTAAGTTTATAGACTTGCTTTGAAAAGGTATATCTGCTCACTTCAGAAGCAGTTAGCCATCACAGAATCCAGTCTTTTTTATGATTTCTTTTGGCTTATGCTTTGACCTAGTTATCAGTACCTGAGTATCCAATTTGAATTTACTCAAAGCACGAACTTGTGAAAACCTACCTTGAACTTCTGGATGTTTAAAATGTCTGAGTTGTGTCTAAACGGTGACGCACATGTGACAGGAATACTGTGTACTATGACACTTTAGATCATTTATGGCCAAATGGTAATGTATACATATACTGATGATACTATTATCGGAGTTCAAATTCATGTTTTTAAGTTTTTTCCTGACTATATTATACATATGATATTGTTACCAGAGCACTTCTAGTAGTGACCTAGTGACTCTCACCTTTTGAATCTACATTGGAGTGATTCAAAACAGTAAAATTTATCAGGCATTTATTTTGTATATAAGGTTGTTTTCTTTTTAATTAAATTTTTATTTTTATATTAATTACAGTTTATTTATTTTGTATCCCAGCTGTAGCCCCCTCTCTCATTCCCTACCAATTTCATGCTCCCTTCCTCATCTCCTCCCTGCCCCTCTCTAAGTCCACTGATGGGGGAGGTCCTCCTCCTAAAGTTGTTTCTTTTCCCATTGATCTGACTTTACATATAAGCGTGGGTAATCTTAGTATAAATTGTGTTTTCCAAGTGCCATCCTACTCTTTCATTTAGGTTTTGGGATTCATCTCTAGCACTTCATTGAATGAATTGTGATCACTAAGTTGCCAAAATACAATGGCTCCTCTTCTGTTTGAACTGATTTTTGGCAGTAAGTGAGCGTTCTCATTTGACATTGCTTCATAAAAAAACAGTCCACAGAAGTGGAGCGATAGTATGCCAAAACAGTTGATTTCTTTTGGATGCCACTGAAACTGAGTTTCTGGTTTTAATATTTGCTAACAGTGAGAAGCTGTTCTATGTAAAATGACTTATTTACATAGTTACCACACAACACTTGGTATTTCGTACAGTAGTGACATTATTTTATTGTAAACATGGATCTTAGTGTTGCAATATTTTAATATTTTTTTCTGGCTACATTTATACTTGAGCTTTTGAAATTTGAAAAGTCATGGTGGCAAAGTTATAGTCATGGTTTGTAATAGTTTTCTGAAATCACTTTACTAATATTGTGGACCATGTAAAGTATTGCTTCCCTTAATCCACTTATAGGAAGCACATATTCTGTCTGATTTATCTTAGTATACTGTTGGTTGTCTTGCTCACATACACAGTGAAAATTACAGAAAGAGTGTAGAATTAAATCTTGAGTTTCCATGCAGGATTACACATGTGTTCTCTGTATCACTTTAGTGTTAGAAGGAAAACTTCAAAATTGAATTTATTACTGTAAATTCTGGCAGATTTTTCTCTGTACAGACACATCTTAATAAATGCTACATGATAGCTGTATACTTTTCAGGTATTTTTCTCCTACTTTCTTTCTGCTTCTGCTTTTTAGAGTCATACTTATTGAAATTGAAGTGACAGATTTTACTCTCCTCAATAAAAATATTTGAAAAGTATATATACATATGTAATTTTATAAATGTAGTATTAATGGATTTCATAAATATATAGATATTATCCATAAATACTTCCAACTGACATTTAACTAATGGTGTCACCATAGTTTGTTGTTAGTTGATTAGTCTTAATTATAATATGTGTTAATCATCTAAAATGTCTGACCAATGACCTAAGTATAATTTATTAACTTCTGTTTAAACAATAAATATATTGTTGTGTTAAATGTACATTGATAAAGAATTTAGGCATCTTTCATGGGCTTTCTAATTGTAAAACAAAGCAAACAAACAACAAAACAAACCCAACAAGGGGAAGAAAGGAATAAAGACTTCCTTTGGACCTCAAGTGGCTGAGGAGAGAATGTACTTGATCCCTGCCATATATTTGCATCCTTCAATGATACCTTTATTCTTATCCACGTCATTGAATTGTCTGTCAAGGAGTAACTGGTGGGATGATGATAAAGGCTGACCAAGACGAGTCCTTTACATGCACAACCATTTTGTTTCCCAGGATGTGGTCTAGATGTGTAAGCTTCTGGGTGATCAATACTCTACATCTCAAAAGGGCCACAGATGCAAACAGGACCAAGGCCCCTGCACTGGGAACACAGTTGGCCTTCAGAGCTTCTGCTGGATCAGGAATGATAGTCAGGTGATGGAGCATGTTATCCCCATCTTCTCCGACAGCATGTGCAAGAAGGGGGTTGCCATGGCTGCTGTGGGTGAACAGGAGTTTTCAGATTATTTTCTGTCGTTGTGTCATGTAATAAAAAGAGGATGAGGAAGAAGAAAGCAAAATAAATTATTCATAATGCACCGTGGATACTGTGAAGGTTCCCTGAAGTTTCATAAGACAGAAGACAGGCTGTGTGAAGCCCACTGTCAGTGGCTGCTTTAGTTATTTATGGTGTCTCTCTTAAGTGGTCAGGGTTATAAATATTCATCTCTTTATCTGTGATTTTTAATGAAATTGACACATAAAATACTCCAAAGGGATCTTGATATCAAGATTATTAAAATGGCAATAAAATCTTGTTCTAAGCTAATCTAATTCAAATTGTTTAGTATTAATTTTAATGGTGGTGTAACAGATATGACAAGCATATAATAACAACATTTTTACTCATTTGAGCTATTCTAGAACTTGTTTCTAGTACTGTTTCAAAAAATGGGGGTAGTGGGGTTGGGATTTGAATGTTCATTCTGCAAGATTTTCTGCTTTATCTGTGAGGTGATTGTCGTCCTCTAACTGTGAAAGAACCTTTGGAGGAGGTTCTAGCAATCACATTGAATATGCACCAACATGGTGACACACAAACACAGTGCCAATGATATAAGTAGAGCCTAGAAATAAAGAGAAACATTGCTGCCTTAGAAAGACTGTGTTTAAGAAAGATTGAATCTTACTTTATTTATTACTGGGAAAGGATATTTTATTACATTGCTCTCAAGTCTATTAAACAGTAAAGTAACACATTATCAGTATTTTGTTAGAAACATTTATTTGTTGATTTTGTGTTCATAAAGGATATTAAGTCTTGTCTCATTGTATGAAGACCATATGCATTTATATAGCCCTCATGGAGCTGTTCTTGAAGATAGCTGTTTTGTTATGTTGAGAGTTATCACATCCCAGAATGAAAATAATCACGGAAGGATTAGAGAACTATCGTATGATTAAATGTTCAAAAGCAGATCCATCCTGTAAGGAGGGTGAGAAAAAATTATGAATACATGTTGGTGATGAGGGCTACAGATAGTTTAGAAAAGTGGGAGGTGGCTTATTGTAAGAGATCAAGCATGAAAGATAAGCAGACAAGTGCCATCAAAGCCATACCTTTTAGGCAGGAAAGGGGCATTACACTCTTCACTTAGTATTAACAATCTGATTTGTAGTGTGAGAGACACAGAACTGACAGGGCAGGAAGTGTAGTTGGAAGGCTGTCACAGTCATGCAAATGCCATGTACTGGAACTAGCACTAAGAAAGGCCATTCAGATAGAAGGAGACACACAGACATGTGTAATTGAAAAGATGGGGTAAAGGAGGACAGAAGCAGAAGTAGGCTCTATTGGGTTACTAGTTGGGAAGAGATTTGGTTACTAAAGATGAAACAGGATTGTGAGCTAATGAGCAACTTAAGTTTTAGATACTGATTTGTGTTTGTTCTGGGACTTATACATGGTGACAGTAGAAAGCTTCCCATGTGGATATGAAGCTGAGGATATTGATCTAACTTCATGTGTGATACAAACTTGGCGGTTCTCAGCCTGCTGCAGTAGTTGTAAAACCTAGAGAGTGCTTATGACTGAGAGAGAAAAAGGAGAAAGAAGAGGAGTGGAGAAGAAGCATACAAGCAGCCTTTAAGCAACTGATCCAAAAATAGCAGTCTGCAAAGGGCACTGATAAGCATTATAAGAGAAAAACCAGGCCAGCAAGGTGTCACTGAAGCCAAGGCAATGCTCATAAAATAAAAACTGTGTCATGGCTTCTGACTTAAAACTAGGGCTCCTAATGTACTTTGCTAAGAATATTTCAGTGGAGCATATAGAGGTAATGGGAAAGAAGACGTAGAAACTTATCTTGAAAATGTTAGAGGTGGAGTAGGGACAGAATATTTTGGAAGCATGCGTAAGCAGAGGGATGGCACTTAAATTGGTTACATGCTTACTATATTCTCTTTTTAAGCATAAATCCCACTGTGGATCCAACTCTATAGGAACTCACTACAATCTTAGATTGACTGTCTTCCTGTTTACATTATTCATAGAGAACATGGGACTCAAGTCACCCTTAACTGAATCAGGCTGCTCTAACTCTACCCACTTAGCTCTGGTGAAGGGGATTTATGAGATGTAAACAGAGCAGCTTAGATTGTGTGGGGATGGATTCTTTAAAAACTGAGGTTGGAAAAGGGAGACATAATTTTAATAGCCTTTTTAATAGAATGCAGATAGGACTTGGTGTGTCAGAAATCTGTGGGGATGTTTGCATGATCTGCAAATGAGGAGATAAGGTCTTTTTGCTAATGTAAAAAAGGGGCAAAGGAGGGTGGTGAAGGCTTATAATGTCTGAAGCAAAGAAGAGTCTTTTCAGCATCAGGGAGATTTGTCCCAAGAGAGGCTGATGATGGTGACAGCGCATTTTAAACATTTTCCTATCATCCCATTTCCGTATTTAGAGAACTCTGAATTCTGGTATTTAGATTGATTAAAACTGGAAGGAGTTGCTGTTGAACTTTTGGTTAAAAGTGTGGTTGGAATTTGTACCATTGCCATAACTGAAGCGCAGTAACATTGATTTCAGGGAAATTCAGACTGTGAAAGCCAGTCCTGCTCTAGTTAGTTAGAATGCAGAGTGTTGATAATGAACTGAGCAATGGCCAACACAGTCCACAGTGACTCAACACACAGTACTCTCCGATGCACATTGAATTGCATATGAAATGGCACATGCAGCTTCTTTCTCTTAACAAACATGGAACAAGAGCCAACTGTTCTGTGAAATGATCTTGTGTTTTCTTCTACAAGGAAAAGCACAGTGTTCAATTTTTCATATATATTTAGTTTATGATTTTTAAAGAAATATGCAAAACAATCAGTCTGACACCTAAGTATCTTATAAGCGTAGGCCTAAATTATTAAGCTATCATTAAAAGTTAATATCATAAAACAGTGCAAGAAACTGAATATGCTTGATAAAAGAAATTAGTTGATATGTACAAACTAACTGCCTATTGGGCTCTGCTTCCAGCTGGAGCCATGACCTCCTGAGGGAAGAAAGATAGTGAGATCATCTCTGGTGGCTTTGGATCAGTAAAAAAGATTTCTTAGGAGTCATGCTTCAGTGAGACAGCTTGTTTAATTGGGTCAGGGGACAAAGGCTATTTAAACCTTTGGGGAGTGGGAAGAGGCTTTCTGGGGGACTGAACTTTATTGGCCAGGGTCAGGGTTTTGGGAATGCCTTATTTGCATGAAGAGGAAATCTAGCACACATCCTTAGAGGAGAGAGAAAGCTTAACCTGTAACCTGGCAGCCAGATCAGGTGACCAACTCAAGGGTGGCAGAGGTAGGCAGGCTCAGGGCAGGGAGGGAGGAGTCCTGTTCCTGCTGGTCTCAAGATGCGATTTTGGGGTTTGGACATGCCTCAACCTCACTCTTGCTGCCTTGACTTTACTCTTGGGCTGGATATCCGAGTTGCAAGGCTCCTTGGCCTATCAACTGTCATTTTGAAGATTTACTTAATTTTTTCTTTTGTACTGAATTCCATTTTGTTTTGACTTTATATTGATGTGATCTAAATGCATTTGTTTTGTCAAATTTTACATGTTAATTTTTAGTCAGTAATATGGTAGTATTAAAAAAGGTATAAATTATAATTTCTTCATGGATAGGCTTAATATCTTTTACAAAGGAGTTTGAGAGACCTACTAGTTGACTGCTTTGTCACCATTTGAGGACACATCTCAATGGTGTTTTCCATGAGAAAAACCCTTGTACTAGACACTGAATGTGCTTGTTCTTCCTTCTAGACTTCTTAGAATTATGAGCAGTACATTTTTGTATTCTTGCTTATAAAAAATTAGCTAGTTTGAAGCATTTTCTTACAGTAGCCCAAATAGACTAAGACAAGTAAACTAAGACAAGTGTCTTACTCATTCTTAGTGTGATTCAACATATTGTCAAATAGCTTCTCATCGGAATATATCTTGTTCGTTTTGGAAAAAATAATTTGCTGCTTTCTAGTTCCATTCTTGCAACAGGAATTAAGTGTCAGAATCTGAACCTTCATGTATAACCTATTTCATTTCTTTGGGAGTTTTTAGAATCCTCCTTTTGTTCCAAGTGTTTTAAAATTTAGTGATTATATTTGTTTGAATCTCTGTCTATAACAATTCACTTTATCTTAGGACTGTACTTTTAAAATTAAAATTTGAAATAATGAGTTCATTCACTTTTAGATATCCATATTTAAAATTCCATGTCCTTTGTTTTGTCTCCCTTTGGCTGTCTGCCTTATATGAATTTGAACTCTTCTGTGGGAACTCTCAGTTGTCCTGGGGTCTCTCAAGTTTCCCATATATTTGTCCACGAAGACAGTGACGTAAGCCTACCACCTTTTTACAGCACTACCTTAGGAAATTCTGCAATTTCATCTCTTTCTTTTCCCTATGTATTTGTGTGTGTTTTAGTTTTCTACAGCAGTGACTGCTGTTGTGTGTCTGTATGTTCCCTGCCTTGGCTCTTGTAGTCAAAAAGTGGTATTTCACCTTGAGGTCTAACATTCTCTCTGTGCACTGGACTGGTCCTGAAAAGCCATGTCAACATGGATGTCACCCTGTTTCAGTATCTTTCAGTTTTTATTTTGTTTTATTTGCTGAGCACTTGAAACTGGGGTTTGGCTATTATATTTTTTCTGTTCGTTTATTTTTGTTTTTACTTTGTCCCCAAGTTTTTAATTACAGCAGATGAGCTAGTTTAATGCAGTTTAGCACTACGTGAATTGGAACATTCAAGAGCTAACCTTTAACAAGATATTTTTGGCAAGAAATCTCAGTTAAATACAAGGTCACCATCCATTATGCTCCCCATTTTTTTTCAACCTTGTCCAAAGAAAAGTATTTGTTGAAATGTCTGTGTCTTTCACGCTGGTCACTTTTTTCATTTATCTGTAGGTGAAGTAGGACACATCAGAGTAAACACTACTAGGTTTTAGACTGCCCCAAGGCTCTGGTCTAATCAGTGATTACTAACTACCATGTTTATGATATGATGGCAAGCAGAAAGTAGGAGAAATTTGTTTGCTAGAGATCTTAGGTAAAATTGTAATGAACAAAGTTCTTTCCTAGCATTGTTAGAACTATTTTTTATGCAGAGTATTTGAAGATTTTATAATCAGTAGTTTGAAAGTTGTTTGTTTTTCTTAGCAAGGAATTTATAATTAAGCATACAAATAGCTTTTAAAAATAAATCCTATATTTTATTATTTTCTTTGAAGATACAGTGATATTTACCATTTTTAGTTTTAGTTTTTAATTTATTTATTATTTATTACAATTTATTCACTTTGTATCCTAGCTGTAGCCTCCTCCCTTGTCTCCTCCCAGTCCTGCCCTCCCTCCCTCTTCTACCTATATGCCTCTCCCCAAGTCCACTGATAGGAGAGGACCTCCTCCCCTTCTATCTGACCCTAGCCTATCAGGTCTCATCAGGACTAGGTACATTGTCTTCCTCTGTGACCTGGTAAGGCTACACCCCACAAGGGGAGATGGTCAAAGAGTTCTTGTCAGAGACAATCCCTTTTCCCCTTACTAGGGAACCCACTTGGAGACTGAGTCTATGGACTACATCTGAGCAGGAGGTTTAGGTCCTCTCTATTCAAGGTCCTTGGTTGGAGTATCAATCTCAGAAACAACCCCTGTGCCCAGATATATTTGGTCCTTGTGGAGCTCCTATGCTCTCCATGTCATACTAACTCCCCCTTCAATCCTGCACTCTGCGGAAGGTTTGGTTATGAGTCTTAGTATCTGCTTTGATTCACTGCTAGGTAGAGTCTTTCAGAGGCCCTCTGCAGTAGGCTCCTGTTCTGTTACTTGTTTTCTCCTAAGTCCAATTCCCATCCCATTTGTCTTTCTAAGTGAGGATTGATCATCTTATGCCAGATCTTCTTTCTTGATTATCTTCTTTAGGTAAATAGATTTCATTGTGTTTATATGATATCTTTTATGTCTCCTTGGATTTGGTTTACAAGTATTTTATTGAGGTAGTTTTTGTTTTTTCTTTTCTTTTTTTTTTTGTGTGTGTGTTTTTGTTTTGTTTTGTTTTGTTTTTTTTTTTGCGTCAGTGTTCCTAAGAAAGTTGGGTTTGAAGTTCTCTTTGTTGGGAATTGTGTAGTTTAGGTATCAAGGTGACTGTGGCCTCATAGAATGAGGATGGTAAATTCCTTCTGTTTCTATTTTGTGGAATAATTTGAAGAGTATTGGAATTAGTTCTTCTTTAAAGGAGTGGTAGAAATCTGCACTGAAACTATCTGGCCTTGGGCTTTTTTTGGAAAGGAGACTTTTGTTGACTGCTTCCATTTCCTTAGGGGATATAGAAGTACTTAGTCTATTTACCTAATCTTGATTATGTTTGGTAAATGGAATCTATTTCATTTATGTTTTCAAATTTTGTGGTGTATAGGGTTTTGAATTAAGACCTAATGATTCTTTGAATTTCCTCTTTGTCTGTCTTTATATCCCCCTTTTGTTCTGATTTTGTTAATTAAGATAGTTTCTTTCTGCCTTTTAGTTAGTTTGGCTAAGGATTTGTATGTCTTGTTGTTTTTATTAAAGAACCAGCTCTTGGTTTCATTGATTCTTTGAATTCTTTGTTGTTGTTGTTATTTCTAATTTATTGATTTATGCCCTGATTTTAATTATTTCCAATTGTGTACTCTTCTTGGGTTTTTGGTTTTTGCTTGTTGTTTTTTTTTTTTTTTGTTGTTTTTTTGTTTTTTTGTTTTTTAAGAGGTTTCAAGTGCTTGCATGAGATATCTCAAAGTTCTTTCTGAAGGCACTTGGTGCTATGAACTCTTAGCACTGCTTTCATTGTGTCCCATAAGTTTGGTAAGTTCTGCCTTCATTTTCATTGAATTTTAGGAAGTCTTTAATTTCTTTTTTTTTTCTTTCCTCACCCAGCTGTTGTTGAGTAGAGATTTGTTTAGTTTCCATGTATATGTAGGCTTTTTGTTATTTCTGTTGTTGTTGAGGCCTATTTTTTGGCCATGGTGGTCTGATAGGATACAGGGGATCATTTCAATCTTCCTGTATCTGTTGATTTTTGCTTTGTGTCTGACCTTTGGAGAAGGTTCTGTGAGGTACTGAGAAGAAGGTATACTCTTTTGTGTTTGGGTGAAAACTTCTATAGACATCCATTAGGTTCATTTGATTTAGAATCTCTGTAAGTGTCATTATTTCCCATTTTAGCTTATGTCTTGATGATTTGTCCCTTGGTGAGAGTGAAGTGTTGAAGTCTTCCACTATTAAGGTGTTGGGAATGATGTGTGATTTAAGCTTTAATAATGTTTCATTTAAAAATGCAGGTGCTCTTGTTTTGGGGGCATAGATTTTTAGAATTATGATGTCCTCGTGGTGGATTTTTCCATTGATGAGAATGAAGTGTAACTTATCAACTTTTTTTATTAATTTTAGTTGAAAGTTCATTTTATTAGATATAAGGATGACTACTCCAGCATGTTTTCTGGGTCTGTTTTGTTGAAAAGCCTTCTTCCACCTCTTAAATCTGAGGTAGTATCTATCTTTGTTGCAGAGGTGTGTTTCTCAGATGCAGCAGAATGGAGGATGCTGTTTATATACCATTCTGTTAGTCTGGGTTTTTTTTTTTTTTTTTTTGCAGGTTGGGTCCATTGATGCTGATAGATAATATTGACCAATGAATATTATTTCCTTTTATTGTGGAATTGGTGGCGATAATGTGTTTGTGTGCTTCTTTTCTTTTGAGTTTTTGTTTTGTTTTCTTTTGCTTTGCTTTGAAGTTATCTATATCTTGTGTTTTCTTGGGTGTAGTTGTTTTTCGGATTGGAGTTTTCCTTCTAGTATCTTCTGTAGGGCTGGCTTGCCGTGTAGATATTAAGTTTAGTTTTATCATGGAATATTTATTTTCTCCATCTATGTTGATTGAAGTATTTTATCTATTTGTTTATTTATTTATTTATTTTCTAATTAGACTTTATTCACTTTGTATCCTGCATAAGCCCCTCCCTCCTCCTCTCCTGATCCCACCCTCCCTCCCCTTTCTCACTAATGCCTCTCCCCAAGTCCACTGATAGGGGAGGTCCTCCTCTCCTTCCCTCTGATCTTAGTCTATCAGATCACATCAGGAATGGCTAATTGCCATCTTCTGTGGCCTGGTAAGGCTGCTCTCCCCTCAGGGGGAGGTGATCAAAGAGCAGGCCAATCAGATTATGTCAGAGGCAGTCCCTCTTCCCATTACTATGTAACCCACTTAGACACTAAACTGCCATGGGCTATATCTGTGCAGGGGTTCTAGGTTATCTCCATGCATGCTAATTGGTTGGAGCATGAGTCTCTGGGAAGTTCGCTGTGTTCAAATTTTCTGGTTCTGTTGCTCTCCTTGTGAGGTTCCTGTCCTCCTCAGTTCTTACGATTTCCCATTTCTTACATAAAATTCCATGCACTCTGCCCAACAGTTGGCCATAAGTCTCAGTGTCTGCTTTGATAGTCTGCAGAGCAAACCCTTTCAGAGGTCCTCTGTGGCAGGTTCCTAGGTTGTTTTCTGTTTTCTTCTTCTTCTGATGTCCATCCTCTTTGCCTTCTGAGATGGGGATTGAGCGTTTTAGTCAGGGTCCTATGTCTTGAGTAGTTTCTTTAGATGTACAGATTTTAGTAGGTTTATCCTATATTATATGTCTATATGAGTGAGTATATACTGTGTGTGTGTTTCTGTTTCTGGAAGAGCTCACTCAGGATGATCCTTTCCAGGTCCTACCATTTACCTGCAAATTTCATGATTTCCTTATTTTTCATTGTAGAGTAATACTCCATTGTGTAGATGGACCACAATTTCTACATCCATTCTTCAGTTGAGGGGCATCTGGGCTGTTTCCAGCTTCTGGCTATTACAAATAAAGCTGCTACAAACATGGTTGAGCAAATGTCCTTATTGTGTACTTGGGCCTCTTTTGGATACATGCCTAGGAGTGGTATGGCTGGATCTTGAGGAAGTGCTATTCCTAGTTGTCTGAGAAAGCACCAGATTGCTTTCCAGAGTGGTTGTACAAGTTTACATTAGCACCAGCAGTGGAGGAGGGTTCCCCTTTCTCCACAACCTCTCCAGCATGTGTTGTCACTTGAGTTTTTCATCTTGGTCATTCTGATAGGTGTAAGGTGAAATCTCAGGGTTGTTTTGATTTGCATTTCCCTAATGGCTAATAAGGTTGAGCATTTTTTAAGTGCTTCTCTGCCATTCGATATTCTTCTACAGAGAGTTCTCTGTTTAGCTCTGTTCCCCATTTTTTAATTGAATTACTTGGTTTGCTGCTTTTCAGCTTTTTTAGTTCTTTATATATACTGGACATTAGCCCTCTGTCAGCAAAAGGGTTGGTGAAGATTCTTTCCTAATCTGTAGGCAGTCCTTTTGTTTTGATGATGGTGTCCTTTGCTTTACAGAATCTTTTCAGTTTCATGAGGTCCCATTTTTTTGATTGTTGCTCTTAGAGTCTGTGCTGTTGGTGATCTGTTAAGGAAGTTATCTCCTGTGCCAATGAGTTCAAGGGTATTCCCCACTTTGTCTTCTAACCGATTTAATGTGTCTAGTTTTATGTGGAGGCCTTTGATCCATTTGGACTTCAGTTTTGTACAGGGTGAAAAGTATGGATCTATTTGCATTTTTCTACATGTAGACATCTAGTTAGACCAGCACCGTTTGTTGAAGATGCTATCTTTTTTCCATTGTATGGTTTTGGCAATTTTGTCAAAGATCAGGTGTCCATAAGTGTGTGGGTTTATTTCTGGGTCTTCTGTTCGGTTCCATTGATCCATCATTCTGTTTCTATGCCAGTACCATGCAGTTTTTATAAATGTTGCTCTATAGTACAGCTGAAGATCAGGGATGGTAATTCCTCCAGAAGATCTTTTATTGTAGAGGATTGTTTTATCAATTCTGGGTTTCTTGTTATTCCATATGAAGTTGAGAATTTTTCTTTCCAGGTCTGTAAAGAATTGTGTTGGCAATTTGATGGGAATTGCATTAAATCTGTAGATTGCTTTTGGTAAGATGCCCATTTTTACTATGTTAGTCCTGTCAAGCCATGAGCATGGGAGATCTTTCCATCTTCTCATATCTTCTTCTAATTCTTTCTTCAGAGACTTGAAATTTTTTTCATACAAGTCTTTGACTTCCTTGGTTAGGGTTACTCCAAGGTACTTTATGTCATTTGTGGCTATTGTGAAGGGTGTTTCCCTAATTTCTTTCTCAGCCCTTTTGTCTTTTGTATACAGGAATGCTACTGATTTTTTTGAGTTAATTTTGTATCCGGCCACTTTGCTGAAGGTGTTTATCAGCTGTAGGAGTTCCCTGGTAGGGTTTTTGGGGTCACTCATGTATACTATCGTATCATCTGCAAATAGTGATAATTTGACTTTTTCCTTTCCAATCTGTATCCCCTTGATCTCCTTCAACTGTCTTATTGCTCTAGCAAGGACTTCCAGCACTATGTTGAAGAGATATGGAGAGAGTGGGCAGCCTAGTCTTGTCCCTGATTTCAGTGGGATTGTTTTAAGTTTCTCTCTGTTCAGTTTGATGTTGGCTATAGGCTTGCTGTATATTGCCTTTACTATGTTTAGATATGTGCCTTGTAACCCGTATCCCTGATCTCTCCAATACTTTAAACATGAATGGATGTTGGATATTTCAAATGCTTTTTCAGCATCTAGGGAGATTATCATGTGTTTTTTTTTCTTTCAGTTTGTTGATATGGTGGATCACATTGATGGATTTCCATATATTGAACCACCCTTGTATACCTGGGATGAAGCCTACTTGGTCATGGTGGATGATTTCTTTGATGTGTTCTTGTATGCGGTTTGCAATTATTTTATTAATTATTTTTGCATCAATGTTCATAAGGGGGATTGGCCTGAAATTCTCTTTCCTGGTGGGTCTTTGTGAGGTCTAGGTACCAAGGTGACTGTGGCTTTATAGAATGAGTTAGGTAATGTTCCTTCTGTTTCCATTTTTGGAATAGTTTGAAGAGAATTGGTGTTTTTTTTTTTTTTTTTTTTTTTTTTTTCTGAGATTAGATCTCACCTTGTAGCCCTGGGTGTTTTGGAATTCATTATGTAGACTAGGCCAGCCTTGAACTTACAGAGATCCTTCTGTCTCTGCTTCCTGAGTGCTGAAATCAAAGGTGTGTACCATACCTGTCCCTTAACAATTTGATCTTATTCACACCCTGTTCACTGCCCCCTTCCATCTTCTCCCATGTCCTCCTTATAACTTCATGTCTTGTATTTTTCTGTAACCCAGGTAGCCTCTAATTTCTACCTTGTGGCAGCATATCCTGTGTGATATACTGAAGAGATGGCATTAGAAAGAAAGATCACAGTTTTTGGACAGCTTGGGTTATACCAGCTAAATTTTAAATTATTGAAATAATATAGCATAGGTTTTGGGTGGACTTCTTCTTTTTAAATGGTATGAAGTTTCCAGTTTTCCTACGCTCGGGGAGCACTATGAGGATGACCTTCATGCAGAGGTAGAGCATGGGAATATTTTCCTCTCAGGCTCCAGAGGAGGAGGCACTTATGAAATCCTGTCCCTGTAGCTGCATCAACAGTGAAAAGGAGCTCTTCTCACCCTGGCAGTGAGCATTGTGCACAGGGGAAGAACAGGCCTTCCCACTCAGTAGTCAACAGTAATCATACGGGCACTTCAAGGAAACCTTATCCTTGCATTTTCTGCCAATGTACTTGTCTTTTTTGCCTTTTGTTCTTGGGAATAACATGTGTTCATACCTTTCAAAGCAGCAGAAACTAGTGTAGGCAGTCCATATCAAGAAATTGTTTTCTCTGAAGGAAAAAAGGTACATTAAGTTCATTGTCAACATTATAATTAATTAAAATCATAGTTAAGCTTTTTTTTTCCTTTTAAAAAAGGGAACATGAAGTTTAGATGGGTATTGGAGGTATATCTTGGAGTAGTTAGGAATGATGAATTAACACGATAAAAAACCATTATTTTTTAAAATAGTTCTTAATATTTGAGTGATATTTTGACAAAAGTTGATTTAGAATTAATTTTTTCCTTCCTTTTTTTTAAGACGGAATGCATAGGGCTGGACTTGGTTCTGTCTCTGCATTAATATTTTATAAATTGCTATATTTGAGATCAAAGTAGGGACACATTTTCTATGCACTTGGCATCCTGAAAGTTTCACATGTTGGAAACCTTTCTTCTCTAAATGTGTACGTCTTTCTTAGCACACTGACAACTGTTGTGTGAAGAGGGTGGAGGGCACCTTTGTGAATATATGTCTCGCTGACAGTGCCATCTGTTGTTTAAAGTTAAAGTAAGCTTAGTTTTCTCTTGATTACAATACCTCAAAAGGTGATACTGTAGATGACCTTAAACTTCCTGTGCGTTTCTACTCAGAGAGGCTTTTATATGTACATGTTCAAATTTACTTTCAGTTTTTAGAATGTTCATGTCATTAAAATTTTCTTATTTAGATATTTATCCTTGTTACATGGACTCATCTTCTATTACATGAAAAATTTCAAATGTTCCTGACCATGTAATTAAACTTTTAAAATAAATAATTAAGTTAGGTACAATGTTAAATAATTTAGGCCAACTGCATTTCTTTCTTTCTTTCTTTCTTTCTTTCTTTCTTTCTCTCTCTCTTTCTCTCTCTTTCTTTCTCTCTCTCTTTCTTTCTTTCTTTCTTTCTTTCTCTCTCTCTTTCTTTCTCTCTTTCTCTCTCTTTCTTTCTCTCTTTCTTTCTCTCTCTCTTTCTTTCTCTCTCTTTCTTTCTTTCTCTCTTTCTTTCTTTCTCTCTCTTTCTTTCTTTCGTTCGTTCTCACTTTCTCTCTTTCTTTCTTTCTTTCTCTCTTTCTCTCTCTCTTTTCTTTCTCTCTCTCTTTTCTTTCTCTCTCTCTTTCCTTTCCTTTCTCTCTCTCTTTCCTTTCCTTTCCTTTCTCTCTCTCTTTCCTTTCCTTTCCTTTCTCTCTCTCTTTCCTTTCCTTTCCTTTCTCTCTCTCTCTCTTTCCTTTCCTTTCCTTTCTCTCTCTCTTTCCTTTCCTTTCCTTTCTCTCTCTCTTTCCTTTCCCCTCCCCCTCCCCCTCCCCCTCCCCCCCCTCCCCCTCCCCCCTCTCCCTCCCCCTCCCCCTCCCTCTCCTCTCTGTGTAGCTCTGGCTGTCCTGGACTCACTTTGTAGACCAGGCTGGCTTCGACATCACAGAGGTTTGCCTGCCTCTGCCACTCAAGTGCTGGAATTGCAGGCATGCTCCACTGTGCCCAGCCATTTCTACTCTTTCTAGCTACATTTTGTTTAATATTTCTTAAATTGTTTAATTTTATCCAAGCAAATAAGTTCATTCAAATGGTTATACTCAGTGAAATAAAGGAAATTCTGTTGTTTGTCTGAAACCTTTTTAGTTTTTTTAAGATGAGAAAAAAAAACAAAGGATAAAGTAAATATTATGAGCACTTTAGGTTTAATAATAATAATGTATGTATACATATTTTATGGTTAGAAAAGTAATTCTCAGAATTTATAATCTCAGAGACTCAAAATATTCATCTTCCTTCCCTTTTCTGCTGCTGTAAAAAAGGAACTTGGAGGAGAGAGAGTCTCTACCAATTCATAGGTCCAGTTCACAGTCTACTGCAGTGCAAAACCACAGTGACAGGCCCTCGAGGGAGCTGGAGCATGCCGTCCACAGGGAGCAGGAGAAAACAGTGCATGCTCTTGAGCTGGGATCTCTCTATCCTTTCTTTTACCATCCTTGATCTCCTGCTCAGAAGCCATTAAGTGGGTGACTCTTCCCACCTCAGATAGCTTAATTGTGTTTTTCTCTTTGGACATATCTTCAGTCTCTCTCATCTAGACAAGTCATTGAGAACTTTCCAAGTGTTTCTGGATTGTGTCACATTGACTGTTAAAAGCAACCAACCATCACAATATTGATGTTTCTTTATATACTAAATGAGTATAAATAAGTGTTTATTAACATCTAAGGTTCATATTTTCAAGGTTTTTGTCATGGTCTGCACAATGTTGAACTATCTTCTAACCATATGTTCCATCTGCACACATTTATCTAGACGAGTTCATCTTTTGGTGTTATATATCCAAGTGATACTACGTAAAAGGAAGCTGCAGAGGTTACTAGTTCCTTGCCACATAGGCTGTAGGCTTTGGATTTCTATAATAATGATTCTAGGAGGGTTTTCTTGTTTGTTTTATGAATTACATGTTAAGTTTTTGTCTCAAAATTCTCAGCCTGAGAAGTGATGCATTCTGGGAATGTTTTTATTGTATGTATAACATACTATAAAGTACTGATCTAGAAGCAAAAATTGAAAATAAACCCTAAACAAATGACTTTTTGGTAGAGCTAATATAAATTTATGTTTATGTAAGTATATAGATAACTAGTGTGTATGTTCATTTGAGTTCCGTAGCTGGCACATGCAATGTAGTACTTCATTCTGAAGTTCCCTCTTAAGGTTTTTTAAGACTCTACCTTTTGTAAATGTGTTCAAGTTGTCATTTAGTGTTATGTTAGCAAATCATAGTCTTTACATAAAAATTTAATTACTTTGCAATTTCCCGAGATTATCAGTTTTTCAAAACTCTAGTTTTCTCTCAAATATCCCCAACTGTATATTTAACTATTTAACTTTTAGTTATTACCAATACTGGGTATTACTTCATGAGTAGCTTATATGTGAATTATTCCAATAATTACAGTACAGGTGTCCACCTACTACATTAGTAATGGTAATAGTACATTAGTTAAAAGTCCTCTTGTGCGGCAGGTTCATTATTCTGAGCAGCCAGCTTCCACTTGGGCATTTGTAAGCATGTTGTGTGGCTGCATCAGGGCAGTCCTGTTGCTTCCTTTTCTGACAGGAAGGAAAAGGCATTATTTCAAACTATTTGTTGATTCATATGATAAAGGCAATAGGAAAACTAGGGGGTGACCCAGCATTATGTTCACTGTATTACATGTGCTAAGTGCAGTTTCACTCATATAAATTTTCCCCTGAAAATAAAGTATGTTGAAAACTGGAGGGTTAAATCTCAACGCCACTTCCAATCTGACTCTGCCCCCACCCTTTCTCTCTCAGTTCAGACTTGGTTCCTTCAACCTAAACAAAGTTACAAAGCCAACTGAAGTCATTCGAGAACTCATTTGTTACTGCCTGGACACCATTGCAGAAAAAGAGGCCCAAAACGAACACCTACAGAGAGAAAATGAAAGACTCCTAAGAGATTGGACCGATGTCCAAGGCCGGTATGTACACAGCATGCTTGCACCAGAGAAACACCGAGCTCTTTCATTCCTGAAGACGTAACCTAATGATATATAAAGTCACAACTTATGTACAACAGGCATTTTATAAAATCCCTCCCTATGATTTCTTTACTCAATTTTATTCAATCATGTTATTAGTGGCTGCTTTGTACTGTAGGAGAGCAGTAACCCTTTCAGGTCTCTTGTTGTTTGGTAGAGTCAACAAACAGCAAAGTAAATAGTGACTAAGATCGAGTATCACAGGCTATCATTATGTAATTAATACAAAAAAATTAGTTGTGTTGTCTGGAAAGAGAATGTGAACTTAGCATACACATTGTCCAGCATAGTCCCCAGCACTTGCAAAGAATAGGAATCTTTATACAAAAAAAATTAATTTAGCTAGTTTATAGGATTAATAATTAACAAAAGGAGATATGAAATGTTAATAAGCACAATTGACTTTTTGTTTAAGAATCAGTGAAAAATAACTACTTCAAATGATGTGTGTTTTGGCTCTACTAAAGACATTTCCCCTGGCTGAACCTTCATGCTACATTCATTTTTAAAAGATGAAGTAATTGTGGCTACTGAATAAGACAGTGAAAGCTCTTTCATTTTCCTGGATATGCCTCTTGTTTTTGTTTTTATTTTAATGGTGAATAAGAATGATATATTTCTTTTCAATTATTACTTTCTTATAAATCATAATATACTCTTACCCACTCTATAATTTGCAATATTCTGTTAAACAAAAGTTTTTGAACTGTATCACGAACAAAAAAACCTCTCTTTTAAGGTAAAGATACAATGGCATGCTGCTTATTTAAAGGGACATGAATTTTTGGGCAACTGTTATTATTGCTCCATGTGGACATGAGTAAGTCCTTGAGGAAGTGTGTATTAGAGTTTGATGGTTAGCCCCATATGTATGAGGATGAGAGTAACTAAGGAAGTTCTTCATAATTAGTAAAAGGAATTAAGGTAGCTCAGATAAACTTAAATGACTAGTAACCAATTATTTTTGACCTTTATATTAAGGGGATATTTGTGGTCTCTTTTATTGCTAAAGTGGTTTTGTATCCACATATATACACTAAATGTATAAATGAATAAAGTTACAGTTAATATATTAGTGAGCTACATAAAAAGTCAGTAAATTCTTCTCCTAGACTTAGTTTATTTTGTTTATTATGAATCACTATCAAATATGTGTGCTGCAAAGTGTTGTTTAGAATGAGAGTCGTAGTGATTCTGTTTTTCTATTTTATACATGAAATTGAAGGAGTTGAACTGTGTTTGGGCTAAGCCACTGTATTTTTATATTTAAAACTCAAAATATCCTCAGTTGATAAAAAATTTGATCCATAAATTGCCCACAAAAATGCAGATAGGGTCTGTTGTATGAACCAATTGCTTTAAAATGGAAGAAGTGTTGTCTCATCAGCATTCAGCTCCACTCCTTTAAGTGGCAAACAGTAGGGAATGATGAGGAGCTGGAGACTGCAGTCTATGGTGGAAGCATGTGTGAGGCATGCATAATTCTGTGGCACACAGGTGCTTCATTTGCTGTCTGCACTATCTAGCATCTGGGCATTTCCTGTCACCTGTCTTTTATGACTGCTCTAGGTATCTTTTCTGATGTCATCACTGTGTTCTTTGTCATTAACAATGTGTTGCCACTGGAGAGTACATACAGATTGAGAGGAAGAAATCCTCTTTGGAGAATTCTAGGCTCTTGTTTGTAAATCTGATAGAGATGAGGGAATTTATCTATTTCTCAGATTGGCTTTTCTTCCTTTTGAGTAGACATTGTGACCATTTTGAGGATCTCTGAGTACACAAGCACAGCAGGAATTCCTCAAGACTGAGGTTCTCTGTGTAGTCTGGTCTTGGCTGACCTCTCAGTGTTCATCTCTCTGCTTCTGGGGGTTTCTCTATGTAGCCATGTGTGTCCATGAACTAGCTTCTCAGACCAGGCTAGAGACAGGGTTTCTCTGTGCTGCCTGATCGCCTTTGAACTTGCTCCTGTGACCTGCACAGATGTAGCCGATGGCAGCCCAGTGTCCAAGTGGGTTCCCTAGTAATAGAAACAGGGACTGTCTCTGACATGCAGTCAGTGACCTGCTCTTTGATCACTTACCCCTGAGGGGGTGGGGAGCAGCTTTACCAGGCCACAGAGGAAGACAATGCAGCCAGTCCTGATGAGACCTGATAGGGTAGAGTCAGAGGGAAGGGGAGGAGGACCTGCCCTATTAGTGGACTTGGAGAGGGACATGGAAGGAGATGATGGAGGGAGGATGGGATTGGTAGGGGACAAGGGAGGGGGCTACAGCTGGGATACAAAGTGAATAAACTAATTAATATAAAAAATTAAAATTAAAATTAAAAATACGTTTTAAATGGTATTAGAATATATATTAATTTGTGTGTGTGTATTTTTAAAATAAAATATGTATCATTGTTGTGATTTGAACTGAATATAAATCTCCCTTTAGGATTAGAGGAATAAACAAGGCTCGAAAGAGGAGTAAGGAATTATGGGCTGTGTAGAAATTGTTAACTTTAGTGCACAGACCTTAGCATCTTCTTGCTATTACTGTTTAATTATTGCTCAATAATTGTGTTCTTTGTGCCTTTTGAGCAAGTCTCATTATAGTGTTAGTTTTTATACTTTATATAAGTAAAAAGGAAAACATTAGAAACTTGTATGTGAATCTTGAGGTTATTAGATGTTTTTAGATGTATTTATTTATTGGATTTCCTACTTAATTTCAAATAATAAGTCTCAAGTTCTGTGTCACTGAATAGATCTTTTGTTTGTAGTCAGACTTCAGTTTAGAAAATCTCTGGCTTCATTCTGAGTTATACTTATTAAACCCATAATAGGAAGCAGTCTTTACTGAACTGAGCTGGCTGAATTAGCAGGCCTTGGATGCTCTTTCTCTTTGTCTTTATGCCTTCAAGGTAGAATCACATTATCTACAGATGAATTCAGTCTGATTTTTTAAAGACCTCAGGGGATATTTTTATGTCTCCATGGTAGCCCATTGGATTGTTTAAGAACAGTTACAGAAAGCCTTGCCTTCAGAGAGCATAAAGGGACAGCTGTGGCCTTCCTCTTCTTGGCTGGGGGCCTTATTCAGTCTCTGCTGTCACTGTCTTCTCCAGTTCTTCTCAGCGTTCTTCGGCCACTCTATGCTGCTAAGATTTTCTCGTTACTCCGCCTTGACCTGGTATTTGGACCAGAACTCGCTGTCGGTGTCACGGTCACTATATTGTTTCTGTTCCATATGCTCACATGCGTGTGTCTATTTGTTCCGGACTGTCAATCTTATTTTATTTGGAATATTATTTTTGTGGGAATGTCCTTGTTTTTTGTTTTTGCTTTTTTTTTTGGCATGCTGTTTTTAGATTATGTGCTACATCAAAATCCTTTTAACTTGTTGAAACTTTTTTACATATATCTGTCTGTCTATCATCTATCACTTTTAAAAATTACTTACTGTGGTCTAACTTCCCAAATTCCTAATTAATGATGAATCTTAGCATTATTGATTCATGTTATTGCCAGCTTTGTAAGGACGAGTGTCATTACGCCTTTCCTCCTTAATGCTAATTATGGTGTCATCTAGTTTGAACCTGGCCTTAAGAGTCCGGACTATTTGGACTACTTGTCATCTGCTTCAGTGGTCTGTGGGTTTGTTTTATTGTCACTAGATTAACAATGATTCCTATGTCTCTCCTTGATCAATGGTCTTAACTATTAAATCTTGTCACGCTTTTCATATAGAAGTTTGGCAGGAGGCAAGTAATATGTAAGGCATAGCAACATTATAATGCTATGGCAAATTCGTTTTAAAGATAATGTAAACCACATGCTATGTATGGCTTAAGTGCTAAATATTAGATAAATGGCTAATATTCTCTGAGTCTGTTGAGAAAGCAATAAAGGAGAGTAAATTTGTGTTCCATTACTGCTTATAATAATATACTCTATGCCATACAGCTCAGCTTTTTCTGGGAAGTGTTATCCTATTTTATGACTACTTTATTGCAGTAAGGGCCTAAAAGCAGGGAAGGTTAATCCTATATGATGCATAACACTTTTTTGTTATAGAAATGATGTTAAGTTGTGGTATGGTTTTTCGATTAGTCCCCATTTTATTAAATTTATATGAGATTTCCACTTGATGTCTTTTTATTATTTAATGTTTTATACAAATGGTAGTTTTCATAAAGTTGTAGGAATTAGCTTGATACTGCTGGATAGTTAATATATGTGAAAATCTTTCAGTCAGGAATTTCAGGGATGTTTTACATGAAAATTAAATATGAGATTAAATCTGATAGATTATGAATTTGTTTCTGTTTCTCAATTTTTCTGTGAGAAATTGTGATATACTTGAAATCTATTGTGCTATACATATTTGTATTAATAAAAGTAATGAAAGTATTTTATTATTATAAATACTGAGGTAGATTATGTGTATACATAAATATGTTCTATTAATATTTAAATTTCTTGTGTTATTTGAGAAAGTATTATATGAAAATAGGAGAATGTTCATCTGATGACAGTTTACATCTGAAATTATAGATCCAATAACGAACCCTTACATAAAATAAATCATAAGCGTTGCCAGTATCTTGAAAGTTGAAAGACTGAAGGGTAAGCAAACATTCCTGAGTGGAACCACAAACCACTGGTGTATTCTGTATCCAGTGAAGCCAAACAAGTCCACCAACCCCCCTTTGCCACTGTAAAGTGGACAAAGAGATACATATGCCAACTCATACCCTTTAGGAAGTAATTCCTCAACCCCCAGCAGGGACATAGTTCTGCTGAAGAACTCAGATTAGTCTCCCAGTTTATAGGACCAGTCATTTACACATGGAAGGTTCACAAGGAGAGAGAACATTTCCTAGGAGGAGGACTTCACAGTGTGTGTCACACTGTTCTCAAACCAATCGAGTGCCTGACTGGTTGGCACCTTGGAAGGCAGGCTCAGAGAAGCTATGGAATGGAGTGCCGAAAAGGAAGATACTATTGGACATGTGTAATAAATCAGCAATGGAAAAATTGTGCCTGTGAACTCACTTCATTTGTTTATCTCATGAATGTCCAGATATGCTGGACATATCTGCTAGGCACTGAGCATGAAGCAGTTGGTAGAACACACATGTTCTGTGGTATCATAGAATGACAGCCTTAGTCAAATCTGTGCTAATAAATGTGCACTAATTGGTTGTTAAATGTTCCTTTTTATCCTGAAATAAATTCTCTGTATGTTTAATTATGCATGTTGTGGGACACGTTAAGGCTTCAACTCACTCCTTAAAATGTTTAAGCCTTTGAAAGCATATATAAAAATAACCTGCATAAGTTTTCTTGAAATCATAAGAATGAGATTGAATGATTAATGATATAAAATGTACATGATTTACAGTTTGCTTACTTGTTTAAATTTTTAGATTTGAGAAATGTGTAAGTGCCAAAGAAGCCTTGGAGGCAGATCTGTATCAGCGATTTATCTTGGTGCTGAATGAGAAGAAAACAAAGATCAGAAGTTTGCATAAATTGTTAAATGAAGTCCAGCAGCTGGAAAAGAGTGCCAGAGCTGAAAGGTAACATCCCTTCTGCTCTTAGATAACAGAAGTGTAAACTAAGGAGAATGTCATTACAGAGAGTTGAAACTTTAAGTGCCAACTTTTAGTAATATGGTTTTTTTTTTGTTTTTTTTTTTGTTTTTTTTTTTTTGGTAATCTGCCTTTAGTCATTCTAGGTTGTTCCAGCACATTCTCCACACAATTTCTCCATGTCATCTCATGGTCTCAGTTAAAGTACAGCATTCAGGCTGTCATTTTGTTCTGATGACAGTATCCTTTCCTTTACAGAAGCTTTTTAGTTTCATGAGGTCCCATTTATTGATTGTTGCTCTTAGAGCCTGTGCTGTTGGTGTTCTGCTTAGGAAGTTGTCTCCTGTACCAATGAGTTCAAGGCTCTTCCCCACTTTTTCTTCTAAGTGGTTTAGTGTGTCTGGTTTTATGTTGAGGTCTTTGATCCACTTGGACTTTAGTTTTGTGCAAGGTGATAAGTATGGATCTATTTGCATTTTTCTACATGTAGACATCCCGTTAGACCAGCACTATTGCGGGACTTTCTAGGTGTTTTTTTAAGACTGAGGTTCTCTGTGTAGTCAGGTCTTGGCTGACCTCGACTTCTCAGTGTTCATCTCTCTGCCCATAGGGGCTTCTCTATGTGGCCATTTCTGTCCTTGAACTCACTTCTAAGACCAGGCTGGAGACAGGGATTCTTTGTGCTGCCTGATTGCCTTTGAACTCGCTGCTGGGACCTGCTCAGATGTAGCCCATGGCTATACGTGCAGGTGGGTTCCCTAATAATGGGAACAGGGACTCTCTCTAACATGACTCAGTGGCTGGCTCATTGACCACCTCCCCTGAGCAGGGAGCAGCCTTACCAGGCCACAGAGGAAAACAATGCAGCCAGTCCTGATGAGACCTGATAGGCTAGGGTCAGAGGGAAGGGGAGGAGGACCTCCCCTATCCTGGACTTGGAGAGGGGCATGGGAGGAGATGAGGGAGGGAGGCTGTGATTGGGAGGGTATGAGGGAGGGGGCTATAGCTGGGATACAATGTGAATAAACTGTAATTAATAAAAATAAATAAAGGAAAAGGAAAAAATACAGCATTCGGTTTTGATATATGAAACTGGAATGGGGTTTAACTTATTTATTTATTCTTAGACACTATGAACTAAAAAAAATATATCACAAAACCTTTTACCTTCTCCAAGGCTGCATGGTGCTTGCATATCCATAGTCTTAACATAGACGCAATGTTAACTTTAGACCCAGCTAGTGAATGCTAAATTCCATGGGACATTATGTTGTCTGATGAAAGTATGTTATTTTATCCTATCATTGTTGAGGTTTTTTGTTTGTTTGTTTGTTTGTTTGTTTTTCTTTTCTGAAACTGTGTATGTACTTGATTCCTAAGGAGGGAAAATCATGGGTTACAAGTGGCTAATACAGATTTGGATAATTTCAAGTGTTTTTAGTCATTAACTTGCATATATTAGATTCTGTTGCCTTGAATCTGAAATGAAGCGAAGATTTTTGGATAACATAGTATAAAGAAGGTAACATTCAATTTTAGCCTTTCCTAAGTCAGGTATGGTCTGCCTGAGGGCTGCTTGCATATGGCACTGAGCATTGATGTAAGCTCTCTGTGCCTCATTTCAGGGCCATTTAATGAAATGTAGAACTGTTTTCAGACCTTTACAATGCTGAGTACTGTCCCTAAAGATAACTTGGTAGAATAGTGTTTTCATAGAAGAATAAAATGTGATAAACTAATTCAGTAATTAATAATGGTAGACCTTAAACACCATTCAGTGTACTAATTAAAATAAAACCTTTTTTTTTTAAAGGGACTTAGTCTTTCAGTGATTACATGTAAATCACATGGTTCACTATCTGTGTGATCACAACTTTTTTTTTTTTTCAGGAATATTTTTCTGTATTTGCATGGTAAATTAGATAGTTGGCTAGAGTGAACTGATGATTTCCATTTCTACCTTTCTCTATTTTCAGGGAAACTACATGTTCTGAAAAAACACCTGACCACGATACAATTTACGACGCGAGCACTGATGAAGACAGTGGGGCTTCAGGGCCGGCTGCAGGTGAGAGGGACATACTTCCTCATGTGCTTAATGTGTCACTTGGCCTTACTATTATAATAAGAAACCAAAGTGAAAAAAATATATGAAAAAAAATTTCTATACTTTTTCATTAACATGAAACTACTGCCCTTTCCCTCTTCCTGTTCCTCTCTTTACCCAAGTTAACCTCCGTCTAACTTTTCCCATGACACATTCCCTCTGGGATGACAGGCTTATTTCCCCAGTTACTTTTGCGTCCATCTATCCATTATGTGGATTTATATGGATGCACAAATATATAAACACAACCTACTGTGTTTTTTATTATGTGCTTATGATTTCACAACTATATAAATAGTCATTAAAATGCAAAGAAAGAGAAAAATCTGGTTTATCATTTTAAACTTTTCAGAATTTGTAATAACTGCTGTAGACTTTGATTTGGTTCTTAAAACTAAATAGCATATCTCACCAGCACATATAGAAGATGAAAATTATGGATGAGAAATAAATATATCAATAAGTGTGTATACATGAGATTAGTGCCTTTTATATGTTAAACCCAATTTTACCCAATCTTGATTATAACTGTAATATTTTAAGTTTGGCAAATTTATGACCTCTCTTAGTTATTTACTATTTTTCCTTTCTTTTATATGTCATGTAACTCTCAACTAAATATTTGTCATATAAGACCATAGTTCTTTTTTATTTTTAATTATTTGTTTTTTATGTCTATATTTATTTCTATTAATTACAGTTTATTTACTTTGTATCCCTCCCTCCCTCCTCCCATCCCAATCCTCTTCCTTCTCCCTTCTTTACCCATCTCCCTCCCCAAGTCCACCAATAGGGGATAGCCTCCTCTCCTTCCTTCTGATCCTAGTGTATCAGGTCTCATCTGGAGTGGCTGCATTGTCTACCATAGAGGGCCTCTGAAAGGCTCTACCCTCTAGGGTATCAGAGCAGATGCTGAGACTTATAGCCAAACTATGGGCAGAGTGCAGGGAATCTTTTGAAAGAAGGGGGATATAGTAAGACCTGGAGAGGACAGGAGCTTCACAAGGAGAGCAACAGAACCAAAAAATCTGGGCACAGGGGTCTTTTCTGAGACTGATACTCCAACCAAGGACCATGCATGGAGATAACCTAGAACCCCTGCACATATGTAGCCCATGGCAGTTCAGTGTCCCAGTGGGTTCCAAAGTAATGGTAACAGGAATTGTCCCTGACATGAACTGAATGGCCTGTTCTTTGTTCACCTTCTCCTGAGGGGGGTAGTAGCCTAACCAGGCCACAGAGGAAGACAATTACTTGTTCTTAATAGAAAGAAATCTCAGATCTGAAACTTTGATTTGGAACCACAAACTTGATGCACAGACGTGAGTGGAAGGCTGGCATGTTAGGTGGATCTGCCTCTGTAGACTACCCTCTTTTGCAGGGGGTGTTTTGAGCCTGTAATGCAGCGTTTTACACTGTGCAAACCACAGTGATTTCAATGCAGGTCTCATGCTGTGTGCTTTATGACTGTGAGTTTGAAGCTGAGCTGGATCTCCTTTCTGAACTTCCAGCATCTTGATTCCCTGAGATATATGTAAACCTGCAGCTTTCTTGTAGACATTACTGTTTCAGGTATGTCCACCTTACAAATACTAAAACAAGTGAGTGAAAAGTCATTGAGCATTAATACAGTACTAACTCTATCTTTCAAGAAGCCATTTCTTTTTTTTAATTTTATTTTTTTCTTATTAGTTACATTTTATTAACTCTGTATCCCAGCCGTGTCCCGCTCCCTCACTCCCTTCCAATCTCACCCTCCCTCCCTCATCTCCTCCCTGCCCCTTTCCAAGTCCACTGATCGGGGGGACCTCCTCCCCATTCATCCGATCCTGTTTTATCAGGTATCAAGAAGCCATTTCTAAAAAAGTGTTTAATTTGGTAGTAATTTTATTATGTGACTATTGTTATCAGTTATTAAAATTCCCACAGTACTCATGAGTTGTTTATGTGACTTTTGTGTTCCTTTGTGAGTTGGAAGTTCACTGAGGTAATGATTGTTCACTTATTCAACCATATTTGTTCAGGGAAAGACCTATCTAATTCCTTTTTTTTTTTTTTTTCTTTTCCTCCTTTGAGATGTAGTATCTCATGTAGCTCTGGCTATCCTGGTACTCACTATGTAGATAAGGCTGACCTCAAACGCAAAGAAATCCTCCTGCCTCTGCCTCCTTGGTGCTGAGATTAAAGCTGTGTTCGACCACATCTGTAAGATCTGTTTATGTTTATACTTTTATCCAGAAATAGAATCTGGACATTGTAGTTTGGAACGTATGTGTATATAGTAGTTTTAGATATAGTCATTTTTCTCTTACTACCCACTGTTTAAAATTCCCTCTGTTTTTAGGACTATTACAAACTAACTCCTAAGTGAGGATTAATCTTCTTCCCCTGGCTCCTCTTTCTTTTTCATCTTCTTTAGGTGTACAGATTTTAGTATGTTTATCCTATCTCATAGGTCTAGTTAGCCATTTATAAGTGACTTTATATCATGTGTGTCTTTCTGCTTCTGGGATACCTCACTCAGGATAATCTTTTCTAGACCCCACCATTTGCCTGCAAATTTCATGATTTCCTTGTTTTTAATTGTTGAGTAGTATTCCATTACCACAATTCCTGTATCCATTCCTCCACTGATGGACATCTGGGTTGTTTCCAGGTTCTGGCTATTATGAATAAAGCTGCTACAAACATGGTTGAGCAAATGTCCTTGTTGTATACTTGAGCATCTTTTGGATATATGCCTAGAAGTGGTATAGCTGGATCTTGAGGAAGCACTATTTCTAATTGTCTAAGAAAGCATCAATCCTCACTTTAGAAAGACAAATAGGATGGACATTGGAAGTAGGGGAAAACAAGTACCAGGACAGGAGCCTACCACAGAGGGCCTCTGAAAGACTCTACCTAGCAGTGTATCAAAGCAGATGCTGAGACTCATAACCAAACCCTCATCAGAGTGCAGGGAATCATATGAAAGAAGGGGGAGTTAGTATGACCTGGAGAGGACAGGAGCTCCACAAGGACCAAATATATCTGGGCACAGGAGTCTTCTTTTTTTATTGTTGACTTTTTTTAATTAATTATACTTTATTCACTTTGTATTCCCCCATAAGTCCCTCCCTCCTCCCCTCCAGGTCCCACCCTCCCACCCCCTTCTTCACACATGCCCCTCCACAAGTCCACTGCTCAATCCCCATTTGGAAAGGCAAAGAGGAAGGACATCAGAAGAAGAAGAAAACAGGAAACAAGCTAGAAACCCGCAACTGAGGGCTTCTGAAAGGCTCTGCCCTGCACAGTAACAAAGCAGATGCTAAGACTTATGGCTAACTGTTGGGCAGTGTGCATGGAATCTTATTGTAAGATCTAGAGAGGACAGGATCTCCACAAGATGAGCAACAGAACCAAAAATTTGAACACAGGGTTCTTCCCAGAGACTCATACTCCAACCCAGTACCATGCATGGAGATAACTTAGAACCCCTGCCCCGGAGTCTTTTATGACACAATTTCTCCAACCAAGGACCATGGATTGATATAACCTAGAACCCCTGCTTGGTTGTAGCCCCTGGTAGCTCAGTATCCAAGTGGGTGCCCTAATAAGGGGAACAGGGAGGTACTTTTTCTGACATGAACTCAATGGCAGGCTTTTTGACCTCCCCCCAACCCCTGAGGGAGGAACAGCCTTTCCAGGCCACAGAGGAGAACATTGCAGCCAATCCTGAAGATAACTGATAAGCTAGGGTCAGATGGAAGGGGAGAAGGATCTCCACTATTATTGGATTTTGAAAGGAGCAGGGAGGAGATGAGGGAGGGAGGATGGTGTTGGGAGGGAGAGAACGAGGGGCCTATGGCTGGGATACAAAGTAAATAACCTGATTAATTTAAAAAAAATAAAAATTATATTAAAAAAAAACTAACTCCTGGCAAGTAGGCCAGTCATATAAGCTGTATCATGCTTATGTAGGATGAAGAACTTGAGCACTGGGAGAAAGAACTAAGTTGAAGAGTATCTGGCTTGTATAAGGCCTAGAGTTCAGTTCTTAGCATTGTTTAAAATAAACAGATCTTAAAGCTCTTAGGAGCAACTTATTGGCTAAAAAGAGTTCCAAGTATTACCAAATATGTTTTTCTCTAGGAAGGTTTACTTTCCCAACATCTTGATGTCCAGAATTTTGAGATAGCTTAAAATAACATTAATGAGTTTATTTTTAAAATTATAACTGTATGCTATGCCCCTAGGGTTGGTAGAGTTTTTGTTTTGTTACAGATTAAGATTCCAACAGCTAAAATAGCTGAAGTTACTATAGTGAAGCCTTGGATTACAAACAAAAATGAGCTACCTTCATTCTCATGTAACTGATTTGTAAAATTTTATTTCCATTTTATATGCATTGGTGTTTTGCAAGCATGCATGTTTGTGTGAGGTTGTCAGGACATCTGGAACTAGATTACAGATAGCTGTGTGCTGCCATATGGGTGTTGGGAACTGAACCTGGGTCCTTTGAAAGAATAGCCTGTACTCCCAACTGCTGATCCATCTCTCCAGGCCCTAAGTGATTTAAATGACTCAGAGACTTGAAGAATTTCTTAGGTATTCTTCATTCCCCTTGCCTCAAAGTGGTATTTTTTTTCCCACTTGGAACCTGAAGGGTTATTATAAATACTGTGAAACACTCTTCTGTACAGGAAATGGTGTTTTTCTATCCAAAAGGAAAAAACAACAACAACAACAACAAAACCCACTAGTTTAGTTTAATGAATAATAAAACCTCACAAAGTAATAGAAAGTTATGAGTGCCCAAGTATCAGATATAGTGCAATGAACAGTTTTTAATTATGAACTCTTTTAATATTATTTCAGAACTGCATGGACCTGTAACATAAAAGTTATATAGTAAAATAAATTTAATTACATAAAAATATGAGAATTTTTTAATTTAATTTTATTTTTAATTATACTTATTTACTTTGTATCTCCCCCTCTAGTTTCCTCCTTCCTCTCCTCCAATCCCTCCCTTCCTTCCCCTTCTCCATGCATGCCCCTCCCCAAATCCACTGGTAGTAGAGGGTTTCTTTTTCTTCCTTCTGATCCTAGTCTGTTAGGTCTCATCAGGAGTGGCTGCATTGTCTTCTTCTGTGTCTTGATAAGGCTGCTCCCCGCTCAGGGGGAGGTGATCAAAGAGCAGGCCAATCAGTTCATGTCAGAGACAGTCCCTCTTCCCATTACTATGAAACCAACATGGACACTGAACTGCCATGGGCTACATCTGAGCAGGGGTTCTAGGTTATCTCCATAAATGATCCTTGGTTGGAGTATGAGTCTCAGGAAAGACCCCTGTGTTCAAATTTGTTGGTTCTGTTGCTCCCATTGTGGAGCTCCTGTCCTTTCCAGATCTTATTATTTCCCACTCCTTTCATTAGATTTCCTGCATTCTGCCCAAAGTTTGGCCGTGAGTCTCAACATCTGCTTTGATAGTCTGCAGGGCAGAGCCTTTCAGCAGCCCTCTGTGGGAGCCTCCCAACATGTTTCCTGTTTTCTTCTTCTTCTGATGTCTATCCTGTTTTCCTTTTGCAATGGGGATTGAGCATTTTAGCCAGAGTCCTCCCTCTAGATTAGTTTCTTTAGATGTACAGATTGTAGTAGGTTTATCCTATATTATAAGTCTATATGAGTGAGTATATACCGTGTATGTCCTTCTGCTTCTGGGATAGATCACTCAGTATGATCTTTTCCAGTTCCCACCAACCTGCAAATTTCATGATTTCCTTTTTTTTCATTGGTGAGTAATATTCCATAAAGACAGAATGGTGGATCAATGGAATATGAGAATTTTAACCAGTTCAAATAATTTTATGAGTTGGTATGGTTTAAAAGACAAACAATTCTCTACAGTAAAAGGTCTTCAGGAGGTATCTCCATCCATGACCTCAAGCTGTACTATAGGGCAACAATACTAAAAAACTGCATGGTACTGGCATAGAAACAGACTGGTGATTCAATCGAATGGAATAGAAGACCCTGACATAAATCCACACACTTATGTACACCTGATTTTTGTCAAAGATGCCAAAACCATTCAATGGAAATAAGACAGCATCTTCAACAAATGGTGCTGGTCTAACTGGAAGTCTACATGCAGAAAAATGTAAATAGATCCATACTTATCACACTGCACAAAACTAAAGTCCAAGTGGATCAAAGACCTCAACATAAAACCAAACACTCTAAACCGCTTAGAAGAAAAACTGAGGAAGAGCCTTGAACTCATTGGCCCAGGAAACAACTTCCTGAACAGAACACCAACAGCTCAGGCTCTAAGTGAAACAATCAATAAATGGGACCTCATGAAACTGAAAAGCTTCTGTAAAGCAAAAGACACTGTCATCAGAACAAAAAGACAGCCTACAGATTGGGAAAGGATCTTCAGAAACCCTATATCTGACAGAGGACAAATATACAGTATATATAAAGAACTAAAGAAGTTAAACAACAAAATTCAAGTAATCCAATTAAAAAGTGGAGTACAGAGCGAAAAAGAAAATTCTAAATAGAGGAATATCGAATGGCAGAGAAACACTTAAAGAAATGCTCAATCATTAACCATCAGGGAAATGCAAATCAAATGACCCTAAGATTTCACCTTACACCCATCAGAATGGTTAAGATGAAAAACTCAAGAGACAACACATGCTGGAGAGGTTGTGGAGAAAGGGGAACCCTCCTCCACTGCTGGTGCTAATGTAAACTTGTACAACCACTCTGGAAAGCAATCTGGTGCTTTCTCAGACAACTAGGAATAGCCCTTTCTCAAGATCCAGCTATACCACTCCTAGGCATATACCCAAAAGAGGTCCAAGTACACAATAAGGACATTTGCTCAACCATGTTTATAGCAGCCTTATTTGTAATAGCCAGAAGCTAGAAACAGTCCAGATGCCAATTGTGGCACATCTACACAATGGAATATTACTTAGCAATAAAAAACAAGGAAATCATGAAATTTGCAGGTAAATGGTTGGACCTAGAAAGGATCATCCTGAATGAGCTGTCCCAGAAGCAGAAAGATGCACACAGTATATACTCACTCATATAGACATATAATATAGGAAAAACCTACTGAAATCTGTACACTTAAAGAAACTAATCAAGAGGGAGGACTCTTTCTAAAATGTTCAATTCCTATCCAGAAAGGCAAAGATGATGGACATCAGAAGAAGGAGAAAAGAGGGAACAAGTCAGGAGCCTGACACAGAGGACCTCTGAAAGGCTCTGTCCTGCATACTGTCAATGCAGATGCTGAGACTTATGGGCAACCTTTGGGCAGAGTGCAGGGGATCTTAGGAAAGAAGTGGGAAACACTAAGATCTGGAGAGGACAGGAACTCCACAAGGAGAGCAACAGAACCAAAAAATCTGAGCACAGGGGTCTTTCCTGAGACTGACACTCCAGCCAAAGACTATGCACAGATGTAGCCCATGGCAGTTTAGTATCCAAGCGGGTTCCATTGTAATAGGAACAGGGACTGTCTCCGACATGAACTGACTGGCCTGCTCCTTAATTACCTCACTGTGAGAGGGAAGCAGCATTGCTAGGCCACAGAAGGAGACAATGCAGCCACTCCTGATGAGACCTAATTGACTAGGATCAGAAGGAAGGAAAAGAAGTCCTCCCCTATCAGTGGACTTGGGGAGGGGCATGCATGCAGAGGGTGGAGGAAGGGAGGGATTGGGACAGGAGGAGGGATGTAACCACAGGGAGGATACAAAGTGAATAAAATGTAATTAATAAAGAATATAAAAAAAAGATGGAACAGAAAAATAAAACAAAACAAGGAAATCATGAAATTTGCAGGCAAATGGTGGGAACTGGAAAAGATCATCCTGAGTGAGTTAACCCAGAAGCAGAAAGACATATATGGTATACAGTCACTTATAAGTGGATATTAGCCATTTAATATAGGATAAACATGCTAAAATCCATAGTTCTAAAGAAGCTAAACAACCTGGAGGTCCCTAGGGAAGATGCTTAATCTTCATTCAGAAGGGCAAATAGGATAGACATTTTTTTCTTACCATTGCAGAATATTTGAATTAACCTTACTAATAGATTAAATACTTAAATACTTTTCTATAATGTCTTGCCTTTCTTCAGTGCAGATTAAAACAGCACTGATATTAAAAACAAATAAATAAGCTTTCTATTCATGTCTTTGAATAATTAATGGCCCAAGATTTAGCACAATAGTTTAATTAATCCTGTATCTTAACCAACAGGTAAGTCCCTGTATAATTATTGTCAGTCATTTGGGCTTCTGCTTAATGGCTAGGCTTTCTGGAGGGACATGTGGTTATTAAATAGCCTTTTTGAAAATAAATGAATGGTCATGACAAACAGTTGCTGGGTGCTGATACAGTTGCTTTTAAAAATATAACAGAACCTAAAATCTCTAATTATCAGAGGACTTGTTGCTTTCCACAGTGAATCTCCACTCACACTGGGAGAGCAACATACACTGCTGGAGAGGTTTCTCTGAACCTTCACTTTAGACCTACACATGTTCTTAATCTTACCAGCATCCTCTTCAGGGATATATTTATTTATGCATTCTAAATGGAAAGCTTAATTTATCAAAACTTAGCTCTATCCTGAAAAGATAGTTTGGTTTGTTTCTCAGCAGTACTGTGTTTCATAGGTAGTCATTATTGCTTTGAGCAACATTATATGCATTAGAAGTCCAGACTTTCCCTACTGTAGATTTGCTAGTTCATATCAATTATTTTTCCAGAGAGAATGAAGTCCTAGGAAGGACTTCATTTAGTTTGTTTAGTATTACCCTGGGGCACACAGAAGAATATAAATAATCTAACTTTTGTAACGTGGTTGAAATTTAAAACACTTGGAATTTCCTAATAATGAACACTTACCCATTGACAGGAGGCTATTGAGAAAACTGAGTGTAGAGAGAGATCCTGTGTGCAGGTGTCTGCTGTCAGGAGACTGAACAAATAAAACTTCATGATATGTTACCTGTGCAGAAAATTTAGATATACATGTTTCTAATGATCTTGCTCTGCTTGGTATTCCTTGGATTATTTTTTAATTTCACATATGCACACTGTATTTACATCATTTGTGCACATTCTCTAGCTGAATTTATGGCCTCTTTTTAAAAATACTGTTATACATATAGGTATGCTGGTTCATATTATGATATTAATATATATATATATGACTATATAATATAATCTATTGAGCCTAATTATTGTTGCTGATATTTGTTTTTAGGGATGACTACTTGATGTTGTCAAAAGGGTTCATCTCCATGTTTGGGAGGAGGCTGGTTCTCCCTTTTTTGCCTCCTTTGTGTATAGCTCTTCATCTAGACGCTAAAAGAGGGAGAACCATTATCCCTCACCCTTGAAGATTTCCCTATTAACTTTGTGATGGTAACTGACTTTATTCTTTATGTCTTGCTTAGGCAGACATACTGTTTTGACATCATGGGCACAGCTTCCCTCTCTGTATTTGTTAACAAATACAGTCTCCTAGCAGATGTATGTGTCCTTTGTTTCTCACAGTGTTTCTGCCTCTGCTTCCATGGTGTTCCCTGAGCTTTAGATTTAATATTGTATTATAGGTAGATGACTTCCTAGATAACTATTCTTACTTTTTTGTGTGTTCCTGAAGAAACAAGGAAATGATGTAAATGTCTCTGAGTATATGTAGTAAAAAAGACTGATGTCTCCTTTCCTTTCAATGCAACAATGAATCTAAAATTGATCAAATAAACAAGCAAGCAAACACACACTCATTTCTGAACATCCATGAAGGGCAACCAGGAACACACGTACTGCTTTTACTTGCAGACTATTGAAATGTGGGTAGGAACTGACCATCTGTAACATTTTTATCCAGTACTGCCATTCTTCCTCTGTGCCCCTTTTGTGAACTTTGTGTGGGGATTCTCATGGGACCTGCCAGACCAGAAGGATTGACAACTAATTTGCATGTGACCAAAAAGACTCAGTTGATCTTACAAGAGATTGAGATTCACATCTGGTGGCATTTCTTGCTGAAAGTAATGGTCTTGGCAGTGATGAATAAGTGAGTTTTCAACAAAACCAGACATAAGAGGAGACAGGAAACCATGATCCATACCCAGTCGGGGAGAGCAAGGAAAGAGTCAATAGAAGCTTTCAGATTTTCCCCAGATGTTGAGTACAGTAGAAAAAGACTTCAAAGCACAATTAAAATATTTTAAGAAAACATGCTTAAAGAATTAAAAATGAGCATGATAATATGTTAACGTGAAAAGACTCTTAACAAGGAGATAGAAGTTATTATTTAACAAGTACAAAATGGGAATTTTGGAGTTGCAGAGTACAATAGCTAAAATAACAGAGCCACAGGGGGAGCTCAACAGGTGATTCAAGATGGCAGAGAGAGAATCAGTAGACTTAAAGGTTGATCAATGGAGCATATAACATATGAGAAGAACAACAAAAATTGCCAAAGAAAAGTAAACGGACTCTCAGAAGCCTTTTAGATGACCTCAGGGGTGTTGATAAAAGTCCATATGAATTCATGAAGAGAATATGGGAGCTATACAAATGCTTGAAGAAGTAAGACCCAATATATTTAAAGTCTTACTAAAATATACAAAAATATAAACCCCAGGTAGAATAATGTCCAGACATGCATACTGGGATACCTAATCAGTCTGAAAATCATGGGTGGAGAGGAGATTGTCACTGATTGCAGCTGCGCAACACAACACCTGCTACCTACACAGGACCTCCAGTGTGGTTAACTCATGAAGGCAGAAGAAAAAGCAATGACAGTAACAGATTTCTGAAAGAGAAGAATATAAAATTGTAATTTTATACCCAGTGAAGTGCCTTTCTAAATAAAGAAAAAAGTAAAACCACATTCATTTTCAGTTTCTTAACCCATACACATACATATGCACACCACACGCTGGGATCCACATTTGAGAGAAAACACATGGTTCTTACCATTCAAAGTCATGCTTATTGCAATGCTTTCCAGCTTCATCCACTTTTCTGTACAAGATTTTATTTTTTTATCATTGAGTAAAATTCCACTGTGTGTATGTAACATACTAATGAAGAGCAAAAGAGAGGGAAGCAGGGGTGATGTTGAACAGCAAAATGAAATAAGACAGGGAAGCAGAAGACAGGCCAAAGAGTAGGTGAGAGGAGGAGGGAAAGGAGTCATGGGAGGAGAGGCTAGGTGGAAGGACAGTCCACCGTAACACCTTATTTGAAAATGTTATTACTATAACTGACATTGTGTATGCTAATTTTAAAATTAAATAATGTTTGCAGAATAAGACATTAGAAGCCTGCCTTGTCAGGCACATTAAGAAAAATCTTTAAGGATAAGATGAAATTGTCAGAAATTATAATAGGAATTACAGGGAAAAATTAATTTATGAAAGCATGAAATATATGGATCAATATAAATAATATATGTATGTATGTATAAGTAAATACTGTTTGTCCCCTTCATGTATTTGACTGAAGACTGTACAATAAAGTAATTGTAAGACTATGAGTAGGCTTAAAACAGAGATACAACAAACAGCAATGATAAAAGTATGCAATTTAATTTAAAATATTTCCACAAAGATATTTCTAATGGCATCCCATCATTTTAAAAAATTAATTGTTTAAACAAGATGTAACAATGGGCCCTGATGGCATCCTAGCATTTAAATAAAATTAACTCTTTAGAGAAGTTTTTGTAACAATCTCTGAAATTTTGTTTGAGAAAATAGAGATGTCAATACCGCCACATCAGTCTTTGAGGCTGATATTAGCAAAATGTGAAGTTCATAAATAATAGAAGAAATTATAATGTCTAAATATTTTGTATCTACCATAGATAGAAAAACTATAATGAAAATATTAGCAAAGTAAAACTAGAAACAGGAAATATACATCATGAACAACTGATTTTCATCTTCCTAATGAAAAGTAGATTGCTTCTTAAAATTCGTCAATTTACCTTAGATTGCTAATACACTAATGCACAAACATAATGAGATTTTGATACATGTCCAAAAAAAGCACATAGAAATTCCTGCACATTTTAATGAAAAACAAACTCAACAGAAAGGCAATATAACGGAACTTCTTCAACCTAATGAAAGCATTTTGGAAAAAACCTCACACCTTTATTATAGTCAAAGGTGAACTGCTGAATAATACCTCCTCATTATCTAAAAAATAAAGGATGTATGCTGCCATCGTGTCCTAACTTTAGTCGACTTTGTGTTGCAGGTTTCGCCAGCATAGCTATTTGTGAGTATAAATAAGAAACACCCAGATGGGTTAAGAAGGAAAACTGTTACTTTATTGACATGATTATATCAGATGAGTGAACCTGGTGTTAATAAGTGATATTGATACACAAAATTCAATCATTTTTTCTTTGTTTTTAAAAGAAGAGAAGAAAATGGACAGCAGTGTCAAGAAGAATAGAGCTGGGAGTATGTTCCTCCCGTAAGCATCATCTTGGCATGAGTGAGGCCCGCCATCATATGACACTGACTTCTGAGAGCCGAGTTCAATTATACAGACATGTATAGCTTATCTATTAAAATATACATTTATATAACATTTATACAAACAAACAATCCCAGCATGTATGCCAAAAACCTCCAACTATGAGAAAGACTTAACTACAAAAGCATCTGAGTTTGGTGATTGGAAATTTTTATTTTCCTAAGTTAAAGTCATCAAATTATATCCATTTTAGGTTCAAAGCATCCCTAAGAAAATCATTGCTGAAATTAGAAACTAACATGCTCATCAAAATTCACATGAAAATTGAATAGCCAAAGCAACCCTAAACATAGACACCAGAGCCTTAAGAGTTACTGCAAAGTTGTAGAAATCAAGATCGTTTAGTTATAGCATAAGGAAGGCCATTACGTGAATTGAACAGAATTGTCTGTGAATGAACTTTTGTGGATGTGTTCAACTTTGTCTTAGCAAAGTTACCAAGACAACTTAACAGAAAGGGTAATTTGATTTTTTTCCTCCATTTTATTTGGACATTTGATATGTATTTGAAAAGCAAATTAGCTTAAATGTTTGTTCAACATGAAACACCAAAATTCACGTAAGTATATGATAGGCTAAATGAAAAAAAAAATCTTAGTCTTTATCTATAATATCAACATCAAAATACACAGCAGGCAAAAATGATTGTATTTTATCATAAAAAAATGTTGTACCTCAAAAGGACATCATTAAGTAAGTGCAAGTCATGCATCTGACAATGAACTTGTTTCCTGAATAAAGAAACCCGTGAGTAAGATAGAATGAGCAATCTAATCTAATGTTGGCAAAAGACTAAAATTGGCATAGATAGAGGATCTACTATTAGCTAATAACCAAATGGAAGTTCCCAAATGTTATCAGGCAATAGAGAAATGTAAATTTCCTAAACTTACCAGTCTTTCTTACCAGAAACACAAGCAAACCAAGTGCTAGGGAAGCTGTAGAGAAAACTGGTCTGTTTCACACTGCTTATGAGAAGGAAACATGTTCCAAACGCTTCAGAAAACCGTTTAGAAGTGCTGGGTTTTCGTATTACAAAAACTGTATTTCACGCGCATGAATGTTTGCCTGTGTGCATGCAGGAACCCATGGAGGCCAAGTGGAACATAAATACATCATCTAGAACTGTAGCTAAGTATGGCACTTAGCCGCAGTGTGGGCCCTGGGAACCAGCCCAAGGTTCTCTGCCTGGCAGCAACATGCTCTTAATTATTGAGTTGTCTCTGCTGTCCCACATTCAGCACATTTTGAGGTTTTTATTGTTGGTTTCTTTTGGTTTGGTATGGTATATTTTTGTTTTATAGTGGAAAATTTATTGCCATGAATCAGAATCATAGAGGTAGGTTGATTGCATCTTACTTGTGAATCACAAAACAAAACTCACAGTATACTCATTTCTGGACCTTTGAACCTTCAGTCATTGTTGGCAGAGTCTAACTGTAGGGCTGGACCGCCACACTTTTTCCCCTTAGCTAAGAGCAATTCTCAGGTAATGGAGAACTTGCTGTTAGGCACACCCATAAAACCATCCAACCTCTGTAAGTTCAGGAGGAATGCAGTCTCTTTAGAAGCTCAGAAGAAGCCCACCCAGATAATTTTTATGTATTTATTTTTGTTTTCTTCAAGGCTTGTGCTCTTAAACAAAAAATCACCACTACTTATTTATGTAGAGGCTATTTTTCTTCTTTTTAAAATTTGACTTTGTTATTTGACAATTTTGTTCATATAAGCATATTACTCTTTTCTCACATCCACTTACCTCTTTCTCATCCCTATCAGTATCCCAGCCCATTCCTATGAGTTTTAGTACCATAACTTTTGGGTTCATTTTGGTTTTGTAAGTCATGTAATTTTTATTATTATTATTATTATATTTTTAATTTTATTTTTCTTTTTAGTTACATTTTGTTAACTCTGTGTCCCAGATGTATCCCGCTCCCTCATTCCCTCCCCAACCCCACACTCCCTCCCTGGTCTCCTCCCTTCCTCTTTCCAAGTCCACTGATAGGGGAGGACCTCCTCCCCTTTCATTTGACCCTGTTTTATCAGGTATCTTCAGGGCTGGCTGCAAAGTCCTCCTCTGTGGCCGTAAGTCATGTAATTTAACTTGAGCCATCTGTGTAACTATTGGATTGAAACTGTCCATTAGATCTTGATGTGGTCATTAGGGGGTTTAGAGCTGAAATAATGATTCTCCACCCCTGGAATCTGTGTGTAGCAAATTGTAAATGTTGTTTTTATTTCCTCAGATGAGGAGTTGAAATGAGAACCCTACCCAAAGCTTTATAAATGCACGGTTTGTGCTGAGTCCAGATTGTTTCTATAGTTTCTATCTAACTATTCCTAGGACTGAGCCTGGAAGCTTCTAGGCCCCATACAATCAAGTGTTTTGCAAGCCCATACCTTGAAGGCTTCAGCTTCCATCCTCCATTGACTAACCTAGGCCTAGAATGTCTTTAGCCTCCAAGACTTACTGCTGATTAAGTTCACCCTTTTCTTTCTGAATGCTGGCTGGCGGGTTCAATTCAGCTGCTCTGGCTTAAAACTCCTCTCAAAGCTAACTGATTCAAATTGGCTTCTCTCAGTTTACTGAATTGTTCTGCTTGGAAAAGCTACCTCTGACCTCTACAAACTGAACTCCAGGAACTCTGTCACATTCAATTGAACTACACTGAACTGCATTACACTCCTGAGCTCAGGGGTGCTGTCTCCACAAACTGTCTTGCTCTCTGCGCTGCTCTTCAGTAGCTTCTCTTTCCTGTCTGTTCTCCAGAGAGTCTGAGTCCTTTCTCTGAGTCTTTCTGTTAACTCTTTCTCTGATTTGTCACTTTGGCTGCCCCTCAATTAGAGATTAAAGATGTGTCTGTATTCTAGCCAGAGGGATTAAAGGTGTACACTACAACCAGCAGGATTAAAGGTATATTCTAAAAGTATATGTATATTCCAGCAGAATCACACAGAGCTAGGTTTTTGAATGTGATCCCTTACCAGAATATCCATGTTGCTGGATTAAAATTCCTCTACCACTAATAGTGCAACACAGAGGAACAAGGCCACTTGACCCCAGCCTTTATCCATACTGACAGCCAAGAAGGCTCATTTTCACCAGATTGGGACAGGTATCCACAAGAGCTGAGTGTTCCTGATTGCAATGACTAGAAGATGACCTTTCCCTGCCCTTTCTCCTGTTTTCTAGCTCTCACATACTATAACATTTTCAAACTCAAAAGGTCTTTGGATAATTTTCAACGAATATAATTGTGGAGAAACATTTGAGAAAACACTGTTCCTGATGGTTCCAAGTTCCTGAGTCCTAGGATGAGAAGGATGTCACTAAATAAGATGAGCATTTTCCAAGGGCAGAGTTACTGTGTTCCTATGCTAAGAATTAATGTGCTGAATATGAGAGGAAGATCTCAAAATAATGGATACATTTTCAAAGTAGAGCATAGACTTATGAGAATATTAAACTTCAGAATACAAAGAAACAGGAGTTTGGAGGGCAGTTAAATATATATATATATATACATATATATGTATGTATGTATGTATACATTAAGAGGAGTACACTGGAATTGAGTTCAGATAATTGTTAGTTGGTATGATTAATAGCATCAGTGTAAAAGCACTACACAAATGCTCTCTTATTAATATCTCACATTGAATTACTAATATGTAATTGACTGTTTAGAGGATGAATCTGTCTTTTGGGTTATGTGTAAAATAATACATGTATCTTCATGTATACTTAGTTGCAACTGCTAACAATGTTTAATAAGTTGGTGCTGAAGCAGTAGAAATACATTTATTTTCTCATGGTTGTGAGGACTATGAATGTAAAATTGAGGTATTTGCAGAGCTGATCTGCTCTAGGACCTTTCTGATGGCCTGTAGACTACTGTCTTCTCCCTGTGTCATCATGCCATCTTCTTACCTGCACAGTACTGCACTTAAAAATAGAAATACCAGCCATATTTAATTAAGACCCAAGCATTATTTATATAAATACGTTAACTTGTATTCTTAGGTACAGATTTTAGAACTCCTAAATACCTTTAGTTTATATTTATTTCTCTCTTTCTCTCTCTGCTCTCTCTCTCTCTCTCTCTCTCCCTCTCTCTCTCTCCCTCTGCTTGTACACCCTCTTCTTGTCTCTCTCATATGGCACTCAGAGGAGGACAACTTATGGGAATCATTTCTCTCTTTGCACCGTGTGGGTTTCTGTGATTTAGCTCAGTTATGTAGGCTAAGTAGCAAGTGCTAATACTCACTGAAGCCATCTTTCTGGATAATAAATAGCTTTTTGTTCCCTTGGTAGATGGAAGGTTAAGAGCAACAGTTTAACTTATAGCAATAAAAAAATAAGCATTTTTAGAGCAGGGATCCAACTTTTTCTTGAATTCTTAAAAGAAGATTCAGAGCTAAATTCACATACAGAAAACAGTATTTAAACTACAAAAAACTGGATTAAGATCTTGTATACAAACTGAAGCCTGATGTGGATGTAATGTTGAGGTAAGTGAAGTAGAAGAATCAAGCAGAAAGCTGAATTTCCACCTCTTCATGCATTGACCTAGAGATCTGTCTTTAATTTTATTATTCAGTAAGGTAGCCTCTAAACACGTGGGACTATTGGGAATGAAACTATATTTGCTACAAATTGTGATGTGCTTTAAATATATTACATGTTATTTCAAAGTCTTTTAGTAGCATTTAATATAAAAATATATAGAATATGCTTCCTTAATGCAATTTTACATTGTATGTTAGAGTAATATTTTGAATCTCGGTATAATAAATATTGTCTTTTTGTAATTCAGGTCTTCTTAAAACTCAGAACATGCTTTATCACTAAACTTCAAACTTTTTTTCTTATTTTAAAAGTTTGGCTAATACACAATTCATGCTTACATATTTTGTTTTAGCCACATTTTTAAAATCAAAGACTAACATTATACTTATTTTTATACCCATCATAATGTCTGTGCTTAAAAGTTTTATTTCATGCTTATTCTGTAGTTATAAAATAGATTTGTAACATTGTGAAAAGGAAAAGAAATTGAACTACCAAGTCTTTGTCGAGCTTTTAATGTAAGTTAATATTTACTCCCTTAGATCTAAGGTCTCATGTTTAACCCTGACTGTAGACACCACTGCATATTAAATACATAATGGAATGAATTGTAGTAAAAACAACTTTAAGGTCCTAAATCCAGAGTTGTAGCTAAATGGAAGACTGCTGCCTCCCACCTATGATGCCCTGGGTTCAGGCCCCAATACTAAGGGGAAAAAAACAAAGTGTTGATCACTTATTGAGCTTGTCCTAGGAAATTGAAGCTTTACATCTTCATTGACCCTATAAATCTCAGAGCAAAACTGAGCTGAAACAAAGACTGGTGTGAACATAGCAACAATCTCTAAATCAGCTGAAGTGCAATAATGCCATATGCAGACTTCGCACCTCTCGTTTATTGTGACAGGGTTCTCTACCACAAACAGCACATCTGGTCCCCTAAGCCAATTCATCATTGTCACTTTAGACCATGTTTAAGATCAAAAGGATAGACAAGGCTACCCAGGATGAAGTTCTGGAGTGCTGCCAGCCCACCAGCATTGATGCAGTGCTAGCTGTAGCTTAACTCTGAGAGCCTGGGATGTGTGGAGGATGGATATCAGCAGGCTCTCTAGACAGATCGGAGTGTGTGCTGTGTGGATGAGAAGGGTCGCAAGTAGGGTGGCCAGATGAAAGGCACAATGTGAACCCAAAGTGCCAAATCCAGCCTTTGGTAAAACTGAGGAATAGTAGAAGACAGTAAAGCTAGTGACAGCTGGGATTTTATGAGGAGATGGAAGATACAGGATGTTTTGTAGAGCGTCAAAACAAAAGAGAGCTTAGGATACTATTCATCATATCACTTTTCAGGCTCTGGTAACAGCCATACTATTGTGTAATTCAAATTAATAACCCAGATGAAATTAAAAGTTGTAAATGGATAATTTCTTTTTTTAATTAAAATTTTTATATTAATTATAGTTTACCCACTTTGCATTCCAGTTGTTGCCCCTTCCCTCATTCCCTCCCAAGATAATTTCTTTTATAAAGTAAATTGTATATTGTGTTTTCCTTTGGTGTTAGGCATTTCAAGTATGAATACATATGCACTGAAGGAAGGCACTGGCCCTGAGCCTCTACAGTTCTTTATTTCTTATTTATGGCTCAGATACTCCAGTCATATCACTGGTGTTGCTTCCTAAAGTACGTGTTTGTGACTCTTTGGTGAAGATGTTGTCTAATGATGCTAGTATCTCTGTTCCTTTGTGTCCACAGGGCATTTTGTCTGGGGTTCCTTGCAGAGGTCAAGCCCCTTATATAACGTGTATCTTATACACATATCACCTGCTCATAGCTTCCTCTATACTCAGTTGCTTTTGTTTGCCAATTTTCTCACCTACACGCTCGACCAACTACAGAGTGTTTTAGTTGCCTACCAAAACACCAGCTGTTTATACAAGACTTATCCTGTGTTAGGTAGTATAGACAGTGTAGACGTGATTTAAATTATAAAGCAGAATTTTTAATTATATGAAAAGATTATACTATCTTGGATAAGGAAATTGAACAATGGATGATTTTGATATGCACAGGGGTCCTGAAAAACAAAACCTTTGCAGATATTGGAAGATAAAAATTATTATTATTTTTAACACTTTTTTAAATTTTTATTTTTTAATATTAGTTACAGTTTGTTAACTTTTCATCCCTGCTGTATCCCACTCCCTCTTTTCCTCCCAATCCCACCCTCCTACCCTCATCTCCTCCCTGCCCCTTTCCAAATCCACTGATAAGGGAGAACCTCCTCCCCTTCCATCTGATACGGGTTTATCAGGTGTCTTCAGGACTGGCTGCAAAGTCGTCCTCTGTGGCCTAGCATGGCTGCTTCTCCTGGGGGGGGGGGCTCAAAGAGCCAGCCATTGAGTTCATGTCATAAGCAGTCCCTGTTCCCCTTATTAGGGTACCCACTTGGATACTGAGCTACCAAGGGCTACATCTGAGCAGGGGCTCTAGGTTGCATCCATACATGGTCCTTGTTTGGAGAAACAGTCTCATAAAAAACCCCTGTGCCCAGATATATTTGGTCCCTGTGGAACTCCTGTCCACTCCAGGGCGTATTAACTCTCCCCCCCACACACTTTTTTTTTTTTTTTGGTTCCCTGCATTCTGCCGGAGGTTTGGTTATGAGTCTTCATATCTGCTTTGATACACAGCTAGGTAGAGTCTTTCAGAGGCCCTCAGTGGTAGGCTCCTGTCCTGTTACTTGTTTGCTCCTACATCCAATGTCCATCCCATTTTTCTTTCTAAGTGAGGATTGATCATCGTATCCTGGGTCCTCTTTCTTGTTTGTCTTCTTTAGGTGGATAGATTTCAGTGTATTTATCCTATCTTATAGGACTATATAAGTGAGTATATACCATATGTGTCTTTCTGCTTTTGGGATACCTCACTCAGGATGATCATTTCTAGGTCCCACCATTTGCCTGCAAATTTCATGGTTTCTTTGTTTTTAATTGCTGAGTAGTATTCCATTGTGTAAAAGTACAATTTCTGTATCCACTCCTCAACTGAGGGACATCTGGGTTGTTTCCAGGTTCTGGATGTCTACAGGCAGAAAAATGAAGATAGATCCATATTTATTACCCTGCACAAAACTAAAGTCCAAATGGATCAAAGATATCAATATAAAACCAGATACACTAAATTGGTTAGAAGAAAAAGTAGGGAAGACATTGGAACTCATTGGCACAGGAGACAACTTCCTGAACAGAACACCAACAGTACAGGCTCTAAGAGCAACAATCAATAAATGGGACCTTAAAGAGCTGAAAAGCTTCTGTAAAGCAAAGGACATAGTCATCAAAACAAAACAACAGCCTATAGATTGGGAAAGGATCTTCACCAACCCTACATCAGACAGAGGGCTGATATCCAGATTATATAAAGAACTAAAAAAATTAAAAAGCAGCAAATCAAACAATCAGATTAAAAAATGGGGTACAGAGCTAAACAGAGAATTCTCAGTAGAGAAATACAGAATGGCAGAGAAACACTTAAAGAAATGTTCAACGTCCTTAGCCATCAGAGAGGTGCAAATCAAAATGTTCCTGAGATTTCACCTGACATCCACCAGAATGGCTAAGATCAAAAACTCAAGTGACAATACATTCTGGAGAGGTTGTGGAGAAAGGAGAACCCTCCTCCATTGCTGGTGGGGAATGCAGACTTGTACAACCACTTTGGAAATCAATCTGGCGCTTTGTCAGATAAAAATTATTTAAATCATCTTGCATAAAAGTTTTAACTGGTAGAAATACATCTCTAATCCTTGTGAATATTTGAAATGGGAATGAATATTCCTTTAGAATTATAATAATAAGTTTGGTACTTCTGAGTTCCTGAAAAATTTGAGTCTCCATTTTTATTTTAAAAGTTGGACAGTCCTGGTCGTTGGCATGCATGCACTGGGGAGGCAGAAGTCAGCAAGTCTCAGATTTTGAGGCCAGCCTGGGCTACATAGAGAGTTCCACACTAGCCAGAGCTGCACACTGAGACCTTGGATAATAATTAACTGAGCATTATTACAATACATAGGACCCAGATTTTTCATAATTGCTTTGAAAGCATGTCTTGTTTTATATTTGCAGCGTGTTTATTTTGGTGGTAAACTTTGTTTATTGTAAAAAATATATTTGCTCTCAGAACTGAGGTGACATTGGATAGTAATTTTGAGTAAAAAAATACTCCCCCCTGTTTTGCCCACATTTTCTTTCATAACTTATTTTTTGTTAAGTCTGGTTATAACTTTTTTCTTAAATATTGTTCAGGCTCCACTTTTTAAACTAAGATGTGTTCACAGGGACTAGAGCATCAACTCAGCAGTTCAGAGCACAGTTGCTCTTGCAGATGACCTGACTCCATTCTCTACATCCACATAAGCAACTCCTAAGTGCCTGTAACTCAAACTCTGTGATTTCTTAAACCACCTTCTCTCTAGGTCATCTCACTCATATGCATATACCCACACAGGCAGACACACAAAGACACACACATGCATGTGCACCCAAATATATAGAAAACAAAAAGAAGCTGTAATTACAGGTCACATACCATTCACAGCCTCGGAAATTTTGCAATTTAGAATCTGTACATCATGGAAATCAAATATTGACAGTATCATCTGCCCATGTAATCTTTACAGTCACTATGGTACATAGAAAGGGAGACCAGCTCATTTGTAAATTTAATGATACACATTGTCAGCACAACTTAAGTGAGGCAGGATGCAATTAGAAAGCCATTAGAAAGACCTCCAGAACATAGAAACTGTGTGTACAGTTTTTGTATATCAACAACTTTTTGTCATTCATAATAGTAAACTCTACTACCTGCCACCAGAGGTGTTTTTGAAAGGATTAGAAGGGAACTGGAAATTTGATCCCAGCATGATAGAGACATGAAGAAATCCCCGTATGAGCTAGACTTGCCTTCCCAGGCACGTGCACTGGTCTCTCAGTGTTTTGGCTGATACTGTGATGGCTACAAGAATAAGGAAGGTTATTGGATCAGCTTGAATCTTTTCTTCAATATGTCATCTTGATGACCTTAAGATTGGTGGGCACAGTGGCACAGTGGCCTGACAATGGTAACAAAAGAACAAGTGTGGTTCCAGGGTCATTCACTGAAAAGACCACTAATGGTTGTAAGGACAGAGCTACCTGCCCTTCTTTTGAATGCACTTCTAGTGGTTTTGTTTAAGTGGGAAAAGTTAAAGTTCAGTAAAAGCAGTAAGATATTATGGATGAGAGAAATATCTTATAAGAAATTGTTTTCATTCCACTGTAACTACTTAACTATTTTTTGCTAATGATAGGTTTTATAACCAAAAAAAAAATTTTTAATGACTTAATAAAATTCAACTTTTTTTATTTATAAATTACTATCTTTAATGTGGTTATTATTGTCTTTAATGTGATATTTAAAAGCAGTTTCATTAAATTAGAATACAGATGGCATGTATCATTTTCTTTATTTTAAAATTTGCATTGATAAAAAGTTACTTTTCTTTTTTATATTTTAGCAAATTTTTGTTCAAATGTCTAGTTTTAAAATTATTTATTTATTATTACTATTATTAGTTATTACATTTTGTTCACTTTATATCACAACTGTAGCCCCCCCAATTGTGTCCTCCCAGTCCCACCTTCCCACCCTCTTCTACCCCTATGCCCTTTCCCTTGTCCCCTGATAGGGGAGGACCTCCTCCCCTATCTGACCTTAGCCTAACAGGTTTCATCAGGGCTGGCCACATCAACATCCTCTGTGTCTTGGCAAGGCTGCTCTCTGTATGGAAAAGTGACCAAAGAAACAGTCCCTGATCCCCTTAATAGGGAAACTACTTGGAGACTGAGCTACCTATGGGCAGGAGATCTAGGTCCTCTCCATAAATGGTCCTTGGTTTGAGTATGCCTCTGCAGGACCCCATGGGCCTCTTTTTTGGCTATGGTAGTCTCCTTGTGGAATTCCTGATCATTCCAGCTCTTTTTATCTCCCCTTCTTCCATAAGGTTCCCAAAACTCCACCCAAAGTTTAGCTATGATTATCAGCATCTGCTTCAATACCATGATGGGTAGTCTTTCAGAGGTCCCCCGTGGAAGGCTCCTGTCCTGTTCAATGTCTTCTACTTCCAATGTCTATCCTGTTTGTCCTTCTGAATGAGGTTTCAGCCTCTTCCCTAGGGTCCTCCTTGTTGTTTAGCTTCTTTGGGACTATAGATTTTAGTATGTTTATCTTATATATTATGGCTAAAATAAATTTATGAGTGAGTAAATACCATATGTTTCTTTCTGCTTCTGGGTTACCTCACTCGGGATGATCTTTTCTAGTTCTATCCATTTGCCTGCAAATTTCATGATTTCCTTGTTTTTAATTGCTGAATAGTATTCCATTATGTAAATGTACCACACTTTCTATATCCAATTCCTCCATTGAAGGACATCTAGTTTATTTCCAGATTCTGAACATAGTTGATCAAATGTCCTGGTTGTATGGTTAAGCATCTTTCAGGTATATGCACAGGAGTGGTATAGCTGGATCTTAAGGATTCACTATGCCTGATTTTCTAAGAAAGCACCAGATTGCTTTTCAAAGTGGTTGTACAAGTTTACATTCCCACCAGCAATGGAGGAGGGTTCTCCTTTCTCCCCATCCTCTCTAGCATGCACATGTATCATCCATTGAGTTTTAGATCTTAACTCTTCTGATGGGTATGAGGTGAAATCTCAGTCGATTTGATTTGCATCTCTCTGATGGATAAAGACATTGAGCATCTCTTTAAGCGTTTCTCTGCCATTCTATATTCCTCTACAGAGAATTCTCTGTTTACATCTGTACCCCATTTTTTAATTGGGTTGCTTGATGTATTGCTTTTTAACTTCCGTAGTTCTTTATATGTTCTGGATATTAGCCCTCTGTCAGATAGAGAGTTATTGAAGATTCTTTCCCAGTTTGTAGGCTATTGTTTTGCTCTGATGGCAGTGTCCTTTGCTTTATAAAAGCTTTTCCATTTCATGGGGTCCCATTTATTCATTGTTGCTCTTAGAGCCTGTGCTGTTGGTGTTCTGTTCAGGAAGTTGTCTCCTGTGCCAATGAGTTGAGGCTCTTCCCTACTTTTTCTTCTAACAGATTTAGTTTGTCTGGGTTTATGTTGAGGTCTTTGATCCACTTGTAGTTTCTTTTATGCAGGGTGATAAATATGTATGGATCTATTTGCGTTTTTCTACATGTAAACATCCAGTTAGACCAGCATGATTTGTTGAAGTTGCTAACTTTTCTCCAATGTATGGTTTTGGCTTCTTTGTCTTAAATTAAGAAATTAAGTTACTGTGGGTGCTTGGGTTTATTTCTGCTTCTTCTTTTTGATTCCAATGATCCAGCAGTCTGTTTCTATTGCCTGTACCATCCCATTTTTATCGCTGTTTCACTATAGTACAGCTCAAGATCAGGGATAGAGATAACTCCAGGTGATCTTTTATTGTACAGGATTGTTTTAGCTATTCCGGGTTTTTTGTTTTTCAATATGAAATTGATCATTATTCTTTCAAGGTCTGTAAAGAACTGTGTTGGTATTTTGATGGGAATTGTATTAACTCTGTAGACTCCTTTGTGTAGGATAGCCATTTTTACTGTATTAATCCTATCAATCCATGAGCATTGGAGATCTATCTTCTGATATCTTCTTCATTTTCTTTCTTCACAGACTTAAAGTTTTGGTTTTTTGGTTTTTTTTGTTGTTGTTGTTGTTGTTTTGTTTTTTCCATGTAGGTCTTTCACTTTGCTCAGTTAGTCACACCAAGTTACTTTATGTTGTTTGTGGCTATTATGAAGGGTGTTCTTTCACTAATTTCTTTCTCACACCATTTGTCTTTTGTACACATGAGGGCTTTAGATATTTTTGAGTTAATATTGTATCCAGCCACTTTGCTGAAGACGTTTATCAGCTAAAGAGCTCTCTGGTTGAATTTTTGGGGTCACTCATGTATTCTATCATTTCATCTACAAATAGTGATACTTTGACTTCTTCCTTTCTGATTTGTATCCTCTGATCTCCTTTAGTTGTCTTATTACTCTAGCTATGACTTCGGGAACTATGTTGAAGAGCTATGGAGAGAGTGGGAAACCTTAAAATTTTTACTTTGTAATTTTTTTTGTTTTCAATATATTATGAACACAGTTTTTCCTCCCTCCACTCCTTCTAGAATCTACCTTCCTATATACTCTCTCCCCAATTCTACTTTTCCATTTCCTTCAGTGATATTAACCAAATACAGCATAATAGTATACACTAATACTAGGTACAAACCCTCATACCAGGCCTGGACATGGAAACCCAGTAGGAAGAAAAGGATCGTAGGAGTCAGAGATTCTCCATTCCCACTGTTAGGAGTCCCGCAAAAACACTATGCTACCAACCATTACATATGTGCAGAGAACCTAGCACAGACTCATGTAGTCTTTATGATTGCTGCTTCAGTCTCTATGAGCCTCTATGAGCCATGCCTAGTTATTTCTTAGGGATGTTTTTTTTCAAGATTTTTCAAAGGAGTAGCAAGCCTACACAAGGTCTTTCTGTGAGATATTATCATACAACTTTGCAATGTGAAATAGAATTGGACTTTTATAACCATTGAAAAAGCATTTATGCAGAAAATTGTTTTGACAATTAAAGGCACACACACACATACACCCATTTATATTTTTTGTTGGCTTACCAAGTATTAGGTGGCAATATGACTTCTTCAGATGAATCACATTTTCATTATCCATTTATCCACTGATAGACAAATATACTCATTCCAGTTATAACACTTTTGGGTGCATAATGCTCCATCTAATAGCAATCAGTTATTACATAAAAATTGCAGGTCCCAGTGTGGGGTGCCCAACATATGCTGTTGGTCAGGGAAGTCCTAGATGCTCCCTAAACAATACAGGCTGTTTGTTACTCTTGGTTGCCCATTAGAAGAATTTGAACGTATTGCTAAAGAAAGCACACACCCTCGGAGTATGATACAGGGGAATCAAGCTTGAACTGAGTGGAAGATTTTTTCCCTGATAACTAGCTTCCTTATTCCCAGAACCTTCAATGAAGATGGCCAAAGCAGAAAAGGCATCAATGGTCTTACTGAGCTGAGAACCCTAATAATCCTATGTGGACAACCAAGCATTCACTCCTTGGCTTAGATACACAATTCACAAGAGGACAGCACATGATTGGTACTGTAAATTCAGCCAAAATCCCGTGACTGAAGTGGTGTCATGTCCTAGGGGTGATCTCACATTCAGTGTTTAGCTAAATTGACACAGCACCAAGATGTCTCCCGAATACTCATTTACACCTGTACACAGATGCTCAGTCTTAATGAGAATACTTGTCTCCACAGTGAACAGTGGTCAATGCAGGGACACATGGCTAGTTCCAGGTGCTGGGAATAATTTACTGAACAGCACTAAATGGCACATTCATGGAACTCTCTTGGGGCCCAGTGAACAACAATACAGGAGAACAGAGTTAAAAGAAGGGAGAATGTGAGTGCTTTAGGATTTGGAGAAGGGCTATGAAGTGCCGTCTTATGATTTTAAAACAACCAGTGTGATCATGATCCTATATAGTCAGTGGATGCCTTCAGTGAACTGCACCACATCAAGCCTTTACATTCTGTACCATAGATCAGGGAGGAGCAGATGTTGCCTTAGCCACACCTGCTGTACTTCTGCATCCTTATGAATTCCGGAAGAAGGAACTTCTCTTCCAATGAACCCACCCTGTATTCTAATGTATCGCTCCAAACCTATGCTCATAAATGTCTGATTCACTTTAGTGGATCGCAAAACGACAACAAAAGACTTAAATATGAGAAATGGGTGTGTGGAGAAGAGGTGTGGGGTGATGGGGCATGATGGAGACGAAGATCAGAAAGCATGACAGTGACAATAATCTAAGTGTACTATATACATATATATGTATGAAATTTTAAAGAACTTAATATTTTAAAAGTTAAAAAGAAACAAAAAGGAATAGTATCTGATAGTTACACAGACAGCCTTCCTTAAACTCACGGTCAGAAAGTCTTTTACTCAAAGCCAAGTTTTTATAACTTACATCACAAAGTGTGATTAGCATTTTCTTCGTAGGATATGAAGCATTACTTTGAGAACCAAGGATTCAGGGGCTATTATTTTATTATTGGTTTTCTCCTGCTTCTGTTTATGTTTATTTGGAAACCAAAAAATTAAAATTAAATTATGAGCTGCAAGAATCCAATAATTTACTCATGTGTTCTGCTGTGTCATAGGAGGAAAACTGTGGCATTTTGAACCAGCTATTCCTAGTGAATCTAAAGAAAATCTCACTACTCTGCTGAACAAACTAATTTTGCTTCCATGAGACTCCTTGTTTCATGTTGTTTTACCTTCCTGCTTAAATAGCACATTAATTACAACAACTCATGTATTTTAGATGGCACTGCATTTTAATTGTATTTTCTTTTAAAAATGATTTCATTTTGTTTGTGTGTGTGAGTACATGCCTGTATATTTGCAGACATGTATGTGTAAGTACCCATGGAATCCAGAATAGGGAATCTGATTCCTTGTAGCTGGAGTTGTAGGCATTTATGAACCAACTGACCTAGTGAGATTCAAATTGTTTACTCCCCACAATTTGTCAGTGAATGTTCTTATCCACTGAGCTCCCTTGTAAAAACCCGATTTCTTACTGCATTGTAAGCATGATGAAAATAAAAATTCTTATCTCTAAGGAGGTGTGATACGGTGCTTTTAATGAAAATTATCTGAACTATGAGCTGAAAGCTCATGTCTATGAATTCAGTTGCCTGCTCCTTGATACTTCTCCCAGTTAGAGTGACCTAGCCACCCACAGATGAAGAGGATCTTGGTAGTGCTGATGGGACCTGAGAGGGGATAGGGACTTCCCCTATCATTGACCAGGGGAGAGGGATAGGGAAGGAAGAGAGAGGGAGGGTGGGGCCATGAGGAGATGAGGGAGGGGTTACAACAGGATGAAAAGTGAATAAGTTGTAAAATACTAAGACTACTCATAGTTACAATAATGAAAAAAAAAAAAATAGCTGTCTCTTATAAACCAGGCAGGGATTCTGGAAGCTATACACGTGCAAAAGTATAACACAAACTACTCTTAATCTAGGAATTTTATTCTTGTAAATAAAACTTCATGAGTTGCAAGCACTGAAGATGCATTTTTCTTTGTTCTTCTACTCTCTATACATTTTTGTTATTTTCAAATGATGCGTGATCCAATCTGGTGTTTTCTTGTGTCACCCATTATTTGTCTTGCCAAAGGTAGAGTTTTAAAATTTTAATAAGTTGTGACCAACTTCCTTATAGCATAACTGAATATATTTGAGACAAACACAATAAATGACATTTAATCCGATTTTTTTTTTAAGTAATCTACTTTCTGGGCTGTTTTAATGCTGTTTGTAAATTGTTGACAGATTTGGTCTCTTTTTGTTATCTGGCAGACTATGAAGACAGACTAAAAGTTTATTTGAACACAATTACTTTTCTAAACAAAACCTAACAGTCAGTACTTTAATTTGGCATAATTAAATCCTCCTCAGCATTTCAGGAGGATAAAGTACCTTTTTTAGCAGTTGTTTTTCTTTAAGTCTTATAACATTTATTTAAACATTGTGTTATGCTCAAGTCAGCCTAAAAGACTCCATTTTCCTCTGTTCTTTGGCTGGTGTGGCACTTATTCACAGAAGCACTGGGATGGATTACAAACAGCTTGGGAGAACCACTTCCTCAGATTTGTCATTTATTGCAGTTCAAGTGCGTCACAATTCCCTTGACTATTGGGCTTTGCAGGATTCAGTAAGGTGCTTTTAATGACCTACCCCTTACTGTGCTTCTTTTAATAGTAGTTCATCCTGGTATGATCCAGCTGTTGGATACTATTCCAAAGAACCATTTCACCCCTTATTATCCTTTTCTTTCCATAAAACTATTCTGGGATATTTTTAAAGACCTAAATGCAGATTGTATCTCCATAAAATATTTCTATAATAATAAATAGCTACAATGTTTTGTCAGCCTTATATCACTTACCTTTTATAACCGATTTTCTGAATTTGTTATGTATAGCAGTGTTTTTTTTAGTTAATTGTATACTTGCCCGATTTTGAACTCTAAGAAAATAGTGAACCATGGTTTAGCATCCCAACCTCGGCATGGTTCACATTTACCAAGTGTTGAACTATTTTATTAGATTGAACCATCCAAACACTTTGGTAGCACATCTGTATGAAAATTTAGCTAAGAATGTTCCCTAAAGATTTAAACAGTACTATTGGCTAACGCAAAAATATCTAGGGTAGTAATGAGATTCTCACACCATTCCCAGGCATGTGTATGACACTATGCATTAGAGTGTGGGTCTTTCAACATCCTTAGTCATCAGGAAAATACAAATCAAAACGACCCTGAGATTTCACCTTACACCCATCAGAATGGCTAAGATCAAAAACTCAAATGACAACACATGCTGGAAAATGTAAACTTGTGTAACCACTTTGAAAATCAAACTGGCTCTTTCTCAGAAAATTAGGAATAGTGCTATCTCAAGATACAGCTATACCACTCCTATATATTTTGGCATATATACAAAATATGTGCAATTACAAAACAAGAACAGTTGCTCAACCATGTTCATAGCAACTTTTTTGTAATAGCCAGAATCTGCAAGCAAGCTAGATGTCCCTCGACTGAGGAATAGATACAGAAATCGTGGTACATTTAATCAATGGAATACTACTCAGCAATTAAAAACAATGAAATCAAAATGAGGAGGGGCCACAGCCGGGATACAGATTAAGTAAATTGTAATAAATAATAATAATAATAATGCTACCGAAAGAAAAGAAACAAGGAAATCATGGAATTTTCAGACAAATAGCTGAAACTAGAAAAGATCATCCTGAGTGAGGTAACTCAGAAGCAAAAAGACACACATGGTATATATACTCACTTATAAATGGATATTAGCCATGTGGTATAGGATGGTTATCCTAGAAATACTAAATACTATAAATACTGAAATTTATAGTCATAAAGAAGTTTAATAACAAGGAGGACCCTAGGAGAAGTTTAGGGAGGTAGCTACAATTGGGATATAAAATGAATAAATTGTAAAAAATAAAATAATAATAATAATGACTACTTATTAATTCAATTAGAAAATTGAATGTTGTAGCGTTTGTTTAAATCTATCTAGGTAACCTCTTACCTACCTTCCCAACAGAATCTCAGTTTGTCTAACCAGGATTACTTCAATTGTTTCTTGTTTAAAAGCAAGGTCATTTGCTGTTGGAAGTTGGTAAAAAAGAATGAGGCACAATTGAGACAAGATTGATTTTATGTGCTCTGTGTAGACTATTGTGCAGCTAGTTACTTTATAGAAGGTATCTTATTTCATCTGGACCCGATCAATATTAGGCCTTATAGCTCTCACTTAGGGAAGGTCAAGTAATCTATCCAAGGACGTACAGTGATTAAGAGGAAAAGGCAGATTCTGACCACACAGATGTCTTCCTGTGTGCTGGAATAGAGGCATGTGTGTCGTGCCTAGCTGAACTCACATTTGAGAGACAGATGCATAGTCTTTCATGACTTAATGTTTTAGGGTGTTACCCTATGGTTGATAGTTTTGTTTTATTGTTAATAATGTTGACTGTCTTACATGAACTGAAAATGGTTAAAGTGAATTGAAATTGAAGAGCAAAGTTTCTTATTTTTTTTTTAATCAGGAAATCCTGTGCCATCACTTAAAAACCAGTTGAATATAAAGACATGATCATCTATAAAGAACTTTTAAATTTTTTAATAAACTTAATGTCAGTATAAATCCTACACATTTCCTCACTTTCTAGAATTATATCTGCTATAGTTCAGAAAATGGCATTTTCATAAAAATGGTGAATTTTCATATCCCTGGACATTTAAAAAATGTAGACAAAGCTCTGTCCTGTAATAGTTCTGAGAGGGATTATCACAGTCAACACGTTATAAAATTCTCATAATGCTGTTTCTGAGTAGAGGCTCTAACCTGTGACCAAATGTGAGACAAAAAAGGCCAAATATGAGACAAAGAGAAAAAAATAAACAGTAAAAGTGAGATAGAAAAAAAATACAATACAAACTGATAGATAATAATCCATACAAACTCGTCTTTGTGTTCTATACATACGCGAAAAGAAAAATAATTGTTTTTACACAAGTATAGATGTTGCTGATATCAAAGTAAGTTTGATCACTGTTCATGAGGCCTGTTGTTTTTCATGGAAAATTTAAAAGCAAGCTTGTATCTTAATGCTATTAGCTACAGGGAAATTGGGTTCTTAAGGGACAAAAGAAGAACAGAATAAACAATACCAGGAAGTATAAAGGTGACCAAGATACAGAAGGTTTAGAATATAAAGAAATCAGCAAAATATTTTCTTTATTAAAACATTAAAGTTAAAAGTTAAATATTTTTTAAGAAATATTTGCTTAGAAATTTTAAACCAATGCTAAATATTTCAAAGTATTAGATAATTCTAATTGATCTTTATTTTCTCTAGCTCTCTATATATTTCTAGATTGATGTATGATATAAATCATATATATTTGTGTATGTATCTATCTCCCCCTTCTCCTCTGCCAGCTCTCATAAAATCTTATTTTCTCATGGTATGCTGTATATATTAATGATATACATACATGTAATATACATACATAAGCATAGTTTTTGCATATATGATAAAGCATGAGGTATTTGTTTTCCTGGATGGGGATTGTTTTGTTTTTCATAATGGTTATAGTTGCATTTCTTTTCAAAAAGTATTAAGATTTAATTTTCTTATTTATTTTTATGTGCATTGATGTTTTACTGATATGTATGTCTTTGTGAGGGTATCAGATCCCCTGTACCTTCAGTTACAGATAGCCATGAACTGCCATGTGGGTGCTGGGTATTAAATCCAAATCCCCTGGAAGAGCAACCAGTGATTATAACAGCTGAGCCATCTCTCTAGCCCCAAGATTCTTAATGTCTGAGTAAATTTTTTATCGTGTTTATGTATCCAATTCTTTGTTTGTTCATTTTCTGATTGACATAAAAGTTGGTTCAGTTTATTAGTTATTGTAAATTGTGCAGCAATGAGTTGTAGCATAAATAATTTGTGAAATACTATCTTAGAATCCTCTGGATATATATTGAGGAATGATACAGTTGAGTCATATGATACTTCTATTTTTAGTTTTCTGAGAAATTTCCACTCTGATTTTCATAGTGGCCACATCTATTCACATTGCCAGGGTGGAGAGAAATGCTATTTATTTCTGTTCACCTTAGACTATATCGGTAATAATTAATGCCTAATGAGTATTTACTTACAGAATTTTAATTATTTGTTAGAGAAAGTAAAAATAATTGGAAGATAGAAGAAAAGTGTGTTAGCATTAAATTAATTCATTTACTCCAATATTTGTTTATTGGCTATTAGATATTAGACCTGAAGTCTGGCTCAGAGATGCCATGTTAAATAAAACATTGTCACTCCTTTAAGCGCCACCTTCTAGGGGAAGTGGAAAACAGATAAACAAATGCAATAGAAAAAAGCAAATTCAAGCAGATTGCTTTGATAATAGACAGTGCCCTGCTTGTATTAAATTAATCAATGATAGATTAAGTTATACATATTTGAAATGCTATATATCAAATTCTTGAAAGAAAAAAAATACTCATCCTCAACCCCATGGTTTACACAGAGCAAAATATTTGTACTGTATGAGACGGATAAGTAGGAGAACTGAAGAAGTGTGAGCACGGCGAGTGGAAGCCCAGAACACACAGAGAAAATAACTTAATACACAAAGGTACTAAGAATTGAAGGACCCAATTGGAGATAGTCAAGGAAAGGAGACGAGGTGTGGCTGCAAGTCTTGGGCTTGTCTGGTGTTGAGAAAAAGGCTAAGTAAAATGTGTGAAAGTAATATGGTGTAACTTTTAGAAAAATGGCTGATCAGAGTGTCTAGGCTGAACTGTAGCAGTAGAGGTGGTTTTAAACAAAAGTCAGAGTTGAATGGGCTTAGAATTGCAATAAAGAAAAATAAAAAACTACTCAAACTAAAGTATTGTTCTCATCACTAGAAAAGAGAAAGACTTAGAGCTGGTATAAAACCCACTGACAGTTCTTAATGATTTCTGTGATAATCTGACTTTTAGATATTGAGTTTCTGATTTGGGAAACTCACGTTTTGTTTTACATAAATGTTCAAAAACCAGACAGCACTCTATCTCCACAGCTCTGTGGGTCCACAAGGGTGGATACTCTGCCCTTGTGACTGCTGAAGGAGCAAAAATGGATAGGCTCCCTGGTGGGCTAGAGCCCTGAGACTTATATTACAAGAGCTTCCAGGAAAACAAAGATAGTTTGAGGTATTTGCTAAGTAATTCAGATTCAGTAATATGGGCACATGAAAACTAGTGGTTATTGTAAGAGTAACTTTTGTTCTCCAGATGTAATTGTTGTCTTTCAGAAACTTACTGCTGAATAGGTGCAGCCTTTCTTGTTCTTACTGAGCTCTGGGCGGCTGGCTCAAGTCAGCTGTTCTGGCTCAATCTCATCTCCAAGCTGACTGATTCATTCTGGCTTCTCTCTGTTTCTCACTGAATAGTTCTGCTTGGCCTCAAAAGAACTCTTGCAATTTGTCCTAGTCTTCTGGCTCCTTCTGGTACCAAGAGCCATTCATTCACATGGGAAAAACTTAAATTATAAACTAAATGAAATAAGGAAGTAAAACAATTCTGTTCTAAGGCTTTATATGAAAGCATTTCTTTAGTAATTGCAACCTCATCTTGATATTTTTCTTGCTTTTCATAGTTATTTTAATGTATAATAGAATATCATGTTTGGCTGGTCTGTAATTTATAAGCATTCTTTGCAGAATTTTGTCTTTGATTTTTTTTTAATTCATACATATATGAATCTTCATTATCTTCACACACAACCTTACTCTAACTCATAATACTCTTTCCTGATTACAATTTTCTCAAGAAACTCTTTCATAATACTATGATGACCTTCCTTTCTTTTCTTCTTCTTCTTTTTTTTTTTAATCACCATGCTTAATTCTGTGTTAACAGAACATGAGGTTGTTATTTATTGGAACATGGACAGTTATCAGTGGCCATAATATGGCAGGTAGTGGTACTCCTTCCTCAGCACCCATTTAACCACCCGTTTTATCTCAAGAAGGGGTGGAGTCCCATGAACCCTACTTGTTGTTATAAAGAAAGAAACTCCCAGTCAACAGTTGGATTTTATCAATAAAGACTCGGAAGCCAAATATTGATGGTGAAAGCCTAATAGCTCAGAGAGCTCCTAGAGGCAGAGAAAGCTCCCAGCTGACCATCCTTCCAGCTAAAGTCCCAAAGGGAAGGGAGGGGGAAACCTTCCCTTCTCTGACATGTGTCTCTCTATCCATCCTCTGGACTTCCTTTTATTCCACTTTGTTTTTTCCCATGTTCACTTCCTGTCAATCTGGTTGCTTGTTCTACCTCTTGACCTAGTGTTAACTTTATTTAATCCTGTTGGCAGAAAGTTCTTGGATTAAATGTGTGTGCTAGAGCTGAGAAACACAAGTATTTGTTTAAAATAAACAGGAAGTTCAAGGATCAAAGACCACATACCACGGGTTTTTACAGTCTATAATTTCAGGGTTCACAATCAAATCAAATATCCTGCAACACCTACTCTCATGCATGATAAAAGTTGAGTGTCCCAGTCCTGTCCAGGACTTGTACAGGCAATCATAGTGGCAATGATATCATGAGTACAATGGTCATATATTCCAAAGACATCATTTTCTATCAATTGTCCCCAACCTGAAACTCTTAACATACTTTTTGTCCCTTTTTCCTTGATAGTGCCTGAGACTTGGGAGAAATAATATGTATGTTCTATTAAGGGCTGGGCACACCAGTCATTTATTCTCCATATTGTGATCAGTTGTTTTCTTTGAATTAACCCCTGAGGAGGCAGGGGAACTGGGTGACCACAAAACAAAAACCGGCAAACAAAACCAAAATGGCTTATCTGATGATAGCTGAGGGCAGCTCTAATCTATGTGTATAAATGTATTTCGAAGGCAGTTTGACATATTGTTCATTTAATAACATGTTAGTATTTTTAAAGAAAACACTGCATATTTACTAAACTCATATTATGTATAGTGCATACAAAATGAAAGTGAACAGTCTCCTTGTAAAGTATTTCCTCTTTCCACTCTCTAATCCTTTTCCTTCTTACTCCAGAAGTCACTAAAATGAGAAAACAACTGTAGATTCTAATGAGACCCCAGGTTCACTGAGGCCACTTGTAATATATTTTGCTTCCTCAGTGAGTGTATACATATGTGCTGAGCTGATAGAAAGTGTGCATGAGTCACTGTGTATCCTTGCTTTCTTCATACACTCTGGTAATCTTTTCTAAATGGTGTGTACTACTCATTTTATTTAATAACTCACTACTGGATCTTGTCCTGTTACTTGAAAATCTGTACTCTTGGTTGGTCTCTATCTTCATCTGCCCTCTCCCTCCTGCCCTCCTTCTCTTTTCTTTTCTGCTGTGCAGACCATATTAACAAAGCAACTTTTAGAGAAAAGATTGTTTAGAGATTACAGATTCAAGGAATAGAGTTCATTACCAACATCATAGTCGGGATAATGACAGCAGGCAGGCAAGTAAAGCTCTGGGGCAGTAGATCAGAAGCGGAGGTGGGGAAGGAGGACTAGAAATGGCAAGGGCTTTTGAAAACTCATAGCTAGTCCCCAGTGATATGCTGTCCCAACAAGGTCAAACCTAATTTTTCCAATACGGTTCCACCAATAGGGATCAAGTATTCAAACATGTGCACCTAAGGGAACCATTTTCATTTAAACCACCACACTGAAGTACCAGGGATTCAAGAATTGGAGGAAACATATTCAGTTTCTAGTATGGAATTTCTTTTTCACCAAAGAACATTTACTACATAGTTTCCAAAAGAAGGATCATGAAATAATTTAATAAGAGCTAAGAAATATATGCCAGAAGAAAAGTATTAATCCTGAATACTGTTTTCAGCAGGATTAAGGAGGGTAGAAATGAAAGTAAAAATAACATTTGAATGAGGAGAAAAGTGGGACAAAGTGGAAATGTGCTAAGTTTTTACCTAACTAACTACCGATATTGCAATTAGAAATTCCATGTTCAGGGTCTACAATGCAAACTCCTGTTAGTCAGAATCTCTAGAGCGTAAAGAGGCCATCCTGTAGTGGGGGAAGCAGATCTTAGATCATTTTAAACACTGCATAAAGCCAAGCTGTTTTTAGAATTGAGATGTAAGTAACTTAGATACTGTTTTCTGAGGAGTAAAAAAATGTAGTAATTGAATTTTATTAGTCTTTCTCTTGCAGCTAGTAGTAGCAGTAGCAGTACTGGAGTAGTAATTAATTCCTCTTTTGAGTCATTTTTTTCTCATTTCACAGTAGTTTTCAATTCTTTTAGACGTAGTGATTACTGTGTTGTGGAGAGTCAGGAATTTCTTCTTTTCCTTTAAGGAGGTTTGATTTGTTTGGCAGGCAGTCAGTTTGCTGGCAGCTAATCTTGGCCCCTTCTTAAGCACAGCATGGTGGGTCTAGACCATTCTGCATGTCCTGGAGAGCTCAGCACTCTCCTCTGTGAACCTCCAGTGCATTGGTGACATCTGGCTTTCTACTCAGCTCTCAGCCCATGGCTCATCAGAAAGCTCCTCTCTGACAGAGTCCTGCACTGTCCATGTGCAGCTTCGCATCCATCCAGCAGCTGAGGATGACTGTGTGGGGCCTGTTTACTCTGCATTTACCTCCTCTTTGCTACTTGGTTAGTAAAGCCGAGCTATGGCACAGACCTCTAATTTTCACTTCTTCTTTTCGGTTATTATATTCTGCCTGGACTCCAACTTTCTGTGTGCTAACTAAGGTCAAGAAAGAGCCTGCATGGACAAAGGTAGTCTTATGGCTCTGCCCTTCTCCCCCTTTTAGTGCCCAGTCTGTCCACTGTGGAAACTAACAAATCTTTATTGAGAACTTGGAAATATCGTCATGGACTACATAAATGTAAATGCACATTCTGTGTCCCTTGCGATGATAAGTTCTATCTTCCTATGGCAAACCTGGTGACATTGCTGCTAAAGAATCTAGCCTTACATACAGATTAACACTTTCTCAAAGGTGAATCACAGCAGCTTGCAGCTTGCAGCTTTAATGTAATCTCCTTTTCAAAACCCTGTCCCAAGAAAGAGTGGCCAGTGTGAATCACTGGAGTTGAGGAAAGCTCTATGAGTGGCCATGGTGAAAACTTGTTTCTTTCCCCTTTCTGTTCTTGACTAACAAAGTCAACATTTTTTATTTAATGAAAACATCTTTGAAAACAACAGATGCTTTACTAACTTAAATAGTAAATCTCTTTAGGGCTTGAATCATTAGCTTTCTCTGTTTTCTTTAATACAATTACTGAAACTAAGCAAATTGAAACTTACCTGGAACTAAGCCAGGAGGAAAAAGTCAAGGAAGTGAGTTACATAATCTGACTGATATTAGGACCTGCCATGTTTAGTGCTATTACTTAGAATTAAAATTAGTGGATTTTACAGTGATTTATCATCACCAGGTATCAATCACATGTACAAATCTGCTAGACACGAGAAATTTAAATTTTATTGTCACTATGGAAATGACATAACTACTAACGAATGAGTAAATAAAGAGAAGTTAGATTTTAAAAATACTGCTTGAGATAATTACCTGATGTTTTACTGAAAATTGGGAGATGTTAAAATATGCCACTTTAGAGTTTAAAATAAATGTCCACTTTATTTTTATGTTTAAAAGAAAAGATTACTCATCAAGAAACACAGAGCCCTGCATGAAAGACAATATAAAATATTTATTTTGATAAAACATGAAATAAAGTCCACATCCTGAAAGGTTCCATAGACACTTATTATTCCCTCTCACCGCCTTCCTGTTCAGTCTGCTCCCTTCTTCCCTCTTCAGTAGCCATGAACACTAAGCAGTGATTGCTGACTACAAAGATCCATTCTTGAAGGCCACTGTTTCCTCCACTCTTATTTTTCTAAATTTTCATTTCTATGTCTATATCTGTATCTATCTTAACAGTAACAAGAGCTGAACTTCTTCTCTACTTTCCCAGCTGTGCTATACTAATCTCCTTTGTGTGATTGTATTTCTTGCGTAAGATTATCTTGTAGTGGTTATAGGGTATAATATACTGCTTTGTACAACATTAGAGTACTCTCTATGGATGACCTCAATATTAGTTTTATATGAATTCAATATTAGTATTATAACAAAAACCACAGGTTTATATTTTAAAATCTTAGACCCCCTGCTAAGATGTAGCCTATGGACAGCTCAGTCTCCCTGGCTGTGCCCTAGTAAGGAAAGTAGGGGCAGTCTCTGGCATGAACTCAGTTGCCAGCTCTTTGATCACCTCCCCCTGGGGATTCCAGCCTTACCAGGCCACAGAGAAAGATGATGTAGCCAGCTCTGATGAGACCTGATAGGATAGGGTTGGATAGAAGGGGAGGAGGACCTCCCCTATCAGTGGACTAGGGGAGGGACATAGGGGGAGAAGAAGGAGGGAGGGTAGAGCCAGGAGGAGATGGAGGGGACCACAGCTGGAATGCAAAGTGAATAAATTGTAATAAATAATAATTGTATTAATAATTATTATTAAAAAGAAAAAATATGATAGTCTAAAATCATACACACATACATATAGACATACAAATATAGTTTCAACCATTTTATTTCTGTATAAATACAGATTTTACAAGAGGACAGAAAATTTTGAAGTGAATTTTGAAGTGCTCATTACCTGGATCCTCAGTTAACATTCTCAGTGTTGGCCTGCAAAGTAATCTATTTAAGTAGCCTAACTGGAGTTAATTCAGGCTTTATTTAGTCCTACTTAGAAGGAACAGATAGTAGTTTAAGTAGCCAAGCAAGCAATATGATGATACTATATTTAGAGGAAAGAGGACAATCAGAAATTTATTAGGAGTGACGGAACCCTGCTGACTATATATCCTTGACAGTGTTTCTTTAAAGATTTCTGTGTAAAAGTGTGTCCTATGAACATTCACTACATCTGCTTACATGCTGCACCAGGTTATATAGATGGCACTGTGTATTCTTATATTTTCCAGAGAACTTTAGTTGTTCTTTTTGTTTTTTTTACATTGTGTGTGCTGGTATATCTGCTACTCAGTAGAGAAACTCAATATGTTTCCTGTTTTCTCAGTCAGATTCTGTCTCTTGTCGCTGACCTTTACTCCCTCCTCTACACTGCAGTGATGAGTGCCGTGCTGCCAGACATAGAGGACAGTCATTAAGTCAGTACTTCTGGGCCCAGGAGAGCCTTCCCACAGAAGTGATGTCCTTAAGGACAGGTCAAGGGTGGATGAGACCAAGTGCACTTGCCTTTTCTCTCAGAAGATGCAGTGAGGAAAGGCCTAGCATGAAGAGGGAGGAAAGAACTTCAGACAGAATCCAGTATATCTATAGATGTAAGCCGAATCACAAAAAATAGTATGTTAAATATGCTCTGATTAACACCTCATTGTAATGATAATTAGGAAAGAAGGAATGGTCAAATTTACATTGTTAGAATTATCTTGCTTTGAGTCTACCTAGCCTACAGCAGGTATCTGGGTGAAATATTATAGAGTATTGGTGATTTGGAATTATTAACATATTTAGGTTCCTTATGAAATACTGATTATATATCCAAAATGACGTTATAAAAAGATGAAGATGTATCCCAAATTCAGAAGTTTACTAGTTGATCAAACAGTAATAATAGGAAGTCTTTTGCTGAACATGTTAATAAGGTCACACCACATTAGCAATGATGGTTAAATGTGGGTTGTTGTAATCTTATATATAAATACTAATAGAAAATGAAATCAGAGTTAATAAAATGTAACTGATAAAAAAAAATAAAAAAAATAATTCAAATCCAAAAAAAAATAAAAATACAAAAAAGAAAATGAAATCAGATATTCATAATAAATGATACATTTGATATATATGTCTTATCAATTAAATCTTAAAATAATTTTACTTTTGTCTAATTTTGAATGCACATGATAAAAAATATAAGCTATTCAGTTTTTAAAATAAAGACTATACTTTTTTTTGTAACACAAAGTTATAGATAACGTTAGCTACCACATTAAAAAGAGTATCATACTGATGTTTGGAAAAGAAAAACTTTCCTTTGTGTAAGATATTTGATCTAATACTAACTTAAACACCATGAGATAGTCTGGGATTGCATTTAGTGTACTTTGGAAGTTTAAGTAATAGAAGATCACCCTTCTTTGAAAGAATAATCAGGTACATTATATTCACTGTAACTACTTGATCTAATGTCTTTCTATACTTTAAATACATTTTATTAAATCTTTGAGGATATCATATATGTGTGCAATGAATTTTTATCAAGTAACCCTAGACTCCTTCCTCAAGCAATTCCCAAATACATCTGCTACCAAAACCACAAACAGTGCTTACTCTTAAAAGGCCCATAGTACAGAGAGGTCAGGCTAGCCCTCTCGGCAGCTTTCCCCTAAGACAGAGTTGTCTTGTGTTGTGATTGTTAGAGCTCCTAGTTTATGGCACTAAGCAATACTTGGGACTTATGTTCCTTGTCATGTATTCTATGTTGAATGAAATAACATGCCATAAACTTCCTGCCTTTCCTAAAAGCTTATAAAAGACTAAGAGCCCCTTTGTTCTGGAAATTGTTCAGTGAATCTCTCTGAAATAATTTTTTTTTTGTCATCTTCCACCCATGCCTCTCCTGGTGATTATCTCCACGTCTCCTTTTCTCACAATCTCCCTTTTCATTATATGTAAGCTTCATACGTGGATACAGTGTCTCTTGATCATATCCAGCCATTACAGCTCCCTTTACAACTATCCCCAGATCCACCTCTCTGTCACATGCCGTCCTTTCTGTTTTGTTGTTTGTTTCTTTATGAAAGCTTGTGTCCAGTTAGTGCTGCCCATGAGCATAGCAGTGTGGGATCATCCAAAGGGAAATAAGGAACCTACCAGTGTCCACCTTCAAAAAAAAAAAGTCCTCTCCCTCTTCTGCAGCCCACACCTGTCAATAGCTTGTCGCCAAGACACCCTGAGAGCCCTTCCCTCACCATGGCAGAATGTGTAACTGCCTTAATCTTTGCAAGTCCTATGGCTTCATGGTTCAACAGCCAAGTCAGGTCTAGACGATAGTATTTCACAGCACTCTTCACCATTTTCTGACTCTTAGATTCTTTGTGTTTTTTCTTCCACAGTGCTTCCTGACCCTTGGGAGCCTTTGAGGCTGAGGTTGATACACTTGCCCAGTTTATGGCTGAGTACCCAGAGTTGCTTATTCTTGGCAGTTTGGACAGCTATGCATTTGTACATTAAACTTTATGCACTGTAATAAGAAGCTTTTCTAACCAAAGCTGAGAGACACACAAATCTATGGATAGAAAGATAAATATATATCAGGAAGGTTGCTAACATGGCAATTTAAAAAAATCTCCAATCGGTTTTCATCCAGGGCCCATGACTCCCCTAGCCATGGTTGTAACTGGTTACAGTACCACGTAGGGCGCTGAGATTACTCAGTTTTGGTTAAGTTGCTTTTTGCCAAATCTGATGACCTTAGTCATATTGTCTAAAAGTTTCTCGTGTGATGTTTAGCATTACCAAAATAGTAATTTATTTTTTTCAGCATCACTCCATGCTTTTTAGGAATGCCTGAAATTGGTAATAGGGTTTGTCTCTTCAAAGAACCATTAGCAAATTTGTATCAACCTTAATGAAAAGAATATCAGAGTGCAAAGACTCCCTTTCCTTAATGTATCAAAATGTGTTCAAACCCTGAGATTAAGCATGAATGGTCAAAAAGAAGTAACTGTTTCGTCAAGCAGCCTTGTTCATATCCTTCTTCCTGCTGCCATTGCTCAGCAAAGAGAGCTTGTAGCCCTTGGGAGTGGGTTCCACCCACCCTCTGCTGCTGTTACCAGCCTGTGGTTTTGAGTTGTTACCTAGGCTGGTGATCATTTTCTAATTCTAACCTGTCAATGTTCAGTTCTTCCAGAGTATATCCTGCTGATGTATTTAAGAAGGGAAACAAAGGATTCCTATACCTAATGAAAATGTTTTCTGTTCTGTTTCATTTTATCTATTTGGTTCTCATTTCACTGAAGCATTCTACAAGTTTTATAAAGAGTTATGTTTCATTAAAATTTCCTCAAGAGAAAATAACTAAAAATCATAGAAACGAGTATGAACAAACACTAGCAAATGTTTTCTATTGACTGAAGTCCACACCTGACACAGGAACAATGAGCCCTGTGTTGGCTCAAGCATTGCACAACATGGGTAACTGTTGGAAGCTGAGGAATTAGAGTTTAGTTTTGTGAAAACTTATTAACTATAAAAGTACTTTCCAAGGTTTGTTATTTTAACGGTAAAATTATATTAACTGGAGGCTTAATGGTGTTTATTCATAACCTGTTTCTCCTAAGTATGTTTTTTTTAAATGTTAGCTCGATTAGTGGCAGCAGACATAGAAGTGTAATATTTAATAACAAAAATACAAACTAATTTGAGGAATTACTTTAACTCAATTAGTATTTAAAATTTATAGCAGTTAATCAATGAGTATGTATTGAGGAATTACTCTTTTTTGTACATTTTATTAATATGATTAGCACATAGTACAATTCCAGCTCAGCTTTATACTGCTTTAAAGTACAAAATTAATTATTTTAGGTGTGATGAAATCTACTAAAGATGATGGAGAAATATCCAAATGACTCTAGAAGATGAGTAGTCAGCTTTGATTCAAATTTGTTATTTGAGTTCACTCTAGAATATCCTCTAGGGTTTGGGGTATAATGCAATGGCAGGGTGTTTGCTCACTGTGCAACTAGTCCTGAATTTGAAACGGCACTGCACCGTATAAAAACAATTACACTGAAACAAAATCTCAATTTTAAGCTTCTCTTAAAGCAGATTGCTCAGAAGTAACATAGACTGTTAGCTTCCTCGTAGGATTAAATACTATCTTAATATAACTACTACATTTTTAAGAGAAGTTTCTATAAATAAGGAAAACAGTATACAAAACCAATTTTAATAGATATTTGGCAAAAGAAAATAAGAAACAGTATAAATTAATTATGAATGTCCAATACTGGAAAGTACAGGTTTAAAAGAAGGGACTCCTTTTTTATACTTTATGCTGTAATAGACTCTGTATGGCTCCTTGTAAATAGTTGCATTTTCCTGTTCTATTTGGCTATAAGCCAAGTACTATCTTTTAGATAGTACCTGACATAAAAGATTTCCATACATACTGCATTTGAAGAGCAATGTATCCCTATTGATTCAAGAATATAGCTTCATTACAAGTCGTTTAACTAAAAAACATTTGAAACATAACTACTGAGTTATATGTTGTTGACAAAGAGTTCTGCTCCTTTTTATGTGATCAGTACTTCTGAGATGGTGAGTGCCCCACTCTGCCTCTGGCTTTTAGGGGGTTTCTAAAAATACATTTTATGCTTCCCCAATTTAGTAAGTACTTGTTGTGAAGTTTGTATTCTAGCAAAAGCCTGATTGTCAGTGTGCATAAACCTGGTGATATGTACACACACAGATGTTTTCACTGTTTGGTATAGTAGTATCATTTTCTTTTTAATGATTGCTGCTGAATAGGTTATACTGTTGACCTTTTTAGTGAGACGGCCATCTGTTAGTCAGTAGATCATGAAAACAGGATGATAAGAGATTACAGCTTTGAAAGGGGCTATTTGATGAATGATGAGGAAAAATGGTGTTTATCTGTTTTATTGGATTACAAATTTACTACCTTGGGTAGATCACTTTAGATACTGCTTTTTGAAGTGTGGCGTGAACCACTTTACCTCAGCTTCTTTTCCTGATCATCTGTGGGTTCTTGTCACTAAGACATACAACAGAAATGCTGCTCAGCTTCAGGCAGTAGGGTATTTTCTTTCTCTGAGGAAAAAGGACTATGTTTTCTAAGATTTCAGATTAAAGATTATCTTTTTACCCCCTTTGAAAATAAAATGCTATGCCTTATTGATTATAAATACTTAATAAATTCTTGCAAAATAAATAGATGAATTAACTGGCCCAACAGTCTGAAGATTCATATAGCCATCTTCATAGTTGATGGAGATTTTGTGACAGTGAGGTTATTTTTTATTCAAAATCCACCAGTTTCCATTTTGCTTTTTTTAACTTATGAGAAAATCTAGAAGTTGTCCTAAGAATTCATTCTTAAAATGTATTCAATGTGAATATCATTTTTTTTCTGTAAGATCACAAGTATTCTTAATACTACAGTTTTGCTATGCATTTCTGAAATGTTTTAACTTAAAAAAACAATTTGTACATGTATAAAGTGATATCTAATTTGTTTACAGTTGCTTGGTTTTTTAATGATATCAGAATTCAGGATAATCATGAATCTTTTCATCTGAAAAATTTAGAGATTCCCTGATTTGTCCATGATAAATGGCAGAGCTGGATATACACACCTGTGTTCTGTCACTCCTCTACTCCCATCTTAAGTTTCTAAGTAAGTTTGACCTTGAAATAAGAGCTTACATGTTCAGATCTCTCACACATAAAACTATTGAATAGTAAGATAGCAGTATTTCTGTGTGTAACATGTAAATCATTACTAATGTTCATACTCTAATTGGAGAGAGAAGGTTGTATGGGAAAGAATAGCAACAATAGAATACAGTATATTGTATAAAATGAGTGCATGAAACTACCAACCCCAAAGAAAAATGAAGATTTCTGTGGATTAGAGCTGATAGAGGTGATAGTTAGTGCTGAAGGGGACATAGCAGTTGGCTTTCAAAAAAGAAATAAGGGACAAATATGAATATTAATAACACTGGAGATCTTAACTTGCAGAACTCATCATAATATAAAAGATGTTTTCTGGAGGATATAGTCACAAAAACATGTTGGGGTCACAGTAAATTCTAGGGAAGCAAGTGGTTTTGGTTCTGGTTTTGGTATTTTTATCCATGGTCTTTGTAAATAACACACATACATATTATATTCCTAATCAAAAATTAAAGGTCAGTGCCTTCTTCGTTCTACAGTGTAATATGAAAGCTACATTGCCAATAACATGAACAACAAATAGTGTGCCTCAGGGCATTTGTGTGGAAGAGAGCCTGTGAGAGGATTGGAGTAAATGTTGTTGCCTAAAAATAGAATCTTTTCTCACATAATACATCCCAATCCTACTTCCATTCCTTCTTGCCTTGCCCCAACCCTCCACTCCCCGAGATCCATTCTCTCCCTTCATCTTCAGAAAAAGCAGGCCTCTAAGAGATGGCAGCCAAACAGGGCAAAGCAAGATACAAAAACACAAAGTGAAAGCCCTCATACCATAGCTAGACAAGGCAACCCAATAGGACAAAAAGAGTCCCAGGAGCAGGCAAAAGAGTCAAAGATACACCCACTCCCACAGTCAGGAATTCTACAAAACCATCCATCTAACAGCAAAAGACCTGGCATAGGCTCTTATAGGCCCCATGCTTCCCATTTTAGTTTCTGTAAACCCATATGAGCCCTCTTAGCTGATTCAGTTGTCTGTATTCTCCCTGTGTTCTCAATCACTCTGACTCCTACAATCCTTCCTCCCCCTCTTCCAGTGGTCCTCCAATCTCATAGGGGAGGGACCTGATGATGACCTCCAATTTGGACTCTCTCCATATAATGTCTAGTTGTGGATCTCTGTATCTGCTCCCATCTGCTACCATAGGAAGCCTCTCTGACCATTCTAAGAGTATAGCAGTGTATCATCAGGAATCGTTTCATTGATTTTTTTTTTTGCCAATCATGTTTGAGAAAAATGAAATCTAAAAAATATTAAGATTTAAACTTCTATTGATTAGAAACTGAAGTTTGTTTTGTTTTTGTGTTTTCTGGGTTGGTTTGTTTGTTTCCTCATGGATTTGGCCAAGTTTCTTGCAGTTTAGCCAAGGGTCATTTAATTTGACATTGAGAATACCCAGGGAAGCCAACACTCTCCTCATGTCTTCTTTTTGCTGCCAAGATCCTGCAGTTCTGCTGTCAGATGAGAAGTGTAGGTTTTTGTGAGACACCTTTTACAATAGCAGGAACTGTGTAAAGACCCCTCACTTCCAGGGCAGTGAACCTGATGGGAACTTGAGATTCATCCCACAGCCTCTGAAATCAGAGTTTCCGTGTTAGTGGGTTGGTTAGCAGTGGTCTTATTCCTCTATTTTCTTGTTTAGAAATTACTGAAAATACTCAGAGATACATTGTGATGGTGAAGAACTGATGATAGTTTTTAAAACTGGGTATTCTAGAAGTATAGTTGTAGAAACTGTACTTTCAGTCAATAGAAATTCTTAATGTCCAGTCTGCATTTGAGGTGGTAAATTTATTATATATGAGTCTCCTTTATCCTCATTTTGTCCAGGTGGTCTACACTTAACTATTTTGTTTTTTTCTCTCTTTTTCTTTTATTGAAAATAGATTTTTTATACAATATATTCCAATTAAGGTTCCCCTCCCCCAAAATCCCCCGAGATCTTTCCTTCCTACCTTCCTTCCCATCTGAATCCATTGTCTATCTTTTTCTCCTTAGAAATCAAACAGGCATCTAAAGAAAAATAATAAAATAAAGTAAAACAAAACCAGACAAATAGGAGCAGGACAAAACAAACAAACACAGAAAAAAAAAAAAAACAAAGCAGAACAAAAGAAAATGATGCAGAGACACATATCCATACACACAAGAATGAAAAAACAAAATGGGAAGCTGTAATGTATATGCAGAGGACTTGTAAGGTTAAAAAAATTTCCTGAAAAAAAAAAGTTATCAGTGGCTGGCTCTTTGACCTCCTCCCCCCCCCCCCGAGGGAGGAGCAACATTGCTAGGCCACGGAGGAGGACATGGCAGCCAGTCCTGAAGATATCTGATAAGCTAGGGTCAGATGGAACGGGGAGGAGGTCCTCCCCTATCAGTGGACTTGGAAAGGGGCAGGGAGGAGATGAGGGAGGGAGGGTGGAATTAAGAGGGAAAGAGGGAGGGGGCTATGGCTGGGATACAAAGTAAATAACCTGTGATTAATATAAAAAATAAAAATTATTAAAAATCAGTTATGACACAAAGAGCCTACAATGATGTCATTGTGTTCATTTTGTGTTGGCCATATACTATTGGGCATGGGACTTGCCCTCAGGAGTGGTTTTTATCTCTACTGAAACTCCTTTGGAAAGGATTTTGATTTGCAAATGGTTATCCATTGGAGATAGCTTCAAGGTTAGTGATGGGGGTTTGGGTCCACTTCTCTCAGCACTGTGACCCTATCTGCCCCAGACCTGTCAGGCCCTGTATACTGCGAAGACTGCTAGTAACTTTGAGTTTATATGTCAAGCTGTGTATAAAAGACCTTGTTTCCTTGATGTCTTCCATAACCTCTTGTTCTTACACTCTTTTTGCCTCCTCTTCTAAGAGTTCTCTGCAACCTGAAGGGAGAGATTGGATGGATTCCTACCACCTACAACTGAGTGTTCCAAAGTCTTTCACTCTCTATACATTGTCCATAGTTGTTCCCATCTACTGCAGGAGGAAGCTTCAACTGGTGATGGCTGAGCAAAGCACTGACCTATGAGAATATCATTAGGAGTCATTTTATGGTTGTGTTCCTTTAGCAGAACAATAGAATTTGGTCTTCTCCTCGGCCCCTGGCATTGTGTTCCTCACCATCTGAGCAATGTGTGGGATGGGCTCCATCTCATGAGTGGGCCTTAAATCCGACTAAACATTGCCGGTTAGTTCCATGTGCTGTGACAAGAATGTGATCGCGATGGCACCAGCATGTCCTGCGGCACACCGTCCTTGTGTGGCGTTTTCCTTTCCTGTGGCTTACAGTGCAGCCGCCAGCACCAGAGACACCACTAGTAGCGAACAGAGGTTTGAAGTAAGCCCCAGCTCAGTTGCTCCGTGCCCGGTGACTTGTGTAGGTGTTGTCTTCAGCAAGATGTCCGTGCCGTCTCTTTGTGGACACCAGACACAAGCCTTGAAAATACTCTTTTTTTTTTTTTTTTTTTTAATGGGCATGATTCCATTCTGGCCATGCGCTTTCTCATTGTTCTTGAATAAAGGTTTTCCTTTCCTAACTCTATTCGAGTTTCTCTGAGTGTTAATTAATATCACGGATGCAGAAATGGCTTAGCAGTTAAAGGTACTTGTTTGTTTGGATGTTGCCCCAGTTTCTGTTCCTAGTACCACTCCATATCTGATATCATCTTCTGACTTCTGCAGGCACCAGGCGTCAACATGGCACATATCCAAATATGTAGGCAAAACATTTACACACCTGAAATAAACCCAACAATGAATAGAATATGCAATTATAACATATTGTACTTAATATTTTCTTTAAAGTAAGGTACAGGAATTAAAATGAAGACTTTAGTTGTTCCGCTTTTGAAATATTGTAACATGCAGAGATGGTGGACAACTAAGAAAACAGCATTTTCCAGACACAAAAGGGATGGAGCACATAAGAATTCATAGAGACTGTAACACTGTGTACATGACCTGCACAGGCCAAACAAAATCTCAGCAAGGAGAAAGGCATGTGAGCACAAAGCATCTGTTTGCAGTTGACTGCTGCTGGGAGAAGAAGAATTTCTTCAGTGGAATATCACTGTTTATGTAAACCACACTCCAGGGCAGACCTCCTGCTCAGGAGTAGTTGACCAGTGTAACTCAGACTCTATGTTTTGGTTGATTTTTCTTTTTTGGGGGAGAGGGGTGTTGCTTTGGTTTGATTTTAGTTTTTTTCCTACTGTTCTTAAGAGAGAAAGAACATGAAGGTAGGGAGAAGGAAGGATCTGGGAGGAGAGTAATTTGGGGAAAGAAAGAATATGATCAAGATATATTAAAAATTTTTGCTAGGTGTGGTGACACATGCCTTTAAGCCAAGTACTCAGGGAGGCAGATGCAGGTGGAATGCTGTGAGTTCAAGGCCAGCCTGATCTACAAAGTGAGTCCAGGACAGCCAAGGGGAAACCCTGTCTCACAAAACAAAAAAAATTTGTAAATGAGATAATTTAAGGAGAGAGACTAGGAATCAAGAAAACAAAAGCAAACAATCAAAAATACATAGTCATTTCCAGATTCTGGCTATTGCAGATAAAGCTGCTACAAACATGGTTGAGCAAATGTCCTTGTTGTGTACTTGAGCAACTTTTGGATATATGCCTAGGAGTGGTATAGCTGGGTCTTGAGGAATCACTATTCCTAATTGTCTAAGAAAGTGCCAGATTGATTTCCAAAGTGGTTGTACCAGTTTACATTCCCACCAGCAGTGGAGGAAGGTTCCCCTTTCTCCACAACCTCTCCAGCATGTGTTGTCATTTGAGTTTTTGATTTTAGCCATTTTGATGGGTGTAAGGTGAAATCTCAGGGTCATTTTGACTTGCATCTCTCTGATGGCTAAGGGTGTTGAGCATCTCTTTAAGTGTTTCTCTGCCATTCTATATTCCTCTACAGAGAATTCTCTGTTTAGCTCCATACCCCATTTTTTAATTAGTTTGCTTAATTTATTCTTTTTTAACTTCTTTAGTTCTTTATATATTCTGGATATCAGCCCTCTGTCAGATATAGGGTTGGTGAAGATCCTTTCCCAGTCTGTAGGCAGTCGTTTTGTTCTGACAACAGTGTCTATTGCTTAACAGAAGCTTTTAGTTTCATGAGATCCCAATTATTGAGTGTTGCTCTTAGAGCCTGTGCTGTTGGTGTTCTGTTCAGGAAGTTGTCTCCTGTGCCAATGAGTTCTAGGCTCTTCCCCACTTTTTCTTCTAACCGATTTAGAGTATCTGGTTTTATGTTGAGGTCTTTGATCTACTTGCACTTTAGTTTTGTGCAGGGTGATTCAAATGTTTGTGGGAGCTACTAACAGTCTTAGGTATTTAAGTACTTTCACAGAGTGGCTAACTGTGCTGATAAGCTACACATTCACTCTGTGTGTATTTATTATGCCTGATAATACTTAGGCACTACTTAGGAGTTATTATGCTATATCTTTTCAAGAAGGATTGAAAAGGGATCAACATGTACATGCTTAGTTCCAAGACAATTATTGAAAATACATTTGATCTTCAGTTGGCTGAATCCCTAAATATGTAATCCACCACTTTATATCAATTCTTAATCGTATTTAAGATTCAGGATGCGGTAAGCGTTTTGGAAGTCTCTATTTTTTTAACTTTGTATTGATATGATTCAGTTCCACATATTACTTGGAGCAGCTTAGAAATGTAGTGTGCAGCATCAAAATCTGAAGAACTGAGAGGACCAAACAACAAGAGAGCATTGGGATGCATTAATTTGAAGATTCTGGAACTAAGTAATGTAAAATTTGGGAGCAATGTGTCTTTGTCTTCTGGATTTACATGATGAACTAAGAAGAATGTAATTCAGTATCTTGCCATTTATTGAAAGGTCGGTAGATGTAAAAAAATCTTATTTTAAACAATACCTGAAGGGAATACATCACAATACAGTTACTGTTACATGTACCTGAAAAGCTCCAGAGAAGCAGAGCACACTATTTCTCTGGTTATGTTTACAAATGGAATACCTATGTGTATGTAGTTGGATCCATTTAAATGTAGTTAGGTTATACAGCTGCCCTTTCTCCTCACACCGCTTTTCTTGAAAGCTTCCATTGTATTCATCAACAGGTATGGATCATAATGTTGTAGTGAACTGTCCAAAAATACTGGTCTTTGTGGCGGATGATGCGCACCAAGATCTTGGAAATATGAGACAATTACAAACACAGCTTTGCCTCGAGATAATAGTATATTCTTAGATTAAACTTGCCCACATGTTTTGTTAATTAAATATTCAATAATTAGTTAGCACAGAGTTAACATGAACTAATCCTATAAGCTTGAAGAAATTTCAAGTTTCCTGTCCCTCAAGGAGTACGAGTGATCTCCCATGTAAAGTACTTTGAAAAATATAAAGATTCTTGACATTGGAGTGCTGACTCTCCGCTTATTGTCGTCAAGCAATTATTCTGTCTAGAGTTCACAGCTGGACACAGTCACTTCAAGTGCCAGCAAAGAAGTCATCACCAAGTGTAAATTCACCTTTGGGATTTGCATAACTTGTGTATAAAATGGCTAGCAATATCTCAACCTTTTCACTGTGTTTGCATATTTCTGACACCATTAATGTCATACATAGGAGTCCATATTACAATTTTTATCAGCTTAGTGTACATGTCTCCTTTTGAATTGATGTTTAAAATTTTTATTTCTGAGATTATACTATAATTACAATATTTCTTCCTTCCCTTTCCTTCTTCTAAACCCTATCTTTGTACTCTTTCAAATCTGCAGTTTTTTAACTTAATTCTTATTATATGCATATGTACATATATGAATATTATTATAAAATATTATATACTTATATTCCTAAATATATGATGCTAAGTCTGTATAATGTTCTATTTATAAGCATTCTAATTAAACTTCAAACCTATTCAACAAGAGGGAAAATTTATATCTGGTGTTAAAACCCCAGCTAACTATCCAGTGCCAGTGAAGCCATGGATATTGGAGGACGTCCTACAATCTCTGCCTTACTAATGCAGCAGAATCTCTCACAGTCATCCAGACATTTAATTCAGTAAGCTAACTAGTAAATCATCACTTCTGGCTTCAATGTAAGGACCTATTGAGGTGCCCTGAGGAATATGGAATTTCTTCATTTTATCATGCTTCTTATTTGTGCATTGCTGAACAGGTGTGGAACAGCTGGGTTATAGCTTCTCTACATGATTGGTCATATTATATTTTATTATACAAAGCTATGTTCTAAAATGTCATTCTTTTGGTGAAATCATTCCAAGTCCATTCTCCTTTCTTAGGTACCTTTATATTATTTCTGTCTGTGTTGGTACTGACAGATCCCTCTCCTGTCACTCCCTCTCTCCTACTGTCCCTGGACTCTGGTAAGCACCAACTGGCTCCCAGCTACCATGGGATGGGATCTGCTTTAGCTTGCAAGTGACTGAAGTCAACATTCTATGTTAAAGAGAACTGTGGACACTAACAAATCCGTCATCATTTCATGAATAAAGTATCCTTTGAGCTGCTAATTTTTAAGTAATCCTTTACACTTTTAAATTTAGAAATTTCTAACTTTAAAAATGTGTATGTGTAGAGCCAGGCATAGTGGCAAATGTCTGTCATTCCAGAACTCAAAAATATGCACCCTACATTTCAACTAAAACTTAATTTTCCCTCCATGATGTTGAATATAATTTTTCTGTATTCTTCATATTTATCTATAGTTGAAACATCTTCTACTTCCAATATTTATACTATGTCTGTTCTTATTTATTGTGCTTGTCACTTCATTAGTCATCAGCTTAATAAAAGATAGGAAATTGTTCAGCGTGAACATTTTAAGAGGGAAAACATGTTTTCTGTTTATTCACTTTCCTGTCAGCACGTTATGAATGACTAAAATTATCCACAAAGAATCTGCTAGAACCTGATTCTTAAAACCTGTAATAATTTTGGAAAATAAAATGTTTGCATGGACATTCAGCTAGGATCAAGCAATCATTTACCATTTTCTGGTTTAATGATTTTTTTTTTTTAAATATCAAAGTAATAGAATATCCAAGTAAGGGCTTTTTGTTTTATTTCTGCACATCACTTAACTTCTCTGAAACTTTGGTTTCTTAATGAGTTCAGTGAGTGTGGTAATAGCTAATCACAAAGCTATTTTATGAATGAAAGGAAAATGCATATTAAATCCAAATAAAAACACTTAACACATGATTTTTCAAGAATAGCACTTGTTTAGGGACAAAAGTAATGAAGAGTTTCAAGAGTGTAGCTCACAGTGTCTGAGCTATCTCAGATACCAAGGAAAGCATGAAGTACAGAGTCACATACAAATCAACATGCAGGTCTCTCTACGAGCATGGGACAGACAGACACACAAACACTCACAAATTTTCACACTCAGATTATCACTGTTCTAAGTTAACTTGCTTCACGCATCCTTATAGTTTATTTCTTCCGTTTATTTAATCACTTTACAGGTTGATCACAGTTCTCTCCCTCTTCTCTTCCCAATCCCGCCTTTATGCCTTCCCCAGTTTTCCCTCAAATTCTCTGTAGGTCTTCTAGTGGTGTCCTTGACCCCTCTGCCTCCTACAACTCTTGTACAAAACCCCCGAGCTCTGCTTCTTGTTTGGCTGTGGGTCTGCATCTGTTTCCATCAGCTGCTGGAGGAAGCCTCTTTAGAAGACCATTATGCCAGACTGAGGCCTTCATGTTTTAGCCACATTAAATTCCTCTTTCACCAATTTATATTCTCTTGTTTTTATTTTAAGATCATTTGATTTTTAAGGTTGCGTTTTTCTATAACTGGCGTATTTCCACACTCACACGATCACTGTTCATTTCTTATGCTGTTGGAGAATGTACATACCCCAGGTAGGCAGCGACTGTTTTAACTGGAGTGTCCTATGCTGACTGTTCATAATTCTCACTCTGGTAGTAGAGTGCTGCACACTGCTGACATGTTTCACATCACCAAATGTGAGAATCATCCTGCTGTGTCATCATTGTGCTACTAATGTCATTGTTGAGCAAGCAACTTAATATTTAAAATAAATTACATGCATAATGTTATTGCTTCGAATTTTCATTTTGTTTCAGCCACGTGTTGTAAAGATGATTCCTTATTTTCAAGTCCTGATGTCACTGACATTGCACCAAGTAGGAAGAGGAGACATCAAATGCAGAAGAATCTTGGGACGGAGCCTAAAATGGCACCACAGGAGCAGCAGCAACAGGAGGAGGAGAGGTGAGAGCAGCCTCATGGGAGGCTATTGGAAGGACCAGTATCTGAGATCTCTGGTTTTGGTTAATTCCTGTTAATGTTAAAGGCAGAAATGCGGGAAGTATATGCAGTTTTCTTTGTGTTTTTCACAGTTTAATTAGAAATAGCATGGAGGATACTAAAAATATTAGAATGTATCTTGTGTTCAGTAAAGCACTTCAATCTAATTTATTGCTTAAAGGGCACCAGATCACATTCAAATTAGCTGCTCCTTCTGGTTATGTTTGTTTTCCCCTGTCTGGTACAATCCCTCTTTCTAGTTATTTGTGTACAGTTATCAAACTTTGTCATTATATGCTTTATTTTTACTCTATTTTAAACATGAATTTATATTCTAATTTAAATAAAATAAATTCTTTAACAAAACAATGGATATTTACAAATAGTATTATCAGTTGAATTATAAATGAAAGTGTAAATTGATACAAATCAATCTGTGGTTGTGTATACATAGATACACACATATATATTATGAGGATTCATTTCTTTTTCTGATAAGTTGTGGTTAATATAGCAGATGGTGTCATTGTTAGCTCCTTGTAGTATGTGGAAAGAGAAGCCCAGCGTCTCAAGGCCCTTCCTTGGGACTGCATGTGGTCTTTTCTTCTTTTAAATCTATGCCTCTGTGAAGCTGGGTTTTATTTGTATCCTCTTTAATACAGTGTGTTATAGTTGGTAAAATGCAGAAGCAAATAAAAACTGAACTGCTTTCAATGAAGCCACCACAGAACAGTTTTGCAAGTTTACAAAATGATGTCACAAGCTTGTTTTCCCTTGTTTGTTTGTTTGTTTGTTTGGAAAAATAGAGTAATATTTCATAAAGAGTATATTATTGCAGTTAGTGAAAAAAGAGCTCATGAATTTGAAAGAGGTTGGGAAAGGATGTATGGAAGGTTTTGGAAGGGGAAGGGGAGGGAGAAATATAATTATATTATAATTTCAAATGTTAAAAAATTAAAAATTATTTTATTCATTCTGTTAAAATGATGTGTGTAATATTAATATAATTAATGCATATTTTAGTGTTAATTTTCAAGATGTCATCTGTAGCCCACATAAACAAGAGTGTGGATCTAGTCCTCTTGAAGTGCTTGAAAAGTTTAAAAGTGTAAAGTGATCCTGAGACCAAAACAGCTTAGAATTCTAGAAACAGTGAGGATGCAAAGGAGGCACATAGGCTTTGTCTCAGGGGTCTGGCAAAATTACGGGAGGATGTTTTCAAGGTTTCTATCAAAAGTAAGTATTACAGATGGATATACTTGCTCTCCTTCATAATCCTAGCACTCTTATGGCCGGGGATAGTGGGTTGTATAAATTCAAGGCCAACCTTTATATACATTTAGCTGAAGGTCAGCTGGTTTAGAGTGATATTCTGTCATTTAAAAAAAGATAAAAATGGGATTAATTTGCATATTTGTTACTTATTTCTGTAGTTTGCCTGATGTATTTGCCCATTTTACAGGATCCATTGGGTATAGTATATGTGTTTAGATAACATATTTAAAACATCAATGTGCACTCAACGCTTGCTGTTCATGTTTGTCTTCTGAGATTGTTCCTTGGCTCTTAATGAAAGATTTTGCAATTCAAGGAACATTATTTATTACATAATGAAGAAGTTATTCCTAAATTATATTAGAATTGCCATGCTATTTATATAGATACTCATTACCAAGAACAAATCAACAGCAACTCAGAGAACTCTCTCCTTCATTTTGCCAAACAGCAAAATGTAACTGGTGGATATAAGTTATGTGCCAGGAATGACAGAGGATCTTAAGGATACAGGAGTGTCAAAAACAGAAATAATTACCCACTATATCTTGTTATTTTTGTTCTGATTCCTTTGCTTGATGGAAACAGGAAGCTTTAAGGAAGGAAATGTGTTGGATCATGTGGTAGAACAGCAGTTTACGTCTTTTGGTGCACTTGAGAACTTGGTGTCAAGTTTTAAGATTATTAACATTCCCTTGGATACTGTGTTCCTAAACCAAGTTTGTGATACATGCGTGGTAGTCAGATGAAAGAATTTTTGTTCTAAATTGTAACTATATTTATAACGCTTTTAAATAGAAGTAATGTGCTTTTGTTTCTAAAACATCCACATACTATGTATAACAGTATGCAAATGTATGACAAACATAGATTTGAAGGAATTCAGGATGTATTGAAAACCCCACAAAGGATTCAGATTGAAGGGTCTTCATTTGACCTGTAACCTGAGGGGAAAGGATTAGCAACCCAGTGGAGCAGGGTGGAGATAACATGGTCCAGTCACAGTGTAGGCTGTAGCAGGAGCTCAGCAGTGTGCCTGTGCTAGGAGGGAGTAAGGCAGGAGGTTTAAGATGCTGCGGGGCACTGCTCTCAGACCAGACCACAGTGGGCATGTCTGCCTTTCATGCCATAGAACAGCATTCCTGCTTTTAATAGTGTGGAGCAGTTCTCTCTTCACTTTCTCCAGCCTGTTGATACTGCTTTGTAAACTCTTATTAAGACATCAGATCACTCCTTCCATACTATTGGGACCAGCATCTTGGTACAGCCTCCCCCCACCCCCAAACCAATACACACACGTTCTTCCCCATTGCTCCCTTTCAGGCTTTTCTTCTGTCCTATCTCTGGAGAAATTGAGCTGTGGACTAACTAAAGGCTTCTCCCTTTCTTGCAAGTGTTTGTGGTTTTAGAAGGTACTTTGCATTTCTGCCAGAGGTGAAAATTAATTAATATTTCCCAGCTACAAACTCAGTTACGAACAGCAGTAACCTATCTGCATGCAAGATGCACTGGTGCAAGAGAGACACAAATGTCATGGGAGTTACCAACCACTATGTAAATATTTTATGTAAGGCCCACGCCATGAGATGGAACTCATACCCAACGCTGCTAAAATAGCTAAGATCCTGAGACTAGATCGGTTATGGGTCCTGTGGAAAAACCTACTACTGTTATTCCACTGAATGAACATAGCAACAAATGACCCCTAATGGCACATTGCTGTATCAGTAGATCAGAGCAGCACTCAGCCCGAATCAGAGAAGGTGCTTCTTGTAGCAGATAGCAATTATCACAGACCCACACTGAGAAAATGTGGAGTGAAGCACTAAGCCTGCTCTGGAGCACTAAGCCCTGAAAGGGGTATTATCAAACCCTTCTCCTGAGGCCCAGGAGTCTATACAGAAGAAGTCCTCGGGAAGCTGATAAGATGGAATAGATGAATCCAAGAACACAGCATCTTCCAAACACAGCAGAAATTATACAAATACAGGCTTATGCTGACCATATCCACAAGACCCACACAGGTTAAGACCAGACAAAATATAAGCACTGAAAAGGGGAAATGGACAAAAAGTGAAGCTGTTTGCAGTTGATACCTTCTGGAAAAAAAAAAAAATCACAGCAGGCTGCATGCCCAGTAAAACTTGCACAACAAAAAATAGACTTTTTTTTAAATTTTTGTACCTTTTGTCTTTTTTTAGTATTTTTTCTCATTAGTTTTTCTTTAGCTTCTTTGTTTTGATTTTTATTTCTTATTAGCTTTAGTTGTTTGAGAGAAAGCATGAAGTTTACTGAGTAGGGAAGTTGAGAGGATCTGAGAGGAGATGAGGGAGGGGAAAGAATGGAATCAAAATGTATGAAAAATTTTAATAAAAATAAGTCTTCAAGGGGGAGATAGACCTAGAGGGAATAGGAGCTCCACAAGGAGAGCAACAGAACCAAAAAATCTGGACACAGGGGTCTTTTGTGTTGATACTGCTTTGTAAACTCTTATTAAGACATCTGATCACTGGTACTCGAACCAAAGACCATACATGGTGATAACCTAGAACCTCTGTACAGATATACCATGGCAGCTCAGTGTCCAAGTGGGTTCCATAGTAATGGGAACAGGACCTGTCTCTGGCATGAACTGATTGGCCTGCTCTTTGATTACCTCCACCTGAGGGGGGAGCAGCCTTACCAGGTGACAGAGGAAGACAATTCAGCCAGTCCTGATGAGACCTGATAACCTAGAGTCAGAGGAACTGGGAGGAAGACCTCCCTATCAATGGACTGGGGGAGGGGCATGGGAGGAGAAGATGGAGGGAGGATGGGGTTTGTAGGGGATGAGGGAGGGGGCTACAGCTGGAATACGAAATGAATAAATTATAATAAATAAAAAATAAATTAAAAAATAGTTAAAAAATTTTAAGAGATAAAAAGAAGCTATAAAAAGAAAACTGAGTAATACTCTATGGTAACATATGTAGTATATTTTATATATCCATTCATCTGTCAGGGGACAGGTAGGTTGTTTCAACATTTTGATTAAATGATTAATACAGACATGAAAAAGCATCTTCAAAATATACTGTCAAACCATTGGATTGGCAAGAAAATTCTGATATTTGGGCTGCTATTACCTCTTTGGAGTATAATGAGTTAAATTGGCCTAAAAGGTATTGTACTTTTTTTTTTTTTTTTCAGTTAAACTATTCTAACTTCTTACATTATATGATCTTGCATGCACATGGTGCAGGTTTCTTTTTTTTTTTTAAACACAGGAGATTAAACAATCGAAAATATACTGAGTATTACTAGATGCTTACAGGAATAAGAGCTTAGTTTAGCGTGCAATTTCAGTCCACAGATGCAGATTTACTGTCATATCACTTCTTTCTGGTGAATATAAATGCTGTTTCTCAGGAATATTTTTAAATTGCTAATAATATTCTGAAATCCTTAAATCTGGTGTCTATTGATATTTAGTCACAAATCCATGTGACTAACGCAGACAGTGTGGCTATGTTTCATGAACAACACCCTCCCTCTCGTATCACTCAGCCTAAGCAGTTACTGTTCAAGGCAACCAAGCACTGGGCATCCCCTGCTTCATGCCAGGCTGAGCTGGGATTGTGCGCTTGTTAAGTCAGCCGTCTTACTCCTTCATGATCACTAAAATGAGCCTCTGGCAAAGTCTACAGAGGTTGGGAAAATACTGCTCAATTTATATACTTCAGTGACATTACCAGGGACAACGCTGAGACATACCAAGAGCATTATAAAAGTACTTTCTATGAAATTTTAATGGCAAATTACGTAAACAAAATAACATGGTATCCTGGATTTATCTGACATCCATCTTTAAAGTTTTTTTTTTTAATTTTAATTTGTTTAATTCATTTACTTTTGAGTGTTTTGCCCACATTTATGTATGTCTACCATGTGGGTGCCTGGTACCCATGAAAGTCAAAAGAGGGCATATAGAACTCTGAGAACTAGAGATTCAGATGGTTGTGAGCTGCCATGGGCTTGCTCTGGCATCTGAAACCTGGTCCTCTGCAAGGCCAACTAGTTCTCTAAAATGCTGAGCCCCTGTTCCAGCCTCTCAGCTTAAAGTCCTAATAAACCCTTACTTTATTAGATAGATACTTTATTAGATTCATGTTTTCAGATAGCAGAATATCTAAAAAAGATTTTTTTCCACACAAATCTTTTTTTAATTAGAAATCTTTATTATTTCTTTCAAAATCCTATAAAAGCTCATACAATTATATGCAACTCTGTTCATAGAAGTAAATAGAGGGCTGGAGAGATGGCTCAGAGGTTAAGAACACTCGCTGTTCTTCCAAAGGTCCTGAGTTCAATTCCCAGCAACCACATAGTGGCTCATAACCATCTATAGTAAGATCTGGTGTACAGACAGAATGTTGTATAAATAATAAATAAATCTTAAAAAAAAAGTTAAAAAAAGAAGTAAATAGAATTCCATTCATAGCAATCTGTTAGCTTGTCCTGGAGTAAATTCTAGCTAATCTTACCAGGATTTTTTCTGAAGTAGCTGATGAATATGTTCATTATTTTTTTAAACTGAGGCAATTTCCCTTTCTTATTAGGGTTCTCAGGCAAATAATAAACCAAAAAAAAAAAAAAAAACAAATACTATTTATTCCCTTTTACGTTGTAGAAAGTCTACTTTTCCTTTAATCGCCCTGCTTCTCAGCCTCTCACATGCACACACATACATAAAACAGTTTTATCTAGAGATTAGAATTACATGTTAACAAAGGCTTGGTTATTATTCATAAACACTTATAAATAAAAACATTCTTTTGCCTCAGAATAAGTTTTCTGAAAATAATGTTGAGGAGGCCAAGAATAGAGTCATCTTATTACCAAGTTGTTTTACTCAGTTATCCAAGATAGGAAATCAAACATGGAAATATGTATATTCCATAGCCAGTTATCAAAAATGTAAATAAGAGTCTCTTGTAGAAAAGCCTAATAGATAGATATAAACAAAGTGTCTCTGGCAGACATGCACCAAAGAATTGCAAGCATTTACTGGAATTTTGTGCTGACTTCAGTACATCCTCTTATGGCAGCATTCATTTTATGGGCATGAGCCCAGGAAGGATTCTACCTCCAAATCATGTTGGGATTGATGTGACTCATCATCACTAGCCCTTTGTGCTGTTATCTTCATAACTTAGGCAGGAAAATTTCTGAGAAATTCCACAGTAAATAATTTGTTTGATATTCTTAATATTCTTAAACATAGAATTATCAAACAATTAAACCTCCATTACAGTCTCAAAAATGGAGCCATACAAGCCATAATAACAACCCAAAGAACAGTATTTAGTCTTCATAGTACTGATTTTGGATACACGTTCCAATTTTTTTTAATAGACAGTGATTTTATAATAGGAAGAGATTCCAAACACAATTATAATGTTAGGCATTTAAATGGTGTGTTTGTGGATTGCCTTATGTTCCCTGCACAATCCTGTGTAGGAAGCTGTTTGCTTACCACTTTGATAGTCCTGGCTGGGAGTAACAAGGTCATTTTCTGAGTGATAGGACACATGTGAAAACATTCAGCACCACCTCACTTGCAGTTGCAGGACAAATCCATTAAAGCACTGAGCCAAAGCATGAACAACTTCTCACATAGCTTTTAGAAACTTCTCTAGACCGTCTTTGTTTTTACAAGCTACAAATAAAATACATGGAGGTTTCTGTATTTCAAGCAGAATTTGATGGGGATGATTTCGTTTTCTGTCTGGTAGATGTCTTCTAAAAAGAGTTCAAACATGTTTTCCAACTTAATAAAATAATATTATTAAAACCTTACAGATGTTGCTCCTTAAACTGTACCAAAGGAGTTTGAGCTGTGTGTTCTGAGTTATCCTCGTTTAAGTGTTCCATTTAAAAATTATGTAAGCTGTTGTATTTCAGATGGCTAGTGAATGGTAAAAGGCTACACTCTGAAGTAAGAGTGTGACTTGGATCTTGCCACAGACCTTATAGTCACATGGTCTTGATCCGCACTGTGTGCCAAACTAATTGATCTGTAAGCTTCTGGCTATTCTTCTCCCATATCTTTGTAGGCTCCCATGGATTACAGACACATGTGTCCACATCTGGATATACATGTGTTCTGGGGACCTCAGCTCACATCAGCATGCTGAGTAGCAAGCTCTTCAACCACTGATCCATCTTCCAGTTCTGTAATGCTTCTTCGTTTATATAATCAGGGTTAGACATAATTTTAAAAAACTAAGGGATGGGATGGGTTGCTAAAAATATAAGGGAGAAAGGTACTATTAATCCTTTGGTTTTAGTGAAAAGCTTCATTTTGTTTGTTTTCTAATTATAGAAGGGTTAAATGGTCATTCTCTAATAATCAGAAAGTACAGACAGCACGGATGAGAACTGAGGGGCTGTGGTCTCTTGAACATAGAGAAGAGGAACACTAACACTGTAGCAGAGCTGTGTCTTCTCCACTCGTTTTTACATCTATATTTGGTTTGTAAAACTAAGCTCTCAGAGTTTATGATATAACCTGTTATTAAACACAAATACATGCAAAAATTTTACATTAATAGATTATTTCAACCTAATTTCACATTCTACTCCTTGAATACTTTCCTTTCTTTAACCAATCCTCCATTGGAATGTATATGTGTGCAGTATTAGAAAAATCATTGTCTTTCTTTTAATATAGTATGTCATATAATTTTTATAAATTAGTTATTTCCTTTAGTAGAGTCCCAAAAATAAAATTACTAGAACATCCAGAATATAAACCTGTAACTCTTGTGTCATATTTTGTCAGAATTCCTTCAGAATCTCTTAACTTGGACTTCGAGAAGTGTTTACTTCCTGCCTTTTCATAATCTGCTTCATTTTGGTTATGGCCAAATCCTTTAATAAACAGTTATTATCCCTTTATTTAAGTGTTTGTGTTTAGCTGTTAAAGGACTTTTTGTGTGTATTTGGATGTGTTTATGCGTAGGTGTGTTATGTGTACATGTGCACAGCATGTGTGTGTGTGCATGAGTGATTGTGTGTGTACTGTGAAAGTGTCTTAATGTGTTACCTAGGCTGCCGTTGATAGACCTGAGTACTTTCCCATATTTCAGGTATTTCACTCAATTTTGCTTTCTCAGAGATTTATTGCTTATTGGAATATTATCATTACCTATTTATAATTTCAGCTAATTTATAGTAGAGATATGCACTTCCTGTTGTTTTAGGGCTCCTAAAATCTTAATATTAATCTTTATTTTCTAATTTACCACCTACATTGTAGTTTTTGTAATGACAAATGTTATTAAGTTTATCATTTTTAATGTTTTTGTGTCAAAGGATTATAATAAACCAGATAGATAGATAGATAGATAGATAGATGAGTTATGTTACTTATCTGTATATTTCATAGATCAGAAATCTCAGATCTAGAGATGTTATATGATTTGAACAAAAGTAAGTAATTTTCCAGTTTTGTCTTAGGATAGGACCATTTTTTTAGATACTATTACACTGCTGTGTTAATTTTGGTTATGTTCATGTGTGCTGAGCGGTGTCCTAAACCATCTAAACTGAACATCTTTACTATATTTAATTTTCACTGCAACTCTGTTAATTAGGGCTACATTTTCATATGCATTTCTAAGACAGCTGAATAAAGTTAAATTCCAGTAAGGTTTGATTGCTTGCTTAAAAACACTGTACTCAGTGTCATTAAACTTAGTATGCACTATGACTTAAAAAAAAAACAACACTGTCTTACCATATCAATTAGCTTAATCATGTGTATCTTTTCCTGGAAAGGCAACTGTAATTATGAAATTTTTCTACCTAGAATAATTCCTTTTTTTTTTATTTCTTGTGAAATTAAGAATTGTCTACACCTATTTTTGTTTGCTCAGCAAATATTCCCCTTCTCTTTAGTAATCAATGAAGCCTTAGATACTGAATGAAAGCAACATGTTTTAAAGGTTGGTACAATTGCGGTATGTACACATGCACATGTGCAGTGCAACACAGAGAAGAAACTGTATATAGCAAAGTCAGATGTTCTGCCTTTTCTCTAACTGTACTCGATTCCTAAAGTTGCTTATAACATATGGCTTTTTGAAGTTAAAACACAAACTATTTGAGATATTAACATATATGTTTATCCACATGGAGAATGTCAGAGAAATATCTAATTCTTATAATTTGGGGTATATGATTTTTAAACTTTTTAGGGGCAAATTAAGAATGTATAATTAAATTGCTATATATTTTCTTTAGTCAACAAAACAAACTTCTTTTATTATACAACTTTAATTTTACCATAATGTTTACATTATTTGCAAAAGTAAGCACTGTGTGGTTTTAAAACAAGGTAGTTTTATTAGCTTCCACATGTGTTTACCTAGCTGTTAAGGCTGTGGCTCTCACTTTCCCTGTTGCATGTTTTCATTAATGGCTCACTGGACTCATTCCAGAGTACGCTGATTATAGGCAGGTCACTTCAGTGATGATTTATTAATTGTGCTCACAACACCAGTCAGTAAGATCGCTCATATGTATTATTATGCAATTGCCAATAACATCAGGAATCACATTTTAAAATAAATTGGCCTTGGAAATTTTTTTCACATTTTAAGTCAATGACAAAATATTAGTATATTTTAAATTGTGTGCACTAGTAACCTCTTGTGTTACTAGTCTTGTGGCCTTTTAAAGCGTAGCTAGGAAATTAGTACATGTGTTGTAATTTCTAATTTAATAAAACCTAAAGATAACATACTTCAATAGAACTTCAAAGTTATTTTAAAATATTTTCTACTGTTTATAACTTGCTCTGGCAACAACCCTTACTTAGAGCCCTGCTCTAACCTCAACCCCAGGCTAATGCATGAGTTCAAATTGAAAAATACAGATAGATCCATATTTATCACCCTGAACAAACCTAAGTTCTAAGTGGTCAAAGACCTGAACATAAAACCAGACACACTAAACCTATTAGAAGAAAAAGGGTGGAAGAGCCACTTTCTGAACAACTTCCTGGACAACACCAACAACACAGGCTCTAAGAGCAACAATTAGTAAATGGGACCTCATGAAACTGAAAAGCTTCTGTAAAGCAAAGGACACTGTCATCAGAACAAAATGACAGCCTACAGACTGGGAAAGAATCTTCACCAACCCTATATCTGAAGGAGGGTTAATATCCAGAATATATAGAGAACTCAGGAAGTTAAACAACAACAAACCAAATAATCCAATTTTAAAAATGTAGTACAGAGCTAAACAGAGAATTCTCAATAGAGGTATATCGAATGGCAGAGAAACATTTAAAGAAATATTCAACATCCTTAGTCATCAGGGAGATAGATACGAATCAAAACAATCCTGAGATTTCTCCTTACACCCATTAGAATGGCTAAGATCAATAACTCAAATTATTACAGATAAAGCTGCTATGAACATGGTTGAGCAAATCTCCTTGTTGTGTACTTGAGAATCTTTTGGATATATGCCTAGGAGTGGTATAGCTGGATCTTGAGGAAACGCTATTCCTAATTGTCTGAGAAAGTTCCAGATAGATTTGCAAAGTGGTTGTACCAGTTTACATTCCCACCAGCAGTGGAGCAGGGTTCCCCTTTCTCCACAACCTCTCCAGCATGTGTTGTCACTTGAGTTTTTCATCTTGGCCATTCTGATGGGTGTAAGGTGAAATCTCAGGGTCGTTTTGATTTGCATCTCCCTGGTGGCTAATGATGTTGAACACTCCTTTAAGTGTTTATCTGCCGTTCGTTATTCCTCTATTGAGAATTCATAATAGCCAAAATATGGAAACAACCCAGATGCCCCTCATTTGAGGAATGGATACAGAAATTGTGGTACATTTACCCAATGGAATGCTATTCAGCAATTAAAAATAAGAAGATCATGAAATTTACATGCAAATAATGGGATCTAGAAAAGATCATCCTGAGTGAGGTATCCGAGAAGAAGAAAGACACACATGGTATATACTCACTTATAAGTAGATATTAGACATATACTATAGGATAAACATACTAAAATCTGTACACCTAAAGAAGTTAAGCAAGATGGAGGACCCTGATTAAGATGATCAATCTTCATCCAGAAAGGCAAATGGGAATGACATTGGAAGAAAATGAAAGCAAAGAAGACTGGAGCCTACCACAGAGGGCCTCTGAAAGACTACCCAAAAGGGTATTAAAGCTGATGCTGAGACTCTTGAGTCAAACTTTAAGCAGAATGCAGAGAATCTTATGAAAGAAGGAGGAAATAGAAATACGTGGAAGGGTCTAGAGCTCCACAAGGAAAACAACAGAACCAAAAAATCTGGGCCCAGGTTTGTTTTCTGAGATTGGTACTCCAATCAAGGACCATTCCTGTAGATCACCTAGAACCCACAGAGGTAGCTTATGGCAGTTCAGTATCCAAGTAAGGGGAACAGGGGATGTCTCTGACATGAACTCAGTGGCTGGCTCTTTGACCACCTCCCCCTGAGTAGGGAGCAGCCTTACCAGGCCACAGAGGAAGACTATGAAAGACAGTCCTGATGAGACCTGATAGGCTATGGTCATATGGAATTGAAGGAGGACCTCCTCTATCAGTGGACTGGGAAAGGGGCATGGGAGGAGATAAAGGAGGAAGGAAGGGTGGGATTGAGAGGGGACAAGGGTGGGGGTACAGCTGGGATACAAAGTGAATAAATTATAATAAATAAAAATTATATTTAAAAAAAAACCCAGGTCACAACACATGCTGGAGAGGATATGGAGAAAGGGGAACCCTCCTCCATTGCTGGTGGGAATGTAAACTTCTACAACCGTACAACCACTTTGGAAATCAATATGGCACTTTCTCAGACAATTAGGAATAGTGCTACCTCAAGATCCTATACCACTTCTAGGCGTATATCCAAAGTATACAAAAAGGACATTTGCTCAACCATGTTCATAACAGCTCTATTCGTAATAGCCAGAAGCTGGAAACATCCTACATGTCCCTCAACAGAGAAATGGATACAGAAATTGTGGAACATTTACACATTGGCATACTCTCCTCAGCTATTAAAAACAAGGAAATAATGAAATTTGCAGGCAAATGGTGGGAACTAGAAAAGATTATCCTGAGTGAGGAATCCAAAAGCAGAAAGATACACATGGTATATACTCATTCATAAGTGGATATTAGATATATAATATAGGATAAACATACTAAAATCTATACTCCTAAAGAAGCTAAACCACAAGGAAGACCCTAGGGAAGATGCTCAATCCTCATTCAGAAGAACAATCGCAATAGACATTGGAAGCAGGAAAAGACAGGGAACAGGATAAGAGCCTACCACAGAAGGCCTCTCAAAGACTCTACTGATCGAGGTATCGAAGCAGAGGCAGAGACTCATAGCCAAACTTTGGGCAGAGTGAAGGTAATCTTATGAAAGAAGAAGGGGATAGAAAGACCTGGAGAGGACAGGAGCTCCAATAGGAGACCAACATAGCCAGAAAAAAAAAAAAAAGAAAGAAAGAAACTAAGTCCTGGGTTCCCTGAAAAGAATGATATCATCCCAACCAAGGACAATGCATGAAGAGGACCTAAAACTCCTGCTCAGATGTAGCCCATAGACTCATTATCCAATTGGGTTCCCTAGTAAGGGGAACAGGGTTGTCTCTGGCATGAACTCAATGGCAGGTTCTCTGTTCACCTTCCCTTGGGTTGGCGGGTGGGGTGTATCTTGCCAGGCTACTCTATCTAATTGTTAATCTTCATTATCAACTGGATTTAAAGTGACTTATTCTATTGCTTTTATATTAAACTTTACTTGAATTATCAAAACACTGGCACAGTACATACACACACACACATATATATATATACATACATATCTATACATATATCTATATGAATGAAAATAATGATAGTACATCCAATAGTCCAGTAGAAGTCGTAAATAACCTCTGCTATTTGGAGAAGTTTTTGAGGAGTTCCTAGATCCCAGAACTGTTGTTGTCAGCAGTAAGTTGTCAGGTCATGCTTGCTCTTAGAGGTGGTAATGGAGAAGAAGAGGAATCAAGGGTATTCCTATCTGGGTGAATGATACACTTAAATGAATAGATACACAGGGCTGTTGTATTAGTGAACAGAACTCATTGTATATATATACACATGTATACATACATATATATATATACACATACATAGAATATATATACCTACATAGAATATATCTATGTATTTATATATGTATATAATGTAAATATTAAATGAGACTTTATTAAACTAGCTTACAGGTGGAGGTCTAGCTAGGCTATGGCTCTTATCCCACAGAAAGGCCAAGAATCCAATATTTATTCCGTGCACAAGGTTGGATGACTCAGCAGTACTGCCCTGGAGCTGGAGTCCTGGAGGATTTCTGGAGAGCTGCTGCTCTTCACTCTACATTGGAATCCTAAAGAAGTGAGATATAACACCAGCAAAGGAATGAATAACTCCGAACAGGACAGATGAACTTGCCAGTGAGAGGGAGGTCAAACAGGCAAAAAGCAAAAGTCTTCTTCCATTTCCTTTTATGTGGGCTACCAGCCAGAGCTGTGGCCTAGATTTAGAATGGGTCTTCTCACCTCAAATGATCCACTCAAAAATTCCTCCTAGTATGTCCACCTGCTTGGATTTTAGTTATTTCCAGGCATTGATAAGTTGGCAATCAAGAATCACCATTACAACTGTCAAAGATCAAAATTTAGATTCTGTTTTGATTGGATTAAATTACCAAAACAAAAATTACTTATCAATCATCAAAAGATGTATATGAGCCTGGTTTTCTGGGAGAAAAGAGATCTGGAAGTAGAGCTTTGGGAGCATTGGGCATACGAGAGTCATAACAGATGGTCTTGAGGCCAGTGAGGATAGCATGGCTGAGCGTTCCCCTCTGCAACAATATTTGAGTGAGTGCAGAGGTGAACCTTAAACACCAGATAAAAGAAAGGCAGAGAGAGCAGCTGAGCTGCCAAAGCTCCATGCTTCCTCCTTTATAAGCAAGTTAGCCAAAGCTTGGATATTTATTTTGCGAGATATCCTGCATTTAATCCTGTGTGGTTCCTTTCTGCATCCTCCATCTGTTTGAGCTATTTTACTATCTGTCTCTGGCAACATTTTATCATTTCAGAACTAGATTTAAATATACAGTAATAGATAGCCAGAGTTTTGGGAGAAAAGGCCTAAGCAGATTTTGTTTCCTTTTTTTGTTTATGTTGAAACTGACTCTGAAACCTAGACTGGCCTCAAACTTTTCTGCAGTCCTCTTACTTTGAGATCCCAAGTACTTGAGAACTGTAGTTGAACAATTATATTAGACTAATTCTTGACAGCAGTTTTGATTAAAAGTGGTATCTGTAATGTGAAAGCCAGAAAACTTTTCTTTCTTCTGCCTTAGTGAATGTCACTGTTGATATCTGCCTAGTCAATTTAAGAAATGGGGACAGCAGAGACTAGAGTCTCCCTACCTCCCCTAGGACATATCTGATGAGTGTAGCATAACTGAAAAGTTCCAGATCTGTTATTTCACGAAACTATTTCATATAACTGACTTATAGAATGTGGGGACTTATCTAATTATACTGTATTTTTACCACCTTCTTGTTCCTATGTCCTTTCAAGAATAAAATGCATCAGATAACATAGACTGAAGTTTGTTACCACTGTCCTTGAATGAGTGTTGATTTTAAGCAAAGTAGAGAATTGGAATAAAGGACTTCTTAGTTGTGTTATTATAAAAGTACAAACATAAAACTTACTTCCATATGTAGTAACTTAGCAATTTGCATTATTCATATATACTACAGAAATATACAACAAATAAAATATCTTCAATGATTTTATGAAAAAATAGCATTTTACTTAAAATGAAAAATAGAGCATTATTTTTTAGCTCTTTTAAAGCTGGCAGTAGAAATTGATCTTATTATCCACAGAGCTGTTTAAAAATGCTCTTTTTATAATGTCATTTTGTGCCAGTTGGGCAAATGGAATCAAGTTCCTAACCAAAAGGTTAAGAGAAAAAACACTCAGAGGTTTGACATCACCTCGCTCCACCTAATGACCTCACTTTCCATTTGATTTACTGTTGTCTGGCCTTCCTCATTGAACTAAAAGAAAACTTAGTTAGCCAGCATAAGCCTGCCCTCTCTGCTTGTTCTAAATATGCAGTTTAACCACAGTGCAGATGATCCAGAAAATTTGCAAAGTGAGTGATTGTTAGTCATAGCACTTGGGAGTGTGACTAGGGTAGATAGTACTTTTTGTTCCTTTGCTACATATGTGATGATATCTTTCTTAGTGTACGCATGCTGTCATACCAAAAATCCAGAGTAGTGGGTAATTTATAATATAGCAAACATAACAATATATGATAACTATATTGTTATATTATTATATAATATTTTATATTTTCTATAAATTTATATAGTTATAGTATAAATATATAACATCTAATAATATATAAATATATTATATATTAATACATTATATGTTATGTATATGTATATTTGTCTGTGAAGTACACAATGAAGGTACATTCTAAGATTCTGTGTTCAGTGAGGGCCTTCTTACCATATTATCACCTGGGTCTGGAGAGATGGCTCAAAGCTTAAGAATACTGGCTGCTCTTCCAGCGGTCCTGGGTTCAATTCCCAGCCTCCACATGACAACTCAAAACTGTCTGTAGCTCCAGTTCCAGGAGATCTGGCAGCCTCACCCAGTGATACATGCAGCCAAAAACACCATGTTATCACCTGGTGTCCTGGCTAGTTTTATGCCAGCTTGATACAAGCTAGAGTCCTCATTCAAGAGGGAACCTGAACTGAGAAAATGCCTCCATAAAATTGTACTGTAGGGCATCTTCCTAATTAGTGATTCATGCAGGAGGACCCAGCCCACTGTGGGTGGGGCCATCCCTGGGCTGTTGGCCCTGGCTTCTCTAAGAAAGCAGGCTGAGCAGGCCAAGGGGAGCAAGCCAGGAAGCAGCACTTCCCAGCAGTCTGCTCCAGCTTCCTTCTCTGACTTCCTTAAATGATAAACAGTGATATGGAAGTGTGGACCACTTGCCTTCCCAAGATACATTGGTCATGGTGTTTCATCACAGCAATGATAACCCTAAGATTCTTGATAAAGGAAAAAAGTGAAGGCAGAAAAGAGAATTCCTTCCGACTTTTTTTTTTTTTTTTTTTGAGACAGTTTCTCTGTGTAGCCTTGGCTGTCCTGGACTTGCTTTGTAGACCAGGCTGGCCTCACACTCATAGAGACTCACCTGCCTCTGCCTCCCCATGTTCTGGGATTACAGATGTGTGCCACCGGGCCTGGCTCCTTCCAGCTATTTTATAAGCCACCAATCTGTTCATAAAGAAAACCTCTAATAGTCTAATCACTTTTTTCACAAGGCTCCACTTCTTTACTGACCACAAACGGAGATTTTCAACATAAATTTTGAAGGGCAACATCATTCAAACCATTGTAATATGTCTGTCTTTTCATTAGTTATAAATTAGAACATTACCATAATGAAGCATGGATTGAGGGGCCTTATTCAGGATTCTATAATCATGATTTTTGTTTATTCTCCATTTTAGTGGTTATGTTTGTACAATATTTACCTATGCTATGTAAATTTTTGTGCTTGTAAGGAATCATCTGGCCACCTTATGCATTACATAATGTACCATCTCCTTAAAACGACATCCCTGGCTTGGCTCAAAGGTACACCTGTATAATCACAAGCTTTAAGCCAGCCACACAAGTCCTGGCTATAAGTAAATAAATAAACAAATAAACAAACAAACATCAAAATCCTGGGGTATATCAAGCAAGGTCAGAGCCTGACTTCAGGCTTACACTGTGCCATATACAGCATTATGCCTAATTTAAGTTGCTTAACTTTGGCCATTTGAGTTTGCATCTCTTTCTCATCTCTTTACCAACCACTTTTTATTTCATCAAATTAAATTTATTTTTCCAGTCTTTTTTTAAATTTTAAGTTTATTTACTTTACATCCCAAGAGTGGTCCCACCCTCCTCTCCTCCCAAATCCCCCCTTTTTCTTCCTTTTCCCTTCCCCTCTCCCTTTTTCCTCAGTAAAGTGGAGTTCCCTTCCCCAGTATCAACCCTCCCAAGTCACATCAGGACTGAGCATTTCCTCATCCCCTGAGGCCAAGCAAGGCAGCCCCACCAGGAAGAAGTGATCCAGAAGCAGACAATAGAGTCCATGTTTGAACACCCCCCACACACACACTCACCAGGCACCTCATATGAAGACCAAGCTGCCCATCAGCCACATATGTGCAGGGGCCCAAAGTCTAGACCATGCATGCTCCTTAGTTGATGTCTCAGTTACTGTAAGCTCCCATGGGACTGGGTTAGTTCTCTCTGTTGGTCTTCTTGTGAGGTTCTTATCCCCTCCAGGTCCTTCCATCTTTCCCCCAACTTCCACAGGACCCCAGAACTCCACCGCATGCTTGACTGCAAGTCACAGCATCCATATTAATCGGTTCCTGGCTGGAGCCTCCCAGATGATAGTCAAGTTAGGCTCCTGTCTGCAAGCATAGCAGAGCATCATTAATAGTGTCACAGGCTCTACCATGGGGTGGGTCTCAGGTTCGGCCAATTATTAGTTGGACATTCCCTCAATCTCTGTTTCCTCATTATCCCTGCACTTCTTGTAATTTTTGGATCAAAGGATTTTTCCTCCTCCTTCCACTAGTCCTGCCTGGCTGGAAGGTGGTCTCTTCTGTGTTCATGTCCTTCTGTGAGGAGTCTCAGCTAGAGTCACACCCACGTCCTCCCAGGAGCCTACCCTATAGCAGGCATCCAGCTTGACAAAGAGATGTACCTCTCCTCCCCACCCCCAACCCAGCTCAGATTTCCTTTCTGTTCCCAGCCCTCTTACCTCCCACTCCCATTCTCTGCACATATGATCCCATTCTTGTTTCCCTCCCCATTCTATCTCCTGCCCAGTTCGCTCTTTTCATCCTCTTCTGCTGTCTATTCTATTTCCCCTTCTGAGTGACATTCCAGTACCATCCCTTGGGCTCTCCTATCTAAAATATACAAAGAACTTAAGAAATTAAACATTAACAAATCAAATAATCCAATGTAAAAATGGGGTACAGTGCTAAACTGAGAATTCACAACAGAGAAATCCTGAATGGCTGAGAAGCACTTAAAGAAATGCTAGACACCCTTGGTCATCAGGGAAATGTAAATCAAAATGACGCTGAGATTCCTTCTTACACCTGTCAGAATGGCTAAGATCAAAAACTCAAGTGACAACACATGCTGGAGAGGTTGTGGAGAAAGGGGAACCCTCCTCCACTGCTGGTGGGAATGTAAACTTTGTACAGCCTCTCTGGAAATCAATCTGGCACTTTCTCAGAAAATTGGGAACAGTTCTACCAACCACTTTTTAACTCTTTATCATCCATAGCACTGAGTGATACCAAGTTTCTTCAAGGATTGATGATCATTTCTGCTTGAGACTTGTCCAGAGTTTGTCCCACTGCCTCCAACTGCAGTGGGAGCATCAGATTGTTCGGCAGATTCCCCTACCCACCAATTGTCTGCTGGACTCAGAGTGAATTACATTTGTTACAAGTGTTCAGTAGAGTCTGCAGGTTTTTCTTTTCCTTGCAGTTGATACTTTTTTTTTTTTTCAAGAAACATGTAGTTTCTCTTTCCAAACTCTTCCTCTTGGAACACATCAGTAACTGGCTTAACTTCCCATCTTATCATCTGTCACATCTAAACATCTAAATCATAGGATTATAACCTGCTAAAGGTAGGAAATTTTTACGACTGAATATTGCAAGCTGTAGAGAACATTGAACATTTATTTCATTTCCCTCACTAATAACCAAACAGTCTTTAACTATACTGAAGATAGACCTATAGACCTAAGATCATTTCTATGATTTTTATGATATCCTCTCAGTTTGTATATTGGATTTTCATAATTCTCCCTTCTTCTGTTTCTGTGTCTACCTATTTGGAGCATCCTTCATAACTTCTTAATTTGTCCTTTAAGTAAAATATTAATGATTTTTTTTAATATCAACCTCCAGAATTTCTCTATTTATAAAAATCAGCACAAATTAGGAAGACTGCTGTGTGACTCAGTTTCCTGATTTATTTGATGATTGTTTTCTAGTGTATTTTATTTCATTAATTCATTAAACACATGAATCTATTCAGGTTTATAACTTGAATGTGAACTAAATTGACTCATACTGGCCTACACTTTGGTGTCAGAAAGGAAGACATGAGATACATGTTCCATGGCCCCACCCTCCTTCACAGACATGAATGAGTTGCTGAAGCACTCTGTCCTGTATTTTGAAATCTTAAGTCATCTCTTCTTTTTTTTTTCCTAGTGTAAGTCAGATCTTTTCCGTAATTCTTTTTTATTTTGTTATTGAGATATTAAAGTTGGTATCCAATTGAATTTGGAGAACCAGAAGAAATAGTGAGGTGGTGTTTTTCAAATACTGGAAAATCAGAAGGTTAAGAGTCATCAGTCATTCCTCCAAAGCCCTCTGCTGAGTTCCATCCCCCTCCAAAGAGTATGTAATGAATAATGCAAAGCAATTCGAATAAACACATGGAGATTTTAAAACAGAGTGACACAGTAAATTGTAAAAAGGTTTTGAAAAGAAGAACTTTGTAGATCATTTTGTTCATTTCATATTAAAATATTTTGTTATAAGGTAAACATTTTAGCAATATGTAACCAACTTTATCATAATACACGCTAACTCAGAGACTAGAGTATCTTTCCTTTCTCCACTGAGAGTCTTAATGACATTATGTACTGAGGTGGAGGCTTTTAGTCTTGTCTTGTAGAGAAGGACCTGAAAGTATTACAATTTCATTTACCTAACTTTTCTCTTCAGTCATTATATGTAGGAGATTCACGTTGAATTTTTTTTAATGTTAAATTTTTTTAGACTCACATTGTATTTGATTTTTCTAAGTTTTTATTTTAATAGTTTTAATTTTGAGGATTTTTCTATCCATATGTGGTTTGATCAAATCCATCCCTGAGCCTTCCCCTCTAGCTCCTCCCCTATTTCCTTCACTAGGTTTCTTTCCTAACTTCATGTGCTATTTTTTCCCAGCCCCACAAAGTGTAGATAACAATGCCTTTATGTACATAGGTTTAGGCACTTCTATGGAGCATTAGTGACCTTTTAGTGGCTACAGTCCTGAAGAAAACTGACTTTCCCTCTGCAGGCAGCCATCACTGGCAATAGCTCTTTAGGTGGGAGTGGAACTTCATGGCTCCATGCAGGGATTTGGACTGGCTTGACCTTCTGCAGGTCTTAGACGTATGGTCCCAGTTGCTGTGAGCTTATGCATGAAACAGCTTGGTCATGTCCCAGCCAGGGCTGTTTCTCATTAGCCCTTGAAATCAAACAGAGAATCTTTCATATGGAAAAATGCTGTTAAGAATTATAAATTGTATATTCAGTAACTAGATTCTAAAACTACATATATTTCCTTGTGAATTAATATTCATAAATGCACAGTAGGTTTTGGAACAACTCTATCAGGGAGGAATAGGTGGGGTAAATGAGGAAGTCGTGGCTTTTGTGATATAAACATGGGACATTATACTGGTTCTAGAGTCTGTCCTATTTTTCATGGCTTGCTTTAACTTGCTGTGTTATATAAACAAAGGAATCAAAAGTAAGCCTCCTTTCAGAACAATTCTGATTTGTTTGTAGTACTGGAAAATACTCAGACAATAAAATAAAATGGCTATGGTACAGTATTGTGCAACAAATTAATGTCAGTCAAGGGGGGTTGTTGGTTTTATTACAATAGCCTTGAGAAATTAAAAGTAACAAATTCAGTTGAGAACCATGAGTCTGTTGTTATAATTCTGAGTAGTATATATATTTTTTTTCTGCTCCCGTTGGTGTTTCCTCTGGGGGTTGTTCATTGGGGCAGGACACGGTCTGTGATTCTCTCTGCTGTCACCCCACCCTCCTGCTATGTGGCAACCAACTTTCAGAAGCTTAAAACATGACATTTCACAGGAGCTTCTTACTCCTTTTCCAAACTTTACTTCACATTAATCTGAGGTATCTGCATCCCTTAAATATGCTCATTTTGGAAAGCTGGACCATCTAGCACTTAATTCCTGGTTAGTAAGATAATATCTGGTGAGATCTAAGAGAGGGAATAATTTGGTAAATCTCTGGGAACAGTGGGCTAGGAATTGGTCTGTCTACAAGAATTTCAGTTTCCTTTCTCATCTCATGAACTTGATTTCTCAAGCTCCCTGTTAGGCTTTCCTACGGACTTTTTTGGCTCACAGGTTTGATTTTCTGTCTGATAGCTTGTCACTTTATTTCTCTAGCCACTAACAGTGGTTTCCCCCTTGCTTAGTTTAGATCTGCACCCCATATTTTAATTTGTTTATTTGGTTTGTTGATATGAAATGGCTCAGTCATTAAAGGGTAGGCTTACAGTGAAAAATTATTATATTTTGACAATTTAAAAATATGTGCTTCACTTATACTGTATGTTCTTTATGAATTTACTATATTGTAATTTCTCTGCTTGTATTCTGTAGAAGAAAAGATTTTGTAAATGTTATCTACAAAAAAATCAATTGCATTACTTTGATACTTTAGAAACCATTTATTAAGACTCCGTCTGGCAGGTTCTTATCTGAAAAATAAGCAAACAAGTTAGGTTTACTTTATTACTTACATAAATGGAATTTTTCTTCTTAGAGACTTCTCATAATTTATGAAGGGTTCTCTAAATTAGTATTAAATGTCTTAAGTTTGCCACAATTTTGTTTAATCTAAATTAATTGAATCTTTTTTCTTTTGTAAATATTTATAAATTGCTACCGTATTACCACTTCTAATGAATATTAGCAGATAAAATACATTCTTTCTTCCACAATATAATGTAGCAATTCTGAAGGGAAAATATATATCCATAAAATTATTCCATGGAGCTATGGAGTTGGCTTTGCCTAGTTGCCTTGAGAGACATGTGTCATAGGTTTGTCGGGTTGGAGTCCTTGGCTCCTGGGGAACAGTGTGCCTTCCCGTTCCTGGGAGACAGTGAATCATTCAGGCTGCTTTGTTTGTCTCTGGGTGTTCCGTTTGTAGTCAACAAAGCATGAAAGTTGACAGGACAGAAGGGCTTAGACATTAATCTTGTGTGCTCTGTAGAGATTGCAAGAGTCATTGTATCCTGGCATCTACAACTGTATTGATTCTGGCAATTGCCATTATATTCTGTTTTTATAAAAACTTCTGATTTCTCTCAATAAATCACAGTCTCAGTTGTGCTGTTGTCCCTCCAACCTGAAACTACCTTAATTCCTCATGGCCATATCAGGTGACCTTGGCCTGATAAGTAAGCATGTCCACTTACAGGCCAATGGATACAAACATATGAGAGATATGCTGATGAGGTAAAGGCCTAAGAGACAGAGTTTGAAAACTTAGGCTGTGTGTTTTAGTTATACCATGTTTATATGATCTTGAATTTACTTATCACCCACCCTCCTTTTGAATTTTTATTCATCAATGATAATATTAAGGGCTGCACGGAAAGTTCATTGGTTAAGAGCACTTACAGCTTTTCCAAGGGAACCAAGTTCAGCCTCCTGCCCATGTCACATGGTTCACAACCACCAGTGACCTCAGATACAAGGCATCTGAAACCCTGGTCTGGCTTCATAGGGTACATACACTCATACTGACATACATATGCATACATTAAAAATATACAAATGTTTGGAGCAATAGTTAGTATAAGCTAGTATGAATATCTTTACACATATTCATGTGCCTGAGATGCATATACAGAGGACAGAGGTTAACTTCGAAGAGCTGATTCTCCCATTTTACCATGTGTACTCCAGAAATGGAACTCGGTCATCAGCTTCACTGCAGCTGTCCTTACCAATGAAGCCATCTCATCTCACCAGCCCATTCACAGACTATTTATTGGCTCCCTTTCTTGTGGAAACTTGGCTTTTTTATATTTTTCTGAATTTGGAATCGGAAAGGCTAGAACAACAATAAAATGTAAACATGATTCCCTCAGGAGGTGGCACTGCTTTTCCTCCATCCTGGCCACTAGGAGCACGGCATGGCTGAACAGGCAAGTGGTGTAGACAGCAGTTGCTGGATTATCTGGGTAAAACAGATGTCCTCTTTCCTTGAGACAACAAGATAGTCACCTTCTAGGCTTACACAAGCAGACCTGTGTGCTGTGCCGGGAGACGGCCCAGTGGGTTTAGGGCGTGAGACCAAGCCTGACAGTCCGTGATCAGCCCTCAGAGCCCACATCATAGAAGTCCAAACAATGAACGCATCTTGCAACTAGTCCTCTGCCTTTCACACATGTGTCATGGCACATGTACACACAGCGCACACAAATACATACTAAGTGAACCAGTACAATTCTTTAAATTCATGTATATCTAATTGCTTACCTAGTGACCTGTCAAGTCATTATGATTTGTTTTGGGCCTTTCTTTATGACAGCTGACTTGGAGGCACTATGTCTAAGCCTTTTATAAAAGATGATGGATGGGAACAACTAGGGGTTGAGTCAGCATCAAGAAGAGCATAATGTTTATCTCTAAGTGTGTGTGTCAGATAGGTACTAGGTAAGCACCTAGTTAGCTAGATAAAAATAGATGTGCACAATTTCTCCACGTATATTTTAAGGAACAGAACTTGTGTGTATTCTGTGAGTGAGATATAAAAATGATTAAGCAAAACCACAAGTTTTATAAAGAGAAGTGAAGGTTCTGTAATTTCTCAGAATAGAATTTCATATAGAGTTTATTCCCTGAACTGATAAAAAAGGATCTGGCAAGTACCATGTTCCCTCCTTCCATACTTTTGGGAAACTGAAGGAAAGAGAACAGGCCTTGGATTCAGAACACACACTAGCATATTAGCTCTATTCAATCAATACTTCCTAAATGTGTTTGAATTTAAAACCTTTGTAAATGGAGTGCTTTGTGGGATTTTGTAAAACACTGGCCCAGAGCACTTTCTCATTAAAACTATTACAACGTGTACTAAATGTCCTCAGAAAAATTAGGATTGACTAAATGTTTCTCTTCTAAAGAATTTAGAGTGTTTTAGGGTATTCTTTCCCCACAAATAAAATATAATTTAAAGCAAATATTTAAATATGCTTTTGAAGTTCTCATTGTTTGCCTTATGGTAATGAAATATAAATATTTTATCTAAATGACATTTTGAATGCTATTGTATTCCCCAAATCATTTCGGTGTTGTAATTCCTTCCTGACGATGATGTTAGTTTACAGTTCTGGAAGTTAACAAAGAATCCTGTTCACTCACTGCGGGCTGGTTGGCATCTCACAGCACCATACACATGGGACGCTTCTTTTCCTCTCCTTCCTACTTTCTGTTCCCTCTTTTCTTCAGTCTTTTCTATTTGGTCATGTTTTTTAGCATATTAAACTCTTTTATAAACCCACAATTAAATCAAATGTGCGTTCCTTGTTTTCTGAACGAAATGATAAAAAAGTTTTGATTTCTGTTCTCAAGGGAAGAGAATATCTGATAGATATAACTGCAGGAAAACATGAGCTTTTTAAGACAATATGTAGTAATTGGGTAGAATTGTCATAAACAATAAGAATAACAATGAGATTTATTATGAGCCTGTTTCTTGCCCAATGTAATTTTATTTAACAATTATGAGTTAAACGTAGATGAGGATGTGGAACTTTGTGTTGGCCTGCTGATTCAGCTTTTCTTTCCGGGGACTCATTCCCAGGCACCACACTGGAGACTCTGTGTCTCCAGTAATTGAAGCTCGCTTTCTTATTTCTGACCAGTTTGTTTTTTCCTTCCCAGAGGAACTTACAGTCCTTCTTGTGGCAAAAATCTCAAGAACTCTAACTTCTTTAATTGAAAATATATTTTTAATAAAGTGGATTTTGATTATGGCAACCCCTCTCCCAACTCCTCCAAAATTCTCCTTTAATTCCCCACCTGCTCAAATCAACAATCTTTCTTTCTTTCTCTCATTAGGATGCAAACAGACAATTCAACGAGAATAGTAATTGTTATTTTGATGATGGTGATGGTGATGATGATAATGATAATAATAATAAAATTAGATAAAATCAAAACAAAAAAGAAATGAAAATGCTCAAAAACACATATAGTCACAGGAACAAATACAGGTCCCATAAAAACCACAAAACTGGAAACCATAATATATATACATGTATATATACATATACGTATGTAAAGGATCTATAAAGGGGAAATGCCATAAAAAAGGCATTGTAAAACAATGACCTTCCACCAGTGTCGTTGAGTTAGTTTTGTGTTGGCCATCTGCTTCGAGGACTGCTACCTAACCTTCAGGGTAGTTTTAATACCCAGTGAGATTCTGTTGCAGAAAACTAATTTTTCCATTTGTGAGTATGTTTTATTACACATAGTTTCTGAGTTAGAGATGTGGATTGTGCCCATGTACCCGAGTATGCAGGGACCTCACTAGGTCTAGTCCTGTGTAGGCCCTGAGCTTGCTTTCAGAGTCTCTGTGAACTTCTGTGTGTATCTGTCCTGCTGTGTTTAGAAAGCCTTGTTTACTTGTGTCCTCTGTACCCTTTGGCCCTTATAGTCTTCCTGCCTCCTCTTCTACAGGGTTCCCTTTGTCCTAAGAGGAGGGTGATATTATTAATCTAAAGGTATGGTCTAATGTTTATAATTAGCCCTATAGTTATCATGGTTGTATTACCTAACCTGCTATCATAATCAATAAAGGCATAGATACCTGTTGAATTTCACTGGGACTGGGCAGATATTAACCCTCTAAACTATCCTCATCCTTTCCCAACCCCCATCCCAGGCTGTCTGCTTTAATCATTCCTAGATGGGCTCCTCCCCATTTATAATCTGAAAGTACTTGCTAATGCTCATCATGTGGGCTATTTTTCTCCATCCATGTTGATCTGACCATGCGCTTATCCCATGCTAACTCATGGTGCGTCCTTCCTCCTCGTCCTCCTCCTCCTCTTTGTCTTCTCCTGTGATCCTCCCATCCCCCCAAGCCCATGAACTTTGGGTATCCCTACCCCATTCTCACTGCCCAGGTATATAGGCATCCTATTGGTAGGCAAAGTTTACAATGTCTTTTGAGGATATGTTAGTGTCTGCTTATAAAAAACAGCAAGCAGGCCCGGGGGGGGCAATAATTAGCAATCAAATATAGAGCATCAGACTGTGCTATTACAGGAGGGCTTGGATGGAGGCTGTCTACAGGTCTCATTCTCTGCACAATGCATTGCTTTGGATGTCTGTATTTGTTCCTGTCTGCTGCAGGAGGAAATTTTGTTGATGAAGGCTGAACAAAACACTGGTATATATGAGTATAGTTGAATGTCATTAGGAGTCATTTTATTGCCACCCTCCTTTAGTTGAGGAGCAAACTGTTGTTTTCCCTAGGTCCCTGGCCCATATGCTCTCAGGTTCCTGTCCACCTGTCTAGTGTCAGGGTTGGGTTCCATCTAATGTAGTGGGCCTTAAATTCAGACAGTTATTTGTGGGCTACTCTTGCAAGTTATGCCTCTATTGCATCAGCATATCTAGCAGGTGTCACCATTGTGATCAAAGAGTTTGTAACTCCTATGTTGGTGTTTATCTCCTTTGACAGCTTGCAGAAAATGCTATTCAACAGAAGGTGAAGGCACTAGGTAGGCACCTGCTCAATTTTTCCATGTTCACTGAATTCTAATGTGTTATCCTAAGCAATAAGGCCTTGCCATCAGTTGTGGATAGCAACCAATAATCTTGCCAAAGCAAGATTGCTTGCTATTGTTGTTTGGCTGTTTGAGAGTTCTCAAGAGACCCCTTTGGGCAGCATATCAATTAGATGTAATCTGTTTTCAGAATGGTAGGTTTTGTTTGGTGGCTAGAGATGTCCAGGTAGGGTTCTGTGTTGGCAATTCCATTTAGATCACCTTCATATATTTATATGTTATAAGATAAGAAACTATTCCTGTATTAGGTTTGCATATGACCCCTTATATAGCCCTTAGTTTAGCTGTCCCTCCCCATAGTCTCTCTCCTTCAGTCCCCTCGGTGTTTACCACTTCAATCCTAATTCCAGCCATCACCATCCATCCACTATCGGTTACATTTCCCTTTCTAAGGTGATATAAACCACACATCTATTCCCTTATTCTACACCTACTGTATCAGAATATCAAAAAGGGGAGTGGGGTTAGGCTTCATGAATACAGAAGAACTAGTGGTGTTAAAAAAGATTTTGAGGAGATGTCATAACGAAATCAAGTTATAAAAGAAAGTATTAAATTGATGGTTTGCTTACAGTATCAGAAAGTAAGTCCCGTGACCATGGTGGTGGGAGCATGGGATAGTACTTAGCCTCACCTCCTGATCTGCAAGTGGAGGCAGAGACAGACAGACTGGTCCTGCCATGGGTCTTTTGAAAATTCACAGTTCACCTCTGTGGAACAGCTCCACTAGGAAGGTCAAACCTCCAAATCTTTCCCTAAACTATCCACTAGCTAGACACTAGGCATTTAACTATGAGCCTGTGTAGGCCATTGTCATTCAAAGCACTGTAGTCCTTTAACACCACAAAACTAAGCAAGATACAGATATTGTAAAAAATGTTTTTATTAAAATATGCATATAATAATGCCATTGTTATCTATTCTGGAGTATTTTCAAATTTCTTTCAGAACTGATCAAAAGTAAATAGGTAAACATCAAATTTTGCGGATGCAAAAACAAAAATAACATTATCAGATAAAACAACTATTACTGACTTTTAATATTGTTTGAAAGCAACCACCTACTTGAATTCCAGACGGTGCCATGGAGACACTTAAACGCCTACATTTATAGAAAGAACATTGGAAATGTGTTTTTAATAAAAACATATGATAGTGAAGTAGATGAAAAAGAAAGATGTGCTTTTGTTGCGTTTTTACAGAAGTAACACTGTAATGTTTTGAAGATGGTTGAACATGGAGCTTTAACAACAAAAATGTGTTAAAGTGCATTGTGACTCAAAGCACAACTCAGTCAGCTATACAGAATATTTTAGGGGCAATAAATATTGAATACATAGTGTGGCCTGCAAAGGCATGCATGAAATTGAAATAAAAGCATGTTCTACTTGGACAGCTTTGTAAAAGTAAGACTTCTGGTCATCTTATTAATTCCCTAACAATTAATAATGAAGCTTATAAAGTATTCTATGTGCCTAAAAAGGCTTTGGTAAGGTTTTAAGGGGTTGATTGTTAGTTAAGTTTTTATTTCTGTTTGTGAGGGAGAGGGCTACAACTGGGGTATGAAAATTTGTAAATAATAATAATAATTGAAGAAAAAGAGAAAAGTGGCAAGAACAGAACTCTCCAGAATGACTTAGGAGCCGCTTTGATGTGGTATGGCACACCATGCAGTTACAAACTGAGTTTTCTAAGGTTTTTGAGTGTGTGTATAGATACATTCACATGTAATATGCAAGAGTTAAAATTGAAAGAAAAGCCCACCACAGGGGCCTCTGAAAGACTTTACCTAGCAGTGTATCAAAGCAGATGCTGAGACCATTAACCAAATGCTGGGCAGGGTGCAGGGAATCATATGAAAGAAGGGGGAGTTAGTATGATGGGGAAAGGATAGGAGCTCCACAAGGACCAAATATGTCTGGGCACAGGGGTCTTTTCTGAGCCGACACTCCACCAAGCACCAGGTATGGATATAACCTAGAACCTCTGCTCCGATGAAGCCTGTGGTAGCTCAGAAACCAATTGGTTTCCCATAGTGAGGGGAACAGGGACTATTTCTGACAGGAACTCAATAGCAGGCTCTTTGACCTTCCTACTCCCCAAAGGAGGAGAAGTCCTGCTAGGCCACAGAGGAGGACTTTGCAGCCAGTCCTGAAGATAACTGATAAAACAGGGTCAGATGAAAGGGGAGGAGGACCTCCCCAATCAGTGGACTTGGAAAGGGGCAGGGAGGAGATGAGGGAGGGAAGGAGGGCTTGGGAAAAATGAGAAGGTGGGACACAGCTGGGATACAGAGTTAATAAAATGTAACTAATAAAAAAGTAAAAAATAACAATGTAAAAAAATTAAAATATTAAATACAAAAAAAAACCTTTGCAACAGTTCTGTCTGTAAATAATGATCTAGCTAGAAATAAAATTAAGAAAACTGTTACCTGATCGTATAAAAACAAAATAACAAAAGCTAATATGAGCAAGAAAAAAAAAGGCAGGTATCTAAGCGACTATTATTAGGATTAACAATTATGTTAATTTGCTTGTTCACCAAAGGATTTCAAACCAATGTCCATGTATTTGGTAACCCTTGCTGTGATTAGTTTTCTTTTGGGCTGAATTATTACATTTCTTTTGAACATGGCTATTTGTGAAGATGTGACCATTCAAACTGGGCAAGCCTTTGTATTTTCCATCTTGTTTATGAACAGTTATGTCTGACATGTATACCTGGTTTTAGATTTCTGTTAGATTTCTATGCTAGTCTTTACTTTCTACCAAAGTTACCATTGTAAAGCATGTATTTCATCTTTGAGTTCATTCAGGGCGAATGCAAGCTTTTTCTCTTAGTGCAAGGCGCTTTCACGGTTTTTGTCTCTTTGTCTCTCCCACACTGCAAGCATTCTATTGCTTCATTGCCCTTTGTAGGTTAGGAGACTGAACTAGAAAGGCAATGACTTCAGAGGAACAAAAAGATACAAATATGAATTTGAACTGTGAACTTTTCTGAAAGCTGTGAAATGGCATTATAAATGTTCCAACTGTGCTGAGGAAATATGTCTGCCGTGTTTTAGTGGGTCACATGTATAAATCTTGTTATATATCTCTTCTAACTAAAGTTCATTTTCTTCTCTTCAGTAAAACGAAAGGTGTTAAAATCCCTGCTATGTCAATAAATGTGCCATAGGTATATGGTGCTCGGTCTGAAGCTATGTTATTAGGTAAAGTAGTTTTCCTGGAGAACAGAGAACAATTTAGATTGTTTTGTTTTTCTTAATTCTGATAGATTTGATCTGTTGCTGCTGTGGAGGTGGGTGTGCCTCTCCTCTACTTCAGCAGCTCTAAAATTCCAACCCTGTTTCAACTCTGCATCACAAAAAGCCAAGCAGACACCTTCCATTCATTCAGACTCACAGTATCATGCCCTGGGGAAAGGTTTTCTTGGAGTGCAGATTATAGACAATGGCAGACTGTTACTTTCAGAAACCCAGGAGAAGGTTTTCATTTGAATATTTTCAGCACATTATTAAATGACACATACTTGTATCAAAACATCACCTGTTAACTTAAAAATATCTTATGTTTTGATGTATCATTTATTTCCATGACGATAATTAGTATTTCTTGTGGTTAGTTGCCACATCTGAACACTGCTGTCTTTCTCTTAGTCTCATGAGCATGTTACCTGTGACTAAAGCAATGACTTGGTGTATGATACTCATCTTCCTTAGAAGTTTTCGGGATTCTGTTATCAAGGTATTTTTTCTACTTCGTTTCTGCTACCTGAGAAAATTGTTTGTATTAGTATGTTTTAAACTAGTAATATCACAGTTTTTTTGTTGGACACAAATATTATGAAATTTATCGTCAAATATAGCCAAGGGCAGGCTTTGTATAATGTAATTACAAACCTGGCCATAATCTTTTGAGGGAAAGAAGACCCATTTGATGGGACTTTAAGCTTTGTCCTTCTTATCATGCTTCAGAATTCTGTGAAAATTGAAGTAGAAGCTCACTTAGTTTAGTAACTCAAAGACAGAGAGGAGGAGATGGGGCAGAGTAAAAGAGTCTGTAAAGGGTAAGTTTCCATTCAAGGGTCCTAAGTTTTTGATATTATAGTATAATTTTTGATATTATGGTATAATTGCATCTTTCCTCCCTCCAAGCCATCCCATATACCACTCCTTGCTCTTTTTCTATTAGAAACAAACCCTCAAATTCAAAACCTTTTGAGATTTATCGAGATTTTGCTAATAGTATAAAGAACAGTGTTACAGATAGAGTTAACCAGATGGGGAAAGATGGGTTCATAGTACACAGGTTTCATCCTAAACAGAAAACAAACATAAACAACTGCATTAAAGGAGAGATAAACCTCTTACACAGTTGCTTGGGATAATTAGACATGGTTCATGCTCCTGCTTACTGTAAAGGACAAGGAAGCTGCTGCAGTGTTCCCAATGACTGCAGATTCAAAGTGGAGAAAGAAAGACATAGATGGCTGCTCTGACAATCTGCACCCCCACTCCACAAAAAACAACCTAGACAGGAAACCATCTAAGGGAACTCTTAACAATTGTGATAAGCTTAGTGAAGTAGCCACAAATGATGGTTACTGGCGACAGTGGGGTTGGGGAAGGACTGCTTTTCTTTAAGAGGGCGGCCACCTAGAGTTTGACCATGCTCTGGTGAGTGTAAAGACAGCATAAATTGGAGTTCTTGTTGGGGAGAGGTGCCCAAGAGAGATAAGACAGAACAGTGAGGATTGGATAGTGAAGTTGATTGGAGTGCTTTATGTGAAATTTCCAAATATTAAAAATGTTAGGTAAAAATAACTCCAAACAAAACATTAATAGGTACTTCTGAAACAGTGTCAAAATAACTTTCCCAATATATTTATGACATGCATCCTCAGCATTAATTTGTACTGATTATTTTATAGTGGAAGACACATCACATATATGTTGTATGGTTAATAAATGGTTTGTTATGAGAAAACGTGAATTGCAACTGTGAGATTATAAAAGTAATATTATTTGAATACATTATAATGAAAATAAATAGCAGAAATCATTTATAACTCCAAGATTATTATGAAATCGTGGTTAATCTTTTAAGAATGAGTCAATTAAAACATCTTTAATTTTATGGTACTGTAATTTTGGAAAATTAGCTATACTCTCATAAAAAAATAACAACAAACCTACACATAATCTAAGAACAAATCCTATCAAAGAGACAAAGAACAATACTTAGCCTACATGTTATTAGTGATTTATGAAGTATACTGAGAGTGAAATAAATAAGAAAATGATTCAATTGAGGCCAATTTCTTAGTTTAAATATTGCAAATATAATGAAAGAAAAACTTTGATAGTATTTCAAATTAGGTGTGAAAAATAAGAAAAGGATTAAATTAGTTTCTTAAATTTGTCCATAGTCAGCTGGATTATATGGCAAGAGTCAGATATGGTATAGATAGAAAGGAAATTACAGATTACCAAGAACAGTGGCTAATGCAAGCCTATAAAACTAGTAAAAATGAGAGCTAATTCATTTACTTTTGATCCTATGTTTTAGAACTCAGTGCATAAATACTATCCCAAAATGGAAAAAAAAAATATGAATGTATACATGTTTTGTACCAGATCTCATGAATCATTTTGAAACACCCTAGCCTTAGTAAAGATCCTTGCATTTGTAAGATAGGAATTAAACAGGTATTTGCTACCATTCTATTTCAACTATTCATTGCATATTTGTTGTCAAAGATCAGACCCTACAGAAGGCTAAGCGATGAGTCAGGTCAGTCTGGATGTATTAGCCACTACAATTGTCTTCTGGTAGATGGACAATATTTCTTTTTCATCTTCAGTGTATGATTTGTAGTTACTCATGAGTCCTCTGAGATTGTTACTCTCTTCTATGGAATAGTCCATAGTTTACCTCTCTCCCACTGTGGAGTCATTTAGAAAACTCTATAAAATTTACATCTATTATTGTCTTATAAATTTTTCTTGTAGAATGCTCTATAAGTTAATAATTGTTTTCATGAATTGGGAATTCTGAATATTGTTTAATTTGTTTCATAAAGGAAAACTTTTAAGTTTGTTCAGATAAATTCAGGTTACCTAAAATACATGAAAAATGAAATGCTGAACTAAAGTTGAATTTCTCAATTAAATCTTTAGAAACTAATTAGGATTTGTTTCTGTCAAGGCATTGTTTCATAGTGACTGAAGAAATATTTGGTTCAATAATAATTTCATGTTAGATCTTGATCTTCCCTCACTAACTCAGCATAGCCGGAATAGAACTTCACCTTATTTCATGTTTTACTCACATATCTCAAAGTAACATTTTATAAGTAGGCTATTTTTAAAACAGTTTGAATTCACAGGACAATTAAGATTATAGTACAAATTTTCTTATACCTCATCCTCAGTTTTCCCTGTTCATATTTAACCTTAATGTTTGATGAATAAGTATTGCTAATAATCTGATATTATTGTTATTACCAACTAAAGCCATGATTTATTAAAATTTCTTTTTTTTATTTTTTTTTATTTTTTATTTTTTTATAAGTTACATTTTATTAACTCTGTATCCCAGCTGTGTCCCGATCCCTCAAGACAACCTAAAATTTCTTTAATACTCTCCTTTTCAGATTAATTTTCTCCATTGTTTGTAGGTATTCTCAGAAACCTACAGGGAAAACCTACAGGGAAAAGAATTATAATGCAGGGAAAATTATAATATTTATTATTTGAATTATCTTACCTGGATATATTCTGAAGTTGTAACCACCTGCACTTTTTGAAATTTATTTTTCTTCCTATTAAAAAAATTGTTTTGTATCACCGATGGAAGCTCAAACTTTATGAAATATAATCTTGTGGGGGAAACCTAAAAAATTTACTTGTTTAATTTAAATTTCAAAGTGTGTTTTAAGCTTCATCACAAGACTGTATTGTTCAACTTTTTATACAATAATTTTATATTGGTTTTTTTTAGGATTTTTTTTTCATTTTATTGAAAATAGCTTTTATTTTCCTCACATGATATATCCTGATTACAGTTTCTTCACCTTCTTTCCCTCCAAGTTCCTCCCCACCTCTTCTTCCATCTAATGCACTCCAATTCTGTCTTTCATTAGAAAACAAACCAATTTCTGTGAGATAGTAATAAAATAAATAAGATAAAACAAAAACTAACATATTAAAAATAGGCCAAAACAAACAAACAGAAGAAAAAGAGCAAGGAAGGAGGAACAAGAATCTGAGACCCACTTGTTAGCACCCTCAGGAATCCCATAAAAACACTAAACTAAAAGCCATAATATATACACAGAGGACCTGGTGCAAATCCCTGCCAGCTCTGAACATTCTGCCCCAGTCTCTCTGAGTTCATATGAGCTTTGATCCTGATCTAGAGGATGTTGTTTTGTTGGTGTCCTTCGTCCCACTGGCTGTTACACTCTCTCTACCTTCTCTTCTACAAGGTTCCTGGAGCTCTAAGTGGAGAATTTAGATGGAGACCTCCCATATAGGGCTGAATGTTCCAAGGTGTCTCACTCTCTACATATTGTCTGTCAATGGGTCTCTGTATTTGTTTTCATTTTCTGTAAGAAGGACCTTCTGTGATGATAGCTTGGTAGGACACTGATCTATGAGTATAACAGAATGTCATTACGAGTCATTTTATTGCTATGTTTCTTTAGTAGAACAGCACTGTTTCTGGAATGTCTAGTCTTGAGATCTTGATAACTCCAGCAGCATCCTGTATGGGTTCCATCTCATGGAATGGGAGTTAAGTCAAATAAGATATTAGTGAACTACTCCCACAAGCATTGTGCCACTACTCTCATAGCATATCAAGCGGAAAGGACATTGTACATCAGAGGGTTTGTGGTTAGCTTGGTGTTTACATTTCTCTTTTAATAAAGTGCAGAGTATAAATGTTGTAAAAGTTGTTTTGATTTTTTAAAAGAGGGGATGAGATTAGAGCCATACCCAAGCTTTACTAATACATGGTTTGGGCTAAGCCCAGAATGTTTCTAACTATCCTTTGGCCTAGGCTGGAAGCTTCTAGCCACCAATACAATCTAATCTTCCAAAAGCCTAGACCTTGAAGGCTTTAGCTTCTCGCCTCCATCTAGTAACCTAGGCCAAGACTTACTGCTGAATAAACTCACCCTTTCCAGTTCTTTCTGAAATCTAGCTGGCTGGTTCAACACAGTTCTTCTGGCTCAAACTCCTCTCCTAGCTGACAGATTCAAATTGACTTCTCTTGGCTTCTGACTAAATTGCTTTGCTTGGAAAAACTGCATCTGTACTTCACAAACTCAACTGTACTAAATTGAACTGCATTGTACTATACCAAACTGTACTGTACTGTCTCCGCAAACTCTGCTTTCTCTCTGTCTGCTCTTAAGTAGATTTTCTTTCCTGTCTGTTCTCATGAGAGTCTTTGTATCCTATCTCAGAGTCACTTTGTCTGCTCTTTAATTTAATCCAGTTGTACAACTGTGGCCAGGCACAGGAATCCCAGCACTCCAGAGACAGAGGCAGGCAGATCTCTGTGAGTTCCATACCACACTGGTCTACAAAGCAAGACCAGTACAGCCAAGGTTACACCAGAGAAACCTATCTCAAAAAAGTGTGTAATGTGGATGTGTATTCTAGCTGGATCACATAGACTTAGATTTTTGGATGTGATCCCTTGCCAGAGTATCCATGTGGCTAGATTAAAATTTCTTTATAAAATGTAGAACACTTTAAAATCAGTATTACAGAAAATTATTGTTAGAACTGTTCAATATCCTTAGCAATCTGGGAAATACAAATTAATTAAAACTACTATGAGATTCATCTTAACCTAGTCAAAATGGCTAAGATCAAAAAGTAAATAACAACAAATATGGTGTATATAAGTACAAATGACAATATTTATTTACTGTTGGTAGGAGTGAATCTTGGCCAGGCACAATAGGAATTGGTGTGGAGATTCCTAAAAAGCTAGAAATATGCTTACTATATGAATAGCTACACACTCTTGAGCATATTTTCAAAGTACTCCATATGATACTACAATGGGATTTACACATCAATATTTATAGAACATGGAGAAATCAATACAGGATCAACCTGGAAGCATCATTCCTAATGGATAGCTTTCCTAGAGCTTGAAGAGGAGAAAAGTAACCAGCAGTCTTACCCACTAGGTAACAATGACCTTTGCAGAATTGACTGGCTGGCAAGGTTTGCCCACTGGTAAAATAATTTCATGGATTTCTTTAACAATCACTTTCTGTTTGATTTAAGGCCTATTCCACAAGACAGAACTCATACCGGGCACCTTTAACTGTTCCAACAAACCATAGCTGCCTAAGTCACAAGGAAAACAAGCTTGGCTATTTCTTAGATGAGCATAGAAATAAAATTCTTGCTCTTATTCCCATTGGTTAAGACACCTTTATATTCTTTCTTTCTATTTTTTTAATAATTTTTTTTTCAATGCAGTTTATTCAGGAACCTTGAACAATCATCTGACCCTGGGGAAAGCCAGCCCACAGCTTAAATAGCGTCTGGGTAGCCAGCCCCAGCATGCCACGTGGGCAATGCAGATAGGTCCACATACATGGAAGCAAGCCAGATCCTCAGCCTTAGCCAAATGTGGAGTTGTTCCTGACAGAGAGCACTCATCATCAGGAAGGTGGAAGGCGGAAACCAGCTCCATCTTTAAGGCGCGGCATTACGCAGCTCTCTACAGTTCCCCCTTTTTGTTTTAGACGCATCAGGCAAGAGTAGAGGTCTGATCTCTGATATTAGAAATAAATTGGGACTTTGTACTGATGTTCATTTAGGTGTCATCCACCCAAAGAGCATCAGACCCGACCGATACCTTTTTCTCAGAGGCGGGACCTGGGGCATCAACCCGCATGCAATCAGACATGCTCTTCTCTGGGTCCAAAGTGGCTGACCCTGAGTGCAGTGCTTAGCCTCACATCCTGAGCGTAACATTTTAGCTTTTTATGGTAGCCAACCATGCTTGGGGAGACTGTCCTGCTTCAATGGCTGTAAAGGCCTGAATGGTCATGGCTGCATTACGCTGTTGTGAGACTCTAATCTTGCATATATACCACAGGCAAACCAAGGAGACCAACACCAGAAGGCCTGCTAATGCTCCCATGCCCGCCCATTCCTTCAGATGATTCATGGCTGCAGCAATCCATGATGATAATTCTGTGGCTAGTCCTGCGTCCACTCTGGTAGAATTTACCATGACAATGGCCACTCTCAGCTGCTCCATTGTAGTATCGAATTCTCCAGTCCAATTACCTAAAATATAGCTAGACAATTGTTTAGACAGATTTGCAGCACAGGGAAAATTCTCATGTTGTATGCTAGTGACTCAAAGTCCAGCATACTTTCATTGACAGCCAAGTTGGGCGATTTGCCATAGGGTATCAATTTGCTCCTGCATGAGGTCAATCCTCTGATTGAACACCATCAAGCCTCCTTTTAGTTGAGCATTAATTCCTTTTGTACATCTAAGGCATGAGCTACATTGGCTAAAAGGTTATTCAGGGTCTGAGCAGTCTGCCCAGTATGACTCCTGGCTAATGCCACAGTGGTAGCTCCAACAGCCGCCAATGAGATGGCAGTAACAATGGTGGCTGTAATTCCAAGATCCCTTTTCTGTCTGAAGAGAGTCATAGCATGAGGGGCATCAACGGGCACAGGTACCCAGCGAGGCATGCGAGTAACCAGCTAGTAAATTTACTAGCATTCCAGCATTGGGCAAAAAAGCAAGTATCATTACCATAATTACTTGGCTCTATCTGGCTAATAATGAATAGAAATGGGGGATATAAACAAACAGGTGTGGGCTTATAGGAAATATTATGAGAAGCCTTAACCCCCTCGTTGGAACATCCTGCATCAGTTCTAGAACTAGCAGTGGTGGTGTCCGAGGTCTGAGTAGGTTCAGGAGACCATTGCCCCCAGGGGCAAGACATGCTCCATGTAAATTGACTAACTCCATGTTTTCCTCCACTTTTGAAAGTCATTTAAGGTTCTTAAATTATTTTTTCCCTTTTTTTTTAAATTTTTCATCAATTACACTTTATTCATTCTGCATCCCCCATAAGCCCCTCCCTCCTCCCCTCCCAATCCCACCCTCCCTCCTCCTATTTTTTTAATATTAGTTACAGTTTATTAACTTTGTATCCCAGCTGTAGCCTACTCCCTCAGTTCCTCTCAATCCCACTATCCTTCCCTTATCTCCTTCTTGTCCTTATCCAAATCCTCTCATAGGGGAGGTCCTCCTCCACTTCCATCTGACCGTAGCTTATCAGGTATCTTCAGGACTGGCTGCATTGTTCTCCTCTATGGCCTAGCAAGGCTGCTCCCCCCTCAGGGAGGGGACTGGTCAAAAAGACAACCATTGAGTTCACATCAGGAATAGTCTCTGTTCCCCTCGCTAGGGAACCCACTTGGATACTGAGCTACCATGGGCTACATCTGAGCAGGGGTTCTAGATTATATCCATTTATGGTCCTTGGTTGGAGAAACAGTCTCATAAACGACCCCTGTGCCCTGATATATTTTGTGCTTGTGGAGCTCCTGTCCTCTCCAGGTCTTTATAACTCCCCCTTCTTTCATATGATTCCCAGCACTCTACCCAAGGTTTCTTTTATTCTCAGCATCTGCTTTGATACACTGCTAGGTAGAGTCTTTCAGAGGTGCTCTATAGTAGGCCCCTGTCCTGTTACTTGTTTCCTCCTACTTCCAATGTCCATCCCATTTGTCTTTCTAAGTGAGGATTGATTATTTTACCCAGGGTGCTCTTTCTTATTTGTCTTCTTTAGGTGTACAGATTTTAGTATGTTTTTCTTATCTCATAGGTCTAGTATTTACTTATGAGTGAGTATATACCATGTGTGTCTTTCTGCTGCTGGTATACCTCACTCAGGATGATTCTTTCCAGTTCCCACCATTTACCTGCAAATTTCATGATTTCCTTGTTTTTAATTGCTGAGTAGTATTCCATTGTGTAAATGTACCACAATTTCTGTATCCATTCCTAAACTGAGGGACATCTGGGTTGTTTCCAGGTTCTGGCCATTACAGATAAAGCTGCTACAAACATGGTTGAGCAAATGTCCTTGTTGTGTACTTGAGCCTCTTTTGGAAATATGCCTAAGAGTGGTATAGCTGGATCTTGAGGAAGCACTATTCCTAATTGTCTGAGAAAGCACCAGATTGATTTCCAAAGTGGTTGTACAAGTTTACATTCCCACCAGCAATGGAGGAGGGTTCCCCTTTCTCCACATCCTCTCCAGCATGTGTTGTCACTTGAGTTTTTAACCTTTGCTATTCTGATGGGTGTCAGATGAAATCTCAGGGTCATTTTGATGTGCAACTCTCTGATGACTAAGGATGTTAAGCATTTCTTTAAGTGTTTCTCTGCCATTCTGTATTCCTCTACTGAGAATTCTCTGTTTAGCTCTGTACCCCATTTTTCAATCTGATTGCTTGATTTTCTGCTTTTTAACTTCTTTAGTTCTTTATATATTCTGGACATCAGCCCTCTGTCAGGGTAGGGAAAGAACCTTTCCCAGTCTGTAGGCTGTCGTTTAGTTTTGGTAACCATGTCCCTTGCTTTACAGAAGCTTTTCAGCTTCATGAGGTCCCATTTATCGATTGTTGCTCTTAGAGCCTGTGCTGTTGGTGTTCTGTTCAGGATGTTGTCACCTGTGCCAATGAGTTCCAATGTCTTACCCACTTTTTCTTCTAACCGGTTTAGTGTATCTGGTTTTATGTTGAGGTCTTTGATCCACTTGGACTCTAGTTTTGTGCAGGGTGATGAATATGGATCTATTTTCATTTTTCTGCATGTAGACATCCAGTTGGACCAACACCATTTGTTGAAGGTGCTGTCATTTTTCCATTGAATGGTTTTGGATTCCTCTTCAAAAACCAAGTATTCATAAGTGTGTGGGTTTATTTCTGGGTCTTCTATTCAGTTCCATTGATCTACCTTTCTATTTCTATGCCAATACCATGCAGTTTTTATTACTATTGCTCTGTAGTATAGCTTGAGATTAGGGATGGAGATACCTCCGGAGGATCTGTTGTTTTACAGGATTGTTTTGGAAATTCTGGGTTTTTTGTTTCTCCATATGAAGTTGAGAATTTTTCTTTCCAGCTCTGTAAAGAACTGTGTTGGTATTTTAATGGGAATTGCATTGAATCTGTAGATTGCTTTGGCAGAATGGCCATTTTCACTATGTTAATCGTACGGATCCATGAGCACGGTACATCTTTCCATCTTCTGATATTTTCTTCAATTTCTTTTTTCAGAGACTTGACTTTTTTTCAAAAAGGTCTTTCACTTCCTTTTTTAGAGTCACCCCAAGGTACTTTATGTGATTAGTGGCTATTGTGAAGGGTGTTGTTTCCCTGATTTCTTTCGTGACCCTTTTGTCTTTGGTATACAGGAGGGCTTCTGCTTTTTTTTTTTTTTTTTTGAGTTGATTTTGATAGGCTTGCTGTATATTGCCTTTACTATCTTTAGGTATGTGCCTTGTATGCCTGATCTCTCCAAGACTTTAAGCATGAATGGGTGTTGGACTTTGTCAAATGCTTTCTTTGAATCTAAGGAGATGATCATGTGGTTTTTCTCCTTCAGTTTGTTTATGTGGTGGATTACATTAATGGATTTCCATATGTTGAACCACCCTTGCATTCCTGGGATGAAGCCTACGTGGTCATGGTGGCTGATATCTTTGATGTGTTCTTGGATTCGGTTTGCAAGTATTTTATTTAGTATTTTTGCATCAATGTTCATAAGAGAGATAGGTCTGAAGTTCTCTTTTAATGTTGGGTCTTTGTTTGGTTTAGTTATCAAGGTGATTGTGGCTTCATAGAATGAGTTTGGTAATGTTCCTTCTGTTTCTATTTTGTGGAATAGTATGAATAGAATAGGAATTAGCACTTCTTTGAATGTCTGTAGAATTCTTTGCTAAAACCATCTGGCCCAGGGCTTTTTTTTTTTTTTTTTGGAAGGGAGACTATTGATGACTGCTTCAATTTCCTTGGGGGATATAAGACTGTTCAATTATTCTACCTCATGTTGACTTAACTTTGATAGTTGGAATCTATTTACAATATCTTTTAGATTCCATATCTTTTAGATTTTTTTTTTAATTTTGTAGCATATAGGCTTTTGTAGTGAGACCTAATGATTGCTTGGATTTCCTCAGTGTCTGTAGTTATGCCCCCCTTTTCATTCCTGATTTTGCTGATTTGGATAGTTTCTCTCTGCCTTTTAGTTAGTTTGGCTAAGGGTTTGTCTATCTTGTTGATTTTCTTAAAGACCCAGCTCTTGGTTTCATTGATTCTTTGAATTGTTTTATTTGTTTCTAATTGATTGATTTTAGCCAGGAGTTTGGTTATTTCCAGCCATCTGCTCCTCTTGGGTGTATTTGCTTCTTTTTTTTCTAGGGCTTTCAGTTGGGCCATTATGTTGTTTGTATGAGATGTCAAACTTTCTTCTTGAAGGCACTTAGTGCTATGAGTTTTCCTCTGAGCACTGCTTTCATTGTGTTCCATAAATTTGGGTATGTTGTACCTTCATTTTCATTGAATGCTAGGAAGTCTTTCATTTCTTTATTTCTTCTTTAACCTAGCTGTCATTGAGTAGCAAGTTGTTCAGCTTCCACGTGTTTGTTGGCTCTTTGCTATTTCCATTGTTGTAGAGGTCCATCGTTGTCAGAAAGAATACAGGGGATTATTTCAATCTTCTTGTATCTGTTGAGGCTTACTTTGTGACCAACTACATGGTTATTTTGGAGAAGGTTCCATGAGGTGCTGAAAAGAAGGTATACTCTTTTGAGTTTGGGTGAAAAGTTCTGTAGACATCTATTAGGTCCATTTGAATTAGCGCCTCTGTAAGTACCTTTATTTCCCTGTTTGGCTTCTTCTAGATGATCTGTCCCTTGGTGAGAGTGGGGTGTTAAAGTCTCCCACTATTAAGATGTTGGGATCATTGTGTGATTTAAGCTTTAATAATGTTTCATTTACAAATGTAGGTGCTCTTGTATTTGGGGCATAGATGTCAGAATTGTGATGTCCTCTTGGTGGATTTTTCTTTGCTGAAAATGTAGTGCCCCTTTTCATCTTTTTTGATTAATTTTGGTTGAAAGTCTATTTTATTAGATATTAGGATGACTGCCCCAGCTTGTTTTGTGGGTCCATTTGCTTGAAAAACATTTTTCCAGCCCTTTACTCTGAGGTAGTGTTTATCTTTGTTGCAGAGATGTGCTTCTTGGATGCAGCAGAATGCTGCAATCCAATCCAATCTGTTGGATCCTGTTCCCGTGCCCATTTTGTTAGTCTGTGTCTTTTTATTGGAGAGTTAAGGCCATTGCTGTTGATAGATAATAGTGACCAATGAACATTAGTTCCTTTTATTGTGGAGTTGGTGGACTTACTCTGATTCATTGCTTGTTGTAATTATAATTTCCAAAAATAGTTTTAATTATTTAAAAGTACAAAAAGACAAAATACATGTGTATGAAACAAAAGAATTTTTGTTTTCAAGTCAGTGAGTCTGGAGAAGCTATCCCAAACATCAGGGAGTATTGAAGTGCATTGACCAGCGTCTTCATCTGGCCTTGGTGCAGAGCATGCTTTTCTGGGAGAGAGTCTGACTAAGGAAAGCTATTGTAAAATTCTTTGCTGGTGGAACTTAAAAGTATCTTGTAGTAGTTTTTTATAAAAATAATTTCTTTTTTATATATTTATATCACTGCTGCTGTTGCTTATGAGACAGTTCTTCTTGCTCAGCATATTTATAGTACCTTTGTTATCACTGTTTTACTGTCCTCATAGTTCCAGGAAGCCTGGTGCATTCTTTATCACTGTTACCATATAGCCAAGCAGAGACAGACACAGTAGTCAAGGATTTTCCTCTTGATTTCCCAGAGATCCCAGGGTGCTATCAGCTTCACTCTCCTGAACAAGCTTTCTGGTACATCTTTTTGTTTAATACTCCCTAATTTTACTTGTAGCTTTAGTATTAGAATCTCAATAATGAGACCTTCCATAATATTAACTAAAAGAGAGAAAGTTCATATATTAACCATATCTAAGGATTTTCAGAATTGTGTTTTCAGAGTGGCATCACAGTAAGAACTGATGTTGAGATGCTTGTCTCAAGCAGAGCTCTTCTTTGATGACAGCTTCAACTTAGTGACAGGAAATTATAAGAAAACCTTTTTACAGAAGTTTTTAAACAACTTCTTCTATGTAATTAGTTTGATTATCCAGAAGAAGAAGGAAAAGGAAGAAAAAAAATCTATTAACTTTATCCTTGGTACAGTGAATTCTCTACACTCAGCTGCAAGTTCCCAGTGAGTAGAACCGAATGCCCTGCATCAAGTGCAGTTATTATACCTACCAGAGCTGGTAGAAAGTCAGACTAACACATATCCATCTGTAATATTCATAAGCTTCAAGAAGTGGGAGAATTTATAACTTCTGGAGATAGAACTTTTCATTAAATTAAAGTTTATTCATGATTAAGTACTTATATGTTCATCTTCAAATATGAAAAGAAAAAGACTTCAGTTCATGAGATCAAGACTATTACTAATTTCTCATATTGGGCAATCTAGTCACATTTCAACACAGGACTAAACTTAATAAAAACATCAAGTGATTTGGCAAATCTGTCACAGTTGTGTACTCTTAATAATGACTTTGAAAATATCAAATTATTATCAGTTTTAAGTTAGTATGAATAATTTCTTAATCATAAGGAAATATTGTACTAAAGATGGTGGAATATAGGGTTCACCCTTTGTAGCTTGGTAGTTTGCAGGATTTGTGATGTCTCCCATTAAGTTGGCAGTACATGGTACTGATGGAAAGCAGTGACGTGAGCGAAGCCACAGCACTCTCCCACCCTTCCTCCATCGAGGCCGATTAGGCAACAGGGTCCCACTGCTGAAGTCCTGCGGCTGCGAGCATGTGCAGTGGAGATCCTGGAAATTCTGAGTCACTCTCTGTGGTTTCTTTTCTTTTATGAAGCTCATGATAAACCAGAACATAAAACAGGATTGAAAAGGGAAATGAGGAAACAGAGAAAGGGAACTGTCATAACTGTAAGATTTATCAGCATTCCACCCTTTGATTACCCCTTTGTCTATGGAAGAATGGATACAGGGATAATTGCATTTGGCTTCCAGTGTCTTTGCTAAGAAAGAGGGAGATTTAACATCACTCCTCCTCTTCTATTAAACAGTGAAAGATTATTTGGCCAAATGATGCAAAGAAATTTAGTTTTTTTCAAGAATATCTTAGTCTGATATACTCATTAATAGAGGAGTACTAGAAGTGATCCAATAATTTTAAGAGGATTTTTAATTTTATTATTTCAAGCCAGTAATTTTAGTAATTTGTTTTAGTATTTAGATAGTGACTATGCATTGTTCCTGCTAATTGCTTAGGGCTTGGAGTGGGAATAATTACAAAACATAGGCAGTATTTCATTTATGACCATCCTGTAAGTATACAGCTTTGAGGGTCTCCTCGCTTTCTGACAGACCTTTCAGTATAATTTAGCTAAAGAACAAGCAATAATAATTCACTTTTAAGACAAAGTAAGACTTATATTTTAAGAAAACTATAAAAAAATTCATTTGATTGTTTTCAGATAATCACAAGCTGAATGTCATAGACTGGGGACTTAGTACCAACTTAGTTGTCAGGAAGTTTACTCAAATGGCTCAGTGCTGGTTTTGGAAATGTAGTGAGTAAGGCAAAAAAAAAAATCTCATGAAAGATTCAAAAATATTGAAATAGAAAAAAGGAACAGAAAATAGATTATTGTATTAAAAATATGGAAATAGAAAAAGAAATATGTGTAAGTAACAGAAAGCAGACTAAGGTATAGCTGAAATGTAGAGTATAATAAGTAAAGGTGAGAGAGAACTACAAAAGTCCTATGAAATCTGAGAGGCATTTATATGTATATGTGTATACTACATGCATATACTGTAGAAGATGAGCCTCATAGAGCCATAGAATTTCTGGAAATTCTATATATTGTAACAAAATTAGAATTAATAAAAATTAATGTTTCCATTTGTTTGAAGAAAGCCTTTTAAAAAGACATGATATGTTCTGTGTCTTACTAAGCATATATTTCTCTTCCTGTGACTGCATTTCATTAAGTATCTTGAAGGCCCATGAAAGTTGGCGATAAATGAGATGTTCTCAGTGACAACCCTCTTCCTCATCCTCAGCCCAGTTCAGCTTTTTACTGTTTTACTCATTAAATAGCTAACCTGCAAAGCTGCACTTGAAAAACAAAACTCTAACAATTAAAAAGTTTGAATCTAGGAGAAATTTTTGTTTGTGTTTCTCTAAAAAACTGTTTACTCAGTCTGATGATTCTACTATCTCTCCACAGTTCCTTCTCAATATACAGTCCTTAATTACCATTGTGGCAAAGACAACACTCTAATAGCACAAAAATTTATAAGCTACTGGAATGGAATGGATAATGCACAAAACTAAAATCATATTTTAAAATCTAAGATATATAAAGGACTACAAAATTAAACACTAAAGAAAATTATCTTCAAATCCTTCAGTCAAGAACTAAGCTTTTGGACTGGAAAAACAATACTCAAAACAAGTAACACAAATGTCTAATAACTATTTGAAAGAATATTCAGTATCCTTAGTCATCAGGGAAATGCAAATTAAAAGTGTTCTGAGATTCATCGCATTCCATTCAGAATGGCTAACATCAAGAAGATGAAAAAATATTATCAAGTATATGGGAAAAGAGGAACACTTATTAACTGATGGTGAGAATGTAAATTGTGTGGCTGCCATGGAAATCAGAACCATGAAGACTTCTCTAAAAACTAAAAACAGGGACTGGAGAGATGGTTTAGCAATTCGATGCACTGACAGCTCATTCAAAGAACCTATACCTATCTGCCACATGATAGAACAGTGCACAACTGTTTAGGATTTCAGTCCCAGGGGTTTGGACTCTGTCTTCTTCCCTACATGGGCCCTGCATGGATGCTATAGTGCACAACCACACATACAGGCAAAACACCCGTTCACATGAAATAGAAAATAAAAATAAAGCTTGAAACACCAAGAGTACAACGACCTAATGACCCAGCTATCACACTCCGTGTGTACTCATTTACAAACACCCTTACACATGAATGTCCATGGATGCACTAAACATCGCGGGTGGAACCCACATTACTGCCTCCATGAGAACCAGACAAGTGTCCTACACATGGCTGCATTCCTGCGGTTTTAAAGAACAAATAATAGAGGTAGTTTTAGAACCCCCACGGTACAGGAAGTATTAAATGGGGGGTAAAAGTTGTTCTTTATTGAACCTTTCCTCTGAATCTTTATCTTTTTTCAATTGAAGACTGTGTGCTAATGTTCACAAGTGGGATCAGGGTAAACTCACTGTGCTGACCCTGTCCCCTGAGATACACATGAGAAAAAAATATTTTATTGTATATATTTCCATGATAAAGATGAACATATTTGCGTTCATTTTGTTTTTTTATGGTTGTTCCCGTGTGCCCTCAGAACTTCCCTCAGACTGCCCTTCCCCTTGCTTGCCCTGCTTTCCTCCACCAACTGCAGCACTGCAGGATGCCCTGTAGGCCTGCCTGTACGCAGAGTACTCTCCTGTGCCGGGAGTGCTCTTCTGGAAGACACCAGCCATCTCCTTTCACCTCTTAGCTCCTAATTCACCATCTTGCACCATAGTAACATTGTAACCTATTCCGTACCAAAGAATAGGTTTCTTACTTAATTTTTTTCTCTGACAATACCAGTTTCTAAAATATTTTACCAATGTACCTTTCCCATCATATATGCTACATAAAGACAGTAATTTGTATGTAGAGTGTATTGCTTACAGCTTTAAGTAAAGGATTTCTATACATTTTAGTCCAACCAATACCATAATCTTAAATAAAACATTCTCCACTAATGCTACATAATCATTATTGATCATTTTTTTCATATGAATCCCTTTTGATTTTTAAATATCCTAGACTTTTCTTTTAGCAAATTTCAGGTTAATATATATTCCTTTAAATATCATAATAATAGTATATGGCATGAACCACTTTAAAAAAGTGTGCCAACTAAATAAATCAGAACCTTAGCTCTAAAATGGACAAGGATAATATAGTGTCTTCTGACATGGCTGTAAGTTATTCACAGCCTAGTGTCAGAAGGTCACTTATTACATAAGAAAGTATGCCAATTTTATATGAAATTGATATATATATTATAGTCTAGTATAGTCGGAATTTAAAAAGCAGTGATGTCTACTTAAATTGAAATATACATGATATGGATAATAACAGATTTTAATGGGTACTATTAATGATTGCAGTACACTGATATTAGTTTCACTTCATTATTTAGAATTGCAAAATTTACCACAATTTTCATCAGAAATTTTGAAATGACACAAAAAGTACATCAAAAAGTTTCCTGCTCAAGCTGAGTATGTATCTCAGAAGTAGCATGTGCAATGCCATTGCTGTACAAAATGCAGCGGCGTGTGTCATCGTGGGAGGGGAGGAGAGACAACAAAAAGGCAGGGAAGAAAGCAACAGTGTGGCTAAGTGAAGAAAGCACGCGGTAGTGAGGCTCCAAGCCGAGGAATGGCAGCCCCGGAAGCCCAGAGCTACAGGGCTGTCTCCTCAGAGGCGCGGAGACCACAGCCTCTTCATTTGACAATGTAAATTTGTTAAGAATGCACAACTGTGAGAGGAAATGTGCTGTTTTAAACCACCCAGTTTGTGCTAATGTTATACAGTATTCATCCAAACAAAAACATAATGACCATAACGACAGACACAGATACAAATACTAACAATTTTAGTGAAATGAGAGTATGACTGAGACATGGTGAAGGAAAACAGAAGCAGAGTCCTGGTCTTAAGCTGGTAGGCTGAGTTACGTGAAGCTGCTGACCTTATAGCAGAAGTAAGAGTTTCCCAAGCAATCAATAGTGCACATTTGCAGAATAAAGACGAATCTGGTCAGTTTTATACTACTAAACTACGTTTTCCCATATATTTCAAGTAAGAAAAATGTTAAGAGCTAAAGCAATATTCATTGATTTTTGACATTTTAATCAGTCATATTTATTAAGAATAGAAGCTGTCTGCGTGAATAGTACTAGCACATATGGTAAAAGAACACACACTTCGAGTGTTTGAGAAGCGTAGCATTGAAATGTCAATCAACCCTTCTCAAAGTTACAGTCTTTCCATCAGTCAAAGGAATCAAGAAATTTGTTCTGGTTATGCACAACTCCAAAACCTGAAATCCTAATAAAATTTTGGCTGTGGTGCTTAAAAATATATAAAATATATATTTGTTTCTCCTTTTTTTTTAATTGAGAATTTTTTGCCTGTAATTTTTTGCAAAGTAGGAAGAAGTCACTTCCCTGTGTCTTTTTATCAAAGTGGTAGCAAAGACAATGGAAAAATCTAATGTTCTATAGTTTGGCACAGCACACACCACTCAAGTGGGATGTGAAATATGTCTGCAGTGTAAATTTGAGTGAATTAGAGGATAGGTGAGAAAAGACACTATGAAGAAAAGTGAAGACAGACTGTGATATAAAGGCTTTAGAGATTTGTCTGTGAAAACAAAGAGTAATAGGCAAATACATTTTATAAAGAACAATTAGATCTCATCCAGTGATAACAAAAGAAGTAAAAAGGCAGCTATTGATTTGCGTTCTGTACCAAGAGCCAAAAAGCAGAGCTTAGGCGATCAGTGAATCCCTCAAAGCTCACTCCCACAGCATGGCATTAGATGCTCTCCAGCTTTCCAGTTTTGTAGGGAAAGAGCCCACGTACTTCCTACTGCTTCCTAAACTACTAGGAAATGAACATTAAAGGTGCTGTTTATCCATATATACCAGGTGTCCTGTAGGCCCAACACTTGCTTTCTTTCTCAAAATGCCCAGCTCACCTAAGAGCCTTGGAGCACACAAGTCTATCCCTTCCTGGCTAACAGCCCATACATTTAATAAATTAAGCTGTTTCTACATCACAGTTACACAGGTTTGCAAGCTCAGCCCGTTAGGGAGGCCTCCCTTCATGTTTTATTCTGGCAGAGGGCTTGCAGGGATAATTGCTTCCATCACAGGCTAAATAAGTTGACTATTAATGCAAATGAGCACAAAACTGCAAAGGGGAGTATAATTCATGTAGACAGATGGCAATTTCCTGTTTGCCTACTTGCTTGCTTTCATGAACTGCCTAAGAAAACTCTCCTATTGATAAAACTCTTAAAAATGTTTTGTTTATATGCATAGCCATTTTGCTCACCTAGAGTGAGAAGTTTCTTCTCTTATTTTTCTCTGAGCACCTCCACCCCTTTTCAACCTGGTATACCTCACTTGGGATTTCTTGAATGAATGAATGAATGAATGAATGAACGAAAGAAAGAAATAAGTAGAAGAAAGTTCTCAAGTTCTCACATACTCCACTGCAGGAAAAACATAGATGCTAAATTTGCTTCTAGAAAGATGTGCAGTAAGTAGTTTACAATTTCTAGTCCTCACATAAGAGCCCTGGGAATTTCTGGTACCTTCACTGGTAGGAATAGTATGTGTGCTGATATCTCCTGATGGAAAGATGGATGTGCTTAAACACTTGACATTCTTTACTTCTCATTTTGTTGTAAGATTCTCAAAACTATCCTAAGATACATTTTAACTTTTAGATTTGTAATTATGCCCAAGTATTTTATATGATACTTTTATTTAGACAGGCGTATATATTTCTATTGGTTTTCCAAGTTCTTTCATACAATGTACCATAGGCTATTTTAATTTTTTTAGTGGATTACGTGCCTCTATTTTAATTCACTCCATACCACCAGAAGCATAGAAACTTGAATCATTCGAAAACTGTTCTGCAAATCTCTACTAGACAAAAAAAAAAAAAAAAAAAAAAAAAAAATAGTTTCTCACTTCACCATTCAGGCTACAATATAAATAATATGGTTTTGTTTTCTTTTGTGATTTCTGATCATGTTATCAATAAACGACAGATACAAGATGTTAACACAACTTTATATGATTTGAAAATTTACTGTTTTCTATGAATCGTATTGAGAGCTGGAGACATGGCTCAGCAGTTAACAGTGTTTGCTACTCTTGCAGAAGATCAGGGTGTAGGTCCCGGCAGCTAGAAAGCTCAAAACTGTCTATAGGGAGGTCCTCCTCCCCTTCCCTCTGCTCCTAGTCTGTCAGGTCTCATCAGGAGCGGATGCATTGTCTTCCTCTGTGGCCTGGTTAAGGCTGCTCCCCCCTCAGGGGGAGGTGCTCAAAGAGCAGGCCAATCAGTTCCTGTCAGAGACAGTCTCAGTCCCCATTACTATGGAGGCCGCTAGGACACTGAACTGCCATAGGCTACATCTGTACAAGAGTTCTAGGCCATCTCCATGAGTGGTCCTTGGCTGGAGGATCAGTCTCAGAAAAGACACCTGTTCGTAGACTATTTGTTTTTAAAGCATAAAAAGTAAGGGAAGGGAGGAAGAAAAATGGGAACAATGGAAGGTCAGAGGGCATAGAGGTTAGGAGTCTGTGGACAACAGCATGATTAGTTGAGGAAAGCAGTATTTAGAAATGTGCTAAGATGGGGTAGAGATTAGTGTTCTCACCACAAAAAAAAGCAGCTCTGGGGTCATATGTATGTTGATTGCTGTAACTGTGTAATTTATTTCACAGTAATACATATGTCAAAGCATAAATTTATATATCCTCATGTATACAATTTTCACTGCCACCAAAATATCAGTAAAGCTGATAAACATGCAAAAGTTGTTTTCTTTCAAGGAAGAAAAAATAGTTATTATATATCACATTTATGGCAGGAGAAAGCTACATGATAAAGTAAACTAATGATTGAATGTTAATGTAATTCATCATTTGTACATAAAATTTCTTTATGAGATCATATTAATAAGAACTTATGTGCCCTAGAAGGAACTAAATGAAATAGAAAGATGTTTATATATAGTGGCACTTTCAGGTACTCCTTCAGCATTGTATTCGAGATCCTCACTAGTATAAGTAGAACACAAAAAGATAAAATATGTACATCTGATTGAGAGAATTTACTCTTCATGGTTGATATCATGCCCTCACAGGGAAACCAAAAGAATCATTGACAATGACACTGAATTAGTAGAAACATTTCACAGCTTCTCCTACTACCAAGTGTTAGCAAAGAACTGGACAACTGGAACCTTTATCCAACTGTAATGGTGCTAGAAATTAATTAATGCTAACACTTTGACATGATGTTTTACTTAAAAATAACAAAAAAATTAAACATTGGCATGTACTGTGACCCAACGATTCATGCATGCATATGCATGAGAAATCCTGATATATTTTTAAGTGATTTTTTCTTTTTTATTGATTTATTATTTATTACAATTATTCCATTTTTATCTGGGCTGTAGCCCCCTCCCTCTTCTCCTCTTATGCTCCTTCCCTAGTCCACTGATAGGGGAGGTCCTCCTCCCCTTCTATGTGACCCTAGCCACTCAGGTCTCATCAGGACTGTTTGCATTGTCTTCCCCTGTGTCCTGGTTAGACTGCTTCCCCTTCATGGGGAGATGATCAGAGAGCCTGCTGCTGAGTTCATATCAGAGACAACCCCTGCTCCCCTTACTAGGGAAAACTCTTGGAAACTGAGCTGACCATGGGCTATATCTGAGCAGGGGATCGAGGTCCTCTCCAGGCATGGTCCTTCGTTAGCACATCATTCTCTACAGATCCCCTGAACCCAGATTTTTTCGATCTCCTCCAGGTCTTTCTATCTCCCCCTTCTTTCATATGATTGCCTGCATCCTGCCCAAAGTTTGGCTATGAGTCTCAGCATCAGCTGATGGGTAAAGTCTTGCAGAGGCCCTCCGTGGTAGGCTCCTGTCCTGTGGGGTTCCTGTCCTCTCCAGCTCTTACTATTTCCCAATTCTTACATAAGATTCCATGCACTCTGCCCAACAGTTGGCCATAAGGCTTAGCATCTGCTTTGATAGTCTGCCGGGCAGAGGCTGTCAGAGGCCCTCTGTGGTAGGTTCCTAGGTTGTTTCCTGTTTTCTTCTTCTTCTGATATCCATCCTCTTTGCCTTTCCGGATGGGGATTGAGCGTTTTAGTCAGGGTCCTCTCTCTTGATTACTTTCGTTAGATGTACAGATTTTAGTAGGTTTATGTTATATGTCAATATGAGTGAGTATATACTCGGCGTGTCTTTCTGCTTCTGGGACACCTCACTCAGGATGATCCTTTCCAGGTCCCACCATTTACCTGCAAATTTCATGATTTCCTTGTTTTTCATTGCAGAGTAATACTCCATTGTGTATATGTACCACAATTTCTGCATCCATTCTTCAGTTGAGGGGCATCTGGACTGTTTCCACCTTCTGGCTATTACAAATAAACCTGCTACAAACATGGTTGAGCAAATGTTCTTATTGTGTCTTTGAGCCTCTTTTAGATATATGCCTAGCAATGGTATAGCTGGATCTTGAGGAAGCGCTATTCCTATTGTCTGAAAAAGCGCCAGATTGATTTCCAGAGTGGTTGTACAAGTTTACATTCCCACCAGCAGTGGAGGAGGGTTCCCCTTTCTCCACAACCTCTCCAGCATGTGTTGTCACTTGAGTTTTTGATCTTGGCCATTCTGATGGGTGTAAGGTGAAATCTTAGGGTCGTGTTGATTTGCATTTCACTGATGGCTAATGTCTTTGACCATTTCTTTAAGTGTTTTCGGCCATTTGATATTCCTCTACAGAGAGTTCTCTGCTTAGCTCTGTACACCATTTTTTAATTGGATTACTTGGTTTGCTGCTTTTCAGCTTCTTTAGTTCTTTATACATACTGGATATTAGCCCTCTGTCAAATAAAGGTTTGGTGATGATTCTTTCCCAATCTGTAGGCAGTTGTTCTGTTTTGATGACAGTGTCCTTTGCTTTACAGAAGCTTTTCAGTTTCATGAGGTCCCATTTATTGATTGTTGCTCTTAGAGCCTGTGCTGTTGGTGTTCTGTTCAGGAAGTTGTCTCCTATACCAATGAGTTCTAGGGTATTCCACACTTTTTCTTCTAACTGATTTAATGTGTATGGTTTTAAGTTGAGGTCATTGATCCACTTGGACTTCAGTTTTGTGCAGGGTGATGAGAATGGATCTATTTTCATTTTTTTTTTCATGTAGATATCCAGTTAGAAGAACACCATTTGATAAAGATGCTATCTTTTCTCCATTGTATGGTTTTTGGCATCTTTGTCAAAGACCAGGTGTCCATAAGTGTGTGGCTTTATTTCTGGGTCTTCTGTTCAGTTCCATTGATCCATCATTCTGTTTCTATGCCAGTACCATGCAGTTTTTATTACTGTTGCTCTGTAGTACAGCTTAAGATCAGGGATGGAGATACCTCCAGAAGATCTTTTATTGTAGAGGATTGTTTTAGCAATTCTGGGTTTCTTGTTATGCCATATGAAGTTGAGAATTTTTCTTTCCAGGTCTGTAAACAATTGTGTCGGTAATTTCATGGGAATTGCATTGAATCTGTAGATTGTTTTTGGTAAGATGACCATTTTTACTATGTTAATCCTTCCAAGCCATGAGCAGGCATCTTTCCATCTTCTGATATCTTCTAATTCTTTCTTCAGAGACTTGAAATTTTTTTTCACACAAGTCTTTGACTTGCTTGGTTAGGGTTACACCAATGTACTTTATGTCATTTGTGGCTATTGTAAAGGGTTTTATTTCCTCAATTTCTTTCTCAGCCCTTTTGTCTTTTGTATACAGGAGGGCTATTGATTTTTTGAGTTAATTTTGTATCCAGCCACTCTGCTGAAGGTGTTTATGAGCTGTAGGAGTACCCTGGTAGAGTTTTTGGGGTCACGCACATATACTATCATATCATCTGCAAATAGTGATAATTTGACTTCTTCCTTTTCAATTTGTATCCCCTTGATCTCCTTCAACTGTCTTATTGCTCTAGCAAGGACTTCCAGCACTATGTTGAAGAGATATGGAGAGAATGGGCAGCCTTGTCTTGTCCCTGATTTCAGTGGGATTGCTTTAAGTTTCTCTCCATTCAGTTTGATGTTGGCTATATGCTTGCTGTATATCGCCTTTACTATGTTTAGATATGTGCCTTGTATCCCTGATCTCTCCAATACTTTAAACATGAATGGATGTTGGATTTTGTCAAATGCTTTTTCAGCATCTAGGGAGATTATTGTGTGTGTTTTTTTTCTTTCAGTTTGTTAATGTGGTGGATCACATTGATGGATTTCCTTATATTGAACCACCCCTGCATACCTGGGATGAAGCCTACTTGGTCATAGTGGATGATGTCTTTGATGTGTTCTTGTATTTGGTTTACAAGTATTTTATTGAATATTTTTGTATCAATGTTCATAAGGGAGATGGGCCTGAAATTCTCTTTCTTTGTTATGTCTTTGTGAGGTGTAGGTACCAAGGTGACTGTGGCTTCATAGATGAGTTTGGTAATATTCCTTCTGTTTCTATTTTCTGGAATAGTTTGAAGAGAACTGGAGTTAGCTCTTCTTTGAAGGTCTGGTAGAATTCTGTGCTGAAAAGATCTGGTCCTGGGCCTATTTTTTGATGGGAGACTTTTAATGACCGCTTCTATTTCTTTGGGGGATATAGGACTATTTAATTAATTAACCTGGTCCCGATTCAGCTTTGGTAAGTCGAATCGATCAAGAAAATAGTCCATTTCATTTAGATTTTCAAATTTTGTGGCATATAGACTTTTGAAGTAAGTCCTGCTGATTGCTTGGATTTTCTCAGTTACTGTAGTTATGTCCCCCTTTTCATTTCTGATTTTGTTGATGTAGATGGTGTCTCTTTGCCTTTTAGTTAGTTTGGCTAAGGGTTTGTCTATCTTGTTGATTTTCTCAAAGAACCAGCTCTTGGTTTCATTGATTCTTTGAATTGTTTTGTTTCTAATTGATTGATTTCAGCTGTGAGTTTGATTATTTCCAGCCATCTACTCCTTCTTGCTTTGTCTGTTTCTTCTTTTTCTATGGTTTTTAAGTGATCCATTAAGTTGCTTTAATGAGCTGTCTCGAATTTTTTCTTGAAGGCACTTAGTGCTATGAACTTTCCTCTTAGGAAAAGGAACTTATGAACTGCTTTCATGTGTCCCACAAATTTGGGTATGTTGTGCCTTCATTTTCATTGAGTTCTAGGAAGACTTTAATTTCTGTCTTTATTTCTTCCCTGACCCAGCTGTCATTTAGTAGCAAGTTGTTCAGTTTCCATGTGTGTGTAGGCTTTTTGCTATTTCTGTTGTTTTTGAGGTCCAGCTTTATTCCATGGTGATCAGACAGGATACAAGGGATTATTTCAATCTTCTTGTATCCGTTGAGGCTTGCTTTGTGACCAACTATGTGGTCTATTTTGGAGAAGGTTCCATGAGGTGTGAAAAGAAGGTAAAATCTTTTGTGTTTGGGTGTAAAGTTCTGTAGATGTCTGTTAGGTCCATTTGATTCATGACCTCTGTTAGAGACATTGTTTCTTTCTTTAATTTCTGTTTTGCTGACCTGTCCTTTGTTGAAGTTTCTCACTATTAATGTGTGGGGATCTATATGGTTTAAGTTTTATCAATGTTTCTTTTACAAATGTGGGTGCCCTTTTATTTGGGGCATAGATGTTCAGGATTGTGATGTCTTCCTGGTGGAATTTTCCTTGATGAGTATGAAGTGTCTTTCCCCATCTCTTTTGATTAATTTTGCTTGAAAGTCTACTTTATCAGATATTAGAATGGTTACCCCTGCTTGCTTCTTAGGTCTATTTGCTTGGAAAGCTGTCTTGCAACCCGTTATCCTCAGGTAATGTCTATTTTGTGACTTAGGTGTGTTTCTTGTATACAACAGATTGTTGGGTCTTGTTTACGCATTCATTCTGTTAGTCTGTGTCTTTTATTAGAGAATTGAGTCCATTGATGTTGAGAGAGATTAATGTCCAGTGGCTGTTAGATCCTTTGATTTTGATGTTGGCTGTGGTCATAAGGTTGTGTGTTTGGTTGCTTATTGTTTTACTGTAGTGAGGTTAATTATTTCCTGTGTTTCCTTGAAAGTAGCTTGTTTTCTTGGGTTGTATTTGTTTTTGTCATTGAATATCTTGTTTTCTGAGTCTAGGAGGATTGAGAGTTTTGCTGGGTATAGTAGCCTGGGCTGACATCTGTGTTCTCCTAAGGTCTGTATGATGTCCGTCCAGGCTCTTCTGGCTTTCATAGTCTCTGTTGAAAAGTCAGGTGTGATTCTAATGGGTTTGCCATTATATGTTATTTGGCCTTTTTCCCTTGCAGCTTTTAGTATTTTTTCTTTGTTCTATGTACTTACGGTTTTGATTATTATGTGGCAGGTGGATATTCTTTTCTGGTCTAAATTATTGGGTGTTCTGTAGGCCTCCTGTATTCTTATTGGCCTCTCCTTTAAGTTGGGGAAATTTTCTTCAATGATTTTGTTGAAAATATTTTCTGGGCCTTGGTGCAGGGAATCTTCTTTTTCCTCTATTCCTATTATTCTTAGGTTTTGTCTTTTTATGTTGTCTTGGATTTCTTGGACGGTCTGTGTCAGGAATTTTTTTTAGATTTAACATTTTCTTTGACAGATACATCTATTTCTTCCATTTTATCTTCCACACCTGAGATTCTTTCTTCCATCTCTTGTGGTCTATTGGTTATGCTAACCTTTGTAGTTCCTGTTTTCTTCCCTAAGTTCTTTCTCTCCACAATTTCCTCCATTTGTGTTTTGTTTAATTTTTCCTATTCTATCTTCAGATCTTGAGCGGTTTTGTTGATTTCCTTACCTGTCTGACTGTATTTACATGTTTTTCCATCAATTCCTTCAGCTGTTTGTTTGAATAATTCTCTGTTTCTTTTATTTCATTCAGTGATTTAAGTATTTCCTCTCTAAAGGCCGCAAACTGTTTGGCTGCAACTTCCTGTATTTCTTTATGGATGGCCATAATTTGTTTGTTTTTATCTTCCTCTATTTCTTTACAGATGGCAATATTCTGTTTGAGTTTATCTTCCTCTAGTTCTTTTCGTATTTTATTTGTTTCCTCTGGTATCCTCTTCATGAGCATAGATGTTAGGTCATCTTCTTGGATTTCAGTTATGCTGCAGTGTCCAGGTCTACTTGCCCCTGGATAACTGGGTTCTAGAGATTCCATATTGCTCTGTCTTTTGTTGGTTGAGCTTTTATGCTGGCCTCTACCCATTGGGCTATCTTAGGTGTTTGTTGTTAGTTTCTGGTGGATCCTGGAATCCTGTGGTGGAGAAAATCCCCTTGGCAGGAAGATGATTTTTCCTGAAGGTAGCCTCCTCAGTTTTTTGGGTATAGTCACTGGATGGCTGTGTTTTTCAGGAGTTGCCACAGCTCACATCAGGCATAGAGACCAGAGTGGTAACTGTGGTCCTTGTTAGTTGAGAGGGCTCTCCTCTCACCCGGAGACGTCCTGGAGACAGCTGCCCTGCTTCTGGGTTTCTTGCTGTAAATTTAGTGAGCTGCTGCTGTAACCTGTGTGTCCCTTGGCTTGGTCGGTTCTGTTAGGGGTAACTGGTTGCCCCTTGGAGCAGTATCTGGGGGTTGATCTCAGGGATCCAGGGCTTTTGTAGGTCTGAGGTTGGGGCTCTGTGCCCCAGTATCCAAGCGGTAATCTGTGGCGGGTGGGTACCGCTCTCCTGGTAACAGCAGGCTATCTGGTGCACAGCAAGTCACTGGTTTGGGCCATTCAGCGGGACCTATTCCAGGGATATACTGGGTGGCCTAAGTCAGTCCCCTTTGCTTCGTTCCCTGTGGAGTTCTCTCCCGACAGGGACTCCCAGTCTGTTGCCCTGAGGTGCACAGCTCTGTCTGTGCTGGAGAGCTGGCGCTCAGCAGATGTCTGTGCTTTCAGCTGGAGCCCAGTTCAGTGATGGTGGCTCATACCCGCCAGTCTGAGACTTTTTCCAGGGAAAGACTGGGTGACCCAAGTCAGTACTGTTTCTTTCCTTCCCTGTGGAGTTTTCTCACGACTTGGACTCCCAGTCTCTGGTGTGGTGCACACTGATCAGCCTGGGAAGGTGTTTGGGACAGGCAGGCATGTTGCTCTGGTCCGGTGACCTATTTCCTGCGCGAAGCAGGATCTATTTTGGGTTCTGTCTGGGGACCTGAGCGTGGACCCGACTGGTTCCCATGCCGTGGGGGTTTCCTCTCACCTGGGAACACGATTCCTGTTGTTTTAGGGCCCAGAGTTCAGTCTCTTGGTCGCTGTACAGAAAATGTTGTCCTGCACCTCAGACGCAGTGTTCTCCTGGCGCCGCCATCTTGTCCCCCTTGGTGTGCTGCTTTTAAATAGTCTCTTTAAAACAGAAAATTGAATTCTTAAAAGACTTCCAGTAAATAAATATTTTTATTTGTCATATGGTTTTCTAACACTTGAAGGAAGTAAATTGCTTATGTAAGTAGGCTAATAGGTTTATGAAACAGAGTAATATCCCTTAATGCTCTAAAGGCTGGTGTTATAAAGTGTGGATATTTCATAACAAAGTTGACATGTGTTTATCTGCAATAGATAGATAGATAGAGAGAGAGATTTATATATATTTAGCACTTAAACAATATGCAGAAATAAAATATAATTGTACCAAGCTTATATTCTGAGATATTAAAAATGAATTTTTGCCTTAACTGCCATTAATTATATAGGCAAGCATTTTGTGGCCACTAAATGTTTTCATTTTGCTCAAGACAAGGTAATATAATATAAATTCTTTTGCCATAATCTTTACTAATATGAGATGGCAACATATGCCTATCTCAAAGACATTTTATTTGAAACACAATCATCACTTACCTTGTCACAAATATAATAAAGCAAAACAGCACAAGCAGAGTTATGGCTTGAACAACTCTAGGTAGCCACTTTTAAATTTTCTATGACTTCTTGTTGGACTGTTCCATATGGCTTTGTCATAAGTTGACCTGTTACTAATAAAGCAGGACTGATGTATAATTACGTTTTCAGTGATTCATCTGTGAAACACTCTGGATTATTTTACATGGACCATCTGTTCAACATGTGTACAGTTGTTTTTATGTGCTGATTGACAACTGTATTCTTCTGAAAAGTCTTAGAAAGACAGATGCAAACTATTCATTTCGTAGAGAGACAAAACGTTGCATTTATAAAATTTGTACCTTAGCGATGTTTGAATGTAAAATTTATTCTTGTATATACACTCCAACAAAACACAAAACTTGCACTGTTACTGAACTATAATGTAAACATTTCATGAAATGTTTTTCTGTCACTGAGCAGATGCAGTGAAGGCACCTTGATCTTTGAGTATTCATTCATACCATGACATCTGTTTTAGATTGTGAGCTTGAGCTCAAAGAAGGCAGAGACCACGTCAATTTTATATTATGCAGACAACATCCAGTAATGCATAATTCTCTTTTGGATGTTTGCTAAGTATTTGTCAGTAAAGATGGAGATGCTAATGACTTTTACAAATAGCATTTATAATCTGTAAGCAATTTTTGTGTTAAAGGGGAATTAGCTATATAAACAGTCCTAGTTTGAATTGCATACATCATAGTTAGTGAGATAGCACATAACCATGTTGTCCTTGGTATCATGGGTTTAGTATATGTTAAAATATTTCTTTTGTGTGGATCAAGGAACTACAAGAAAACCCACATAATCAACTAACCTAGACTCCTAGGGACTTATTGAGACTGAACTGACAAGCAGGGAGCCTGTATAGGTCTAACCTAGGCCTTCTGTATATATGTTATAGTTGTGTAGCCTGGTGTTTCTTGTATGACTGACAGAGGAATGGGGGGCTGTTTCTGATGCTGTTGCCTGCTTTTGGGACATTGTCCTCCCACTGGATTGCCTTGTCTAGCCCAGCCTTACTATGAGGAGAAGTGCCTAGTCTTATTGCAACCTGATATGCCATGTTTGATTGATATCCCTGTGAGGCCTGCCATTTTCTGAAAGGAAATGGAGACTTGGGGGTGGGATGGGAAAAAGAGAAGGGAGAGGGAACCACAGTCTGGGATTTAATATCTGAGAGAGACTAAATAAAACGTTTTAAATATTTCTCTAGTGATATTGGACATGAGTAAATGTTCAGAGTACTCAGGTACAGTCTACACTGTACATGTTCTAAGGGACATTGAACGATGCAGCATTTTAGATGACATTTCCTCAGTAGAACTTAAGCCCATAACAACAGGGTGAAAGCTGAAGAATAGAGGAAAGCAGGAAAAGAAAACATGGTTAAGAGCATGAGGGTAATAGGAAGGCCTGGGGTCAACTACTGCCTTGGTCACTTTTTAAGCTGTGAGGCCCTGGCTAATCACTATTGTTGTGTTTATGGTTTTATTTTCATCTGGAAAATAGACACTATAAGAACATGGCATTATTGTTCGTATAAGGAGCTTGGCATAAGATTAGTAAATACTTTTCAGTGAGTTTCCATAATATTTCATGTATTACATGAAATGAGACCGCCAAACCAGCAAACCAAAAAGAAAAGTGGGGAAAGAAGCTTCAGGTGCACAAAAACATCTAAGATGCCTTTTCATTCACATGGAGAAAGGTTGAAAACTATTTCTTTTGTATATCTTATTTCAATTATATGTGTTCTCTGAGTGATGCCAAACTATAATCGTACATATTTGAGCTTAAATATCACTATGATAAACACAAAGAATAGGTAACATTTATTTTTAACTCATGTGTTCATCTCTATATTAAGCTCAGACTTTGTAGATTCTAAGCAATAAAAACTTGTTCCTTATTTCAAAATGAATAATAACCATTTATTTCATGTGCATGAAAGAAATTTTACCTCCACACAAGTCTATATAGATACAACAGTCCACCTATCACTAGTAAGATGAAAGGTTCTGAGTTTCCCAAGGGAAAAATGAGTAAAAGGTATCTGTGGATCTGGGCTCAGGAGGTAACCCTGAAGTGTGCCCTGGACTTGATCCCAAGCACCCAAAACCAATATGGTGGTGCACAATTGTAATGCCAGTACTGAAGGGGCAGGAGGGTCAGAAATCCAGTGATAAGCAGGTACATAGTGAGTTCAAGGCCAGCAGCAGCCTTATTGGATTCTGCCTCCAAAATAGAATTTTAAAAATAAAAACCTTTCACTTGCAGTAATGTTTGTGAGGTCTACAGAACACTGTTGTAACTACATGTTAAGAGAGAGGGTGGAGGGCTGGAGAGATGGCTCAGCAGTTTAAGAGCACTGTTGGCTCTTCCAAAGGTCATAAGTTCAATTCCTGGCGACCACATGGTGGCTTGCAACCATTTATAATGTGAACTGATTCCCTCTTCTGGCAGATGTAAATGCAGATAGAACACTCATATACATAAAAAATAAATCTTTAAAAGAGAGAGAGAGAGAGGGTGGGGAGAGTGCAGTAGTCCTCAAAAAGAAGCAGAACAAATTTATACCATCCTCCATGTGAGTAGTGTGCACTATTTTACTAAGTACCATCTCTACTTCCTCAAGGTTTAACCCTTCTTCCCAGCTTATATGGTTATTTAGTTGTTGTTTACATCAGCTATAGCTGTTCACAACTCACATCTTTGTATGGTAATAATTCCATACTATCAAAATAGAACTGTATTAAATAATTCAATTTCCAACTGTTGGGCAGAGTGCATGGAATCTTATGTAAGAAGTGGGAAATAGTAAGATCTGGAGAGGACAGGAACTCCACAGGAGAGCAACAGAACCAGAAAATTTGAACACAGGGGTCTTTCCAGAGACTCATATTCCAACCAAGTACCGTGCATGGAGATATCCTAGAACCCCTGCACAAATGTAGCCCATGGCAGTTCAGTGTCCAAGTGGGTTACATAGTAATAGGAAGAAGGACTGCCTCTGACATAAACTGATTGGCCTGCTCTTTGATCACCTTCCCCTGAGAGGGGAGCAGCAGAAGAGGACAAAGCAGCCACTCCTGATGAGATCTGATAGACTAAGATCAGAAGGAAGGAGAGGGGGACCTCCCCTATCAGTGGACTTGGGGAGGGGCAGGTGTAAAGAAGGGGGAGGGGAAGTGAGATTAAGAGGGGAGGAGAGAGGGGCTTATAGGGGTTACAAAGTGAATAAAGTGTAATTAATAAAAGTTAAAAAAATAATTCAATTTCCAGGCTGTAAAAATCACATATGGTATTCCCACAAGCTGCTTCCTGTGGCATTTCTAGAACTTTAGAAACATAGAGCTACATTCAACCTTTCTAGTTAGAAAGAGCTTTTGCCATAGAAGCATTACCCCTAAAATTAATATATTCAAGTGTTCATTGAAATGGTTATTTTTATATTTAATTTATATTAGTATTTAAATTGTTTCCATTTTGTTTTACTGTTGATCAGGAATAACTTTGGGGGCATCAGGATGGATCCATATGTTTTTTTTTCCATAATTTTATTTTTCTCAGTTACATTTTGTTAATTTTGTATCCCAGCTGTATCCCTCATTCCCTCCCCAATCCCACCCTCCCTCCCTCATCTCCTCCCTGCCCCTTTCCAAGTCCATTAATAGGGGAGGACCTCCTCCCCTTTCATATGACTCGCTTTTGTCAGGTATTTTCCGGACTGGCTGCAAAGTCCTCCTCTGTGGCCTAACAGTACTGCTCCTCCCTTGGGAGGTGGGGAGGTCAAAGAACCAGTCATTGAGTTCATGTTAGAAATAGTCCTTGTTCCCCTTACTATGGGAAACCAATTGATTACTGAGCTATCACGGGTCACATCCAAGCAGAGGTTCTAGGTTTTATCCTCTCATGGACTTTGGTTGAGTGTCCATCTCAGAAAAGACCCTGTGCCCAGATACGTTTGGTCCAACATGGAATATACTCGCTTATATAGACCTAAAAGATAGGATAAACAAAATGAAATCTATACACCTAAAGAAGATAATAAAGAAAGCAGACATGGGGTATGATGATCTATCCTCATTTAGAAAGACAAATGGGATATGCATTGAACGTATGACAGGAGTCTACCACAGAAAGCATCTGAAAGACTCTGCCTAGCAGTGCTCCAAAGTAGATACTAAGACTCACAACCAAACCTTCGACAGAGTGCTGGGAATCATATGAAATAAGGGGAGTTTGATGTGGAAAGGATAGGATCCATATGTTAAAGAGATTGTTTCACAAGCTTGATGACCTACATGCAGTTCTTGTGACCCAGGGTAGAAGGAGAGAACAGTCCCCCAAGTCATCTGATACCTACACTTGTACTATGGAACACACACCCACACATGCACACAGAGTACATGCATACAAATAATAGAAAATAAATTTTAAAAAGAATCTATTTTACTTTTAGGACACTTCAAGTTGAGAAATAAGTATGAGGCTATTAAAAGTGGTTATGCAGGCTTTCTATTTTTTAAAAGGCAGTCTCTAATAAATTGTTAAGAGAAAGTGTTATTCATAATTTTATGGTATAAACTAGTACAAATATATTCTAAATATATAATGTGTATATAGCTATAGCTATAATTTTTGAAGATTATACACTAAAATGACAGTAGGTGAAGATACAGAATATGATCATTAATTCCTTTGAATTTTCAGGTCTTCGTTACAGATGTACTAGATAGCAAACAGAAAAACAAATGTGGTTCATGATCTAGAAATTCTGTGCTTGAGCTTTTAATCTTCTTAAAAATCATAGGAAATACGGTATTTATTTATGCCAGATATTGGATTACTATTTTATGGTATTTATGACTGAACACAAATTAAACCAAGGCAAAAGATAATACAGAAAGGTCAGCACGGTGGCTTTAGATGGAACCCGAGAGCCAGTGTTCTCATCCATCATGAGAATATAGTAATCAAATCTTGTATGCCTAAGAAACATGCAAAAGTAAAAACAGCTTATAAAGTCTCACTAAAATTTTAGCTATTTGCTTTGAGCTTGTCAGGAAAGAAGGATCTAGTAATGTGTGAGTATAATAAAATAGACTGAAAATACACATAAAAATATCCTACAAATATTCAGTGGACTGATATATCAGTTAACTATTTTGTTATAAAGTTGCTTAGAGTGACAAAAACTTTATTGCTGTTATGAATAACAATTGCTTTGCATCAATAACAGCAAAGTATCTCTGCTGGGGTAAGTGATAACTATTCTGTAGATTACTCACATAGCATTTTGTGGGATTTATATATCTTTAAATACAGAGGGGCCTTCCCTAAAGAAAAGGAAGGCCTCTCCTTAGCAGTGTATATCAGGCTTAAATAAGCTTTAAACCCTACAAGTCAATACTTCACACCTTTGTCACCATCAGCCTAGCTTAGTTGTTTAATTATACGTTTGCTCAGTTCAATGAGAAGATTGTCAAAGTACAAGATTTGTTTCAGTCTTTTCTATCAAGAGCTAACATAATGCCTGAGACTTTAAAATGTTGAAGGAATATATGAAAACACATTCTGATGTTTTGCTATTGGTTAAGTTCTTATGAGTACTATTTTCTAATAATTCATCTATGTCATAGGTCAAGAAGTCTTTGTATGTGTTATTAATTGAAAAATGTATCTTGAGTTTCAAACGAACTTTATAGAAGAAAAAAGCATTTCTTGAGTTTTAAGTTTTCGACATATTAAAAAAAAAATAACTCGTAGAAGCCATGGTTGCTGCTGTAAAGAAATTCCAGCTGTTATGAATAGTTCTGTAAGGGGTTTCTGAGAGTTAGTTACAAACTGTCCACCTTTAGAAAAGTGTTCAGTGGTAGAATGGGAAATATCAAACGTTCTTTTTCTGACAAACCTTCTGTTATGAAAAAACAAAAAGTGTACTTTAGAAGTCCACTTACGGTAATTAAGTATTTTTTTTTCCTGTAGAATAATAGTTTGGAAGAAGTTAGAAGTTACATACACATTTAAAGGTTATTATGAGCAGACTAGGCAACCAAGGTCAATATTTTCCATGGTTTTTTTCTTAAGTTTTTATGGAGTAAATTTTATATATGTAAATTTTCTAATTCCAAACAAGTGTTATTTTTTTGCTTTAATATTTTAATTGTTGCTGATTGATTCTGTTTCTTAGTTGATTATTGAGAGACTGGTAGGTAATCCCCTCTTGATGTGAGAGGTATGTGGAGCAGATTGTATTTCATCTTTGACTTGTTTTTCAGTGGCCTACTAGAAGATATTTACATTTAAAACACTCCAAAAGAATTAACAACAACAAGGAATGATAACTTACTGAATCATGTAAAGGGAAAATTCGATACCCTAGAGTCTTAGGATGGTTAGGATCTGAGAATGTGTGTGCCTAGAAATTTACTAGCATTTCCTATTGAGACCACAGCCATGAAGACTGAAAGACCATTCATTCATTAACCACAACTTGTCTCTTTCAAACATGGCAGTAAAATGGACTGAAAGCACTAAAATGAACTCTAAATATATAAATGTATAAACTCCAAATGTATATATTTTATGTATATTTCACTGTGTATACATAGATGTAGTTATGGTTATATTCTATTATATCTCCTCACACCTCTTCTAAAATAAGTTATGATATGCTTCTACTAGTGAAGAAACTCTGAGGCTCATAAAAGTTAACATAAGCTGGAGTTTCCAGAGATGGTGACATTATAATAATGAATCAGTCAAAGTTATTTATTCCTAAGCTGTAATATTTTCATTTCTCATTCATACCTCAAAACATACAGAAAAAAAGAATATTTTTTAAAGAAAGAGACTACTCTTATTAAATATTTCTCTATTTGAAGTTCACCCTCAGTCCTAAAACAGGGAGATTAGCACCATTGGAAACTAAAATACTGACAAAAATATATCTCCAGATATATTGTCAAATGGCCTGGAAATTTTCATATCTCTGGCCTGTCAGGCTTCCTCGTTTGCTCTTATGTACACAGAGTTGGATGAACACTGCAAAAAAATTTTGTTCCAGAACATTCATTTTTAATTTTACCCTTTAAGTGCATTTTTCTTGATTCTTAAAAATTATAGAAAGGTCTTGCAGAATTGAAATGTGATTATTTCTGATAAAAATGTAACTACATCTATGTATACACAGTGTCATATACATAAAATGTATACATTTGGGGTTTGGTATGAAGAAATTGTTTAACAGATAGCCATGCTGTGATAAAATAAGTACCATGATTTTTAACTTACCAAGAAAAAGGAAACTTTCCTAAGATTCTGATAAAATCTTAAAGAAAGAAAGAGAAGAAAAATTGAGGAAGAGGAACATGTATTGGAATATAGGAAGAGAAGGGAGCAAAGATGAAAGGGAAAGAGAATGGGAGGGAGGATAGTCAAGGAAAGGAAGCAGAGAGGAAGGAAGAAAAGAGAAAACAAATTGTTGTACCCCTTTCTTGGTGTTTGTTACTTATGTGTTCTGGAACTCTTATTGGCTGTAAGAAATGAAAGTGTTAGAATAAAAAAAAATGTATAAACTCAGAAAGTACTTCGAAAAGTAATTGTGTAAGCTCATAATTTAAAGTAAGAAAACCTTTGGCCAGGCCATGTCAATGATTCTGGTTCCATTAATCTCTAGAGATGACCCCAGATGTATTTTCTGTGATCTTTTGGGTCATCTTGCATGTGTCTGGCAGATGCCTTTCTCTTTTCTTTTTTTTTTTTTAACTAAAATTTTTTATTCACTTTACATCCTGGTTGTAGCCCCATCCCTCTGCTCCTCCCAGTCCCACTTTCCCTCCTTCTCACTCCCCCTCTTCCTCAGAAAAGGGGAGCTCTCTTTCCCATCCACCCCAGCTCATCAAGTTGCATCAGGGCTGAGAGGTGTTTTCTTTTTCTGTGGCCAGGCAAGACAGTCCTGCCAGGGGAAAGTGATCAAAAGCTGGCAAGTGAGTCTGTGTTCAAAGCAGTCCCCACTTCTGTTACTAGAGGACTCATCAATCCTAAGCTACCCATCTGCTACATCCTTGTAGGGGACCTAGGTCCAGTTCCTGCATAGCCCTTGGTTGAGGCTTCAGTCTCAGCAAGCCCCTCTAGGCCTGGTTAGTTGGCTCTGTAGGTATTTTTGTGGACCTCCTGTCACCAACCAGTCCACGATTAATTTAGTTTTTCAGCTCTGGGCTTTACATACCCTGCTCTTACTCCTCCTCCTCTAATTACCTTTCCTGAAATGTATTTATCCTGGTAGGTTGGAGCAACATTGAGCCCTAACAAATTGAATGGGGGAATGATAGCAAAATAATGCTCCACTCCAAAATGACCAAATTCTTAATCCCTGGACTCAGAGGCTATGTTTGACCACATGGACCCAAAATTTAAGTTCATGGGTGTGTTGAGGTTGCAAATAAACTAGCTTTAGATTAGCACAAATGCAATACTGGATTATCCAAGTGGATCTAGTGAAATCAGTAAGTGGTAGAATCAGGAGGAAAAGTGAGAGAAAGTGAAAATGTGGTAGTGAGGTAATAAAGTGTACTCTCCCACCTTGAAAGTGGGAGAGATTTCTAGAAGACGAAACAGTTTCTTCTCCACCAGAACCTGCAAAGGACTGCCTATTCCGGCAGCTTCCTGGTTTTAACTCAGGCTCCTAACTATCAGGTGATGGAGTTGTTGCCACACTGTGTGGGTCACAGTGTCAGCCATGGGAATTAGAGCAGCTCCTTGCACACCATGGGGAAGCCATCCTTGGCCCTGGGTTCATGAGAAAGCACGGCCTTCCACAGCTCATATGACCATCTCACCATGCAATTACTAGGGCTCCAGCACTAGGCTTGGCTAAATGTGGAGTTCATTTTCTGTGTTTCCATTTCCTTTGATTGGACTATTAAATTCTGGAGTTCTAGTCAATAGATTATATCCTCAGGGAAGCAAGCCCATGTTGACTGTTCAGAGAACATTGGTTTCTTGGAATGCTGATGCTTAAGAGATGGAGAGAAAAGAGTACCCAGTGCCAGACTTTTTTGGAAACTTTCTTTTGTTTGTTTTTTTCTTAAAACACTTTAAAAAATGCAATTGTTGAGTAAGTTGCTTTTTTTAAATAGACACGAATTTTAGGAGGCTATCTAGCACCAGTCATCCCTGTTTCCCAGTCATGCAGCTATGATCTCTGGCACTCCAAATTCTTCTACGACTCTTCTAGACACATGAGCATCTATGTATGTGCACATATGTGCACACATATTTCTTCAAATACATATATATAATATAATTTTCTACAAAATACAGAAAACTACATATTTTTGCTCTCATTTTACTTAAAAATTTAATTACAGAAGGATTTTCATGTCTTCTGTTATGTACTATCTTCCATAATTAGAGGAGTTAGTAACATTTACACCACAGGTCTCCTTCCTTTTTAAAGTACATCTGAAGAGACAATTTTTGAGACAAACCATAGTCACACTCATGCTGCCCTCCTGAGAATAGCAGCATCCCCTGTAGGAAACACAGAAATCAATAGTCGCCATGAACTGGTGTGGAATAAGCACTGTTGATGTTGGAGCGAGGAAGACAGAGCCTAACACCCTGGCTGTGCTGCCTGGCTGCTTGGTACCACATCCACTGATGTGTGGTGGTGAACTGTCTGACTTTAGCAAGCCTCTCCTCAGCACTGTCTGCATCATTCATGCTGTCATTTGTCATTGTTAATATATGCAATCATTGGAACATTTGCGTGCCAAACAGGTTGCCAGGTAAAATAAAGCAGAACCCTCCCAAGAAGGTTTTATGTGTAGTGCATTGAGCAACAGAAGCAAATACCTCCTGTGCCAATACAAACCAGTAAGTACACAAAGTGGGTTGAAGATATTCGAGACAGGTTTTAAAGCATGAGGAAGCTAGTCTACTAATTACCTGCTTGCCCCGAACAATATTATTTATCCAAATAAGTCTATCAGGCGTCAGAAATCGTTCAGTTTATTTTTATGAAATGTCTGTACAAGCGCTTCCATCCATAGGGATTATGGGTGTAGTTATCCAATGGTTGGTTTTTAAACTAAATTATATGCAGAACTCAGAGGACAACTTTGTGGTTTTGGTTCTCTCCATCTATCATTACGGTGGGTTCCAGGGATCCAACTCAGGTCATCAGTCATGTGGCAGATGTTTTTACCTGCTAGCCATACATTAGTTCCTGATAATCTTATTTTTAAATCTATTGTAGATAGTTTTACGGAGATTTTTGTTCTTTAGAATGTCTATAAATTATTAAGTGCATTATAGGGTCAAATATAGCTACTTTTGTTATTCTTCTCCTGTTTTATTCAACATCATATGCTTCAGGGGTCATTTGTATGTTCTTGCCCATGTTTAAATAGCAGTGCCATGAGGATTCGGAGATAGCTATGAGTTTAATTGAAACCAACTAATGCCCCTGTTTACCACATTGGTTGCCAGGCTGCCTCTCCTTTTTCACTTTCTTGGGCCAGCTAAGTGACACGTCTAGACCTGTGAGTTCCAGACAGTGTGAGCCTCTGCTTTCCTGCGTCCTGATGACTCCGTCCCTTAATTTGTTTAGGAGAAGCCTTGGTTTTTATAAGGTCAGCGAGAAATTGTCCAGCCACTGTTCCCATCCGAAAATTTGATATATTTCAAAGTACTAATTTCTAATTTGGAAATAAACCAGTAACTAGGTGATGTCAAATCTTTACATTCATTCTTTATGTATTATATTTAAATGATAGTAATATATTGAGCTTACCAATTCATAAATTTTCTTGTAAAATGCATGAAAGGAACTATGTTAAAGTTGGTTTGATATTTGTCTGGTTGCATGATCTTAGCGGGTACCTTATATTTTGATTCAGTTTTGCTGTTCCTTTGTGTAGGGTTTTGCTGTTTTCTGTGGGCCTTTTTTTAGGTTTTTCATGAAAACTTGAGTTGATGCATCCTGAAGTTAAACCATTCGATATTTGACATCTATTGAGTTTTGTGTAAGACAGATTTTATTTTTTTAGACAGAGTCTTAATATATACCTGCAAACTAGCCCAGGCTACCTCAAACATGTAACCTTACTGCCTTCATCTCCTGTATTCTAGGATTACGGACATGCTTCAGCAATGCTTCACAATATATGGGTTTTTTTAAATGTTCACTTTATATACTGATGTGTGTGCTGTACATGCGCTTGCAGGGAGATATTCATATGCCACCACTCAAACCCAGGGAGAATAAAGAGTAAAACAGAGCTTTACTGTATGGACTTTTTTAACATAAGCAGAACAGTGCCTTCAAGCTACCTTGCTGAGATGGCTGGGTGATGGTTCAGCAGTGAATATGTGATGGCTGCTATCTGGGAGTTTGATACCCTTTCTTCCTGGGAGAAAACACGATTTTCTCTTCTCTATGGTAAATCTTAAGCATAATAGTATCCTTCCAGATTCTTTTTCTCAGGACCAGATAATTAATAATGGGTGAAATAATTGACCGAAAGTATAAGCTTCAGAAGTAAACATTACAGTGAGAGCCAGAATTTGGCTCAAGTAACAACAGCTCCAGCTGCTAACTTTTTTTTATTAAATTTTTATTTTTTTATATTAATTACAGTTTATTCACTTTGTATCCCAGCTGTAACCCCCTCCCTCAGTCCCTCCCAACCCCACCCTCCCTTCTTAATCTCATAGGAGATGCCCCTCTCCAGTCCACTGATAGGAGAGGTCCTCCTCCCCTTCTGTTTGACCCTAGCTTATCAGGTCTCATCAGGACTGACTGCATTGTCCTACTCTGTGGACTGGCAAGGCTGCCCCCCGCCTCAGGGGGAAGTGATCAAAGAGTCTGCCACTGAGTTAATGTCAGAGACAGTCCCTGTTCCCCTTACTCAGTACCCACTTGGGTACTGAGCTGCCATGGGCTACATCTGAGCAGGAGTTCTAGGTTATATCCACAAATGGTTCTTGGTTGGAGTATAAGTCTCAGAAAAGACCCCTGGGCCCAGATATTTTGGTTCTGTTGTACTCTTTGTGGAGCTCCTGTCTTCTCCAGGTCTTACTGTCTCCCCCTTCTTTGATAAGATTTCCTGCATTCTACCCAAAGTTTGGTTATGGGTTTCAGCATCTGCTTTGTTACCTTGCTGGGTAGAGTCTTTCAGAGGCCCTCTGAGGTAGGCTCCTGCCCTGTTTCCTGTGTTCTCCTTCTTCCAGTGTCTATCCCACTTGCCTTTCTGAGTGAGGACTGATCATCTTACCCAGGGTCCTCCTTCTTGCTTAGCTTCTTCAGGTATACAGATGTTAGTATGTTTATCCTATATTATAGGTATAGTATCCACTTGTGTGTCTTTCTACTTCAAGGAAAACTCACTCAGCATGATCTTTTCTAGTTCCCACCATTTACCTGCAAATTTCATGATTTCCTTCTTTTTAATTGCTGAGTAGTATTCCATTGTGTCAATGTACCATAATTTCTGTAGCCATTCCTCCGTTGAGGGACATCTGGGTTGTTTTCTGGTTCTGGCTATTATGAATAAAGCTGCTACGAACATGGTTGAGCAAATAACCTTGCTTGAGCATATTTTGGATATATGCCTAAGAGTGATATAGCTGGATCTTGAGGAAGCCCTATTCCTAATTGTCTGAGAAAGCACCAGACTGATTTCCAAAGTGGTTGTACAAGTTTGCATTCCCATCAGCAATGGAGGAGGGTTCCCCTTTCTCCACATCCTCTCCAGCATGTATTGTCACTTGAGTTTTTGATCTTAGACATTCTGATGGGTGTAAGGTGAACTCTCAGGGTCATTTTGATTTGCATCTCCCTGATGGCCATTCTGACAAAAGCAATCTACAGATTCAATGCAGTTCCAATCAAAATACCAACACAATTCTTTACAGACCTTTAAAGAAAAATTCTCAACTTCATATGGAAAAACAAAAACCCAGAATTGCCAAAACGATCCTGTACAAGATCATCTGGAGAGATTTCCATCCCTGATCTCAAGCTGTACTACTGGGCAATAGTAATAAAAACTGCATGGTATTGGCATTGAAACAGAATGTTGGATCAATGGAACTGAATAGAAGACCCAGAAATAAATCCATACACCGACAGAAGCTAAGACCATACCAAAAACAACAACAACAACAAAAACAGCCTTTTCAACAAATGGTGCTGATCTACCTAGATGTCTACATGAAGAAAAATGCAAATAGATCCATATTCATATTTATCACCCTGCACAAAACTAAAGCCCATGTAGATCAAAGACTTCAACATAAAACCAGACACACTAAAATGGTTAGAAGAAAAAGAACCTTGACCTCAAAGGGGAAGAGCCTTGACCTCATTGGCACAGGAGACATCTTCCTGAACAAAACACCAACAGCACAGGGTCTAAGATCAACAATTAATAAATGGGACCTCATGAAACTGAAAAGCTTCTGTAAAGCAAAGGACACTGTCCTCAGAACAAAATAATAGCCTACAGACTGGGAAAGGATCTTCACCAACCCTATATCTGACAGAGGGCTAATATCCAGAATATATAAAGAACTAAAGAAGTTAAAAAGCAACAAAGCAAGTGATCCAATTAAAAAATGAAATACACAGTTAAACAAAGAAATCTCAATAGAGGAACATCAAATGGCAGAGAAACACTTAAAGAAATACTCAACGTCCTAGCTGCTGTCTAGAACCACTCCTCTGTCTCCTTTTGGTCATTTCTTTGTCCACCTCTGCAGTTTTGAGCTCCATTGTTTATGTCAGGACGTTTTTCCTTTGATAGGCTCTTCTCTGGGTTTCTCTTCAGCTTCTCCATTTGCTTTAGTGACCAGTGAAAAGGCACTGACAGCCATGTTTGCCATCTACTCTAGATGCCTTTCCTTTTCTCTGTTCCTGTGTAAGCACCCTCCACAATATCCTCCCTGCAAGCAAATGACCTGCTGTGCTTCATCTCTCCTCATATCTAAACATCTACGTTGCCCAAGAAAGTTAAAAGCAATTAAGACTTCTCAGACCAGGGAAAAATGGGTGTGTGCATGCAGGTAATGATAAGCTGTTGTTTATACAACAGTATTATTTTTTCTTTTATGAAATAGACTTTAGGTATTTGGCTGCATGCTGTGGTAGTTGCAGCTGCATTTACCATTAATCCCTGAGGTGGCACTTGTCATCATGACAACACTCACACCTAGCACCTTGGCACCTTGGCATAACCAGCTTGTCTGCCCTTGGATAAAGTGGCATAAGCTTGACACACCCCAGGTTAGAGGTAGCCAGTCATGCTAAATTGTGCTTAGTGAAGAGGCCAAGGAAGACTGGATGGTGAATTCATTTTTAATAATCTGTGCAGCTAAATGTAGGTGCAGGGATTTTAACATAATCATACAAAGCTAATATCTCTGCATTTCCTTGGATTTTTATTCTGCTGTAACCAGGATATCTTAATATTTTATTCAACATTTATCCACTAACAGTTTCTTAATGTCTTATAGGAACTATACTTAAACGTACACACCAAATCCAGTGAACTACTGTTTTACTAATATATCTAAATAGAATCTAAGTAAAATTTGGTTTACTGTGTAATATGTAGGCCAATAAATTATGTGAACAAGTATATTTTATTAACATCTGCAATGGATATTGAGTCATTAATTATATACAGGTACTCAACTGATCAGCTGGCTACTAGAGGAAAGTCATGTGATGAGAGCATACAACAATAGAGAGACAACGTAGATACTAAGAAGGAAAGCAAATACAGAGACACATATCAAGAAAATATTCAAAAAGTAAGAGAACTCAGAAGCCTCAACCATAAACAAGATGTTTCTACCTAATGCCTCTCATCAGGGATTAACCATGCAGATGAGGAAGCAAGAGGGGATGTGAGACTAAGGAAATAAGGCCTTCTAAATCAACATTATGGATGCACATGTGAATTCACAGAGACTGAGGCAGCATGCACAGGGCCTGTATGGGTCTGCACCATATGGGGTCCTAGAGCTGACCCCATCCCTAACCCAGAAGCTGTCTCTAATTGAGAACCATTTACGAATGAAAATTTGTTTCCTCTTTGGAGTCTCATTGGAGAAACAAACTACTCTTTAAAAAAAATAGAAAGAAAGCTATGATTTTTCTTTTTATTTTTATTTATTTATTTACTACAATTTATTCACTTTGTATCCCAGCTGTAGCCCTTTCCCTCAGCCCCTTCCAATCTCACCCTCCCTCCCTCATTTCCTCCCATGCCCCTCCCCAGATCCTCCTCCCCTTCCATCTGACCCTAGCCAATCAGGTCTCATCAGGACAGTCTACATTCTCTTCCTCTGTGGCCCAGCAAGGCTGCTCCCTGATCAGGGGGAGGTTATCAAAGAGCCAGCCACTAAGTTCATGTCCCCTCTTCGCCTTCCTAGACTGCCCATTTGGACACTGAGCTGCCATGGGCTACATCTGTGTAGGGGTTCCAGGTTATCTCCATGAATGGTCATTGGTTGGAGTATCAGTCTCAGAAAAGACTGCTGTTCTCAGATTTTTGGAGGTTCTGTTGCTCTTCTTGTGGACTCCAGTCCCCTCCAGAAGGAGGACCTGGGTAAGATGATCAGTCTTCATTCAGAAAGGCAAATGGGAGGGACCTCAGAAGATAGAGAAAACAGGGAACAGGACAGGAGCCTACCACAGAGGGCCTCTGAAAGACTCTACCCAGCAAGGTATCAAAGCAGATTCTGAGACTCATAACCAAACTTTGGGCACAGGGCAGGGAATCTTATGAAAGAAGAGGGAGATAGTAACACCTGGAGGGGACAGGAGCTTCACAAGGAAACCAACAGAACCAAATAATCTGGGCCCAGGGGTCTTTTCTGAGACTGATACTCCAACCAAGGACCATTCATGGAGATAACCTAGACACCCTGCACAGATGTTGCCCATGGCGGCTCAGTCTCCAAGTGGATCACCTGGTAAGGGAACGGGGGCTGTCTCTGACAATAATGATCTTACGGGTAGGCTGTGTGCCCAGCAACAGATATCCAACAGAAAACAAACTACACAACATCGTTGAAGTTCAGATTATTTTGCTGTTATTTAATTTTATTTTTTATTTTATTCATTCATTTATTTATTTATTTTCTTCTTCTTTTACCTTACAGATCTTTTGCATATAAGATCTTTTGTAATAACTTTCACCTTAGAGATCTTATGGGAGACTCACTGTGTGAATGAATTTGTCTGGTTTCTTTTGTTTTGTTTTTTGTTTGTTTCTTTTCCTGTTTTTCTTTTTTTTTTATTTTTGCGATTGTGTGTGTGTGTTTGTGTGTGTGTGTGCCTTCTTCTCTGGTTGGTTTATTTGGTGCTATTCTGATGAGTTCGTTTTTGTTTGATCTTACATTACTTTATTATTATCCCTTTAAGCCAGTTTGTTTTTTAGTGAGAGCCAGAAATTGGTGGATCTGAATGGAAAGGAAAGAGGGGAGGAACTAGGAGGAGTAGAGGGCGGGAAAACTGTAATCAGGATATATTATGTAAGAAAAGGAATCTATTTTTTAGGTTTTTTTTTTTTTTTAGTTTTTCATATTAATTACAGTTTATTCACTTTGTATCTCAGCTGTAGCCCCAACCGCCATCCCTTCCCAATCTCAACCTCCCTGTTCTTCTCCTATATCATTCCCCCAGTCCTATGATAGGGGAGGTCCCCCTCCCCTTTCCTCTGACCCCAGCCTATCAGGTCTCATCAGGACAGGCCACATTGTCTTCCTCTGTAGCCTGGCAAGGCTGCTCTCCCCCCTCAGGTGGAGGTGATCAAAGACCCAGCCCATGAGTTCATGTCAGAGACAGTCCCTGTTCCTATTGTTGGGGAACCCGCTTGTCAGTGAGCTGCCATGGGCTAATTCTGTGCTGGGGTTCTAGGTTATCTCCATGCATGGTCCTTGTTTGGAGTATCAGTCTCAGAAAAGACCCCTGGGCCCAGATTTTTTGGTTCTGTTGCTCTCTTTGTGGAGCTGCTGTTCCCTCCAGGTCTTTCTACCTTTCCCTTCTTTCATATGATTCCCTGTATTTACTCAGTGTTTGGCTGTGAGTCTCAGCATATATTTTAAAACAACGAGGTCACAAGAATGTATTTTTAATAAAAGGAAAAACTAAAAATTTAATTAGAAATTTTTTTAAAAAAAAACTGAAAGTAACTATCCTGATTTTCTTTTTACTCCAGGCTTGACTCTTCACTGCCTCAGACCTTAAAAGAAGAGAACACCTCAGCTGAAAACATGTCTTTAGAAACCCTGAGAAACAGCAGCCCAGAAGATCTTGATTAGATATAAGCACTAGAACTCAACTTTGGTATTCATCAAAGTTTGTTCTCTATTCAGTTCTTTTAAATGGAAAGACAGGCTTTCAACTTAGCAGCAATGGTCTGTGTCTTCCAACTTCACTATATGCATCCAATGAATTACACAAATATCAGCCAAACTGAATGACAGAGGGACACTTTCCTCAACCATTCATGTTGTTTGTTAAATCTGAGTCTTGTTACAAGGGACACATTTATCATATTTGTTTACATAATATTCTAACTTTCTAATGACTCTTGGAAGATTTTGGAAATAGGGGAAAAATATCTGTTCTAAAAGTTTCCAATTCTTTATTAATTGTACTTTAAGCAACATGTTTGAACATTTTAATTTATGACATGACATATATAAAATATATCATTATCTTGTATGTAAACAATTGAAAACCTGGTTGTTAATAAAAGCATGTGTTCTTAAAGGAATTTTATTTAACTGAAAGTTTTTATTGAAGGAACTTGTCTTTCTGAAGTGTTTACTGGTGGGTGTTTCATGTCTCACTGATGGCCTCCCACCCATGCATGCACTGGCAGACTAACTGGCCTTAGCAGGTTAGTTATTTACTTATTTACAGTTAATTAACTTTGTATCCCAGCTGTGGACCCCTCTGTCATTCCTTCCCAATCCCACCCTCTCTCCCTCTTTTCTTCCCATGCCTCTCCCTCAGTCTACTTATAGGAGAGGTCCTCCTCCATTTCTGTCTGACCCTAGCCTATCAGGTCTCATCAGGACTGGCTGCATTGTCTTTCTCTGTGGCCTGGTAAGGCTGCTTATCCCTCATGGGGAAGTGAGCAAAGCGTCAGCCACTGAGTTCATGTCAAAGACAGGCCATGTTCCCCTTACTAGGGTACCCACTTGGAGACTGAGTTGCCATAGGCTACATCCATGCAGGAGTTCTAGTTTATCTCCTTGCATGGTCCTTCATTGATTAATGTCCGGAATATATAAATAACTGAAAAAGTTAAAAAGCAACAGGTCAAGTAATCCAATTAAAAAATGGGGTACAAAGATAAACAGAATTCTCAATAGAGGCATATTGAATGACAGAGAAACACTTAAATGCTCATCATCCTTAGTCATCAGGGAAATGCAAATCAAAATGACCCTGTGATTTCACCTTACATCCATCAGAATAGCTAAGATCAAAAACTCAAGTGGCAACACATGCTAGAGAGGATGTGGAGAAAGGGGAACCCTCCTCCATTGCTGGTGAGAATGTAATGGGTTATTTTTAAAGAATAGACCTAAATGTTGGAGGAGAACATATTGAAAAAGGAAGGAATTGGAGGGGAGAAATTGGGAGCAAATTGATCATATTTCATTGCACACTTATATGAAATTCAATAAGAAAGAAAAACTTCTGTGAGTGCTTACATATATAAATGTAACCATTTGGAGGAAAAAACCCAATAGCATTTTTTTTAGTCCCTTCTTTTTTTTAATTTTTTATTTTTTTATTATTATTATTTTCTTATCAGTTACATTTTATTAACTCTGTATCCCAGCCGTGTCCCGATCCCTCATTCCCTCCCAGTCCCTCCCTCCCTCCCTCATCTCCACCGTGCCCCTTTCCAAGTCCACTGATAGGGGGGACCTCCTCCCCATTCATCTGATCCTGTTTTATCAGGTATCTTCAGGACTGGCTGCAAAGCCCTCCTCTGTGGCCTAACAGGACTGCTCCTCCCTTCGGGGGTGGGGAGACCAAAGAGCCAGTCATTGAGTTCCTGTTAGAAATAGTCCTTGTTCCTCACTTTGAGAAACCAATTGGTTACTGAGCTACCACAGGCTACATCTGAGCGGAGGTTCTAGGTTATATCCATACATGGTCCTTGGTTGAATGTCAGTCTCAGAAAAGACCCTGTGCCCAGATATATTTGGTCCTTGTGGAGCTCCTATCCCTTCTTGAAAGCTGGTAATCATGCATACCGATCACCAGCAAAACCCAGGACATTTTTTTTTACTGTTTACCATTCAACTTCCTAAACTTTCATTCTGTCATCATTTTTCCAAATGAGATCCATCCCCTTTATCAAAATTATTGTGTAAAGCATGCTGTCAAATACAGTATTTGGTCCATTCCTTGTCATGAGCATGTTTGATAAATCTCATACTTCTGCTTTCTTCTTTTGATTTGTGGAAAAGCATATGTTCTGTATGGTCCTCCTTTATTCTGGCCATCTACTATTTAGGCTTCTTGTCTGATTGTTTCTTCTCTGCTCATTAGTTAAATGCTTGATTACTTACTCTAGGTTCAGTCCTCGATACTGTGCTCTTCATTAAACTTCACCTTAAGTTTTATATGATTTTAAATTCCACCTATTTATTTTTATTGCCAAAGTTAATGGAAAAAGTTATAAAGAGACATGTACACACACTGTGTGTGTATGTATGGAGAGAAAGAGAAGGAGAGAGACAGAGAGATGTTCCTTCATTTTAACCATGTTTGGCTTATGCCTATGTTCCCATGACTAGGGAAAGCAAAGCTGGAGAAATTGCAGTGGATTTAAGGCCTGCCTGGATTACTTAGTGAGTTCCAAGTTAGCCTGAGCTACAGAAAAAAAAATTAAGAAATTTTATCACATCTCAATTTTTTGTTTTGTTTTTGTTTTTTGGTTTAAGTTTTGTTTTTTGAGACAAAGTTTTTCTGTGTAGCCTGGCTGTCATGAACTCACTTTGTAGCCTGCCTGGTCTTGAACTCACAGAGATCTTCCTGCCTCTGCCTCCCCAACCTCTGGGATTATAGGCATGTACCACTGTGCCCAGCTCCAAATTTCAATTTTTGGTAGCTTATATTTAAGAAGATATATATATACATATATATATATATACACACACATATATATTTTATAAATGTGCCAATTGTAATATAATTCTAAAATATAAATTTGTACTTAGTCATGCAGGAATGTTACAATACTGTTGAGTTTCTATAATCTAAGATGAATGTTTCTTTGATCTTTCCAAGAGACTTTTAAATATGAGACAGAATACAACCAATTAAAAGTACACGACCAGTATCTGTAGCATAAATGAGAATTAGTTATGGGTGAATTCCCAAAGTAATACTAGGAGTAACACCCATAGAGTTCATCATAGTTTGAAAGTTTTTAATTTTTATTATATCTTTGTAGGGCAATGGATATTTTTATGCATTGGTGTGTTCTGTTGATTCAGTTGGTTAAAAAGAGTGCATTCAGCTTATAACAAGTTGTTCATATCTTGTGGAGACAGGAAAGGCATGGCATTCTGCTTTGTGCACAGTGTGGAAAGCACTCTACAAGGTGGTCAGGTCCTGCCACTCCAAACCACATGTATGCCCATGCTTTTCAATGTCTATGTTCCAAAAGAAAGTATTCTGAGGACCACTGTCTGACTGTAAGGCATAGAGACTCAGTTTGAATGCATCGTGACTTTTTCATGGTAGTATCTTCACTCCTAAAACAAATGGATTTCATTTCTGAGGGATATTTTTCAGTATAAAATTTACAATTTGGGGATGGCATCACATATGGTCCCGAGATCATTAGGGAAGAAACAAGTTCCTGCACAAGCAGAGGTGTCTTTATTATGTGGTTTTAAAATGTCAGAGATCTATTTTAGAAAAGCATTGCTCCATGTCCTGTAATCAATTTTATAAAAGACAAGACTGTGTTTTTGAACCAAGCAACTCTTTATTAGGTGTCTGATTCAACAAATGTTTACTACAGAAAGGTTCTACACAAAGTACAAAATTGGGCCATCTAGAGAAATAAAGGATAAATGTATTCATTTTGCAAACAGTTGGTGACCATTTGTGCTAGTTTCTGTTCTTGGCATTGGATGTGGTAGTGAGCAATACAGGTAAGCACCTTTGCTGTTAAGCTCGGAGAGTAGTACATGTAGCCTGGGGCACCTCAGAACAAGACTGCATGTTGGGAAGCTGGAAATCCTCTATTATTAACTGGGAATTCAGGGGGCCGTTAAGGATATCTGAGAATAAGGAAAAAGAAAACCTGTTGGCCAATGAGATGTTTGCTAGACACGGCCCAGAAAAATCAGCCCTTGTCCTTTCATGTCTCTCTTATGCCTATACTCAGCATCATTTATAGGTTCCATCATAAACATCTCACATCTGCATTCAAAGTAAGCCTCTTCAATTTACTTATGATCTAATAATCTCAGAAAACACAGTTACATTTCTGCCTCATCCTAATGATATTGTTAGGAGAAATGATGATGCAGAAGACGCTTCCTGCTCAAATTTATGACTGTTGTCTGGATTTAAGTTTTGCACAAGGGTTCTGAAATTTTCTAGCAAATTCTTTTCGCATACGATTTCATTATAGATGTTCCCTGAGTTAACCTAAAATGGTTTTCTCTGTATCCTAATTGTAAAGATAGGATAAGCATACTGAAATCTGTACACCTAAAGAAGATAAACAAGAAAGAGGACCCCAGGTGAGATGATCAATCCTCACTTAGAGAGACAAATGGGATGGACATTGGATGTAGGAGAAAACAAGTAGCAGGACAGGAGCCTACCACAGAGGGCCTCTGAAAGACTCTACCTAGCAGTGCATCAAAGCAGATACTGAGACTCATAACCAAACCTTTGGCAGAGTACAGGGAATCATATGAAAGAAGGGGGAGTTAGTATGACCTAGAGAGAACAGGAGCTCCACAAGGACCAAATATATCTGGGCACAGGGGTCTTTTGTGAGACTGTATCTCCAACCAAGGACCATGTATGGATATAACCTAGAACCCCTGCTCAGATGTAGCTCATGGTAGCTCACTATCCAAGTGGGTACCCTAGTAAGGGGAACAGGGACTATTTCTGATGTGACCTCAATAGCTAGCTCTTTGACCTCCCCACACACACCCAAGGGAGGCACAGCCCTGCTAGGCCACAGAGGAGGACTTTGTGGCCAGGCCTGAAGATCCCTGATAAGCTAGGGTCAGATGAAAGGGGAGGAGGTTCTCCCCTATCAGTGGATTTGGAAAAGGGCAGGGAGAAGATGAGGGAAGGAGGGTGGGATTGTGAGGGAATGAGGGAGGAGGATACAGCTGAGATACAAAGTTAATAAACTGTAACTAGTATCAAAAATAATATAAAAAGGATACCTTGAAATGATCATCCACTTTCTCTCTTCCTGACCAGTAACTCACTTATCTCCTCAATATAAAACACTATCCAGGCTATACTTGATCATATTTTACCTACCTATGTATAATCCTTTTGTTTATCCATTATTTTTATTACCCACATTTGAATAAAATTCAACATGAATTTTATTGATCACCTCCTAATTTTTTTCTTCTGTTCTTTGAAGAAATTCATCTAAAATTCTCATCCCACAATCCCACAGAATGGACTTCCACACCAAGATCTCATTAACCATAAAGACTCTTGATTCTGCAGAGAATCACCCTAACCTTCATATTCATAAGAGATTTTGTTTGTTTGTTTGTTTGTTTTCACAGAAGGCAGGAGAGATTTTGGTGGTCAGAGAACCAGTTGAAGGTATATGGATGAATCTTGACCCATTTGTTTTCTTTATGAGGAGTTTACAATTCAGTGGTGATCTGGGATATACTAGCCAACCAGACACAGGTAGATTAAACAATACTTGTGGGACCTGCTTATACAAGAGCCTTCTATATACGGTTTATATGTATATGTTTCCCAAAATATTAGAGACGAAGTTCACGTTGGTTTCTTTCACTGTGATGAATGAGTTAGGAAAATCAGCTAAAAGGAGAAAAGATTTACTTTTACTCCCAGTTTCAAAGAGACAGTGAGCTGTGCTCTTTGCCAAAAGCTGAGAATGAGTCAGGCTTTTAATGAAAGTAATATTCTCAGGGATATAATCCAGACATCCAGAAAGTGTGACACAACACAAATCAGGAAAGAAGATACTCTCAGATGCTCTATCAAGATAGCAACCATGTGGATGTCATGTGTTCCCACTAGGATCTTGGAAGAAACTCTTTGGATTTTTTTTTTTCAGAACTACATGTAAGGAAAAGCAAAAATAAGAAACATGTTTTTGTTTGTTTTGTTTTTTGTTTTGTTGTTTTGTTGTTTTCGTGGGTTTTTTGTTGTTTTTTGTTTGTCTGTTTGTTTTGTGTTTTGCTGCTTTCTATTAGTCCTTGATAGCCTGGATGCCTTGGTCACTCATATTGCAATTCTTCCTGATAACCCATTCGGCAGCTACGGAGAGCCCTAGGATCAAGAGCAGAGCTAAGAAGCCAATACTGAAAGAGGTCTAATCTTACTAGAAAGAGCCCTCCCAAAAAAACCCCACAATTGATTGATAGTAATTTTGAGGATGTGGAGACCCAGCTAAAGGGCATGCTAGCCAGGATGCAGAGCAAGGGGAACACTCCTCCATTACTGTTGGAGATGCAAACTTGTACAACCACTGTGGAAATCAGTCTGGCTATTTCTCAGAAAATCGGGAGTAGATCTACCTTAAAACCCAATTATACCACTACTGGGCTATACTCAAAAGATGATCTACCATACAGCAAGGATATTTTCTGAACTTTGTTCATAGCAGCTTTATTCATAATAGGCAGAAATGAAACAACCCAGATGTTCCTCAACCAAAGAATGGATAAAGAAGCTGTGGTACATTTACACAGTGGAATACTACTCAGCTTTTAAAACCAAGGACATCATGCAATTTGCAGACAAATGGATGAAACTAGAAAAGATCTTCCTGAGTGAGGTAACCCAGACCCAAAAGACACATATAGTCTCTACCTACTTATAAGTGGACATTAGCCATAATGTACAGGATAACCATGCTACAATCCACAGACCCAAAGAAGCCAAGGAGCGTCCAAGGGAGGATGCTTGACTCTCACTCAGGAAAGGAAATAAAGTAGACATCTGAAGTAGATGGATGGAGTGACCTGGGTGGGAAAGGAAGTAAAAAGAGTAATAGGAGTAAGGATCAGGTGTGGGGAGAAAATGGAAAGGGAGGGGAGGACCATGGAGAGAAGGGAAATCAGTGGGGTAGTATTTCTGGGACAGGGAGAACCTCAGCAGCCTATGAGGTGAACATAGCTAAGATATGGAGCCTGGAACCACCACCTCCTATAGCTAGGCTGGACATCAGTGGAGGGGGAAGGACACCAACCCACCCATAAAACATTCTGCCCAAAATTGACTTTGCTTAAAAGAAGTGTAGGGATAAAGATAAATCCAAGATTGAGGGAATAGCAAACCAATGGCTGGCCCAACTTGAGACCCACCCCATGGTAGAGAGCCAACCCTTGTCACTATTAATGATACTTTGCTATTCTTGAAGACAGGAGCCTAGTGTAACTGTCTTCTCAAAGGTTTCATCCAGCAGCTGATGGAAACAGATGCAGAGATCTACAGCCAAACAATAGGCCAAGCTCAGGGAGTTTTGTGGAAAAGTGAGAGAGATTGAGGGACCCAGAAGGGTCAAGAACACCACAAGATGACCTACAGATTCAACAAACATGGGTCCATGGAGACTCACAGAGACTGAATCACCAACCAAAGAGCTTGCATGGTTTGGAACTAGACCTCTATAAATATGTACCGGATGTACTGCATGGTCATCTGGTGGGTTCCCTAGTAATGAGAGTAAGGGCTGTCTTTGACTGTTGCCTACCTTTGCGTCCCTTTTCCCTAGCTGGGCTGCCTTGTCAGGTACACTTAGGAGAGGATGCTCTTAGTTATGCTTTGACTTGCCTGGGTGGGTTGGTGCCTCTTTGAATTCCCCTTCTATGAGAAAGAGAGGAGGGAGTGGAGGGAGAAGTGTGTGAAGGCAGAACTGGGAGGAGAGGGGGACAGGGCTGGGATCAGGCTGTAAAGTGATAAAATAATTTTTTTAAAAAAGATTTACCTTTGGTCTCTCTCTCTCTCTCTCTCTCTCTCTCTCTCTGTGTGTGTGTGTGTGTGTGTGTGTGTGTGTGGTAGGGAGGGAGGGAGATGTTGGGTATTGCATGAATGGAGGTACCTGGAGAGGCAAGAAGTGGGATTGGCAGGCGCTGGGATTCTAGGTACTTTTGAGCCACATGATGTGAGTGCTGAGAACTCTTTTAACCACTGAGCCGTCTGTCCAGCCCCTACATATTTCCATTTCTGAAGTTCATTTCTCCATTAGCACCCTAAAATATTATTATACTTTCATTTCCTTGAGAGAGTTCAAGGAGATTAGAGACCAAGGAGGTGCAAGTAGGACATAAGTGAAGTTTTTTAACCCCTCTTCAAGAATATTTGAAATTTGTCTAAAGAGACACCTGTGCCAAATGAAGCACAGAAGAATATATGTAGCGTGATTAGTACTTTGTTGTAGGAAGGAACCATGGGGTTTAGGAGATAGACAGTTTACCAAATAAGAATCCTGAATTTGTTACTAGGAGTGAAAATATTAGTGAATGGACAGCTCTCGAAGATTCTCGCCAGAAGTAAGGAAGTGAATTAGGTGGATCAGTGTTCCGGTGAAAACTGTGAAGGTAAAGTGAGGGCAGGCACGACCATATGTGCTCCTGGGGTTCAGATTTGTCTGTAGGCTGTGCATCTCATTCCCCCTGTGATGTGTAGAACATCATCAAACTGCGCTTCACACCCAGGAACATTTGCAGGCTAAATTCTCCCAGCTCCTTTGGAAATGTTCTAACTTCAATTCGTACCAACAAACATTCACAGATTAAATTTTTCTAACAATCTGGAAGCTGAAAACTAGCTGGGAGGGACTCAGTCTGCCTCTGCCTGGAGCTTTGGTCACATCTTCAGTGATGATTTTAGGAGTGTTATAGGTTCTGATAGAATTAACTTTCTCTTTTGACCACCCTCAGTCCTGCTTTGAGTCTTCATTTCTTACCAAATGCTACTTGTGTACACCTTTGAAATGATGGCTGCTTCTGTTATCTTTAATTCATTTCTCTAGAAACCTCCTTCTAGAGGCTATAGGTGGAACTGTGATTTTGGAAGCAATAATCATTTCATTCTTAAGGCAGTTAGCTCGGTATCTAGTCTTTGTAAAGGACAAAAGAAGGAGTTGGTTCCACAAACTGGTCCCCGTCAAATGTTGTTAATATGGAGGAGCATGAAAGAGGGTCTACACTCTGAAAGAAAACAGTATGAGCTGCTACTTGTTCCATGAGATTTCGATCCCACGTCCGTTAGAAGGGACAGAGTACCCCTCCCCCAAGCAAACAGTGGCAGAAACAGCACTCCTTAAAAAAATGTCAAATTATGTTTTGTTTCCAATTTCAAAACAGAGCTTGAGACAATATTTGTCATCATCTTTTGAGCAAGGGCCACAAGCCAGCCCAAAGACCTTAGGGGGCAAGTGCATGAAGAGTCACTCTTTTTCACTTCTTGGATGATTTTTGCAGTAACTTATTTTCCTTTCTTTTATTTTTGGGACTATAATATAATTATACTGTTTCTCCCCTACCTTTCCTGCCTCCAAACCCTCCTATACACTTCTTTTTGTTCTCTTACAAATTCTTGACCATCCATTTTAATTAATTCCTGTTACATACATGTAACCAGCTCAGTCTGTATAATCCTGCATGTGTATGTTTTCAGGGGTGGCCCTTTTGTATTGCATGACCAATTGATGTGCTCTTCCCTGGGGAAGACTACTCCCGTTTTCCACATTCCTTTGTTGCCTGTAGGTCTTAGTGTAGGGTGAGGCCTCACTGTCTTTCCCCTGCCCACTTGTCTATTGTGGTTGTCCTCTTTCAAGTCATGTTTATTGTCTATTGAAGCTTGTCTATTGTGGTTGTCCTCTTTCAAGTCATGTTTAGCCAGTCATATTGGTGAGACATTGTGGATTTAGCTTCTGATACAGTAATTCAAAAAACTTTCATGAGTAGGTCATCCAGTGTCTTTGAAATCAATTATGCTTTCTGTCATTATCCTTCAAGTAATTGTCAGAGAAGCAATTGCAGCCAAGTCTTCTATAATGTTGCTTAAACACATAGTAGAACCATTGATAAGGTCTTAAATAAAACAACTACCAGCATCCTGGCAACCTAGACACAGTTGCCAGCACTGGCCCTCGGAGTCATCCATCAGTCCTGCTAATAGAACAGCTAACTCCAACAGACTGGCCTCAAAAAGAAATGTGAGGTTAGTTCTTATTTTATTCTTCTCAATTAAAGAACCTCTGAAAACCCTGTCCTGCATTTTCAACACATGTTTCCAATTAGTGCTGCAGAGCAGGCCCCTGACTTGATAAAAGCACTGGCGTGTACCTTCAGCGCCTGGACAATGTTCTCTTTCATTTTACAAGGTGGCCAAAATGCAGTTATAAATATCTTTTTTAAATGTTAACAACAATCCAGAGGTATAAGCTTAGAGCAAGGTGAAGAGAGGGGAGGGCAATGTTTGAATAGCCTGCGATAGATTTCTAGAACTGTGTGTACACGGGGGGGAATTCTGTGCCGAAGGCTGCACTGGGCGCTTGCAAGTTCTTGTGCAGAAAGCACTATGGCTCTTCAGAATTGCACTCTAAGCCCATTAGATGGGAACTTAGTTACCTCAGGAAATATAGCTTACTGTACAGTAAATTTGTTTCATACAACCGCTCTGCTCAAAAGCTAACAGATCTTCCCGTTCAAGTCAATTGTTCTGGAACCTGCTGCAAACTGATGGGATATTTGCCTGCTTGTGGAGCTCTTCAGAGCAACCACTGGAAGCTCAGTGAGCTTCCAGGTTTGCTGATTCTGGGTGTCCCCGAATCCAGAAAGTCAAAGTAAGCGTCTTTAATTTAGGCCATCAGACCCTACTTTCTGTGAAAATAAAGGAAACCTGCAAGAAGAAAAAGTAAGAGAGATAAAATGACTCTATTGCATGCTGTATCCTCCTCAGCTCAGGGAATGCCAGGATGATTTTCTGCTCTGGGTCATGGGAAAGCCTGATGTCTTCTGTCTTAGAAGGATGAGATACTACCCCTTTCTGTGTTCCTGCATAAAGCATGCAACAAAACTCTCAGTGTCTGGCTTTGTTTGTTTATTTGTTTCTTTGTTTCTCATTTATTTAGTTTATTTACTTCATGTCCTTGTAGTCCCTTTCCTTTTCCTCTCCCGTCCTACCCCCTTTTCTTCCCCCCTCCCCCTTTTTCCCAGAAAAGGGGAGCCCCCTTTCCCATCTACCCCAGCTCATCAACCTACATCAGGACTGAACCTCTTCCCCTGTGGCCTAGCAAGGCAGTCCCACCAGGGAAAAGTGATCAAAAAGCTAGCAAGTGAGTTTGTGTGGATACAGTCCCCACTTCCCTTACTAGACTACCCACCTGAAACCCAAGCTGCCCAACCGCTACATCCTTGTAGGGGGCCTAGGTCCAGTCCATGCATGGTCCTTGGTTGAGGCTTCAGTCTCAGAAAGACCCTCTTGGCCCTGATTAGTTGGCTTTGTTGGTCTTCTTGTAGTGTTCCTGTCACTTCTGGGTCCTTTTCTCTTTCCTCCCACTTTTTCACAAGCATCCTATGCATCGACCAATGTTTGGCTGTGAGTATCACCATCTGTTTTGAGGTGATGCTGTGCAGAGTCTCTCAGAGGACAACTCTGTCGGGCTCCTGTCTTCAAGCTTAGCAGAGTGTTGTTCATAGTGTCGGGAGTTGGCACTCTCCAATAGGGTGGGTCTGCCTTTTATGTTTTCAGGTACCACTCGGCTTTGCTCCATAATACTCAAATTAGAGAACTGTGTCCATCAAGAGCAAAAATCTCTGCCCTCTAGATACACTACCAATTGTATAATTTTGAAATGCAGTCACTAATACAAAGCAAAAACAAAAGTCTGAGCAGATAAAACTAAATAAATGGATTTTTTTTTCTAATTTCTAATTTCAGAAAGGGCAATAGATAGGAACTTTCTCGGGGCTTTGCTGTCAGACTGTGACAACAGTTGCTGTGACAACAATTGTAGGTCTAACAACTATATAGCAGTTGTCCACTTTTAGAGTGAGGGCACCACAAGGATGGACAGAAAGCCAGGGGACCCATCTTCTCTCTCTGTTGTCTTACTCCAATTACCCTTTCTAATGGCCATCTGAAGTGTACGCTCACAAAGCACCTCGAGAGAAGTACACCATTTTAATGCCTCTCCTCTCTGCTCCATGTACTCTTATTGAGCTGGCCTCTTTACAGAAGTTATTATTCTCTAACATTTATGAATAACCCAGCATTTAGCATATTGCTAACTTTCCAGACCACTGTCTCAAACAAACCATGTTGGAAGCTTACATCCTATGATCTGTTGAACTCCATGGCAATGGGGCAGTCATTTCTACCACAGAACCGGAGAGTTCCTCATGTCACCAAGATTACTAAATTCCATCGCCCTTCATAAGTTTCATCTTAGTTGTTCTACAACATTGACAATAGAAGATTCCACATTTACTATGTTCTTACTATCTTAATATATCTTACAATAACCCACTTTCACTTTTTTCCTTCTGAGTTTGCTAATACCCAGGAAAGGCTCTCTAGTTGGACAGTCTCTTGTGTATCATCCCTCATTGTGGACTAAACTGTGACTCCTCCTAACATAGTTGAAGTCTCTACCCAATGTTGTGAAGGTATGGTCTTCAGTGGAATAATACATAAGGTCATGAGAATGGTTTCTGCAGTGAACTTCACACCCTCATATGAAGAAGAAACTAAAATATGGATGTGATGGCACAGCCCTGTAACATCAGCAGTTAAAAGGCAAAGTCAGGAGTATTGCTGCAAGTTTGAGGCTAGGCAGAGCTCATCAGGAATTCTAAATGGTGTGTGTTTGCTTTTAATCATCTTTTTCTACTACACTGTGAACATAGTTAGAAAGGGTATTTAGTGTAATCCATTTTTTGCCTACAACCTCTGTCTAGTGCAATGGAAATAAATTATCAATGAATATTTTAATTATTTAAATATGTGTCATTACAACTATGCAAAAGCATTAATATAAAAAGGCATTTGATATGGTTTAAAATGGTTTGTCTCAATGAATTTTTTCTGGAATAAGCTATTTACTCTATAGAAAATCAAACTTGAAAGACTGAGTAAAAGGACAGAATCAGACTCAAAACATTGATAGTGTTTTAGTTATGCGTTTCTGTGCGCACACCTTATGTGTAAGTCCCAGCAGAGCAAGGCTAAAACTGAAATCATTAAATTGAAGTTTGCAAAGAAAGACCTTGTCTTTCAGCTTGTACGAATGGTGGGTTCTTCCCTCTATAAATCCATCCTGGTGATCATCATTTCAACTAATCCATATGGCTGGAGTCTTGGATTTCTGTCCCTCTCTGGGCTCACTTCTCTGTAATCTTAGAATGAGAGATCTTGAGTTGTTGCACCCAAACAAAAATTTCACTCTTCAGATGGACCTCAGACTTCTCTTGCCCATACTGTGAACAAAGCCCAGTTGAGGTGAGGATGCCTTTTAAATTCTCATCTGTTCTCCAAAAACCTCTGCATATTTATGTCCACTGCACATTCCATGGTCCTCATTGTATTTATACTCTAATGATGAGTGTGTAAAAACTCAAAAGATTCTGCTAAACGCACAAGCTGAGGAAGTGACCATAGCCAGATTTCAGGAAAATTACCAAAAACAGGTAGTTCGCTACAAGAGCCACACATATGTCTATGTCAGCATGTGGAGTTGATGCCCATAACTGGAGTATTCTCTAACATGCCTGTCCTCTCAGGTCAGCTTTCCTCAGACTGCAGGGGTGAGGAAATAGTTTCGTTTTTTCTAATGCTTGCTTTCTGGCGTTCACTGCGTACCCCTGCTCTCATTCTAGAGTAAGATATTCTACTCTTACTCTAGAGTATCCCCAAATAAAAAGGCAAATAATGATTTAATTTTTCAAGGTGCTTTTGAGTTCATTGTTATTAAGCTGTACTGTCTTCTCATGTACTTTGGCATGTCTGAGTTGATCTAATCCAGAGTTACTGATATAATGTCCAAAAGGGTCATTATTTCAGTTGACCATCTGGAGATCCCAGAATGAACAGCACAGACATTTCTACATTTGCATACACATGTTGTACTGAGCAGCAGAGGAATTTCTTGATTGATAGGTTTCACACAGTTTTTTAAAACATGGCTGTTAGCCCCTGATTGTAAGCTCCTCATGGAGCTTCAGTACTCAAGGCAGCAGCGGAGGCGATGCTATGGCTGCAGTAAGTAAGTTCTCCCTTAGGGAGCAAAATTTGGAAGGCATTAGTGTAGTAATTATGAGAGCACACTCAAGAGCCAAACTCAGTTCAAAACCTGATTGGAAAATGACCCTTGGAAAATGGCTTTTACTTCCAACCTCCAGCTTTGTCATCTCTAAAATGCAGCCAATAATTGCAGGTGGTTCAGAGGACTGAGTGAGATAACACAAACAGTGATTTTCCTTGTGCCTATGCTCGAGGATCTCTGAGCAAACAGGGGGCTTGATGTGCTGACACTTTCATCTGGGTATAAGTGTCCTGGGGGAAGGACTGCGCGCTCTGATGCCCTGGCCAGCAAAGCCTGCTGCTAGTGACTAACACTGTCCCTGAGGACAGTAGAACAATCACTTTTTTGTAGGCCGGGTTAAGTTCCTCCCTCTTGACTAACTGTGACTAATACAGAGAAGGGAGTTGGCCACTGTCTCGTAAGACACTTTGGGGAAGTTGACCAATCACTGCTTACAGAAATTTCACTATATATCACCTCTGTGGATGCAATAGTATTTCATAAGCTGGCATAAATGTCCTCATTTTCAGGAAACAAAAGTCAATCCGTAAGATACACTAAATGCAATTTTCTAGAAATTAATTGTAAATTCCTAAAGTAAAATTCATTTTCTTAATGGTGTGGAAACAGTCTTTAGATAAGGCAGGTTGTATTCCTGAATATTGTGTTGGCATGGACAGAGATCTGGGACTTGGTAAGTGATGGGGATTGACATGTAAACTCATGTTCCTAACACAAAAAACTAGCCCATATTGTTTTGGATTTGTCTTTCTGAAAGCACTGTGAAGCTTTTCCATGAGAAATAACAAAAACATCATCGAGAGTAGTCAAGTCTGTAACAGTGTGCAGGACTTCTTGAAAGTGGCTTGGTTTCTTAGATATCCCCTACCTTTTGTAACCTTCATCTAGTTCTCAAAGCAATGACCTTACAAAACTGACTTGTGCTACAAGTGCTGTGTGCACTATAAAAGGCAAAAGGAGGAGCAAAGCAACCAAGATTGAAAAGCCATTGGCTTTCTTCCCTTATATTTCATGTCTGTATTTACTACTTTTTAACTTTTTCTGACTCGCAGACCTCAAACCTGGTCATATGCCCTTGGCAGGATGCTGAGAAAGTATGAGCCCACTAGCCTTTGCAAGAATTGTTCTAAGAATTCTTTTACTACACGAAGCTTTTCATAGCCCCTCTGGTGACTGGTATCATTCTAAGCATAATGATGAGAACACATGAAAGTCATGCGGGTTCTGTTACTATATATACCTGTGATTATTTTTATAAGTTTACTTATTTAATGAGCTTGTGCTTTACATTTGTCTATTCTTTTGCAGGGCCAAGGTTCAAATCTATAACCATATGATTGTAGGCAAGTTCTCTGCCATTGAAGAATACCTGTAGCCCTAGGAATGTGATTTTTTTTCCCACAGAATCTTTGATATCTCAATGTAAGCAGTCATGAATCCAGAGCTGTGGTTTTTATCTATTGAAAAAAAAGAGGTTTCCCCAGAACCCAGTGTGTTGTATTATGGGTCACTCAGACATGCTCTATAATAAAGTTCCTGGGACCACACAAATCCTGATTATTACTTTCTTCTGCTACCTGTCTATGGAGAGCCAATACCTTTCTGGGTACCTCCTATATCTCTGAGTGTGTCTGCTTTTGAAAAGTACCAGTAAATGAAGACTGAAACAACAATATCCTTTCCACTGTCAGCCACACCACATTTTAACTTGAGCTCTTTCCAAGAGGCTGAATGGCATCACCATACTGGTTATAGACTGCTATGACCTGGCGTTATACCTACTTCTGGCTTCCAACCAATCTACGAAGTCTTTATTTCTTCCCATGTGACAGTTAATTCAATTCTCTCTCATCTCCCTTCCTTGCTCCACTTCCCTCCATCATTCTTTTCTTCTTTTTCTTTCTCCCTTCTTTCTTTAACACTGCTGCCGTGATTTCGCATCACCACCACCACCAGCACCAACAACCCCTAACAGTGTTGGTGGACAGAATGAACTGATGATTGCACAGGGAAATACACCATTACCTACAGACAGGGGCCTGTGTAACCATTACACTATACAGGTGTGAAGTGATATATGTCTGCCATGCCTCTAACTTTGCTACATTTCTAACCTTTTCTCCAACCTCAGAAATCTCCATCTCTTTATTATTTCTCTGCTCCATTAAACAGTCTAATCGTGAGTTATCTCACATATGGCCTGTCATGATGTACGCTGCTTCTGTGCAGCGATACGTTTTCTATTCTTCCCTTTATCACACTCCTCCCAAACTCCACAACTTTGTATGTGTAACTGAAACCCTCTCTCCCTCGTCCCCCCTCCTTCCCCTCTGACATTGAGCCCTTTTGCATCAGCGCTTCTGTTTTTGTTGTCTTTTTCACTACACTGCCCTGTTCTCTAGACAACATACAGTCATCTGACAAGCGTCTCTAGCGAAGTGTCCCCTTCCTCACGAAGTTTCCCTTGAAACTTAGCTAGGTAGTCCTCTTAAGTCCTCTCTCAAAACTGTGCTTTGTCAAGCATCACACTTGCTGTATTGTAGCCATATGTTTACTTCTCTAATTGTCCCAGACTTTCAGCTTATGCGTTCAGGCAGCCTCAGCCTTCCGTTCGTTTTCTGTGTTGTGTCCTACACATGAGCAAATCTTCCTTAATAAATGAATGAACATCTCATGGAATGTTCATTGTTCAGACCAAAGGGAGCATTTAAGGAAGGGGAGACCGACACACACACTAGTGTAAGAGTCCGTGAAGGAGAAGCGATGGGCTAACTTCAGACCCAGACACCACATGACTTGTGTTTGTGGTAAGAACATTTTCAGTGACATTGGGGCTGGAAACCAGCGTGGAGTTGGCTGGAACTGGTGTGGACAGAAGTGTATATAGAAAGCAAAGAAGAGCAAACTCGCTGGAAAGTCGCTACACGATCAAAAAAGAAGAAGAAGAAGAAGAAGAAGAAGAAGAAGAAGAAGAAGAAGAAGAAGAAGAAGAAGAAGAAGAAGAAGAAGAAGGTGGTGTTGTTGCAAAATAAAGTAGAGACCCTTGTATGAAGATACATACATGAAAGATTTTTTTCAAAGTCACTTCTGGGAAAAAAAAATCAAAGTTCAATCTAGTATACACTAAAAAGGAGACAATAAAAATGGATGAGGTAGAAAACACAATTAGATAAGTGTCTACACTAACATTTTAAATCACAAGCTTTGACTAAATCTGTTGAGAGAAAGAAAGAAATGCAAGAAGGCACTAGAAAGTGAATTTACAGCGTGGCTTGGCTGCGCGAGGTGTGTCATTGCTGCCGTTGCTGGTAGGCTTTGCTACTATATTGCAACCGCGATGTAAATGAAATCTGAACACAGATGTGGACAGTCTCTTGTCTTAATTCATTAAAAAATATCTTATCAGAAAAGTAGAGTGAACCATGGAATAAATAAGCATATAGTCACCTTCCACTTAAAGTAGTATTATACACATTTAAAGACCTGATGGATCCTGAATCAAAAATCATGTTTCTCTCACTGAATAAATCTTCATTCAAGGTGCACTTCAGTTTTTTGTATGAAAAATGTTTCTGCTGTAGAAAATCATAACTAACTTCTTGAAGTTTACACAGAAAACATTTCCAGTAAACACAGCCTTTCAAGGAGGTTGTGTGAGGGCTGGGAGGATGAAAGGCACGGAAGACCAGCAGATGTGCCCCAGGGCCTCGTCATCATCATCAATCATAGGCCTGTCCTGATCCATGGTTCTCAAGCAGTAGGTCTTGGACCCCTGAGGGTAGCAGAATTTATTGTGAGGGGTCTGGAAACCCATATTCTCATCCAGTCTAGGGAGACTAAATAAATAATATGTCATGTACATACGTTACTATTTTTAACATGTCTGTAGATGAGGTGATGGGGAAAGCACCGTTTTACCCACTTGGCTGAAGCAACAGCAGTGCTTGGCTCTTTGCTCGTCTCAGTCTACAAACACTGAAAATACCATTTCTAGCATGACACACCCTCATAGTCAAAAACAATTGAGTGACAATTGCCACGTATAAAACTGCCTGTAGAGAATTTAAGTGCCAAGCAAAGTACTGTTGATTTATATTTATTTTATTATAGTTATTATGTTATATATTATTATATATTAAATATTGTATTTATTTATTATATTTTATTTATTTGGAGTGTGTGAGTGCATCATCATACACATGTGCAAATGGCGGAACAACTTGTGGCTGTCGGGTCTTTCACCATGATCCAGGAATCTCAGGTCACCTGGCTTAGTCACAAGAGCTATTGCCAGTGAGTGGGGTGCGGTGGGGTTTTATGTTGCCCAGGCTGGCCTAGAATTCATTTGTAGCTAAAAATAACCTTATAATTGATTTTCTCCCTAGTGCTAGAGCTACACCTGTGTGCTACCGTACCTGGCTTTGTGTTCCTGGGAGTTGAAGGGAGGGCTGCAAGCATGCTAGGCAAGAGCTCCATCAACTGAATGACGTCACGAACCAGTTACACTGAGTTTCTAAAGTTCTATATGCATTATTAAAATTATGTAAAGTAGTATAACATCCTCAAGGAACAATCTTGTTTTATTCAGTGGTTATTTCTGTAGAATTTTTTTGTGGGAAAGCCAGTCTGTACTTAAACCATCAACGTAACTTGGCAACAAAATGTAGAATCCGAGACCAGATCTGTAGCCTGACAGAAAAGGTTTCTTTTCCTCTTTTGAACACTGATAGTACTCACCAAGGCAGAAAAATGGGAGCGCAGGGGTGGAAATCCTGCCTTGCTTCTACTTGCTTTCTGCCTGGGGGGAGCATCCTTTGGTTTTATGTAATGTTGTTTTCCTCTGTGTTACGCTGTCTCAGGAACTACTCACGTAGAGGGTAAAGATTACATTTTGGAACACCAGCAGGGTCATCTCAAGCGCCTCACTCAATCAGGTCAGACGTCAGTGATACCGTTTTTTAAAGCAGGGGTGTAAGACTCACTGTTCCTTCCTATTTGTGAGATAATCCTGGCTCTCCCTTTCTCTCCATGATGCTGTTGCCAAAAGAATGAATCCCACACCTACCTCACTCATCGTGACCTCTAAAACAAGCATAGTGAGAGCTTCTTACGGCTGGCTGGAAATACTCCCCTCTACAGACTGCAAGTAGCACAAAGGCCTATTCCAGTGGTGGATGACGCTCGCCATACTTTTTCTTCCTATACAGCATATTAAAGAGAACATGCCAAGTAGGAAGAAGTGGCCTGAAGGGACTAACTTTCAATCCTAGAGCTCCCCTCTTAACTCTCAAGCTTCAAACTAGCCTCTTGACCTCTTTTTGGAAGCCATCTTCCTTGGAAACAAAACGTGATTGTTCAAATTTTCCTTCTATGTAGCAGGCAAGGGCTGGCACCGCACAGGGGTGGTAGTCGTCTACGAAAACAGGCTCCTCCAGAGAGACGTTTTCCTACGGCTTCAGTCAGCCGCGCTTGTATTCTACCAGCGTCCAGAGCTTGCTAGAGACAGGCCCCTGCTGTACTCAGGACCACCCAGTCTCCTTATGAATACTCCCTCATGCACCTCAATCTGTTTACAGAAGCAGTTGGCATTACTTTTACTCATGGTTTTACTTTATTCATTATCATCTAAATTGTTAATATTTTCTTTGAGACTGAATATATGTAATAAAAACTTGCAAAAAATACTTTATATTTCAGATACATGATTTTTAATAAAAGAGGGGAGCTACAAGTTACATGCAAAATATGCTTTGCTAACATTATATAGAATGTAGAGACATCACTCGTGTATCTGTTTGGGCTGAAACTAGATAGTAAAACTTTAAACCCATAAAAATGCTGTTGTTCCCGTTCACTTTGCCATTGTGAGAAGACTGACCTGAGTTAAAATAGAAGTGTTTTATTTATTTTATTTTTTATTTTATTTTATTATTTTATTTATTCATTTATTTACTTATTTACTTATTATGGATATGAGTGCTCTGTTTTCATGCATACCAGAGGATGGAGTCAGACTCCATTACAGATGGTTGTGAGCCACCATGTGGTTGCTGAGAACTGAACTCAGGACCTCTGGAAGAACAACGAATGCTGTTAACCTCTGAGCCATCTCTCCAGCAAAAAAGGAATTTTATGAATCAAAACAGGCAGTGAGAGAGTGAGCAGACTGTGCTAAGAAATGGCCTGACAGAGATTTTTCATGTCACATACAACATATAGAATAAACACTTGATATAAAAAGTATTGTACTATTCTGACATTTATGAAAACGTGAATAAAATATATATGCTTGTAGCCGTATTCATTTTAGTACTTGCAACACCGTTAACACTTCCCCTTTCATAGACTATCTTCCTAAACATGCTCCCAAATTAATACAAAGTGAACATAAGAAGAATGCTATGCCTGTTTGGGTTAGAGCATCTCAGAATATCTTCTGTTGTAGCCTAAAAGGATTGACAGACATAGGTCAACAAACAAAACCACTTTATTAACCAGACACTGTGGTGCATGCCTATAATCCCAGAACAAAGGAAGCAGTAGCAGGCCTGTGCCTGTGTGAGTTCAAGGCCAGCCTGGTGTAAAAAGTAAGTCTAGGGCAGGCAGGGCTACACAAAGAAACCCTGTTAAACAAACAAAACAAAACAAAACAAAAAGGTAGAAATGATCTCTGGTATGAGGGATTTGAGTGATGACTCACTAGTTAGGAGCAATGGCAGCTCTTTTAGATGATCTGAACTCAATTCAAACACCCACATCGTGGCCAACAAACATTTCAACTTCAAAAGATCTAATGTTCTGTTTGGTCCTTTACAGGAAGAGCCTGTATGTGTTGTGTAGACATCTATAATGGCAAAACACTCACATAAATAAAAATGAAATGAACCTTTAGAAATGTTCCCTTGTATGGATTCACTTGGTTGTGTGCTTGAACCAACCCACCACTTTGAACATGGTGTTACACTTGGTTTGTTCCTGCGGGGCACACGCATGGTATGTGAGGACACTGTACCATAACTAAAACCACAGCATGTGGGGAGAGTTTCAGTCATGCTAAGTGCTTTCAAGTCTCATTTTACCAAGGAAACAAGAAGATTCAACTCAAATTCCTTCAGACATAAATTGAAGCATATAGTTAGAAGGTTTTTTTGTTTATTTGTTTGTTTTTTACTTCTTATGATTATGAAAAACGTTACTATTTTCTAAAATAGTTTATGAATTCTGCCTTGATGCTGAGAGTTTAAGGTAATAACTAATAAGACAAGAAATGATATGTGTGGAGGTGTGGCAAACAAAGTAAGGGAAACTTCTGGGGCATTATTTGTACCTCAACTGGCCTAATTTATTCATTGTTTTGGCTTTTAATTCCACGTTAAAAATGGTCTTCAATGAGATATTAATTAGATAAATTGCAGATAGTGTCAATGAGTTGTCCCTTTTTCTTTCCTTGAAGCTGTTCAGAGCACTCCTAGTGGTTCTCCTAATTGGAGATGTTGGAGCACTGAAGTGCCTTTGTTCCCCTTTGACTGTGATTTAGGGCTGAATATCCACCAACAGGAAGTATCGCTTGTGTTGATCTCAGCTCAGGGAAATGACTGGGCTCCACCCCAACAAGTCACCAAAACATTTGAGTTTAGTCAGAACACTAATTTGTCACCCCATAAAACTAAAAGTGCCTTTCTATTCCATAGTGACCTGTTCATGTGAGAGCTCTGGATAAATTCATTCATGATAAAGCCAAGATCTGAGAGTCTTCCATTTTTTTCCAGTCTCCTTGAATATGGGAAAAGAGGAGGAAAGAAAGACTATGACAGAGGACAAAGAGAGAGACAGTGTGTGTGGGGGGGGGTTGGAGAGACATTTTAAATTTTAACTCTTTAAAATAATACTGTGCACACATAATAAAATAAAATAAAATCATTGTTGTGAGAAAAGATTGTGTAGCCCAGTTAGGCATTTTGTGAATACATGGCCTAGTTACAATGATTTCATGACGAAGTTAACTCTCCCCGTCACAGGCTTTCCTCAGCACTGGATAGATACTTCTGGGACCAGTTAGCTTCATTTTGGAGATAAGAAAGCTGATGTTGAATAGTGTAAGGACTGCGCAACAATGGGGTGATGAAAACATAGCATCTCTGCAGGCAGAAGAGGGACATTCTGAGTGTGCATACAACCACCATAATTAAAAATAAATGCAGACTGAGAGCATGACTGCAAAACCACCATAAAATTCCACAAACTATGACCAACCAAGACTTGAAGTTGCTCTAGAAAGGATGCAGATAGGACTTTGTTCCATGTAGTGGAGAGAAACTTTAGAAATTCCTTATATCCTGCATTTTTATTCTGTTTCCAGTCTTAAATATGTAAGTCTATGTAAGACACAACTTTTTCTGATTGGGTGTTAATCTTGAAAGCAGAGGTAAGTAATCGTGACTCAGCCTTTTGTGAGACAGACTTTTTTTGAGCAATGCTTCAAAAATTTGTAATGACTTTATTTGGGGGGAAGAATTTTGTAGAGATCCAGGAAAAAACCCTCCTTTTCAAACATCAGAGCAGCTGCCAGGAAAGCAGATTTTTGTGTTGGGAATCTGAACTCCTGAGTTACTGACCATTTTGAACCCAAACTTAGGCAAGTGCCAGGAAAACAGTTGATTAGATTCTCACATAAAGATTAGATACACTGATAACAGCAGCCTCAGGCTCCAGGCTGTGCAGATGGCAGTCTATGGATACCATCTGCTGTAAGTGGAAATGAAATATGATACAAAGATTCTGCACTATACACAAAATTCCTCAAAACATACATATTTTTTTCGATTACAATGACAGACTGGTCATATACACTGGCCTCCCATTTCCTCCAAGAACCCATTGAATTAGAAACATAAATATACAGACTATCCCTTATATTTTTCAGAATACAGTAAGAAAAAACAAGTCAAATAGTTGTGTAGAAATATTCAACACATGTCATCACTTACCAAAGTATGAGGTGATATAAAATGTGATATAAGTAAGCAACATCAGATGCTTTTAACACCATCGTGGCTACAGAGGTCCACAGGGCTAAAAGCAGATTACTGTAAGCTGAATATAACAGAGTTCAAGCCAATATCTTGGCTAAATCCTGTACACATGGCACGAAATGCAGCATTTTGTCCCAGGGAAGACATGTAAGAACTCATTTCTTTAAAACAAACAAACAAACAAATCCAGAGAAGTAAAACTTCTAAATGTGTTGGTACATAAGAGAAAAGCCATCATCTCTGGATTGTTTGGAAACCATTAGTCTAGCACATCTCTCCCAGCTTCACCCTGAAGAGCCTCCTAGCCAATCTTGTCTGACCCACCCTGGGAAGACAGGCACAGGAAAAACAGCTTAAGAAAACTGTCCTATTAGCACAACAAAGCAGAAACATATGGTAATCTCTTCAAGCCTTCTTCCTTAGTAAAAGACAGAAGTCACTACTGGTTGAGGAAAACTAGCAAAATGAAAAGGGAAATGCCAAAACTTTGAAAATAGAAGAGTCACCTTAGAGGAAGTTGAAGTAATTGAGAAGAAAAAAAAATCCTATCCCCTGTGCACTCCATTCCAGGCCCACAGCTCAAACTCCATCCCAAGAAACCTGTGGCCACCCAAGACATACAACTGAGACCTCTGCACACCAGCACTCTGCATGCTGGGTGCCCTTGGGCCAGCCCAGCAGTGGTGAGCTATACCCTGACCCTGCACTCTCCTTCTTCCAGACCACAGCCCTACTTGCATTCCCAGAGGCCAGTGGCCATCAGGGGCCACTGGAGATAAACCATACCTGCTTCCCAGAGCACCATTCCGGCCCACCCTAGGCCTGCATTGCCTGAAACTTGCCAATACCAGAGACAACCAGATGGCTAAGGCCCAGCAAAAGAACACAAAGAAGGCCAGGGCAATATAAAACCACCAGAACCCAGATATCATGCTAATACAAGCCCAGGATAGCTTAGCACAGCTGAAGCACAAGAAAATGTCCTATGATCCAATCATATGAAAATGATAGAGGCCTTTTAAAGAAGAAACAAATAAATCACTTAAATAAATACAGGGAAACACTAACAAAATATTCCAAGACAAAATCAAATTTAAATAATATATGCCTACAAATCCAGCCCTACAGAAAATACTAGAAGGACAACCATAACCCAAGAGGGTAACTACAAAGGATCAGTAATTCTATACAAGTACAAACAAAAGAACAGAAGCACACACACACACACACACACACACACATTTGAACTCTTTGGCACAGGAGAAATCTTTCTGAACATCACACCAATAGCTCAGACACTAAGATCAATAATTAATAAATGGGACCTCATGAAACCGAAAAGCTTCTACACAGCAATGGACACTGTCAAGAGGACAAAACAGCAGACCACAGATATAGGGTTCTTCATCAACCCTATATCTGACAGAGGGCTGATATCCAAAATGTATAAAGAACTCAATAAAGTAAACAACAAACCAACTAACCCAGTTAAAAAATAAGGTATAGAGATAAACAGAAACTTCTCAATAGAGTAATCTCTTATGTTTGAGAAGCACTTAAAGAAATGTTCAGCATCCTTAGTCATCAGAGAAATGCAAATCAAAACATCTTTGAGATTCCATCTTACAGCAGTCAGAATGGCTAAGATCAAAAACTCAAGTAACAGCACATGCTGGTGAGGATGTGGAGCAAGGGGAACCTCCTTCATTTCTGGTAGGAGTGCAAACTTGTACAACCACTGTGGAAATCAAGCTAGAGGCTTCTCAGAAAATTTGGAATAGATCAAGACCCATCTATATCTGTCCTGGGCATATACCCAAAAGATACTCCACTATACCACAAGGACACTTGCTCAGCTATGTTCATAGCAGCTTTATTCATAATAGCCCACAACCGAAAACAACCTAAATACCCCTCAACCAAAGAATGGATAAAAAAAATGTGGTACGTTTACACAATGGAATGCTACTCAGCTATTAAAAACAAAGACATCATGCAATTTGCAGGCAAATGAATGGAACTAGAAAAGATCATCCTGAGTGAGGTAATCCAAACCAAGATAGACACACATGGTATATACTGACTTATAAGTGGATATTAGCCATAATGGACAGGATAACATGCTACAATCCACAGACCTAAATTATATATATATATATATATATATGTATATGTACATAAATACATATAATATATGTATTAGAAATACATACATGTCTGTGACAAATAATGAAAAAAGCACTGAATTAAAAGGAGAGGCAATTGCATTGATCTTAGTTACACTCCAGAAATTTATGATAAGACCCTATTGCTGAATACATAACTTACTTGAGTCATAGAACATCTCAAAATTAGCCTGGTACTTAACTTACCTGGAAACTTCATCTCTATTGGCTAGTTCTTCTCTTCTCTTCTCTTTCTTTCTTTCTTTCTTTCTTTCTTTCCTTTTCTTTTTTCCTTCCTTCCTTCCTTCCTTCCTTCCTTCCTTCCTTTCTCTCTTTCATTTATAAGTAAGCTTTAGGAATTATAGCTGGGTGGATACTCATCTATTTAACCTGACTATGGTGGTCTGAACTATTTCCCAGCCATGTGCCTTGTCACCGTCCACTTAGACTAACCCTGGCTGCTTCTGCTTTATCTTTGCCCTCATGGCAACCTCCACAAGCCTATCTCCTAATGGCCACATGACTCTTTTCCCTCTTCTTTCTCTTTCTCTTCCACCTGGGACTCCCCAACTGAATTCAGAAGCTTCATCTCAACTCTCTTGTCCTCTCCTGACCAACTGGCTGTTCAGCTATTTATTAACCAATCAGAAATGATGAAGAACAATTTTTACACAACATTGAGACAGGTTATTCTTCAATAGTAATGAGAATGCCCACATCTAGACTGCAACCAGATCTCTGGGCACAGAATTCAGGATCTGAATATATACTGCACAAAACCGTCTCCCACCATCTCCCCATTAAACTATATACAATATGAATCGTTATGAAAACCGTCAGTTATAAATTACATTCACAATGTCCCGACATTTTGTATTTGGCAGCTTGGGAGAAAGTACTCTGTTACCTGTTTTATCTTGGTGAGTCCAGAGTTTTATACTTAAATCAATTTCCATTATAACTTGCATTATCAACCTGCAAACATTTACTTAGACCTAAAACATTTTTGAGACCCACTCCATGGGAAAGAAGCAGTCTCTGTCACTGTTAATGATACTCTGCTATGCTGGAGTATCAGACAGTCAGGAGCCTAGACAACTATCTTCTGACAGTCTTCACCCAGCAGCTGTTGCAGACAGAAGCAGAGACTCACAGCCAAACAATAGGCCAAGCTTGGGGTCTTGTGGAAGAGTGCAGGGAAGCCAGAGTGATCAAGGACACCTCAAAAAAATGTACAGTGTAAATTAACCTGGGCCCATAGGGGCTCACAGAGGCTGAACCACCAACCAACGAGCATGCACAGATTAGACCTAGGCACCCTTCCCATTTGTAGATGTATAGTTTGTTCTTCATGTGGGTCCCCTAATAATTAGATCGAGGGTTGTCTCTGATTCTGTTGCCTCCCTATGGATCCCTTTCACATAGGTGGGCTGCCTTGTCTGACCTCAGAGAGAATGTACCTAGTCCTTCTGTGACTTGATGTACCAAGGTGGGTTGGTATCCATGGGGTGCTTTCCCTTCTCTGAGAATTAGGGGATGGGGGATGGGGGGATGGGGGTATGGAGGAGGAAGAGTCAGGGCGGTGCTGGAAGGAGAGGAGGGAGGAGAGCTGTGATCACACTGTAAAGTAAATTTTTAAATAGGAAGAAAAAAGGAATGTAAGTTCATAGTGATTCAAACTTATAGTCATGTTTGGCTACTAATTAACTCAATTAACCAAGCTTTAGTTAGCCTCCTGAAGATACTTTTAAAGTTAATCATATAATAAATAGCTAGAAACAAACAATGTTTGTTTGTCAGATATACTATAGATAAATTGATGCTCTTTAAAAACCACAAAGATCTACAGAATATGGCATTTACAGAGCTTTTTTTTTTTTTTTTTTTTTTTTTTACAGTGAGACATATCAGTTCCTGGCAGTACCAGCATTCTACTTCAAAGAAGATAACAGGCATTGGGGAAATTCCATGTGGAGCTGGCTTCCAATCTGGCAAGCTAGCCACTGGGCAAGAAACTGTCTTGTCTTGACTGCAGACATCTTGATAGACATCTTGATGACCAAACTGGACAAACTGGACCAAGGGAAGTTGACTGCCAAGTTTTGCCAAGACAAGGTAAGCACTCCTTCATAATTCCTGTTTAAAACAAAACAGTCTGTCATACACTGGGCCAGAAGGCTGAAGATGATGCCCAAAATTGCAGAGGAACCTTGAGTGAGTGTCCAGGTGGCCAGCTGTCTCTGTCATTTTCTTACCTTTGGAAGCTGCTTGCTCTGTGCTTCTTGTCTATACAGGTAATATCTTTCCTTCTCAGGTTTCGAATGGGTTTGAAACCTAAATAGTTATAGTATCCCAGTTAAGCTAGCTGGCTTTCATAATGCTGAGAGGAGCTATGGAGGCTATTGGAGGAGAAAAGTAATCATCAGTCATACCCAAATGTGAATCCTGTGAGCTACAATAGTGACTGACCTAGCAAGACAGGACAACAATGCAATAGTGGCATGGGTGTAAACAACCACTTTCTGATTGGATTTCAGTCTCACTCACCAAGATAAACCCTATACTTAGCACCATTATCAGGCCAAGAACCTACAGATAGCTAGACCATAGACCTATTATTTTGCTAAATGGACATAGTATTAAACCAACACCTAATGAGAGCATTACGGCCATAAACCAAGACACCCCTCAACCCTCTCTGAGAAGCATCTGTTGCAATAGATGATGATTAGCACAAAAACTCACAATGGGCCAAAGTGCACAGAGTAAGAGAGCACAGAATATTCATCATTAAATTACATATAATCTGTATAATATACATATGAAGCCACCTCCTGCAAAGGCTTAGGAGTCAATAAAGAAGAGGAAGGGGACAGAAAAAATAAAAGCGTCAGGGGCAATGTGTTTTACAAGGAAAAGGTGTCCCTGGACACAGTAGGGCAGCTGTACATATTAATGGGTAAAAATATGTGCACAAGGCCTGTGCAAGCCCAAATCAGACCAAATTGGTAGCATATAGAAGGAAGTTGGGTATGAATTACACCCCTAGTAGAAGAGTTAATGGAAATTGCCATCTGCTGAGAGAGGAAGGGTCAGTTTCCTGTAAGAGTTTACCCCGGACAAGTTAAACATGCTGTAGTGGAAGCATACCCAAGAACACTGTGGCAGCACAAGTTGGCGTTGATGGCAAAGACAAATGAATAAATAAAAATAACAGAGGGAACAAAGCTGGGTGAGAAGAAAAGGGGTTGATATTATCTGGGAGAGCTTTGGGCTGGTGGGTGAATATTATAAAAGACATTGCAGTAAATTATCAAAGAACTAATATCTTTATTAAAAAATACTTGAAAATTGGAGAGAAAGTAAATGCTTGAGTCTGGCTCTTTAGACATAGGGTCAGAGAGAAGGGAAGGGCGTCCTCCCTTATCAGGGGATTAGGGAAAGGGCATAGGGGGAGAAGAGAGAGGAAGGGTAGGAATAGGAGAAGACAAGGGAGGGGGATACAGTGGGGATACAAAGTGAATAAATTGTAATAAATAAATAAATAAATTTTAAAAAAGAAAATTGGAGAGAAAAAAATGATTTTCAGTCATTTTATATAGAGTTTGGAATAAAATCAGTATTAAAGCAAAATGATAAAAACATTCGGAAGGGGGGTAGGAGAATGTAATGAGCATGAGCAAACCTCATCTCAGAGAATCGTCGGTGATTCCCGTACCTAAAAGCTTGGCCTGCTTCCCACAGTGCTAGCCCCAGGTGGCCAGGCTAAATTAGAGCAGAACCGTTCGCTGGCATGGAATCACTGTGAATAATATTCATTAGCGTCATCAAAGGTACACAAGTGCTTGTGCATCTACCGCATCCATTATTTCTGTTGTTTTTAGTAAATTCTGTTAGGATGGGATAATGCATTGCTTGATTTTTGTATGTTGTATGTCGCATGAACAACTATCCAGTGCATTAAATATTTATATGGCATTTTTCTACAATTGTGATACTGAAACTTACTTATGTGGGATCTTAAAAAGTTATTTTAAAGTGGTTGGGGGTGGCAAGATGTCTCCAGGAGTGAAGACTCTTGTTTTTTATTTCCAGAACTCACATGATATTCCTCCCTTTCAGGAAATGTGAGCAAGTAAGTAAGTAAGTAAGTAAATAAATAAATAAATAAATAAATGTAAAAAAAACTAAAGCCCATACTATATCTTAAGTAATTTGACTTTAAATGGCCTTGATGGCCTCAATAATTACTTTTTTTTGTGTTTGAGGAGATGGGGAGAAGAAAGAATATAATAAATGAAACAAAGGTTATTGAAATAGAGAATTTTTAGAGGTAAAATATCAATGAAGACAATTTTTTTAATAGGAAAATGAGATAAGGCTAAAACTATAGCAAATTCTAAAGGAACACTAGTTATGGAACTCAAAAAAACTTATGAATATTATACATAATTGCCAATGATTGTACCTACATGACACAGATACACATAACTGATACACATGATCAGTTGTTTATCTGGGAAAGTCAGGACAGACTGTATTGTGAAAAGCAGAAAGTCTCAACAATCAATAGATAACCTCACTAGAAAATTCTGACAACATTTCGAGAATAATACTAATCATCCTTAAACATTTCCAAAAAGTTCAAGAGGAATTTGAATGGTCACATAAAACTGTTGTTTGTGTGTTTGTGTGTGTGTGTGCGTGTGTATGTAAAATAAAAGTAGAAGTGAAATTATCTACATGAGGTAATGGACAAAGAAAAACAAGAGAGGAACAACAGTAGTATCAGGTGGATATAAGTTCAATGTACAGTAGTCTTAAGCGAAACTTTTAACAAATTGCATATTAAAAAAGAAGAATCCCTAAGTGAGGATTGATCATCTCACCCCAGGTCCTCTTTCTTGTTTATCTTCTCTAGGTGTACAGATTTTAGTATATTTATTCAATGGACATTGGAAGTAGGAGAAAAGAAGTAACAGGACAGAAGCCTACCATTAGAGAGCCTCTGAAAGACTCTACCTAGCAGTGTATCAAAGCAGATGCTGAGACTCAATACCAAACCTTCAGCAGAGCACAGGGAATCATATGAAAGAAGGGGGAGTTAGTATGACCTGGAGAGGACAGGAGCTCCACAAGGACCAAATATATCAGGGCAGGGGGGTCTTATATGAGACTGTATCTCCAACCAAGGACCATGTATGGATATATCCTAGAACTCCTGCTCAGATGGTAGCTCAAGTGGGTATCCTAGTAAGGGGAACAGGGCCTATTTCTGACATGAACTCAATGGCTGGCTCTTTGACCTCCCCCCACCCAAGGGAGGAGCAGCCTTGGTAGGCCACAGAGGAGGACATTGCACCCAGTCCTGAAGAGACCTGATAAAACAGGGTCAGATGGAAAGGGAGGAGGACCTCCCCTATCAGTGGACTTAGAGAGGGGCAGGGAGGAGATGAGGAGGGAGGGTGAGATTGGGAGGGAAAGAGAGAGGGGCTACGGCTTAGATACAAAGTAAATAACCTGTAATTAATATAAAAAATAAAAATTATAAAAAAAGAAAAAGAAGAATCCCTTATCAGTGGACTGGGGGAGGGACATAGGGGGAGAAGAGGGAGGGAGGGACTGGGAGGAGACAAGGGAGGAGGCTACAACTGGAATACAAAGTGAATCAATTGTAATAAATAAAAAATAAATAAAAAGTAGAGTCTGTTAAAAAGAGGAAGGAGAAGAATCTCTTTCTTCAAAGCACCTAACCAGCAGAGTGAAAAGGTAATTGACAGAATGAGAGAAAAATATTAGCAAATCAACTGCTAAGGATTCGATATGCTGGATACATTAAAAAAAATTCCCGAAACTCAACTGCAGATTGTTATCACACAATCTTATTTATACAGGTGCAAGAATTTCAATAAACATTTCTCACAAGGAGAAAATGTTTAACACTGCCAATCATCAGAGAAAGGAAAATTAAACCCACAGAACAGAACGGGATGTCTATTTAATGTGACTATTATTTGAATGTATGGGGAGGGTGAATGCACATGTCTGTACTGGGGTACACACGGCCTATGGCTGCACATGGTCATGGTTTACAGGTACATGTGTGAGGATTAGATGTTGACAGGAGGCGAGCATTGCTGTCCATGTGTATTTTTGCTTTGGCTGAACCTGGAGCTCACAGATTCAGTTAGCCTGGCTGGACAATGTGGTTCTAAAACACACTTTCCCCAACCCCTTAGTGCTGTGATTACAGATGTACAGATGTATGTGGGCTTTTATGTAGATAGTAGAGCTACTAATTCAGGTCTTCATACAGTTTTCTGATAGTCACCTCTCAGTCTTGCTGTTGTTGAGAACCAATGAAATGAGAATATTTTTTGCAAACTCTACAAAGATGTACAGTGATGTGACCATCATGGCAAATGGCACTGCATTTTCTTTAGGTTAAAAGTAGCATTATCTTACAGTGTTTTAGTTAGAGTTTCTATTACTGTAATAAAACACCACAACCAAAAGCAAGTTGGGGAGGTAAGGATTTGTTTCATCTTATAGCTTGTAGTTGTTTATCTGGGAAAGTCAGGACAGGAACTCAAGGCAGGAACCTAGAGGCAAGAGCTACGGGAGTAGTCATAGTAGAATGCTGCTTATGGGCATGCTTCCCATGAACACTTGCTTTCTTATACATAGACAGTGACTGAGGCCCTTTAAAACTACACAGTAATCATGAAAATGCCCTACTAAAAGCCAGCCTTGTGGTAGTATTTTCTCAATACAGATTCTCTCCTCTGGTATATGTCTAAGTCTGTGTCCGCTTGACAAAAACAAAACCAGCACATCTTGTAATTCACCAGTGAAATTATGTGTTGTATAGCAGTTTCCTCTGAGATAGAAATATTATACCAACCAGGGAAGAATCTTAAGACAGAAAATAACTCAAAAGAGTTTCAGGAAGTCCCTGAAACTGATCAGATTCATTATGTCCCTCCTTCCCCCAGAGAATGCCAGAAAACACTGCTGAGACTGAGTCTCAGGCAAGGCAAGATGCTAAAGGCACTAAAAGAAGCAATGCTGCAAAGATACAGAGGCCAGTCAATCAAGAGACCAGAGGTGGCCTAGGCCAACTGAAGCAGCTAGAAAGAACACTCTCCAACCGGTTTAGCTGTCTGCAGGCTGTGCAGTGTGCTCCAGGTTCCCAGGTTTTACGAATTGTCGCCCATGCTGGAGTGGGCTTTGGTGTTGCAGCTGTGTTTGAAGCATCTCCTCACACACATTCCTGTAAGTAACCACAAAAAACTCATTGGTTCACCAAGTTGAACTTTGGTAGTGAAAGGAAAAGGAAAAGCCCAGGAACCCCTGACCCCCAAACCAAGTTTTTAGCACAAAGGAGATTTATTTTTTTTCCAGAGGGCAGAGGAGAGGAGATAAAGGATGAGAGAGGGGGGTGAAAGAAACAAGGGAGAGGAGGAGGGGTATTTATCCAGAGGCAGCCTCTTGGAAAAGAGGAGACACACATGGCCCATAGAAAAGTGGGAATTTATAAAGGGAAAAGGGAAACTTTGTGTTAGAATGAGGTGTTTAATTTTAATTGCACATGTTAATTAGGTGAGCCAGAAGAGGCTTTTGATTGCTGAACTTCAATACTTTGATAGCTGAATACTGGTAGTCAGCCTCAAGAGGACAAAATGGCAATAAGGGAATAGACCTTGGTGGCTAGCTTTAGGAATGTAATCTGATGGGTTTTAGCAAAGCCAAGGGATTGGGGAGAAGGGCAAAGCCCGGTAGAGCCATGTCCCCCCACTGAAGCTGGCCAGAGTCCCTTCAGGTACTATTTGTACTTTCATCCGTTGAGGGACCCGTAGCTGGTGTGAGTAGATAAGTACGTTTTTCATCTCCCCAGAAAAAGTCTGCAACACAGCACTCTTTCTCAGATAATTGCAACCAGGTTCAAAACATACTTCTGTGCAATCATGCCGTCAGCACCACTATGCAGTACAGTAGTCAAGAGGCGGAAGCAACCAAAACATGCACCAACAGTTAAATGAACTAAACAAGGCAGTGTGCTTGCTCAATGAATATTGCTTGCTTTAAAAATGAAGAAAGGCCTGTCACATGCTACAAAAGATACGAAATTTGACATGCTAATAAAATAAGCCACTCACAGAAAGACAAAATATGTTGTATCAAAAGGAAAAGCTACCCAAAGCCATCACATTTTAGGAAATGGAATGGTATCTAGGGGACAGCAAAAACAGAAATTGAAGAGCTTCAGTTCTGTGAGAGTAAAATGCTTTGGAGGTCAGTCTCAGAGTGATGCAAATAAATGGATGACTTCAGATTGTGGGGGCTGCTAAGGTAGCTTCGTGGTAAAGCATTTACTTAGCATGTGAGAAACCTGGGATCAGTATCTGTCAGATTCCTAAAATTGAAATGGTATATACTTTTACCACAATATTGAACAGAATATGCGCTTTGATTGCCAACTTTGTGGGCATGCTAAATGCACATTTAAAGTGCAGAAGAACAGATAACAAAACACTTGGTGAATACCATCCAAGCTGTAACTAAACATGGCTTTCTAGACTTGCTGACATCTGTACAGCAGGCACATTTAATAATTGTCAGATTTTCAACAATAAAAAATAAAATAAACCCGGCTTTCCCTGAGTGAATGACCCATACTGTGAAAAGTTTAATGTGATAAAGAAGCAATTGCATTTTCTGAGAAACTCAAGGCATCAGGCTTTTTTAGGGACCCTTGTGTGGCCTTTAGATCTTTGTAGACTACTGCTGCTTCTTTCTAGTCTTGGGGAAAAAGAACTAAAAGCTAGGAAGACTTTTAGCACATGAATTGGAAAACTTCTATTTGAGAGTGTCTTTGTTGGATATATATATTAGAAATTCTTACCTGAATGCTGTATTTTTATCATTTCTACTCATCAATCCTCCCCAAAAACTTCTGTGTTCCCTCCACTTCCTGCTAAATCATGACTTCTTCTGTAATTATCTTTGTTGAGCACACACACACAAACACACAAACACACCTTCCTGGGTGCACTTAGTATTGTTCATATGTGTATGTGTTTGGGGATGACCACTTGGGATTGGATGACCTCTCAGGGGTCTTGCTTGACCTTAAAGAACACGGATTTGTCCTCTCTTACTAGCTATTAACTGCTATAGTTCTTCACCAAGGGAGCAAAACTTCTCAACAGTTTTTCCATCTCGGTTGGCATGCCAGTCAGTGTTGTCATTTTGCAGGCCTCGCTTCCCTGTAGTTAGGAATTTATGATTGCTGTTTACCTGTCAAAGAACACACTATCTCACAGTAGAACTCTGGTCCTCTGGCCCTTATGATCTTGTCTGCTGTCTTTCCCGATCGTCCCTGAGCATTAGGTGGAATCATTGTGTTGTAGATGTATCATCTAGGGTTGGACAACCTACAGTCAGTTTTTCTCAGCATTTTGATCACATGTAGGTTTCTGTAGCAAAGTCTCCATATACTGCAAAGAGAAACTTCTTTGATGAGTTGTGAGAGCTCCTGTGGGCATAAGGACGCATGTTAAATTGCAGTTAGAAGATGTACACTGGTTGTGCCAGGCATTGACTGGCCATTTCCTCAATCTCTGCTCTATCTGTTTTATCTTTATCTCTGCATTTCTTGTACTCAGGGTAAATTTGGGGTTGAAGTTTTTGTGGGTGGGTTGGAGTTCTCCTCTAGTAGGAGGCTAGTCTAGTTAGAGGCTGTCCTCTTCAGTCTCTATGTTCTCTGCTACTAGAAGTCTCTGCTTGAGTCCCCCTCATATCCTCCCAGGGGCCTACCCTGACTTAGGTCTCCAACTTGTCAAAGAGATGGCCCCACCCTTAATTTCTCTTTTCTCTACAGGCCTTCCCAACCCCTGACACTATGAATGATGCTCTGCTAAGCTTGCAGACAGGAGCCTGACAGAGTTGTCCTCTGAGAGACTCTATCCAGCAGTGCCTAAAAACAGATGCTTAGACTCACAGCCAAGCATTGGTTGATGCATAGGGAGTCTTGTGGAAAAGTGGGAGGAAAGAGAAAAGGACATGGAGGTGACAGGAGCTCCACAAGAAGACCAACGGAGCCAACTAACCAGGGTTCAGAGGGGCTTGTTGAGGAGGAAACATCAACCAAGGACCATTTGTGAGCTGGACCCAGGCCTCCTACAAAGATGTAGCAGATAGGCAGCTTAAGCTTCAAGTGGGTACTCTAGTAAGGGGAGTGGGGACAGCACAGGACACAGAGTCACTTGCTAGCTTTTTGATCACTTCTCTCTGGCTGGACTTCCTTACCAGGCCATAGGGGCAGAGGACATGCTCAGACATGCAACTTGATGAGCTGGGGTGGATGGGAAAGGGAGATCCCTTTTTCTGAGGAAGGGGAAAAGGGAAAGGAAGGTGGAGGGAGGGGAGGACTGAGAGGGGAAGAGGGATGGGGTACAACCAGGATGTAAAGTGAATAAAAAATCGTTAAAAAATAATACATATATATATGCCATAAAACAGAAGTTACACACCGGTTTAGAATAGTAGTAGATCCTTCTCTGTGACTTCACCAGCCATGGGTAGTTGGGTAGGTTTACAGTACCAGACACAAATTCCCTCTTACTAAGGTGGCCTTAAATCCAATTATATAGCTGTTGGTTACCCAAAAACATAAGTGCCACTATTGTATTTCAGGGGATCCATAGGCACACTGGCCATTGCTTTGTTCAAAGGCTTCGCAGCTGGATAGCACTACGGATTAATTTTCTTCTGGGAGCAGGCATAGCATCTTTGTATACTATGAGACTTAGGTGGTCAGGAGGGGGCCTGCCAAATCAGTTCCAGCTAGATTTCTTCAAGGCCCATATCTGAAGTGTGATGTATCTTCAGCAACAGGGTCTCAACCTTATTATATAAAAAATTCAAGATTGTTCAGACCCTCAGAAAAAAATAAAATGTGTAAATACTCCAAAGTTGTTTTAGTCAATGTAAAATAATTCGCTCTCAATAATAGAGATTAAACTGTTAATACTAATTTAAAATAAAATTTTCAAGACAAAAACATCACAAAGAGAAAATAAAAACATTTTCTTATTTTATGCAGGATAATTTGGGTCACAAGCCACACAACATTGTTTTTTAAGGAACTGGAGCTGACAGGAAACATGGGTCTTAAGAGTAATGCTAGATCACTTTAAAATGGTGCTATGTTCTTAGCAGATCAAGAATAGGAGATATCTTGGAATGTTTGTTGCTTTGCTTCAGTTTACATGTAGCCAGCTGGTTTCTGACCTCTTTGTGTAAAAATTCAGCTTTTCACACAATCAGATTCCATACTACCTTGTTATGATATCATTCTAGGCAGGCTTTGATCCATACACATAAACTTTAAAGAGTTTAAGATTGCTTCTTATCCCATAAATACTGCTCCTTCTTTTACACATATATGTGTGTATATACACGTATACACATACACTTATTATTCATATATGTATTTGGCAGAGTGACACTAGAGCCTCAGTGTCAGTACGCTCATGCTATTTGCTTGTGGTTTACAGAACTTTCACACATGTTTTGCACATCTCTGGTAAAATACATATACAGCACAACCTCTCTTTTTGTGCAATTGTGCGAGCCTGTATTTTTTTAATTCATATTTTTAAAGGAGTTGAGTTGAAACATAGAATTTAGAGATTCTGTTACATATTTTTCCACATGAATGGAAAAAAATAGAGCTTACATTATATTTTTTGAAAGGCTAGAGGCCAGAAAAAAAAAGAGACAGTTATCTTAATATCTTAAGGAAATAAAGGCTTATTTGGTCCCTGATCAAGACAAATGACATAGGCAGCTGTAAAAAGAATTCTCACCAGCTACAGCTCCACAAGCAATGGTGCCATTTTTCATTTTTAGAAAAGTATCAAAATAAACTTAAAATAACATAGTTATTTAGGGTTAAAATGAAATATCTTATTTCATTCTAAAACTTCTATTTTAACTGTTATTTTTTTTACAGTTTAAAACCATTAAATATTCAACTTTTTACAGAATTTAATGGTTGTTAAACATGAATCATTTTTTTTTCTACAGACTTGCTGTTTCCCAAATGTCTAGTACAGTGAATGGCATATTGTCTGTAAATATTGTTAAATCAGATGTTCATAAGATAAAAGTCATGTGAGTGGTATCACTCACACAAAAATTATACAAAAAAAATCAGGGTCTGGGCAATTTTTAATTTCTTGTAGATTGAAGTTAAGACCCTATTGCTGAAGATGCATAGTTGTAAAAGTAAAATATGTTTATTCACTAATTTTGTGCCTGTACCTACAAATGTGTGTGTGTGTGTGTGTGTGTGTGTGTGTGTGTATGTGTGTGTGTGTGTGTGTAGGCCAGGGCCAGAGATCAGTGTGAGGTGTCACTCTTCAGGAGCTAGCCACTTGTTTCTCTCACCTTGCTGTTGGAGACCATTTCTTACTGATACCTGGGGCTCACGGATTAGAATGGTCTGACTAGCCTGTCTCTGTTTCTCCAGTGCTACATTTGGAATTATAACTGTGTGCCACTATGGTTCTATCAGAGAGTGAAAGAGATGTCACCACTCTTGCAGTTGTGCAAGGGATAGTTACCCCCTGTTGGGTGTATTTATGATCTGGTTACTGTTTTCATTTGGAAAATAACGGAAGGAAAGATGATTGTGTGTCAAGGTGACAAGGGCTGAATTATCTAACACCCAAATGGCTGCGCACACCTGTGAGGGACTTTACTTTTTAAATGATTTGAAGTGAGAAGTGCCATTTCTAGTCTGGATCATTTGAGGATAGAAAAGTCTGGATCTTTTGAGGTGGGAAGAAGCGCCTTTATGTTGGGCCACAACTTCTCCTGACAGCCTATGTAAAGGGCATGGAAGGAGAAAGCTTGCTCTTTTTGCCTGTTAGCTTCATTGTCATGGCCAAGGGTTTTTCTTCATTGGCATTAGAGCTTACTTTGGGATTCTGGCTTATATTAAAGACCAGCTGAGACATGCAGCTTCATGGGCTGGGAAACTACTGGATTCTTGGAACTTCAGTTGCTAGAGAGCCGGTGTTGGACTAGCTGAACCACAGTCTCTAAGCCACTTTAATAAATATAATAAATCTATATAGAGAATATATATTCCATATTTATTTATTTATTCTCTATATATTTGTATATATATGATAATCTATATGGTGTCTATTATGTATTTATATGTTTATTATTTAATAAATCTAATAAATACATACAAAATATATTCTACAGAATATATATTCTGTATATTCTATATACATATGTATATATGTTTTTGCATGTGTATATAAACTATGTATATACATATATGTCTGCGTAAGTTCTGTTCTTCTAGAGAAAACTGATTAATACACTAAGAAAAAGAAATAGCCAGGCATGGTGGCACATCCTCGCGTGGCAGGTGAATCTTTGTGAGTTTGAGGCCAGCCTGGTTTACAAAGCAAGCAAGTCAAGGACAGCCAGAGCTACACAGAGAAACCCTGTCTCAAAAAACCAAAAGAAGAAGTAGATGAAAAAGAGAGAAAGAAAGATATTTTGTTGTTGCTTTATTCAGCTAAACACAATATTTACTTTGCCACTGAGGACATGTTTTGAGACAAAACTTCATTTAATTTTTAAATATCTGATACTCACTAATTGATAATTAAATGCATCAGTGATTTATGATGCATAAATGAAAGCAGATACTGATTTGTGCTCAAGCTTTCTATAGACGGCACACATGCTCTTCTTTCCTTCTGTGAGCGATGAGGGCTATAAAGACAGAGTAGGCAAGTCAATTTCTGTGGTCATCCCAGAACTGGAACCCTGACTTTGCTGTGAACACACTACCTTTAGGCTCATGGTTGATTTCTGGTTGTACCTCATTTGTTCTTTTTAAGAACATGTAGACTGTTAATGGGATGGCTCGAAATAGAGTTGATAAAGTCTGGCCAATAATTACATTCCTACCTTCATGAGGAGAGGCTGTCTGACACCATGATGGAGTGTCCAATGAAAATGAAAGGTCAAAAATAGCCTTTGAGCATTCATTTATCAACAATTGCCAAGCGATTTGAAAAGGAAAACATCAAGAGTATATTAGTATAGAAACTCTTTACAAATACCCCACTCAAGCTTATTTTAAGTCCTTACAGCCATGCTCAAACACCTGCGCTTTGCCTTAGTGTTTTAATCCAACCTCATCTGAGAGATGTCCTAAACTGGGTAGCATCCCACAGTAGGTAGGTAAGACTCAGACTTGAGTATTGAAAAATGCCACTCAGCAGCAGGGAAAGCAACACACAGCTGCATCCATGACACGCCTTGGCTACTCTCTTGTGAGAGAGAATTAGGGACCTCTCTTCTTTTTGTTTATTTTTTAATTTATTTTTAATTTATTACAGTTTACTCACTTTGTATCCCAACTGTAGCCCCCTCCCTTGTGCCATCCAAATACTGCCCTCCCTCCCTCTTGTCCTCCCATGCCCCTCCCCAAGTCCACTGATAGGGTAGGTCCTCCTTCCCTTCCATCTGACCCTAGCCTAACAAGTCTCAACAGGACTGGTTGCATTGTCTCCCTCTATGGCCTGGCAAGGCTGCAACCCCCTCAGGAGGGAGGTGATCAAAGAGCCAGCCACTGAGTTCATGTCAAAGACAGACCCTGTTTCCCCTTACTAGGGAACATACTTAGACATTGTGCTGCCATGGGCTGCTTCTGTGCAGAGGTTCTAAGTACTAATTTAAATTGCAAGAAGCAAAGTTCTGTTGTTGATTTCAGCATTCCCAGCTGAGAAAGAAAAAGGAGCCAGCATCTCCACCTAGAAAAGTGAAAAGAGTCTGAGGTCATTGCTCCAGTCACTTGAAGGAGAATTGCTCACATGGTAGAATTAAGGTGCGCAGTGTAACAGTGCTAACGGCAGACACTGATAGAGCATGTGCCAGATGCCGGATTTTGTTCTAAAGTGCTAATTTTTTAATCTTCAAAACTACATTATGACATCCAACTCGATGGGGTGAAACTCAAACCAATCCCACTGAAATCAGGGACAAGACAAGGCTGCCCAATCTCTCCATATCTCTTCAACATAGTACTTGAAGTTCTAGCTAGAGCAATAAGACGACTAAAGGAGATCAAGGGAATACAAATTGGAACAGAAGAGGTCAAAGTTTCACTATGCACAGATGATATGATAGTATACATGAGCGATCCCCAAAATTCAACCAGAGAACTCCTTCAGATGATAAACACCTTCAGCAAAGTGGCTGGATTCAAAATTAACTCAAAAAAGCAGAAGCCTTCCTGTATACCAAAGACAAAAGGGCAGAGAAAGAAATTAGGGAAACAACACCCTTCACAATAGCTACTAATACCATAAAGTACCTTGGGGTGACTCTAACCAAGCAAGTGAAAGACCTGTATGAGAAAAACTTCAAGTCTCTGAAGAAAGAAATTGAAGAAGATATCAGAAGATGGAAAGATCTCCTGTACTCATGGATTGGTAAGATTAACATAGTGAAAAATGGCTATTCTGGCAAAAGCAATCTACAGATTCAATGCAATTCCCATCAAAATAGGAACACAATTCTTCATAGATCTTGAGAGAAAAATTATCAACTTCTTATGGAGAAAAAAAGAAAAACCCAGAATTTCAAAAACAATCCTGTAAAACAACAGATTGTCTGGAGGCATCTCCATCCCTGATCTCAAGCTGTACTACAGAGCAATAGTAATAAAAATGGCATGGTATTGGCATAGAAATAGAATAATGGATCAATGGAACTGAATAGAAGACCCCAAATTAAACCCACATACCTATGGATATTTGATTTTTGACAAAGAAGCCGAAATCATTCATTGGAAAAATGACAGTATCTTCAACAAATGGTGCTGGTCCAACTGGATGTCTACATGTAGAAAAATGAAAATAGATCCATATATATCACCCTGCACAAAACTAAAGTCCAAGTGGATCAAAGATCTCAACATAAAACCAGATACACTAAATCGGTTAGAAGAAAAAGTGGGTAAGACATTGGAACTCATTGGCACAGGTGACAACATCCTGAACAGAACACCAACAGCACAGGCTCTAAGAGCAACAATCGATAAATGGGACCTCATGAAGCTGAAAAGCTTCTGTAAAGCAAGGGACATGGTTACCAAAACTAAACGACAGCCTACAGACTGGGAAAGATTCTTTCCCTACCCTGACAGAGGGCTGATATCCAGAATATATAAAGAACTAAAGAAGTTAAAAAGCAAAAAAATCAAGCAATCCGATTAAAAAATGGGGTACAGAGCTAAACAGAGAATTCTCAGTAGAGGAATACAGAATGGCAGAGAAACACTTAAAGAAATGCTTAACATCCTTAGTCATCAGAGAGTTGCACATCAAAATGACCCTGAGATTTCATCTGATACCCATCAGAATAGCAAAGGTTAAAAACTCAAGTGACAACACATGCTGGAGAGGTCGTGGAGAAAGGGGAACCCTCCTCCATTGCTGGTGGGAATGCAAACTTGTACAACCACTTTGGAAATCAATCTGGTGCTTTCTCAGACAATTAGGAATAGTGCTTCCTCAAGATCCAGCTATACCACTCTTAGGCATATTTCCAAAAGAGGCTCAAGTACACAACAAGGACATTTGCTCAACCATGTTTGTAGCAGCTTTATTTGTAATGGGAAACAACCCAGATGTCCCTCAGTTTAGGAATGGATACAGAAATTGTGGTATTTTTACACAGTGGAATACTACTCAGGAATTAAAAACAAGGAAATCATGAAATTTGCAGACAATTGGTGGGACCTAGAAACGATCATCCTGAGTGAGGTGTCCAAGAAGCAAAAGACACACATGGTATATACTTATATAGATCTATAATATAGGAAAAATATACTGAAACCTGTCCATCTAAGAAGATAAACAAGAAAGAGGACCCAGGATATGATGATCAATCCTCACTTAGAAAGACAAATGGGATGTGCATTGGATGTAGGAGAAAACAAGAAACAGGACAGAAGCCTACCACTGAGGGCCTCTGAACGACTCTACCTAGCAGTGTATCAAAGCAGACATTAAGACTCATAACCAAACCTCCAGCAGAATGCAGGGAATCCAAAAAAAAAAAAAGGGAGGGGAGAGTTAATACGACCTGGAGAAGACAGGAGTTCCACAAGGACAAAATATATCTGGGCACAGGGGTCTTTTATGAGACTTTCTCCAAACAAGGACCATGTATGGATATAACCTAGAACCCCTGCTCAGATGTAGCCCTTGGTAGCTCAGTATCCAAGTGGGTACCCTAATAAGGGGAACAGGGACAGTTTCTGACATGAACTCGATGGCGGGCTCTTTGACTTCCTCCCCCTCCCCAGGGAGGAGCAGCCTTGCTAGGTCACAGAGGAGGAATTTGTAGTCAGTCCTGAAGAGACCTGATAAACCAGTATCAGGTGTAAGGGGAGGAGGTTCTCCCTTATCAGTGGACTTGGAAAGGGGCAGGGAGGAGATGAAGGTGGGAGACTGGGATTGGGAGGGAAAGAGGGAGTGGGATACAGCAGTGATACAAAGTTAACAAACTGTAACTAATACTAAAAAAATAAAAATTAAAAATTAAAAAACAAAAAAACTACATTATGTGCTATTTTCTGATATAAGTGTTCTAAATAATACCCGCTGAAACCTTAGTGAAGCTTTAAACCCAGCCAATGAGAGTAGAGGGCAATCTATGAGTTTAGGTAGCATACCCAGCGCCACCACCTCTGAGTGGCTCCGGGTCTGTGGGAGGACAGGAGGTGCTTGTCACCAGGTCCCAGCCGAGCTGATGGAGAGAGCCAGCCTGGCTTTACCTTCTGCTGTGCAGAGTCTTTGCTGAGAGAAGTCACTGTTCTTAACCAGATCAGCCTTGGCTTTTGCAGTCAAGATTGTGAGTGAAGCAATTCACTATTTGTTCAGATAGTACTTGCTGCATAGGCACTCTGTTAATGTCTCTACCGCTCCGAGCTTGCTGTTCTTGTATTAGAAATGGAAATAGTAGCATGCACTTTCATCACTGGTTTGAAGAGTGTTGTGGATGTAAACATGTTTTTGTTTAATCCCAAATGTGGATCATGGGACTGATTCAGATTATGCATAGCGGCGGACTATTTGCCTTGTACAGGCTCTGAGACACGTTTGTATCCAGCTGGAATTAGTTGAATTCTGAGGACATTGAAGGGAATAAATATAATAGCCCAGAGGAAGAAGGGGTGGCGGCTTGGAGGACTAAGAGGAGGACTGCTTGCTGCTCTTGCTGGCTTGCTGGCTTGCTGGTTTGCTGGTTTGCTGGCTACCTGGACTTCTGGATTTCCCAAGGACGGATATTTGTATTACCTCTAAAGGAATCCTACAACCCTATCCAGTAGGAAGAATTAAAGAGGCCTGCATCCCCTTTCCTTACTACCTTCTTTTACCCCTACCTGGGGTTAAGGAACCCCCAAATAAAGTAGCGTTAGAAAAACTAGCACCTATAGAAGTGTATCAAAGCATTTTGTAAAGCGTGAGTACTATGACTGCTGTATAGAAAGCACACAATAATTTTTTTTTAAACTTACCAGAAAGCGGGACAAGATGGCGGCGCCAGGAGAACACTGATCTGAGGAGCAGGACAACATTTTCCAGTGACCAAGAGACTGAACTCTGGGCCCTAAAACAACAGTGATTGTGTTTCGCAGGTGAGAGATAACCCCCATGGCGAAGGAATCAGTCGGGTCCACGCTCAGGCCACCCAGCCAGAACCCAGAAGAGATACCAGGTAGGTCGCCAGACCAGAGCCACACGCCTGTGTGTCCCGATCACCTTCCCAGGTTGAATGGTGGGCACAAAAGCACCAGAGAAGGGGAGTCCCAGTCACGAGAAAAACCCACGGGGAAGGAAGGCAGTGGGACTGGCCACAGATCACCCAGTCTTTACCTGGAAAAAATCTCGAGGACCAGTGGGTACAAGCTGCCATCACTGAACTGGGCTCAAGCTGCCAGCAGGGAGAGTGGCTGAGCACTAGCTATCTGGCACAGATGGAGCTGTGTACCCTAGTGCAACAGAGACTGGGAGTCCCTGTCTGGAGAGGCCCCCACAGGGAAGGAAGGAAACGGGGACCTGAATTAGGTCATCCAGTATATCCCTCTGAAAATACCACAGACTAGCGGGCAGGCGGGCAGGCCGCCAGCCCAGAGACCTGCATTGTACCAACTATTCCTCAGAGACAGAACTGTGTGCCCCAGGACACCAGTAACTTGGACTCACTGTCAGAAGAAATCCTCACAGGGAAAGAAGCAAAGGGGACGGACTTCAGCCACCCAGTATATCCCCAGAAAAGGTTCTGCAGACTGGCCCAACCCAGGGACCTGCTGTGCACCATATAGCCTGCTGTTACCAGGAGAACAGTACTCACACGCCACAGATTACTGCTTGGATACTGGGGCACAGAGCCCCAACCTCAGACCTTCAAAAGCCCGAGATTCCTGAGATCAACCCCCAGATGCTGCTCCAAGGGGCAACCAGTTATCACTAACAACACTGACCAAACCACAGGGCACACAGGTTACAGCAGCAGCTCACTAAATTTGCAGAAGGAAACCCAGAAGCAGGGCAGCTGTCTCTAGGACTTCTCAGGGTGTGAGGAGAGCCCTCTCAACTAACAAGGACCACAGTTATCACTCAGCTCTCTATGCCTGAGGTGAGCAGTGCCAACTCCTGAAAAACACAGCCATACAGTGACCATACCCAAAAAACTGAAGAGTCTTCCTTCAGGAAAAACCATCTTCCTGCCAAGGGGATTCTCTTCACCACAGGATTCCAGGAACCACCAGAAACTAACCCCAAATGCCTACGATAGCCCAATGGGTAGAGGCCAGCGTAAAAGCTAAACCAACAAAAGACAAAGCAATATGGCATCGCCAGAACCCAGTTATCCAGGGGCAAGTAGCCCTGGTCACCCCAGCATAAATGAAATTCAACAAGAAGACATAACATCTATGTTCATGAAGAGGATAACAGAGGAAACAAAATGCGTAAAGACCTAGAGGAAGATAAACTCAAACAGATTATAAAGAAGAGAAAAACAAGCAGATTATGGCCATCCGTAAAGAAATAGAGGAAGACAAAAACAAACAGATTATGGCCATCCGTAAAGAAATAGAAGACAAAGAAAAACAGATTATGGCCATCCATGAAGAAATACAGGAAGTTGCAGCCAAACTTGAGTTTGTGGCCTTTAGAGAGGACGTACTTAAATCACTGAAAGAAATAAAAGAAACAGGATTGTTCAAACAAACAGCTGAAGGAATTGAAGGGAAAATAGGAACATACCGTCAGACAGGTGAAGGAAATAAAAAAATGGCTCAAGACCTGAAGATACAATTATAAAAATTAAAGAAAACACAAATGGAGGAAATTGTGGAGAGAAAGAACTTAGGGAAGAAAACAGGAACTACAGCGGTAAGCATAACCAATAGACTACAAGAGATGGAAGAAAGAATCTCAGGCATGGAACATACAATGGAAGAAATCAATGTATCTGTCAAAGAAAATGTTAAATTTAAAAAATTCCTGACACAGACCATCCAAGAAATCCAAGACAACATAAAAAGACAAAACCTAAGAATAATAGGAATAGAGGAAAAAGAAGATTCTCTCCTCCAAGGCCCAGAAAATATTTTCAACAAAATCATTGAAGAAAATTTTGTCAACTTAAAGGAGAGGCCAATAAGAATACAAGGACCTACAGAATACCCAATAAATTAGACCAGAAAAAAAATCCTCCCGCTACATAATAATCAAAACCGTAAGTATACAGAACAAAAAAAAAAAAAAAAAAAATACTAAAAGCTGCAAGGGAAAAAGGCCAAGTAACATAAAATGGCAATCCCATTAGAATCACACCTGACTTTCCAACAGAGACTAGGAAATCCAGAAAGGCCTGGATGGATATCATGCAGACCCTAAAAGAATACAGATATCAACCCAGCCTACTATACCCAGCAAAACTCTCATTCCTCCTAGACTCAGAAAACAAGTTATTCAATTAAAAACAAATTTCAACAATACCTACACACAAATCCAGTGTTACAGAAGACTCTAGAAGGGAAAATACAACCCAAGAAAACTAGCTACTTTCAAGGAAACACAAGAAATAATTAACCCCACTACAGTAAAACAATAAGTAAACAAGCACACAACCTTATGACCACAGCCAACATCAAAATCAAAGGATCTAACAGCCACTGGACATTAATCTCTCTCAACATCAATAGACTCAATTCTTCAATAAAAGACACAGACTAACGGAATGGATGCGTAAACAAGACCCAACAATCTGTTGTATACAAGAAACACACCTAAGTCACAAAAATAGACATTACCTGAGGATAACGGGTTGCAAGATGGCTTTCCAAGCAAATAGACCTAAGAAGCAAGCAGGGGTAACCATTCTAATATCTGATAAAGTAGACTTTCAAGCAAAATTAATCAAAAGAGATGGGGAAGGACACTTCATACTCATCAAGGGAAAATTCCACCAGGAAGACATCACAAACCTGAACATCTATGCCCCAAATACAAGGGCACCCACATTTGTGAAAGAAACATTGATAAAATTTAAACCATATAGATCCCCACACATTAATAGTGGGAGACTTCAACACCCCCCTCTCAACAAAGGACAGGTCAACAAAACAGAAATTAAACAAAGAAACAATGTCTCTGACAGAGGTCATGGATGAAATGGACCTAACAGACATTTACAAAACCTTACAGCCAAACACAAAAAAATATACCTTTTCTCAACACCTCATGGAACCTTCTCCAAAATAGACCATATAGTGGGTCACAAAGCAAGCCTCAACAGATACAAGAAGATTGAAATAATCCCTTGTATCCTATCTGATCACCATGGAATAAAGCTGGACCTCAACAACAACAGAAATAGCAAAAAGCCTACACACACAAGGAAATTGAACAACTTGCTACTAAATGACAGCTGGGCCAGGGAAGAAATAAAGAAAGAAATTAAAGTCTTCCTAGAATTCAATGAAAATGAAGGCACAACATACTCAAATTTGTGGGACACAATGAAAGCAGTGTTAAGAGGAAAGTTCATAGCACTAAGTGCCTTCAAGAAGAAATTCAACACAGCTCATTCAATCAACTTATAGGCTCACCTGAAAACCCTAGAAAAAGAAGAAGCAGACACACCAAAAAGGAGTAAATGGCTGGAAATAATCAAACACAAGGCTGAAATCAATCAATTAGAAACAAATAAAACAATTCAAAGAATCAATGAAACCAAGAGCTGGTTCTTTGAGAAAATCAACAAGATAGACAAACCCTTAGCCACGCTAACTAAAAGGCAGAGAAACACCATCCAAATCAACAAAATCAGAAATGAAAAGGGAGACATAACTACAGACACTGAAGAAATCTAAACAATCATTAGGACTTACTTCAAAAGTCTATATGACACAAAATTTGAAAATCTAAATGAAGTGGACAATTTTCTTAATTGATTCGACTTACCAAAGCTGAATCAGGACCAGGGAAATCAATTAAATAGTCCTATATCCCCCCAAAAAAGTGGTCATCAAAAGTCTCCCATCTAAAAAAAAAGCCCAGGACCAGATAGTTTCAGCACAGAATTTTACCAGAGTTTAAAGAAGAGCTAACTCCAATTCTTTTCAAACTATTCCAGAAAATAGAAACAGAAGGAACGTTACCAAACTCATCTATGAAGCCACAGTCACCTTGGTACCTACACCTCACAAAGACCTAACAAAGAAAAAGAATTTAAGGCCAATCTCCCTTATGAACATTGATGCAAAAATACTTAATAAAATACTTGCAAATCAAATACGAGATCACACCAAAGATATCATCCACTATGACCAAGTAGGCCTCATCCCAGGTATGCAAGGGTAGTTTGATATACAGAAATCCATCAATGTGATCCACCACATTAACAAACTGAAAGAAAAATCCACATGATAATCTCCATAGATGCTGAAAAAGCATTTGAAAAAATCCAACATGGTTAAAGTATTGGAGAGATCAGGGATACAAGGCACATATTGAAACATAGTAAAGGCAATATACAGCAAGCTTATAGCCAGCATCAAACTAAATGGAGAGAAACTTAAAGCAATCCCACTGAAATCAGGGACAAGACAAGGCTGCCCACTCTCTCCATATCTCTTTAACATAGTTCTGGAAGCCCTTGCTAGAGCAATAAGACAGTAGAAGGAGATCAAGGAGATACAAATTGAAAAGGAAGAAGTCAAATTATCACTATTTGCAGATGATATGATAGTTTACCTGAGTGACCCCAAAAATTCTACCAGGGAACTCCTACAGCTGATAAACACCTTCAGCAAAGTGGCCGGATATAAAATTAACTCAAAAAAAATCAGTAGCCCTCCTGTATATAGAAGACAAAAGGGCTGAGAAAGAAATTAGGGAAACAACACCCTTCACAATAGCCACAAATGACATAAAGTTCCTTGGTGTAACCCTAACCAAGCAAGTCAAAGACTTGTATGAAAAAAATTTCCAGTCTCTGAAGAATTAGAAGAAGATATCAGAAGATGGAAAGATCTCCCATGTTCATGGCTTGTCAGGATTAACATAGTAAAAATAGGCATCTTACCAAAAGCAATCTACAGATTCAATACAATTCTTATCAAATTACCAGCACAATTCTTTATAAACCTGGAAAGAAAAATTCTCAACTTCATATGGAATAACAAAAAACCCAGAATTGCTAAAAATAATCCTCTAAAATAAAAGATCTTCTGGAGGTATCTCCATCCCTGATCTTAAGCTGTACTATAGAGCAACAAACTGCATGGTACTGGCATAGAAACAGAATGGTGGATCAATGGAATAGAATAGAAGACCCTGACATAAATCAACACACTTATGGACACCTGATTTTTTACAAAGATGCCAAAACCATTCAATGGAAAAAAGATAGCATCTTCAATAAATGGTGCTGGTCTAATTGGATGTCTACATGTAGAAAAATGCCAATAGATCCATACTTATCACCCTGCACAAAACTAAAGTCCAAGTGGATCAAAGACTTAAACATAAAACTAGACACATTAAACTGCTTAGAAGAAAAAATGGGGAATACCCAAGAACTCATTGGTACAAGAGACAACTTCCTGAACAGAACACCAACAGCACAGGCTCTAAGAGCAACAATCGATAAGTGTGACCTCATGAAACTGAAAAGCTTCTGTAAAGCACAGGACACTGTCATCAAAACAAAATGACTGCCTACAGGTTGAGAAAGAATCTTCACCAAACCTTTTTCTGACTGAGGTCTAATATCCAGTACATATAAAGAACTAAAGAAGCTGAAAAGCAGCAAACCAAGTAATCCAATTAAAAAATGGGGAACATAGCTAAACAGAGAATTCTCTGTAGAGGAATATCGAATGGCAGAGAAACACTTAAAGAAATGCTCAATGTCATTAGACGTCAGGGAAATGCAAATGAAAACGACCCTGAGATTTCACCTTACACCCATCAGAATGGCCAAGATGAAAAACTCAAGTGACAACACATGCTGAAGAGGTTGTGGAGAAAGGAGAACCCTCCTCCATTGCTGGTGGGAATGAAAACTTGTACAACCACTCTGGAAATCAATCTGGCACTTTCTCAGACGACTAGAAATAGTGCTTCCTCAAAGGACATTTGCTCAACCATGTTTGTAGTAGCTTTATTTGTAATATCCAGAAGCTGGAAATAGTCCAGATGCCCCTCAACTGAAGAATGGATGCAGAAATTGTGGTATATCTACACAATGGAATATTACTCAGCAATGAAAAATAAGAAAATCATGAAATTTGCAGGTAAATGGTGGGACCTGGAAAGGATCATCTTGAGTGAGCTGTCCCAGAGCAGAAAGAAACACACAGTATATACTCACTCATATAGACATGTAATATAGGACAAACCTACTAAAATCTGTACATCTAAAGAAACTAAGAGAGAGGACCGTGACTAAAATACTCAACCTCCATCCTGAAAGGCAAAGAGAAAGGACATCAGAAGAAGAAAACAAGAAACAAGCTAGAAACCCTCCACTGAGGGCCTCTGAAAGGCTCTGCCCTGCAGACTATCAAAGCAGACGCTGAGACTCATGGCCAACTGTTGGGCAGTGTGCATGGAATCTTATATAGGAAGTGGGAAATAGTAAGATCTGGAGTGGACAGGAACTCCACAGGGAGAGCAACAGAACCAGAAATTTGAACACAGGGGTCTTCCCAGAGACTCATGCTCCAACCAAGTACCATGCATGGAGATAACCTAGAACCCCTGCTCAGATGTAGCACATGGCAGTTTAGTGTCCAAGTGGGTTACATAGTAATGGGAAGAGGGACTGCCTCTGACACAATCTGATTGGCCTGTTCTTTGATCACTTCCCCCTGAGTGGGGAGCAGCCTTACCAGGCCACAGAATACGGCATTGCAGCCACTCCTGATGAGATTTGAGAGTAAGACCAGAAGGAAGGAGAGGAGGACCTCCCCTATCAGTGGACTTGGGGAGGGGCATGCGTGAAGAAGGGGATAGGAGGGTGGGATCGCGAGGGGAGCAGGGAGAGACTTATGGGGAGATACAAAGTGAATAAAGTGTAATTAATAAAAGTTAAAAAAAGAAAAAAATTCCTATATAGTTAAGTGAGATATATACAAACCTTTATTTCTATATTATACTTTAACTAAAATAGCACTTAGAAGCATAAGAAGACATGCTTTTGTGAAGGAGACCCTGCAAGCGTCATGCAAGATGACTCTGGTTCTAATGATCTTTTTGCCATAACCCCTTTGTTTCTAAACATCAGCAATAAAATAAGCCATAGCAACATCAGAAAAAAAAACTTAACCAGAAAGAATTTTTTTCCTGAGATGGTTATTCTATATGCTTTTTCAAGATGCATATTTTGTGTTGTTAATAAATTTTAAGTTAATTTTAAAGCAGGATGAAGAGTTTGAAAAATATCATTTAAAAATAAATGTGATACAATATAATGGCATGAAGAAAGAAGATTAAAATAAAATAAGAGAGGTACTACATTACAGACACTGGAGCATTTAGTTTCAGATACAAAATCCCTACATGTCTTTGAGTACTGGTTGTGTATAAGATGTATTCCTTATTAAGGTCTGGAATCAAAGTTGGAAAGATTTTTGTTAATAGAATATGAACAGTGCTTTGTAGATATTGTTACTTGTACAAAAATCAGAATATTGTTTGGGCTTGTCGTGAAGCTTTTTCAGAGAAATAGTTTTCCTACATGTAGCAATATCACATAAAAGATTTTTAAATCAATCAATATGAAGCTTTGGTGAAGGCGGCAAATCTCCTGCATAAAAATAAGATACTGACAAATTATTCTCTTCTATGCTACATCAGTTTTCTGTCATCTATCTGTAAAAGCAAGTTATTTGCAGTGAAGCTTGGTCATATAGATAAAAAAAACCTTTGGAACACTCTGCATGAAATCTGTTTCCTCCAAGGCAAGGTGAAATCCAGTCCTCTGTAGCTTTTATTGTATATAATGACTCAGACTAAAGGAAAGAGTGCTGTCACCATTGGCCTGAAAAAGCTATGAATAATTGCTGTCTTCTCAGGAGAGTCCTTTGCCCTAACAACCCTCAGCTCCAGCTCGTCTGTCTCTGGATTTGGTAGGCACACCGGCCTCCTGTCTTTTTCTTCAAATTAAGGGCACTCAGCAAAGCTGCCACACTGGGCATTAATGAATTCTCTGAGACTAATCTACCCAGTAATGAGACCAGGAATCTGTCACTCACTCTCCCAGGAGGTAGCAGTTCACACACTGTTACATCACCCTATTAAAATAACTTATTAGCTTCCTTGCTTGTCTGCTTCTATTCATTAAGAAGGTGTGACCAAAGAGACATGCATTTGAACAAATTATGCAATTTGGTTTGCATTGTTCTCCACTTTATTTTTATGGCTGTGTGCACACACGTTTTAAATAAATTCCAACATTTTTTAGAGGCTGTAATTACCTTAGAGAAATCTCAATAAAATTATGACTTTTACCTACTTGATGAAAAAAATGTTTGGTGATGAGCCACATCTTGTTCAGTTTCTGAAGAAGCTTTGAGGCTATGTGTTCCATTCTCTGCTTTTTTGACCTCAGTAAATATTTGTTTCCATAAAGGTCTTTTGGCACATGTGTAGTATATCTGTCCTATGATGTTGCTGAATTATTTTGAAGAGGAAATTTAGGCAGAGTATCTAAGAGTTGGGAATACATTTTCCCCATATCCTATGAATTCTGTAAACATTTATTCTCTTTATTTTTGTCGGTATAGTATTACAGTGTGATCTTGGGTTTTGACCGATGGAGGATATTTCAATGTTGGGTTTTCTTTTTTAGAACTACACAATTCAGGGGGGGTTAACTTAGTACTTTTTATATTTATTTACTTCATTTGCAGAATGAAAGTAAAAAAATATTTTCACATACTATAGTTATGGAAGCACAGAAGATGTTTAAACAGTGTTTGTCACGGATAAAATCTGAGACATTATTTATTGTTATTATTGTAATCCTGCTATCATTCAGTTTTCCTCAAAGAAAATGGCAGGACAGAAGCTACGTATATATTTTTTTAATAAAAAACTTTTCTTGTTTGCTTTTCATAGAACTGTTTGAAAACTGGAAACATAGGATCTAGCTTTAAAAATACTGAAAATTAATTTACGGGATTTCTTAAGCTCAGTTAATCAGCTGCCCTGTGGTCCAGTCTCAGTCAACCCTCCCTGAAGCAGAGCACTGCCCTCATGATGTTACCAGGTACAATTGTGGGATGTTGAGCAAGTTTCTTTAACTCTAATCTGCACTTTCTTCATTTTTGCAAGACAGACATAATGCATCAATTCTTCTGATGTTGGGGGAATTGCTGGAAGAAAGAAGCTGTAAGATGTTTAGCATGCATGAGCTCTCATTAAGCTGTTGTGATTACTATTTCTCATGGTGCCTCTGATCCACCAACTCAAGACCCAGCCCTGCGTCATTTTCTCACAGTTGCTTACAGACTTCCCTGTTCAGGCTCCATTCATTTCTAATCTATTTCCTCAAAAGCTCACTTTCCCTAGGGACTAGACTAGTTCCACAGCAGAACTTTTGAAAGTAGGCCACATCACACTTCAAGAGCATTTATAATGTTGGCAGTAGCTCAAACTTTTAGCAAGTTGAGGTAAAGCAGCCTATAGTAATGTTCTATTTATTTTATTCTTAGATCATTAATGATTAAGTACTATTAAAACAAACATTTAAATAAGACTTGAATTCATTTTGTTACTGAATAGCATAAGTAATTCATAGCTTTTCAAAACTATTGAAATTAGAATAATAGTCCAAAGTAACAGCCACATAGGAATATTGTTCCCCAGTAGGTAGAACAGATTCCAAATCAATTTGTGTTTTTCACAGCCAATAAATTCATGAATAACTGACAGGTATGTGTATGCAATAGCAATCAATTAAAAAGAGGCCATGAATTTGAAAGAAAGAAAAAGAGAACAAGGGAAGGCTGGGAGGAAGAGAAGGGAAGGGATTAATGTTGTGAAATCTCAAAAATTAAAGAAAACTAAGGGGGAGGAAAATCCCTCCTGGGATTGGCGATGCAGTTCAGTTCCTAGAGTCCTTGTCTCCAAGCATGAGACACCGAGTTCAGTACAGTCTGAGTGTGGAGGAGCAGACCTGCAGGCCAGGGCTCAGGAAAGAGAGGCAGGGGTCAGGGATTTCAGGTTACCTGTCCTTTTTAAAGTTATTTATTTATTTATTACCATTTACTCATTTTGTATTCGTGCTGTAGCACCCTCCCTCATCTCCTCCTAGTCACACCAACCCTCCCTCTTCTTCCCCTATTCCCTTTTCCCAGTCCCCTGATAAGGGAGGACCTCTTCTCTTTCTATCTGACCCTAGTCTAACAGGTCTCGTCAAGGCTGGCTGCATCATCTTCCTTTGTTGACTGGCAAGGCTGCACCCCCCCCAGAGGGAGGTGATCAAAGAGCCAGCCACTGAGTTCAGGTCAGAGACAGGCCCTGCTATCTCAAGTTGTACTATAGAGCAACAGTAATAAACATGGCATGGTACTGGCATAGAAACAGACTGGTGGATTACTGAGCTCTAATTGAAGACTTAGAAATAAACCCACACACCTACAGATACTTGATTTTTGACAAAGAATCCAAAACCATACAATGGAAAAAAGACAGCATCTTCAGCAAATAGTGCTGGCCTAACTGCATGTCTATATGTAGAAAAATGCAAATAGATCCATACTTATCACCCTGCACAAAACTAACGTCCAAGTGGATCAAAGACTTCAACATAAAACCAGACACACTAAATTGGTTAGAAGAAAAATTGGGAGAGAGCCTTGACCTCATTGGCACAGGAGACAACTTCCTGAACAGAACACCAACATCACAGGCTCTAAGAGCAACAATCAATAAATGGGACCTCATGATACTGAAAATCTTCTGTAAAGCAAAAGACACTGTCGTCAGAACAAAACGACAGCCTACAGACTGGGAAAGGATCTTCACCAACCCTGTATCTGACAGGTTATCTATCCTTAGCTGCACAGTGAGTTTGCAGCAGACTACCTGAAGCCCTGCTCAAACCAGAACAAGTTGAACAGCAACTAAAAGAACAACAACTACAAGAACAGCAACAGTAACAATAACAGCAACAACAACAACAGCAGCAACAGCAACAGCAACAACAGCAGCAACAACAACAGCAACAACAGCAGCAACAACAGCAACAGCAACAACAGCAACAGCAACAGCAGCAACAACAACAGCCGCAACAACAGCAGCAACAACAACAGCAACAGCAACAACAGCAACAGCAACAGCAGCAACAACAACAGCAACAACAGCAGCAACAGCAACAACAGCAACAACAGCAACAGCAACAACAGCAGCAACAACAGCAACAGCAACAACAGCAACAACAACAACAGCAGCAACAGCAACAGCAACAGCAACAACAGCAACAACAGCAACAGCAACAGCAACAACAGCAGCAACAGCAACAACAGCAACAGCCACAACAGCAACAGCAACAACAACAACAGCAACAGCCACAACAGCAACGGCAACAACAACAACAGCAGCAACAGCAACAACAGCAGCAACAGCAACAACAGCAACAGCCACAACAGCAACAGCAACAATAACAACAACAGCAACAACAACAACAGCAGCAACAGCAACAACAGCAACAGCAACAGCAACAACAGCAACAACAGCAGCAGCAACAACAGCAGCAGCAACAACAGCAGCAGCAACAGCAGCAGCAACAACAACAGCAGCAACAGCAACAGCAACAACAGCAACAGCAACAACAGCAACAGCAACAACAGCAACAACAACAGCAACAACAGCAACAGCAACAACAACAGCAACAACAACAACAACAGCAACAGCAACAGCAACAACAGCAACAGCAGCAACAACAACAGCAACAACAGCAACAACAACAGCAACAACAACAACAGCAGCAACAACAACAGCCACAACAGCAACAACAACAACAGCAACAGCAACAACAGCAGCAACAGCAACAGCCACAACAGCAACAGCAGCAACAACAACAGCAACAACAGCAACAACAACAGCAACAACAACAACAGCAACAGCAACAACAACAACAACAGCAACAACAACAACAGCAACAGCAACAACAGCAACAACAGCAGCAACAGCAGCAACAGCTTACCCACATGCAGTTTCAATGGGGGAGGGTTGTCCAGCATTTGGGGCTTGGTGTCTCAATAAGGTCAACTTTTTAAATTTGAATTTATTTTTTATATTTTATTCACTTTACATTCCAGTTTGTAGCTGCCTTTCTCATCTCCTTCCTACCAGCCTCCCTCCTTCAAACAATGTCAACTTTTATAAACATAGGAAGCACACAAAATTACCAGGTTAATTCCTACCAGTATGTGTGAAATATGTCTTTCCAGAAAATGTTAGCACAACTCTTACTTTTCTAACATGTGGCTGTTTGTTGAACTGCTGACTCTTAGTAAAACTCTTGAAATACATATGAAGGGAAGAAGCATCTGCACTGTCTTCTATATTAACATGTCTCCAGCAAGTAGTTCACTACTCCAAAGTAGGAGAAAAAATGTAACTGTATAGGATATTAAGATATAGTTCACCGTTTCTTTTTTACCTGGGAGGTGTGATCATTAATTTTGTGGTCAAGTTCACAGGGTTAAAATCATCAAAGGCACTCACCTCTGAATGTGTCTGCAAGGATGTTTTCAGAAAGGTTTAATTTAGGATGAAAGGCACCTGCATATGGAAGGCAGCTCTCCATGGGCCATGCTTGTGAATGAAAAGAAGAAAGTAAAAGGAAAGTCTCTTGGGCAGCAAAGCTCCTGCAATTCACTATTTGCCACCTTAAATGCCACATTGTATCACTTATTTTTTTTTATTTTTTTGGAAATCATGCTCTGTGAAATACAAGTCTCTGTAAGTTCTGTATTTCTCAAGTTTCTTCCAGTGGCATCATGTATGTGTTCATATTGTACAAGTAGGTGTATTTCTGTTTTATATAAGAATATATAAATATATATATATCACATACATACATATGCTTATTTAACTTAGCCTCTAATTTCTAAGTGTCTTTTGATTCTCCTTTTCTTGACTTTGCTACAACTTTCTGAAGTAAGTGCAAGTGGGAAACACTTTTTTTTTCATTGTACAGCTCCAAAATTGAATTCAGAAAGCATAACAGGGAAAGATGATGATCGCATGCCAGACACAAGCAATCTAATGGAGTAAGTTGTCTATACAGGAGACAAGTTCTCTGATGAGCCCTGTTTGCTGTTTTTAAAAGCCTGCTGTTTTCTGGAGGCTGCTACTACCAATTCTTCTCAGTCTTATGAAGCAATTGATCTGGAAAGGTTAAGAACTAAAGGAACAAAATGTTTTTCTTCTACCCATCCCATCCAGCATGTGTTTCTTATGAAGCCAAGATAATTTGCCACTGTTGATAATTAGCATGAGATTTTTTAACATCACCAACAAATGCAGTGCAAGCCCTAATATACCAAACAAATGTCCAGATATGCTGCAAACCCAGAGCCAGACCATAAAGCCAAATGCAGGTAATTACGAAAAATTGAAACAATGACTCAGTCTCTAGGGCCTCAGTAACAAGAGGAAACCAAACAAGGCAGTTCTATGTGTTCCAGGGAGGGGCTATTCCATTTCATCTGGACAGGTACAATACTAAAAATGGTATTGTGGATGTGGCATGTAAAATAATTGTTATCCAGAGACTACATCTCCCACAATGGGTATGTGTTCTTGTGTGTATGTGTTTGTATGTGTAGCATAATAAATAAAACACCTTTAGGAATGTTATACTATGTCACCACAGAGCCCATTTGGTCGTCTATATAAAAAATAAAGTAAATGAAATGGAGAATCCTCTGTTCTTTCCACTTGTATTTTTAGAAATATTTTGTTATAAATTGTTTAAACTGAAATGTTAATTGTGGTTTAGATAGCTTGAGTGAGGCTTTTTTTCAAAACGCCTATATCTTCATTTCTGCCTTTTAAAAAATGTGTTTTTATTTTTGTGTGTCTACATCTCCGTGTATGTGCATCTGTGTGTGTCTGCGTGTTAGTGTATCCATGTACATGCAGGTGCTTGAGGCATTCAGAGGAGGGTTTAGGACCCCTTGGAGGTGGAGTTCCAGCTGTTTGTGATCAGCAAGATGGATACTAGGAACTAAACCAGGGTCTGCAAAAGAAGCAAGTCTCTTAACCAATCAGCTATCTCCCGGCTCCCTCATTCTCACCTTTTGTCCCAAGAAGCCATGATGTGACAATTAGAAAACTATGCCCATTAGGCAAGCCTGGACTGTAGCCCTCTTCTGTATGGGATGTACGTCAAGAATCTATTTTAAATGTTGTTTGTTATAAGGAAAAAGACAGAGAAAATATATTACAGAGACCACAAGTAGACTATAAAAGCCAAAATGCCTACTCTCTGGCCTTTTGCAGGTAAAGTTCACCAACACTCAAGTTGGGTTGTGTTTTTGTGCTAACTACCACAACACATACTGTAGCAATTTTGTGCAATTGAAGTTTATATCTTGCCACCCATGCCAATCACAGGGTATCAGGATTGTCTGCATATCAGAACGAATCAGAAACCCAGCCTGGCAAAGACTTCAGGTCAATATTTGCTTGACAGTTACCATAGTAATGGGAATGATGTGAGCAGAACACTGAACACTGGTTCTTGGAATTTCCACCTGCGTGTGAAATGTACTGCATCTCTCACATTCTCTGGCCATGTAAGTCACATTTTATCATCTTAGGAGATGCCATTCTGTCTCTGGCCTGGAAGAAACAACTGAATTTATTTGGTGGATGACGGCATTAATTCAGACCACATGTATGTCTGAATATATACATATATATATACATATATGTACATATATACCTATATACTTCTTTGTGCATATAAAACTTGTTCAAGAAGAGAAGACTAAGAATCCATGTCCTGTGAGATCTCATTTGTTGTTTTTTCTATCTTTCTATTTGTAAATATAGATACACAGACATTACTATGACATAAATATGTAATCAATGTTTCTGTTATACATACTAAATTCCAAGTATATAGATGTATCTATTATATATGTTACATGCTGAATTCATACATATACAAAATTACAAAAATAGAGATATCAATATAGCAGTATTACTGATTATAATATTATATCTAATTTAATTTAATCTACTATATAATAGAGATCTTACTACACCTACTTATCTGTACAAAGATAGCTTTCATATATATTGATATGTGATATTCAATATTGAGTGCATAATAAATGTTTAAAGGATAAAAATTAAAATATGTAACAGCAAAATCAAATTTTGTGGGATATAGATTTTAAGTTTAATGTGTGTATATGCATATGTAAATACTCTGTATTAGTAGTATTGTTCATGAAATATTTCTATGTTTCTTTGACACACATATGTATATAGAGAGAATTATGTATTGTATACATAGTCAAAACTCTCATCTATAATTAAAAGAAGAGGAGGAAAATCAAAATCAGTTTAAACTTAATTTTAAATGTGAGTCTCAAGGTATGCAACAGTATGCATCACACATCAACATGCATTCCTCAAAGTTGTCTGAAAATTTAATGATATACTTTTTTACTTCCAAGTTTTTGATTTTAAGGAATAAGGGAAGTGAGGAAGGAAGAGAAAGTTTGTTCCTTCTAGTTTTGTGAATAGTTAGCTCTTAGTCAAAGATGGGGATTTGGTGCAGTGAATTTTCTTAAATTAGAGTTGCCTCAAGTTTTTCAAACAAGTAGTAGTGTTCAAAGAATCATGAGATGGTGAATATTGTCATTAGAAAAACATACATTTGATTCTGATTTAAGTTCCATTTGGTTAAGATAATGACACGAGGGCAGGCACAATGGCAAGTTCTCAGGAGCTTTTATTTCCGGGTAATCTCTGAACTTTGTATCTTTTATTCTGTACAGAAACTCTTCTAAGGAAAAACCTTAGATTATTTTGGAATCCTGCTCAATAGATTTTTATAATATTTCATGTTGGTAATACTTGTCACAAAGTAAAAGAACACTGGGGATCCAGTGGTCTTATATTCCAGGAGCAAGGACAGAGTATAATTTCCCGAATCGACAAAGAACAGCGGGCACACCCTTTCTAACCCCCTGGTAAAGCAGAAAATTATGAGGGTAATTAAAGGAATAGTGTTTCTTTTCCCAAGATGCATCCTATCTTGAATCAAAGATTACTGCTTGTTTTTAACGCTGTATCACCAAAAGGCTAAGACTATCCAGATGGTAATACTCACAAGTAATTCCTGGTGATGGTGAGTAAGTGGGGAACAGGGTAGGGGGAATCCCTGAACGAGAAAATTTCTTTCCAGAAGAACAAATCAAAATCTTTAAAGGGCCGAGATCTTGTGCAATAGCCAAGAGTGGACAAGTCGAATCCCGTCTTCCATCTGTGTTTGGGGAATCGTTAACAGCAATGTGTGGGAAGTCAAACAAAATGGAGAGCAGAGATTTCTTTGCTTTTTAAAACAAGGATGTTTGTTTTAAGGAAAGTATGTGTGGGGCCAGGAAGGGAGAAATCAAGGCTCCTGTGAGAGAAAAGGGATGTGGAGAAGAACACAGCAGTCATTCAAAGGACTTTTGTGTGCTCCTGATAGCAAATAACCAGAGTCCCTTTTCATTTAAGAAAGAAAGAAGAAAGAAAGAAAGAAAGAAAGAAAGAAAGAAAGAAAGAAAGAAAGAAAGAAAGAAGAAAAGGAAAAGAAAAATGTTGCGTCATTATACAGGAAATATTGCAACCCTAATGTTTCTGGAATATTAAACTCATTAGCTAGGGCTTGAACCTTAAGCATTACTGAGCTCTCTCTCTCTCTCTCTCTCTCTCTCTCTCTGTTGGCTTTTCTGGATTTTTCCATCTTTTCTGTGAAAATCTTTGTATTTCCATGGAATTTCTTCTTGAATTAACCTGTGCCACTGAAAATTTTGATTAAGTTGTTAATATTTTGATTAAAGGATAAAGGGGCATAGAGAGTGAGGAAGAGATTAAGAAACACCGAGGAAGTATAAAAAAACTTATGAAACACAGTAGTTTGTAAGCGCATTCAAAATAAAGAGTTTGACAAAGGTACCCTTCAAAGATGGACAAGCTTCATCCCAAACACATGGAATATTCAATGAAAATCTCAGTTATTGTCTTAAATGTTATTGATCAGGGAAGCCCCAGAAATACCCAAAATAACATAGACTATTGTCATTGTCCTTGGCTGCCCACTATAGCTAGATGGTAACACCCTATTGCCGAAGATACTAAACACTTTGAATATAAGACATAGAGAAATCAGTCTCAAAGTGACCAGCAACCCATCCCTGATGGCTGCCTGGAATGTGCCATGTGGTTTGTCGGAGCAGGGAAATGACATCTGTGGTAATACTCAGCAAACTACAGTCCCACCATTGCTAGCCAGATGTACCCACTGCTACAATAGTGGCATGACTGTTTCTGGGTTTGAGGCCTGCTCCACAGAGGGGATTCATGCCTACTATTACATACCTGGTTAAAAATCCATACCTGGTTTCTCCTTCTTCCAATGTCCATCCTGTTTGTCTTTCTGAGTGAGGATTGGTCATCTTACTCTGGGTCCTCTTTCTTGTTTATCTTCTTTAGGTGTACAGATTTTAGTATGATTATCCTATATTATAGGTCTAGTATCCACTTATAAGTGAGTATATACCATGTGTATCTTTCTGCTTCTGGGATACCTCACTCAGGATGATCTTTTCTAGATCCCATAATTTGTCTGCAAATTTCACGGATTTCCCTAGTAAGGGGAACAAGGACTGTCTCTGACATGAATTCAGTGGCCTGCTCTTTGACCACCCAGGGGCAGCAGCCTTACCAGGTCACAGAGGAGGACAAGGCAGGCAGTCCTGATGAGACCTGGTAAGCTAGGGTCAAATGGAAGGGAAAGAGGGCCTCCCCTATCAGTGGACTTGGAAAGGAGCATGGGAGTTGATGAGGGTGGGACTGGGAGGGAATGATGGAGGGGACTGCAGCTGGGCTACAAAGTGAATAAAATGTAATTAATATAAAAAATAAAAATTTAATTAAAAAAATCTGTAGCTGGGAATGCCATAGGGAAAACCTATTGTTGTTTTGCTAAAAGGACATGATGTCGCACAGTCTTCTATAATTTATGTTTATATCCAGATTTGTGTTTCTCTTGTCTTGGTCAGAGAAGCTTTTGTTTGAAGTGTGTAGTGATCAGTACACAGACTTGGAATAGTCAAAGGTTGAAGAATGAATGACGGTGAGCAGTCAACCATGGATTTGACATCTAGATCACCGGTCCTCTTCCAGTGCTCAAGGAACATTACGGGAAAGGAGACAGAAAAAATATAAGACCTCAGGGGTGGGGAGAAGTGCTATGAAGTGCTATGAAATGTCTGGGCGTGACACGGCCATTACACTCACGACTCACAGCAGCAGTGCTTGCCTGCAAGAGATCAAGCCAGTTAAAATTCCAGCATGTGCTGGGGGAGCGGAGAAACACTCTCACCAAGCCCCATGCCCAGCTAAAGAGAGTTGACTTCACTCATTCATAAATAGAAATTCCTTTAAAAGAACGAGCAAGTCTTTAGTAGTTTATTATTTCCAAAGAGAATAAAATTTAACAGTGTCAGACTTTCATCACTTTAAGAATGAGTTGTTTCATTTCCCATGAAGTTATGGAAATGGTAACATTTGTTTTAAAAATGTTAACATCATGTAGTTAAGTATTTCTTATTTGTGTGAATGCAAGTAAATACATGGATGTAAAGAGCAGGGTTTGGGGGTGTTAAGTCTATTTCAAAGACACTATTCCTATACTGTGAAACATTCAGTTGCAGAAAATAAAAATCTTCAGGTTTCATATCTTGTAAAGATAAAATATTGTTGGATATTTAATTACCAAAAGTGGTTAAAATTATATACATACTAAAATGTAAAACAAATAGGTCCATAAGCTACGTGCAGTAAAAGGTGCCAAGAAAAGCAAATATTTCACTTCTGCAAATAGCACATTTCTAATTCTGAAGCATTAGCGGAATCTTGTGATGTTTGTTCATTTATCTAAGACATTCTTCTTGGACTTATGAATATTTATTAGGCACAGAGTTCAATCCAGCATTATGAGAAGTGAGAAGCAGTGTCTTCTAGATGCAAAAGACACTTTTCATTCCACGGCTTCTCTGCAGATTCACTGGCATCTTGTCACGCCTGAATAAGCTGTTCAACACAGAACTGCCTTCTAATCTAAGTACCTGAAGTGCAAAACTGAGAGGAAGCCTAATGTAGCATGTGTTGTCTGTTCAGCTGGAGCTTCCGACCCTTTGAGAGCAGCACAATTAAATAAGCACAGGAGAGGCTTCTATTCCTCAGCCTGACTACCTACCTTCTGCTTCACAGACAGAAAACCTAGGAGTTCAATTAATGTCTATATTGCAAAATGGTACATGGAGCAATCAGTGAATCAGGATAATCTTTCTCTCAGTCATCCACACACAGATTGTGTGTGTTTGTAATAAATAATTTACCACATATAAAACATGGAGTTCAGTGCTGGTAAGGGATACTGTGAGCAATCAAAATGGTCTCACTATTTATAGGAGACAATGATCTCTATTAGACACTAACAGGCAAGTCTTTTAGAAGGGTTATCATATAGACAAACATAGTGGAAGGTCCAGGCATTGGAAGTTAGCAATAATGCAATTATTGTAACACCACACACACACACACACACACACACACAACATATGCATGTGCAAACATAAACACACAAATACACATATACACTCAGAGATACACAAATACACATATATACACACACAACAAATTCACATATACACCCATAAACATACGAACACCTACCCCCCACACTTGCTATTTTGCTATAAAGAATTTTCTCTTGATAAAGAACTACATCAAATTTCTAAATCGTATGGGTATGTCTGTGGAATGGCATGGTTGTGAAAGACTGTGGCTTAATCATCAAGGGGAAGGAAGCAGAAAACAGGGTAACAATCAGCATATCCTTTCCCCATTTCTAATTAATTCTGTAGGAACAAACAAGTTCAAGAACATACTATTCATTTCATCCATTTATAATTTTAAACAACAGTATACATGGAAGCATTTCTCTCCTTCTCTACACATATATATATATATATATATACATATATACACATATGTATATGATACACACACACATGATTAATAGCAGTGAACACAGTTGAGGAGATCCTCCATTTCTGTAGGTTATAACTAGTGATTAATGGCTGGGAGCTCAGGATATAGGGCTGCATTATCTACCGCTTGTCCTTGCTCTTTGTTGAGGATCTAGTTCAGAATCACTTACTGTCTTTAATTTGTTTTGTATCTGTATTCTGCTTTAGTTTAGGACAGGTCTCTGATAGTTCGTTTTCTTGGCTTTGATTCTGAAAGATGCAGACCTGTTATTTATATAGTGTCCCTGCTTTTGATTTCCAGTGTTTCTTTACAATTGTAACCAACTTTAGCAGAGATCACCCTACCTTCTCACAGTATTACAGAGGGAGACACATTTGAGATCATGTATGTAGCTGCCGTTTATCGTTTATACTTCTCTGCTGTTGTCTACATTTCCTCAGTTTTTCCATCTCTAATCTTTACATCTGCATCTTACTCATACTTACCTGGCCTGAACACTTTCTCTGCATTCTGCATCTAGAAACCCAATTGCTTACACTACAGATCTCCTTAGACTCATAAACACCCAAAACCCAAGCTCAAATCCACCATCTCAAGTATTGGCATCCCGTCCCATTCACTTGTACAAGCTAGATTTTTAAAAGAAATGTTTGATGTTTTATTTCTCCTTAACTCTCAAATCAATATACAATCAAATCTTCTCTGTTTTACTCACTATATTGTTTCATATAATAATTTTTGCCTCTCATTCTTCACTGATGGCATTTTGATAAAAATAAACAAACAACAGAAACAAAGGAAACGCAAACAGATTGCTACTTCCACCAAGTCCACTTGGCATATCTACTGAGTGGTCTTCCTGTGGCCATACTGCTCTTCCAGCTTTAGTACATATTTCAAACAAATTAACTATTTTTATAAAGTAGTTTAGTTTTGAGATTATAATAGAATTACATAATTTTCCTCCATCCTTTTCTGTCTCTACATCTTTCCATATATCCATCCTGAATGTAATTTTCTCCAGGTCTTGTTTTAATTGCCCTGCCTCAACCTTGCCTAAACTCTTTAATACACTTGTATTTTTCTTAGACTAAAAATTAAAGTGTTGGTATATAAAAGTGAGCAAAATAAAATCTAATCCCGCTTTGATGGGGTTTGCGTTCTGCTGCGGAAGACTGGTATTACTCCAATGGTCACAATACATAACAGAAGGAAGCGCTCTGTGTGTTTAGACTCTTGTCTGCCTCCCAGATGAAACTCGAGCTCTGGCGATTTCTGCACTGTGATTACACTCGCTATTTTAAACTTGCAAAGCAGCTCTCACACTTTCAGACCATTCTGTTTCTGTGCGTGCTGTTCCCATCATCTGCTCAGGCCTCTTCCATTCACTTAGCCAATCTATCCATCCTTTGGATCACAGATTTTCTGTCTAGGCAGGGATATTTTGTCACATGCATTTGTAAAACGCATTCCTTATATGGGAAATTCACATCGCTATTTGTAGTTATATGCTAATTATTGTGATTATTGGGAAAATATTAATCTTCCCCAACAGAGCACAGGCATGGTGGAAACAAGGATTGTATTTTGATTTTATGGTATAGCTTCTAGTGAACAACACAGCAGCAAGCATGCACTAGGTTGTTTGTAAATATTTGTTGAGTAATTGAGTAACAAACGCTAAAGATCTGCTTCATAATTAATAGAGCAGACCATGTATTGCACATGAAACACGATTGCTGCTAAAATTCTGCTTACAGGTACTAATGTGCCTTTAGAACTTCAACGTTTTCAAGATTCAAATATTTTTTTAGCCCACACAATGAAAACCTTTCTCCTTGTAATATTTTGGGAAAGATTTCATCAAACACACTAAACATATTATTCATTTGAATTTCTCAGGGAGAAAAATTCTCTTTGTTTTTGATCCATAAAGCCAACTTTTAAACTATTAACAATGATGAATGACACAAAGATGAATTTTTTATGTGCACAATTGTTTGGGGTAAGTCAATACTGCTTCGTTATCTCAACATCAATCAGAACCACTTCTGCACTAACAGTACAGCCTGAGGAATTAACCTGCGCACATTCTGTCAACACGCACCAATCAAGTACCTGACTTAATCTTATTATAATCTTCTTTCAACTCAACTGTATTTCTTTTCAATCTGTGTAGATCTTCAGTCATAATGTTGCTACAGTTAGTTGACTATAGTGAAATTTTGCCATCTAAGATCAGGCTAAGATCAAGATTTTCTGTGAGGAGAGAAAAGAAATGCTATTTCTTGCTGTTAAAAAAAAATAAAGGCATTGATTTTATTTGGATACACCATCCTAACAGTGTGCTAAATTGAATATTTCATTTATACCGCAAGTCACACGCAGAGTCATTTTAAAAACAAGTCTCAGTGGCTAGAAAGATGAATAGGCAATTAAGACACTCCTGGCTCTTACAAAGGACCCTAGGTTTGATTCCCAGGTTACAACCACCTATAATTCCATTTCCAAGGGACCTGACACCCTGTTCTGATCTTTGCTGGCACCAGGTACACATGTGGTACACAAACATCTATGGAGGTTAAAAATACATAAAAAGTAAATAAAAACAGGTATTGAAATCATTTTCAGTGAATCAGATTTACAAAACGTATTTGCTCTTTTGAATAACACTACACCAAACTTTCACACATTGTATTTCCATGAAAATGAAATGAAGGAAATGAAGGATGAAGGAAAGATGAAGGAAAACTGTTTTAGATCTATGTATCTGAGATTTATCCAATTTTTGAATAATTTGAGTCTGAACAACAACTGTGCAGTATTTTTGCAAAAAATTAGTAAAATCTCTTTAACTGACCTACTGAGCATGCTCAGGTGGAAGGCATACTGGTCGCTGAAGTCAGAGCAGGTTAATGTGAGAAGGTCCTGAACGTTGAGAAAAAGGCGGCATCCGCTGCAAGCTGAGCTTAGTGCAGGAAATTAAAGTACCTTTCACGAACTCAGAGCCTCGAAGGAATATGCCTCCAAAGTCTGCAGTCCAAAACCTCAGGACGTAGAAATGTAATAACCACATCGGACAGAACAGAGGACTTTTAAAAGCCTAAGCACCGGATTCATAGACTTCTGGAGATGCTACACACTGCTGAAGAGACATCTTTTATATTCAGAAAGTTGGTGGCGAGGCAAAGAGCAAAGAGAGCTTGGTGGGTCCATGGATGTGCAGGCCTCACGTTCAGCAAAGCTTGGGTTTCACCATCAAGTCATCTTGACACCATGTTGAACTGGCCCACGTGGTTTGTCAGAGCGGGATGTGCCATACTCTAGGTGACAGGTAATGTTCTCCTCTGACAGTTTGTACTTAACACTGGACATACAGTATGAAAAGTAGAGTCAAGAAGGAGTTCATCCAGAATCCAAAAGAGAAATGATGAATGGACTCAGGAAGACCATTACTAATTTCTCTTTGCCTTGCTCAGCTCTCTCCCAACCATCTCTAGTTACTTCCTTTCTGAAATCTGCCCCATGAATTCTAACTTCCTTGGCTCCCATACCTTCTCATCTCTAGTTCCTTTACTTAGTGAAGCCAAGTGAATTTCAAGTTTCCCTTCTTTCTTCTCCATCTGTAAAGCACTTCCAGTTATGATCTCACTCCCTTACTTTTTCTTTTCTTTTTGTTTGTTTGTTTCTTTTTCCAGTGGAAGGCAATACTCTTATAATTCCTATTGGTTAATGCCTGGGAATGATTATTTTATAAGATGTTATTTTTTACATGTATTTATTGTTTGTGTGTTTGCATTGATGTATGCATACATGCACGAGCGTGCTATGACACACAGGTCAGAGAGGAAGCTTCCATTAATCGGTTCTCCTCTAGTGCCCTGTGGGTCCTGGGGATCAAACTCAGCTTTTTGGGCTTGGCAGCAAAACCTTTTAGTCACCGAGCCATCTGCTTAGCCAGCATTGCACATATTTTTGCCACATTTTCTAATAGTTTAAGATGAAAAAGTTTACTATGTCATTATAGCCAAAATTGAAATTTGCTATTGTTTTTCATAAACAAATCTAAAGCACTGTCATGCTATCGACTGAGAATATGCATAATACAGAGAGTGACATGATGCAATCTCATTCTTCGGTGGGAATTAAAATGGAACAAGGACCTTGTGATTCATCACTAGCATGGACATGCTTGTTGGCACCAAAGCGAAGAAGACATGCTTAACACAAACACCAGCAATATGTCTTTTCCTTTCCTTTCAGCAAAAACAGAAATTCAGCTTACCTGGAAGTATTCCTCTCTGCCATCTTTACGTTACAAACTAAGTGTGCCCAGATATGTTCTTATATGCCACTGAACCTCTTCAGCAGCTTCTTTATGAGCTTCAGCTAAGCAGAACCATGCATGTGTCTCCCAATGCTCTTTGTCAATCTATGGTCCTACACTGAGCATGTTCAATAATACACATTTGAATCTACATGTGCCTTGGAATATATCCAATCTCCAAGCAATTTCCTATGTAAGAAATATAGGATCTGGAATAATATTCTCATGATTCTCTGTTTGGAAGGGTACTTGTTTTGGAATAGACCCAGTCCTCTCCTTACCTGCTACCAGTAGAAACACTTTCTCTGTTCTTTCATCTTCTGGTTGTGCTAATTTGCTTTGCACTTACTAAGAGAAGGATGAGGACTACTCATGTGTTTGTGGACATACCTACTTCACCACCACGTTCTGTGCTTGACCTTCCCAAAGACCCAATCACCCAATCAGTTGCCGTAGCCAAATGTTCCCAGTAACTGCCATGATAACTTTCTCACAAGTGCTGTGGAAATACTATAGACATCGCGGAACTCAGAACTGACCTTATTCTCTGTGTGGTATCAAGAAAACAGATGTTAATGGTGGAAAAGCAGGCCACCTGTAAGAGAATAAGTTTAAGTGACAGAAAATAAATGAATAATGTTGTTGCTAGAACCATAAAATCCAGCCAGTGGCAAAAATTAGTACCTTTGACTTCTTAAATAAGTAGGTAAGATACACTTTTGAAATGGAATAGTTATATAGTAAGTGTGTGCAAGAGAAAAACTTAAATCCTGTTCTGGGTACATGTCTGTTCCCAACAAACATGGGGACAGTAACCAAACAGAGAGGCTGAAACCTGGGTCTCCTGGAGCCAGGACAAAGGTTGATGAATGCTGGCATTTACTCTCATTTGTGTCATCTTCACATTTGCTAAAGAGCCCACCTACCTCTTCTGTCGAATATTCACATTTTTTTGCAATAAAATAATAAAGAACTAAGGAATATGTAAGCATATATATATATATAATAGATATGGTAATAGCTATGAATAAGTGTTAAAAACATTGATAACAGAAGAAATTTTGATCTTTGTATCCTGACTTGCTGCCCAAGGGTTTCACAATTTAAATAATGTTTTTGCTTTTTATGACAGTAGACCACTTTAAGGGTCAGGGTTCGAGATTGAGTTTTGTCTTTTATTTTTGTAAATTATAATACAATACATTTTAATATTTCAGAGTTTTCTTGGATGCAAATGTTTTTATCAAGAAAATTTTCTTTGTGGTTCTTTGATTCTTCCAGGGTTTATTTCATTATTATGAATATTTAACTTCCAAAATGTACTCACTTGCTTTCTAAGAACTATTAGATGGGCACGATGCCTACGAGCCTAATAATAGTTCATTCTTTGAAACAGGAAGCAAAATTTTGCCAAGATTAAACAAGCCCAAACACCAAAGGTTCAAGGTCAGGTTGAAACAGAAACCATAAATTTTGATTGGATCTAAACTTGGCAGGGTAAACCTCACATGAATTGTTTCTACTATTGAATAAAGGAGATAAACATTTGCGGTTGAACAAAGAGAAGAAGGGAGGCAAGTTTGAGCTAGCGGAATGCTCAGGGAAGGATTAAAAGCTCTGATCTGTTTCATCGGGCATGAACCTGAGGCCCCATTCCCATGTCCCAACCAATGCACCTGGAGAAAGCTGGCGGAAAGGTTGAATGCTTTCAGAGAAGTCAGCTAAACTTTCCGGGGTGAAGGAGAAGCACAAGCACACACATATGCCAGATTTGCAGAAGGGATGTTCAAGACGGAAAAGTGATCAGAGATAAAGTTTAAATGTACAAAAAGTCAACTTCAAAATACCATTTACTCAACTTACACCACATAGTTAATGTGGCCAAAATTTCTTCATCTGCGTATCAGAAATCTAAAGAAAGAAAAGGGCATATGTAAAATGTTTTCAAGTCACTAATACACACAGATACACACAGATAAGCATATATATATATATATATGTATATATATATATATATGTTTCTTTTAAGTTGATACTTGACCCTGCAAATTGGCTTCACAGTGTCAATGAATGTCACAAAGCTACTGGCTGGGTATGCTAGATAGACACTCATTTCCTGAAAGGAGTTTCAGAAGCAGAGTCCAGAACAATTTTATTTTGAGGCTCTAAAGTACAATGCAGAACACATATATAAAACACAATGAATTGTTAGCTTAACAACCCATTCAGCTACCAGGTTAGCTCATAAGGTCTACAGGCAAAATATGTTTAGGAGTGGCATCCAGTATTGAAAATAAGACCCTAGTTTCCTGTATTGTTTCTTTTCATACAGGTGTGGACCTTTGAGTAAGATAACCATCATAGCTGAATACAATTGTCACATTGTGAACTTACTGTCTCTCTTGAGCTTTATTGGTCATGAATGAACGTGATTCTGCTTATGTCCTCCATTAATGGATCCTGGGATACATGTATCTTGAAAGTACCTCTTCTGCCATCGAGATGTGTTGGAAACTCTCTGAGTAGGATAAATTTAACTACAATCCAGATTCCTGTACCCTGCCCTACTTACTTGGTCACCCACTGCTCAGCTTCTCTACTGTGGGAAAGGGAGACGAAATGTATTATCTTTTGTTTTGTTTCATTTGGTTAAAGGGTTAATTGAGACAAAAGTAAAATTATCTTTAAAGAAACTGTAAAAATGCCATTTGACGAAAATCCCCCTGAGTCAGCATATTTCTAAAAAAAACAAAATATATGCTTGGGTTTCACTCTCCCTAGAAACTGCATTAAATTGGCCAATTGCATTCAAATGAGAGCTAAGATCTGGGTACTCAGAGTGATGCCCAGGACCTATTGCAGTTAGTTTAAAAGACCCAAGGAGGATCCTGACTGACTGTGCTGGGGTGCTTGACTTAAAATGGCTAAGCACTTTCTCCAAAGTAAGACCTTGGGTTTTGCTGAAACAAATACTTTGGATTGTGTGGCCATTTTCCATGGGACTCCAGTCCCATTCCTAACACTCACCCAGGGATGCTCCCATTGCCTAGCCTAACCCTCAGGTGCTTTGGCTCTAGTCAGCTTGTGTAACTCCAGAGGAATCCTGGAGTGAGCTTACTCATTGCAAAGCCTCCTTCTTCACTTTCACCACTGACTCTTCTTAGCATTTGCCTTGTCTGATTACCTGCCTGACTTCTTTTAATAAATATTTTTATTAATATCATTTATTACAATTAATTCAATTTGTATCTTGGCTGGGCCCCTTTCCTCACCTCCTTCCAAGCCCACTCTCCCTCCCTCTTCTCCTCCTATGCCCCTCCCCAAATCCCCTGATAGGAGGTCCTCTTCCCCTTCTATCTGACCCTAGCCTATCAGGTCTCATCAGGACTGGTTGCATTGTCTTCCTCTGTGGACTGACAAGGCTGCATTCCCCAGGAGGATGTGATCAAAGAGCCAGACTCTTGAGTTCATACCTGAGAAAGTCCCTGCTCTTCTTACTAGGGTACCCACTTGGATATTGAGTCTATGGGTTACATCTAAGAAGGAATTTTGGGGCTGGAGAGATGGCTCAGTGGTTAAGAGCACTGTCTGTCCTTCCAAAGGACCCAGGTTCAATTCCCAGCACCCACATGGCAGCTCACAACTGATCCACTAATGCACATAAAATAAAATTAATTAAAAAAAAAGAAGGAGTTTTATGCCCTCTCTATTCATTATCTTTGGTTGGAGTATCATTCTCTTCAGGGCCCCCAGGGCTCAGTTTTTATGGCTCTGTTGGTCTCCTTTTGGAACTCTGTCCCCTCCAGGTATTTCTATTGCCCCCTTCTTTCATAAGATTCCCTGCACTCTGCCCAAAGTTTGGCGATCAGAAATTGTGGTACATTTACACAATGGAATACTACTCAGCTATTAAAAACAAGGAATTAATGAAATTTGCAGGCAAATGGCGGGAACTAGAAAAGATCATCCTGAGTAAGCTAACCTAGAAGCAGAAAGACACACAGGTTATATACTCACTAATAAGTGGATATTAGACATATAATATAGGATAAACATACTAAAATCTATACTCCTAAAGAAGCAAAGCAACAAGGAAGATCCTAGAGAAGATGTTCAATCCTCATTCAGAAGGACAAATGAGATAGACATCGGAAGCAGCAGAAGACAGGGAACAGGGCAGGAGCCTAACACAGAGGACCCTAGAAAAACTACTGATTGGGGTATCGAAGCAGAGGCTGAGAGTCATAACCTGCCTGTCTTCTAACGTTAGCCCCTCTCTTACGAACATAGCCTTGCCTCTCCCTTCTCCCTGGATCAGACCTGGCCTTGTCCCACGACAGGGCCCAATCCCCTCTGAGCCCCAGTTAGAGAGCCATCATCACAGAGCATTTTCTGGTGTGTGATCCACAACATCTGTTAGCTTCTTTCTCCAACTATACAAGATGGTCTGAGTGATAGAGCTCTTTCTCCACCTTCGGCCACCGGCTTTGTGCTGCTTTTAGTCTTGTTTGGTTGCCTTGATTTGTTGGTTCTGGAATCAAAGTTGTACCCTTAGTCATACTTTGTAAGCCCTACAATTAAGTTGTAGCCATAAAAACTTTTAGCCTAAGTAGGATAATTGGGTGGCCAAGTGGCTAATACTGGATCCCAAGGATATTAAATGCTTCATTATCAGTGTCCTCATCAGGAACACAGGGCTGAAATGATCTTTAACATTGCTTTCAGTTCCCCACATAAGCTCTGCTTTGAGTATATAGACTGTGAATTCTTCTGAAGTGATTGCATTCTATCTTCTCATGAAAAAAAAAAAAGACGTTTACTGCTCTCCCTACTACTAAAAATCGTGTCTTTAAAACACCATTTTTTTAAGTAAATGACTTCTATTTACTTTTACACTAACCAAAATGCTTCCTACTGATGGCGATTCTTCAATTACAACACCGATCTGAGCGGTGAAACGCCACCTGGTGGGCACACTGTCAGCCAGGTCTCAGGCCGGCCAGAACAAGAGAGCTTTGTTCTCCGGCCAGGAAATCGCACTGTAGTTTCCCTTCCTACACTCACATCTCCACTTTGTAATTACCGTTGTTTTCTATGAGTCACACAAAAATTTTATTTGTTTAAAGAAAATGTATTGATTTCGACCATGTCTATTTGATTTCTATCTACGTGTTTCACATTTACGACGTGGCAGGCACTTTGAGGGGAAAAAGATAACTGGAGCGAAGTAAGACTGGGTGTTTTTAGTCTCTTATCAATTTGGTTTGGAAACAATCCTTGAACATTCAGAGACGCCCTGGCTAGACAGACAGACAAGGGACAGAAGGGTTCTCACGTCATGGAGCAGCGCATACAATAGAGTCCAACCTTTCCCCCAGTTCCTAGCACTGGCTCCGCGGTTTGCAGTTTGCCTTGTTTCAAAGGGAAACCACTTAGAGGCTAATCGGGATTCGCAGTTATTTTAGTGTGAAGTGGAATCTTTGTCTGGATAATGTTTTCACTGAGTTTAAGGAAATCTAAATGACCTCCACTTAGAAGGAAGGAAAGGACATGATTATGCTGGGTTTTCTTTCTCTACCTCAGAGAAAAATATCCATTTATGTCCACTAAGGTTCAAAGAAACTTAGGAGAAGGTGGTCACGGTTAATTAATGAAACATCAAGAGGATTGCTACCAGCTTCCAGCCCTGCTTATGATGCCTCTAAGGTACTTTATTTAATTTTCACAGCAGAAACTCGTTCATTTAGTCAAAGCTGATGATTCTTTCCAGCAGCCCCAAGGCAGCCAGCTTTTCATATTGTAATTGCATCGCTGTCCTTCTGTATTTCAGCCTCTTCACAAACACGTTTTTCCCCTTTTCATTAGTTTTTCTCTGCCCTAATTGTCATCAGTAAGCTTAGGACATTATGATATTTCAATTCTGTTTCCTGTGTCCTCCAACAACTTGCAAAATGTATTTACTTCATTGCAGGTTTGCATTTATTTATTTTTCTTTTTCAGACACTTTTTAGGATGTCTCAGAAACTTTGAAATCTCTCTGAGCATTACAAATATATATATTTTTTAATTGGGATAACCACTCAAATTGGAATTGCCTCCTTCTTGCCTCTCATCTTCCTTTTTTTCTCATAGCTGGGGTGTAAGTACAGGCTCCTTGGGCATGGGCATTTCTATACAGCCTCTGTACTGAGACCTTCACAAGGTTCCACAAAAACGTCTAGCTAACATTCTGGTCCTTCTCTTCTTGAAAAGACTTAATAAGCTGGCTCTTCTTACATGTAACTTTTAAAAGGAGGGTTGTAGGTCAGTTCAAATAACACAAAAGAAAACTCAAGGTGAAAATGTGGAAAAACTGCAACCTTGGTCACAGTGCCCCATTCTCTATCCACAAGGTAAATTACATTGTCATGCAAAACTATCTTTATTCCTCCAAAACATTTCATACCCTGATGAAAATTTCTACAAAAGCCATTGACAGATACTAATTTAACATCATTTGTATCAATAAACAAGCATGGAGTTAATATCTACCTGTAAGTATTAATGTATCTTAATACTGAGATAAGGCACAATTTTACGTTCTAAGAATTTATACTATTATTGGAATTGCAAGACTGATTTCAGATGACATTCTGAGTGAGGCTCTAATGCTAGCTTTTTATAGAACTGATCATAAGCAGCATGTAAAACGTTATTAATGTTCAGTGGGGTATTTACTTAGAGGCACAGACGTAGACACAGCACAGTCAGTGGAATAGTACCTTGACTGAAACTACATCCACACGCTCACCACTGGAACCCTAATGTGAGTTTATTTGGGGGAATAGTACACACAAAGATAACTGAAGAGCTTAAGATGAGGTCATTCTAGGTTGCCTGGGCAGGCAGTAAATTCTAATTAGAGACATAGAGAAGGTATATATGCAGAGGAGAAAACCCTGTAATTATTCAAATTATGCAGACACCAACCGTGTAATTCCTGTATTCATCTGAAACTAGAAGTGGCAGTAAGGGATTGTCCCTTCCCTAGAGGAGGTGAAAGGCAGGTGGCTCTGTGAACACCTTGATTTTAGAACTTTAGGAAACAGCTATAAGAAAATACATTTTTAAGAGATTTATTTATTTATTATTTATACAGTATACAGTATTGTGCCTGCATGTGTACCTATAGGCCAGAAAGAGGGCACCAGATCACAGTATAGATGGTTATGAGCCACCATGTGGTTGCTGGGAATTGAACTCAGGACCTTCACAAGAACAGCCAGTGTTCATAACCTCTGAGCTATCTCTCCAGCCCCAAGAGAATACATTTTTTTTTGTCATTTCATACAACCAAATTTGTAGAACTTTATTATGGCAAGTATAAGATTCTAGTACACAACTCTTACAAATTGCTACAGGCCAACTGTTTTCTAGCAATAGGGTTAATTTATCTTAGTTCCAGAGGCTGAAAGAACAAGATCCTGGTGATAGTCATCTTGGTGTGTGCTCAGGGTCCTCTCTGCTTACAAGATGACACTTTGTGTCCTTACAAAGCATGGATGCTGTGTCCTCACGTGGTGAAAGGACTATTACAAGGAGAAATGAGCTGGCTGGTTTCCTCCAACATCTTTTTACCAGACCATTAATCACATTACCGAGGGCAGATCCCAACTGTCCCCTGTTACCTAACACCATTGACTTCCCCCATTGCTTCCCACTGTTGTCTGCCTTCCACCATTGTCTGCCTTCCCCCACTGTCTTCCCACTGCTCCCACCACTGCCTTCCACCATTGCCTGCCACTGCTGCCTTCCCCCACTGTCTTCCCACTGCTCCCACCACTGCCTTCCACCATTGCCTGCCACTGTTGTCTTCCACCATTGTCTGCTCTCAACCACTGCCTTCAACCAGCAACTTCCACCATGCCATGAAGGTTATATTCATACATATGGATTTTGAAAACACGTTGATACCACAGCACCTGACAAACAAATAAAACCTGTCAGGATTCTGGGTCTACTTGCACCAATTTTTTCTTTACCTCAACAGTAATGAAGAGGAAATTAGAATAACAGTGTGACAGAAAAATAACCTTAATAGTATTCATGCAGAGTATTGCTGACATCCTTGATGAGATCTGAAGATAAGTGTTAAGGAGATATATCCAGTGTATTTGCTTTCACCCTTTCCTTCCTTCAATAACAATTCTAGGTAACACAGACATCAGACCATCTGTTACTTTCAAACAAAGGTCTGGCCAACTTTTTGAGATACTTGTACTTGAAAATTTTTGTTGTTTTTCTCATATGTAGCACAGTTGAGCAAACAACATCACAACTTTTGAAAATATTCCGATATATCCTCTTGAGTGCTTTGATCTCTTGCAGTTTTGCTTTATTATGCTGGAATCTTTAAAGCTGAGCTTAGACCAGAAGACTAAAGGCAACCATACATTGTTGAAATTTGATTCTGAACATAGGTAATCAAAAGCATTTGTAGCTTACTCCTAGGGTTGGCTCTTTATCAAATAAAAATCATTTGCAATCATTGTTTTTCCTTACTAGTGATCTTAGGAAAAAAATTGAGACTTAAGTATTAAATAAGTTTAAATCTTAAAACAATACCCAGAACACAGTAGGCACTCAACAAATATTTGTTTAATGGATGAAATTTAATCACAGTTTACCTTTATGTAGTTCTTAGCTTACGATCTGGATAGTTCAGATAAGCTTACTGAAGTTACAGGTATCTATAGAAAAGGCAAGATAAAGGCCAGGTGATTCTCTTGTACAAAGGAAATGGCTACAGCTCTGTAAGGTACTGAAAGAAGAAAACTAACCTGGAATTAAGGAAAAGAAGAGGGAGGGCCTGAGATTCCATAGCGGCTGATGGCCCATAGTAAGAGAGTAATCTATCTGCAGTAGGATTGAGGAGAGAATCCATCTTGTCCAGGTCTGAACTGTGCATTGAGGTTTCCCTTGAAGAAGCTGGGCTGGAAGGAATCGAACCTGAGCACATATGGGCCCACACCACGAGTCTTCGGCAGACAGTTTGCAAGCAAAACATCTTCCAAGGTTTTCCAGTGGACATCTAAGCTTCTGAAAATATGTTATATTTTATAATACACAAGGTATTTAGCTAGCTAGTAACTTTACTGCTTGTTACTTACCAATCTTATCTATCAGCAGATACCAAAAAGTAACATAAAACCATGACCCTCTTTGAATTTAACATTTTACATTAAAGGCACTAAAAAGCTTTTGTCCTGAGTATTTTATGAACTTTGCCGTCGGTGGCTTTCTCTTTCAGTTTGAGATGCTGCCATGCTTGAATGCAGTCTGTGGTTATATATTTTGTCGTTGGTTCTTCGCTATGACTACAGACTCTTTATTTTATCCTTAGGTCAATGACTCTTACTCCCAATAATGTAAATAGCAGGTCTTTATTCCTACTTAACAAACTTTAATTTAGGCTGAATGTTCTTCATCTGAAACTCTTGAGAACAGTAGAGTTTCAGATTTTGCATTTTTTTTCAGATTTTGGGGTATTTTTATATACTTAATGCGATATACTGGACATTGGACCCGAATCTAGGCAGGAAATTTATTTATATTCCACATATACCTCAGGTACATGATTTAAAGGAAAATTTATATGATACTTTTAATGCCCGTGATTTTTGACTGTCACGTTGTGTAAGGTTAGGCATGGAACCTTGTACAGCTATGTTTCATGTTTCAAAGAAATTCAGAGTTTAGAGTTTGTGGCTCAGGATACACAACTCCTAGTCTTGGTAAAGGACAGTGTGTAAATAAACACACGGAGACAAGGAAAGAAACAAAGCTATGCAGATATCAGATTGGGGATCGCATGGGTAAGTTGACATTGTCCACATTCGTTCCCAGTACTGCCACTCAGACACAGACAGAAACACACACACACAGCTCGAAAAAAAAAAACATAATGGAAGAAATTATCCATATTAGTAGTATTTAAGTTAGAAAATTGGAAAGTACTTGAAATTAGGAATATGCCTCTAACCCTGAGAACTGATTGCTAAACACAGGCAGCTCTACTATCCCAAAGCTGTTTAATAACCCCAAGTGAATTCCTGCTGCCCATCACATACTAATGGGAAATTTCCTTTGCTTATACTAGTGAGAAGATGATTAATTTGAATAAGTTCAACTTGCTAAATGCTATTAAGGAAGTACTAGGACAGACAAGTGTATGGCCCTCGTGTACTGCATGCAGAGATTTGTTACCACCTGAGCTCACTCCCTGTAGCCCTCTCCTTAGGCTTATGACATGATATCATCAAGAGAGTTAATGAAATATTTTCATTCATTTTTAGTGCATTTTCTGAGAGCTGGCTTTTATTTTAGACTCAAGTTATTTATGTACCCAGAGATATTTTGGTTTTACAACTGGCATTTCAAGAAAAAAAAAAAGATGAAACATTGATGTCATATTGTGTAAAGGATCTTGACCTTTACCCACTGGGCTTCTTTTTCCCATTACCTTTTAGTGTTGCACCTGTTCGCCTTACTTGAGAGTGTTTGGGCATCACTCTCAAGTAAGGGTAAGCAGAGAGGACCCTTGGGGGGGGCGGATATTTACATACAGGCCCTCTATGCATCGAGGGTATTTTACCTAATTGTGCATCTGCAGTCTGGTCTGGTCTGCTCTGCGGCCGGACACGCTCGGGAGGGTTGACCCAGAAGTTGCTGAAGCTTCTGGGAACAGCTTCACTTCCCCAGAAGCTCTGCCGCTTTCCACCCCCCAGTGTCTCAGGTTGCATACCTGCCAACTGTTTCACCAACCAACCGTAGTGTGATTTTCTCATCTAAACTGACTTTCATTTAGAGAGTGTAAAGACGGAGGGCAGACCCGGGGAAAGGTATACTAATTAGAATCCTCAGAGCCAGAAGCCTGTGTGCTCTCCTCCTTCCTGGGAGGGATAGACAGTGGCTCCTCAGAGTTTCAAGGGATGGCCTGACTGTTGGTCCTGATCCACAGACAACTACGCTTGCTTGCACTGATTCCATGAGACCAAGAGATGTACTCATAACAGATGAAGCGTCCACCGTAAGGAGAGCGGATGAAAAACGGAGCATGTGTTAATCAGCCACCGAGTGTCCGGGGCAAGTGCGTCTTTACAGACCTACTTAATGAAGGAGCTGCTTGGCGAACCTCATCAGAGAGGTGGGTGGAAAAAAAGTAAATACATTCATAATATATGTATAGATATTTTTCTAAGTATCCCTTGTGCTCAACTGATTTGCAACTGGGCTTCTACCAAGCTATTCAAACTTAACAGATAATTTCATGTATTAAGTTCTTATTATTGAATGTGTCCAGTGCTAAGCAGCTTTATTGCCATAGTCGTCTCTGGTACTAATAGAAGTGATGTAAAATTAGTAGCCACGGAAAGATGATCTTTTCTGCTTCTCTTTTTGCCAAGTGAACAGTTTTAAATTTCAGTTTACTTATTTCTAATCCAGTATACAGAAATGAATATTTAAGTGTAACAAAATATAAATAATGGACTGGCTACCTGGTGTTCATTGCAAGATATGATACATTTGCGGGTACAAACATATGATTGCTACTCCAGTTAATGACTAAAAGTTCATTAGTTTAACCAATACATTTAATTGTTCATAACCCATCTGACTAAGATAGAATGTAAGAACCTACATCTATTCTCTGAGCAGAAACAACGGAAGAACTGGATGCCTTGGGAAAAGTTTACCTTTTTTCTTTTTTCTTTTTTTTTTTTGTTGTTTTAGGGTTTATTGAGTTGTTTAGTGTGTTTGTTTGCTTGCTTGCTTGCTTGTTTTGCTTTTTAAGTTAGAAACACCTTTTCTATGTAATGGAGATTTTTGTAACATCATGAATTAAGAGAGTGGAGACATAGTCCCCTAAGAAGACTGTGAATGATTTCATAGCATCTTTATGTGTAATTAATGAATGACTGGAAACAATGCAAGTGAGCATCAATAGTGAGTGGATAAACACACTGTGATACAATCCATGCCATGGATTACTACCCAGAAAAAAATAAGAAGAAGGAAAGAAAAAAACAAAGAGGCAGCAACAGCACCACAAAGCACACTAAGTATAGATTCACTGACAAAGATTCTAGAAAGTATTGGCTAGTTTGTAAATACACAGTAGTCACTGAGAGTAGGGACAGGAGTGGTGAGAGGGCCACAGGTGGGTAAAGGCCTGAAGCCACATCTTTTGAAGATAATAAGTTCATAGCTACTATTTTGATGGTAATACAAGTATACACATACATGAAATGTGTTTAAAATATTATATACTTTTCACATTTGATGTTTATCACATGATACTTAAAATATTTCCTAAAATTTGTAGATTATGTTTATTATAAAATGTATTATTTTAAATATCTTTGGCATTTATTGATTTATATGTGTGTATTTGTGTGTGTGTGTCTCAGTTCTAGAAGTCAGAAGGCCATTTGTAGATTTCAGGAACCACACTCCACTCAAGGAGTTTGGTAAACGTTGCCTTTAGCCACTGGACCTTTATTTTAGCTTTTATTTATTTATTCATTTATTTATTTTATTTAGCCTTTATTTTAGCTCTTTTTAAAGGTTAGAGTTTGCTAGACAGGGTGGCACATGCCTTTAATCCCAGCACTTGGGACCCAAAGGCAGAAGGATCTCTGTGAGTTCAAGGCCAGCCTGGTCTAGAGTTCCAGGACAACCAGGGCTCGATACACAGAGAAACCCTTTCTCTAAAAACAACCAACCACCCAAACAAACAAACAAACAAAAAATAAAGGTTAGTGTTCAGTGGAATTAAGTGTATCTAGTTTGTTGTACAGACATCATCACCATCTATCTCTAGAGAATTCCAGGCTCATTAAAACTAAAAGTAGCTTTGATGACGGTATCCTTTGCTTTACAGAAACTTTTTAGTTTCATGAGGTCCCATTTATTGATTGTTGCTCTTAGAGCCTGTGCTGTTGGTGTTCTGTTCAGGAAGTTGTCTCCTGTGCCAATGAGTTCTAGGCTGTTCCCCACTTTTTTTTCCAATTGATTTAGGGTATCTGGTTTTATGTTGAGGTCCTTGATCCACTTTGACTTTAGTTTTGTGCAGGGTGATAAATATGGATCTATTTTCATTTTTCTGCATGTAGACATCCAGTTGGTCCAGCACCATTTGTTGAAGATGCTGTCTTTTTTCCATTGAATGGATTTGGCTTCTTTGTCGAATATCGAGTATTCATAGGTTTGTGGGTTTATTTCTGGGTCTTCTATGCGGTTCCATTGATCCTCCTTTCTGTTTCTATGCCAATACCATGCAGTTTTTATTACTGTTGCCCTGTAGTACAGCTTGAGATCAGGAATGGAGATACCTCCAGATGATCTGTTGTCGTACAGGATCGTTTTGGAGATTCTGGGTTTTTTGTTTCTCCATATGAAGCTGAGAATCTTTTTTTCAAGGTCTGTAACAACATGGGATATACTCACTTATATAGACCTATAAGATATGATAAACATAATGAAATCTATACACCTAAAAAAGATAATCAATAGAGCAGACATGGGGTAAGATGATCAATCCTCGTTTAGAAAGACAGATGGGATGTGCATTGAACGTATGACAGGAGTCTACTGAGCGCATCTGAAAGACTCTAACTAGCAGTGTTTTCAAAGCAAAGACTCATGACCAAACCTTTGGCAGAGTACAGGGAATCATAAGAAAGAAGGGGAGTTAGTCTGATGGGGAAAGGATAGGAGCTCCACAAGGACCAAATATATCTGGGCACAGGGTCTTTTCTGAGACTGACATTCAACCAAGGACCATGTATGGATATAACCTAGAACCTCCACTCAGATGTAGCCTGTGGTAGCTCAGTAACCAATTGGTTTCCCAAAGTGAGGGGAATAGGGACTATTTCTAACAGGAACTCAATGACTGGCTCTTTGGTCTCCCCACCCCCAAAGGGAGGAGCAGTCCTGTTAGGCCACAGAGGAGGGCTTTGCAGCCAGTCCTGAAGATACCTGATAAAACAGGATCAGATGAATGGGGAGGAGGTCCCCCCTATCAGTGGACTTGGAAAGGGGCACGGTGGAGATGAGAGAGGGAGGGAGGGACTGGGAGGGACTGAGGGATGGGGACACGGCTGGGATACAGAGTTAATAAAATGTAACTGATAAAAAAAATAAAAAATAAAAATAAAAAAAACTAAATGTAGCTACTATAGTTAAGTTAATAAACTATACGTGACCTTAGTCATCAGGGGAACGAAAATCAAAACGACCCTGAGATTCCACTTTACACCCATCAGAATGGCTAAGATCGAAAATTCAAGGGATGACACATGCTGGAGAGGATGTGGAGAAAGGGGAACCCTCCTCCACTGCTGGTGGGAATGTAAACTTGTACAACCACACTGGAAATCAATCTGGGTCTTTCTCAGAAAATTAGGAATAGTGCTTCCTCAAGATCCAGCTATATCAGTCCTAGGCATACATCCAAAATGTGTTCAACTATACAACAAGGACATTTGCTCAACCATGTTTATAGCAGCTTTATTTGTAATAGCCAGAACCTGGAAACAACTTAGATGTCTCTCAACGGAGGAATAGATACAGAAACTGTGGTACATTTACACAATGGAATACTACTCAGCTGTTAAAAACAAGGAAATCATGAAATAGAAAAGATCATCCTGAGTGAGGTGTCCTAGAAGCAGAAAGACACACATGGTGTATACTCACTTATAAATAGATATTAAACCTATAATATAGGATAAACATACCAAAATCTATATTCCTAAAGAAGGTAAACAACAAGGAAGAACATAGGGAAGATGCTCCATCCATATTCAGAAGGACAAACATGATAGACATGGGAAGCGGAAGACAGGAACAGGACAGGAGCCTACCACAGAGGGCTCTGAAAGACTCTACTGATTGAGGTATCGAAGCAGAGGCTGAAACTCATAGCCAAACTTTGGGCAGAGGGCATGGAATTTCATGGAAGAAGGGGTAGATAGAAAGACTTTGAGGGAAGAGAGCTCCAAAAGGAGACCAACAGAGCCAAAAAAAAAAAAAAAAAAAAAAAAAGCTCTGGGGTCCCCGGAAAGAATGATACCCCAGCCAAGGACAATGTGTGGAGGGGACCTAAAACTCAGCTCGGCTGAGTTTTAGACTCAGTATCTCAGTATCCAAGTTGGATCCCTAGTAAGGGAACAAGGACTGTCTCTGACATGAACTCAGTGGCAGGCTCTTTGATCACCTCCCCCTGAGGGGGGAAGAGGAAGACAGTGCAGCCAGTCCTGATGAGACCTGATAGGCCAGGGTCAAATAAAAGGGGAGGAGGACCTCTCCTATCAGTAGGAGGGGTATAGGAGGAGAAGAGGGAGGCAGGGTAGGATTGAGAGGAGGTGAGGGAAGGGGCCACAGCCAGGATACAAAATTAATAAATTGTAATAAATGATAATAATAATAATAATTTGCTATGAAAAAATAGCACTTACAAGTAAAAAAATAAAATAAAATATTAAATTATACATGAATCTAATGCTTAATCAGATGATATATGTATTACAGTACAACTGTCTTATAACGATGGAGTCAAGAATAGACCCTCAGATTTAAAATACAAAAACAAGTTCTGACACTTCAAAACAAGAGTCTGATAACAAAGTATTCGTGAAAGTTGTTACCGTGTCCTGGGCCTTGGACAGAACTCTCTGTGTCATGAAATCATTTGACCTTTAGGAGAATACCCTGTGGTGTACAACACGGCCATCTACCTCACAGACTAGTAGAACCAAGACTTTTTTCAGGGGAAGATGAATCAAGGAGTGATCACACTCACCTAGAAAGGTGAACAAGCAGAGTTTAAACCCACGTGGCTAACTGAAGAAATCCATAATTTTTAAGTGCCCCAGCCACCACATAAGAGAAATGATTTCTCTAATAATTCTTTTAAAAATGGGAAGTATCTCTGACAGAAAAATGTCACTTGATGGTGACCTTTTCAGATGACCTGACTATCAAACAAGGAGAAAAGCTGCCCACAACCACCCAGGCAACACCTTGGAGCTGTGCGTTTCACATAAGCTATCTGCTGTAGCCTATAGGGGTAAGGCAGCAATGGAAGCTCCTTCTTGTAAAAGGTCGTAGTGGGAAGGCTGAAGGGACTCAGAAAGTGGACCTAGGGTCCACTGAGGAAAACTTCATCTAATAATGTAAGCTTAATCTGAGTCTGAAATTTTGAAGTCCATTGTTTTTTCTAGCTGGGTAAAGATGTGAAACAAAGGAAAGTTCACAAACTAGAGAAATAATGTCTCCCAAGGCAAGCAGAGGCACCAAAGAAGCACCATGTTTTCTAGCGTAGCAATTACCCCAACTTTTAGGTTTTTAAAAACTTCTGTTTTTAAAAAAATTATTCATTCAGGAATTTTATGTATATGAACTCTCTGTCCTTTATGCACATCAGAAGGGGGAATCAGATCCCATTACAGATAGTTGTGAGTCACCATGTGGTTGCTGGGAATTGAACTCAGAACCTCTGGAAGAGCAGCCAGGGCTCTTAACCGCTGAGCCATCTCTCCAGCCTCTTAGGTTAACTTCTTACAAAAAGAAAAAAAAATCATTATATATTTGAGTTGTAAATTTCTGGAATGTGGAAAGTATTCATTAGGATAACATAATTTCTGTTTTTGGCTTCTGGCAACAAAATCAGACACTTGTTTTTGTTCTAATGTGTATCCCAGGATCCTCTGGGCTGGGCATCCCTCGGTGCTATACCGATAAAGGACAGTGCTGTGAGTGTGGGGGGACTTTCAGGGCTTAGAAAGTTTACCTGCCAAGCAAGCACTCTGAAGTTCCTTTACTGCAGAGCGGAGGCTCAGCAGAGCTCTGTGAGGTTTCTGCGTGCGTGAGCATGCCACAGGACGACTTTTCTAGTTCCCCAACTCTTCACAGACGTGGGGAACTTCAAATACCAAACCCTGAACCCTGATTCTCCCGAAGAAATCTTATTCTTACCAAGTCAATGTCTCACAAGGAGATTTAAGTCACTAATATTTATCCCCATATTTACAGGTTTCTTAGATATCCTCTTACTCAGTCTCTGGTCTAACCTTTATGGATTTTTGACCCAACTCATAAAGATTGCATTCGCTTTGGAGATACTCCCACAGACCGCTTTTCTTTGGCTTTGGCCTTAGAAGCCAGAATTTCCTGCAGATTTTGAAGCTGCACTCTGTATTTATTATGACTACCTCCGGCCCTGATAAGAGTCTGAGAACACGGGCAAAGTTCTTACACAAAGTCTTACTGTGCTTACTTCAAGAACACTTCTATCTGTGGGGACTGATACCGAGGCCGGAGTGATCACGCTGGATTACTCTGAAGCATGCTGGGAGAGGTGAGGGGTAGGAAGCAGCATTTGATTGAGTAAAAGCAATGGAACAAGACACTAGGCATGTTTTTAACAGCTGTACATATAACTAAATTGCATAGAAGCCAAACTATCAAAACCAAAATAAAATATTCCCAGAACAGTGTTTATCAGTGTCCTGGACGGAAGGATTTGCAGGGCACTCAGCTAGGCTGAGGCCACTTGAATGTGATAAGTAGTTAGGCCACCAACTGCCCTTTTTCTTTTTTTAAACTGGGATAGAGCAGAGCTTTCTGTTCTGTTCTACTTCACTCTGGAGAAGAAAAGCTGAGTACATGACACTCTATAAAAAACAGTAATAGTTTTTTGGGGTTTTTTTTGTTTTTGTTTTTGTTTTTGTTTTTGTTTTTTTTACTCTGAAGACCCAGTTGTGAGCTTTTCCTTACAAACGATGAGCTTTGACACAGAGGGCATCCTTGTTCTGAGAATGGAGTAGAGCATATTAGTTCTGTGCTGCTGTAGATGAACTTGCTTGCTATAATCTCACTGCTGCGCCTCCTCCCTATAGCTCCTTCTTATTGACTCCTCTTAAAACACGTAAATACATACAGACAGATGAGGCGTGTCAAGCGGCAGTGTGGATCAAGCTAATCTCAGATGATCGAAATGATTGTTTTCCTCTCTAAATTTCAATTAATCTCATGTAAAACTAGGGCGATAACACCCACTGCTACTATTTCAATATCATCATGAAGATCATGCTTGGTTCAAGAATCCAGAACTATGAGTCAGATGTTTTTGTTGTTGTTGCTTTCATTGCCATCATCACCGTGTCTGGAAAACGAATGAGATTTAAAGCTCATTTGAGACAGTAGCATGCTTTGTAAATTTTGGATAAGCATGACCCTGGAAACTAAATATTTTGGTTTTGATAAGGAAAAGATAATGTGATGAGCAGATAGAATCAAACAGAAGCTAGAAATCAACGTCAGCCTTGGGTGTTTACTTTATCCAATTAGAGCATCCTTTTAAAACCCTAGTGGCACGGTTCCTGTTCAATTCCAGAACTAGTACTAGCAGCAAAATATTTCACCATTTTAGGTCATCGTTGTTGTAAGATCACCCTTTTGTTGTGGTTGGCAGTTATCTCTCCATGCTAACCCCTAGCAGTGGGCAAGTCCAGGGGCCTCTGCTCAAGCACACAGTCTTTTAGCAACTCCACCAGCTCCTGGAAATACATTCAGCAATACATAGCTACTTCAAGCATATAAAGCACTTGACAGCACCAGAAACCTAGCATGTGGTATAGTAACAGAGAGTTTTGTTCATGGTAATGTAGTAATTATCCATGAACAGAGACATAGTATGTGTTTAAAATAATCTTGCTTTGCAGACCATTACAGTTTCTGGGGAATATCTTTTCACAAATGGAAAATAATTTGACTTTTCAAAGTAAGAGAAAATGTTTTCACTTAAACTATGAACCCAGGGTATTTTTAGGAAAGTATTTCTTAGGTTTGGCGGAGGCTAAAACCTAACTTTGGAATTGCTAGTATTAAGCTCCTCTGTTAAAGCGACTGGCGCTGAAGTTCAGGGCATTGCTATGCTTCCTGAAAGCATAAAATCTGACACTTTCATAAGACAACAATGTGATATGCATACCTTGCTGATTAAATTATACATATTTTCAGGTTGTTCTCTCAACCTGAAAATTACTTGAATGGTCATTGAACATATCTACCAACTAAAGTACATTCTTGTAAAACATAAAATTAAAGTTTTCACAATTAATGGATATCTAAATATCAAACATTTAAAGTCTTCAGGTTTTTTTGGTAAAAATTGGACCTCCCAATAGAGTTATGGGGTGCCCATTTCTATCCTCAAATCACACATTTACTTCACAAATCAAGTAACTATGATTTCAAACTAATTGTCCTAGCATGTGCGTGCTAACCGGGAATGTTCAGTCTCCATCACAGTGTGTTCGAGCGGCAGATCTCTGTGTGTGCTCCTGCAGCTGCCCTTCTGCATGACCTTTGGTCTTGGCCTCTGAGTGTGCTGAACACTTTCAACACAAAGATGGTTTTCACTTTGGTGTTTGCTTACATTTCTTACTTTCGTTATTTATTTAGTACTTATAGCATTTTTATCTTTTCTTAAGAATATTGAGATATTATATCTGATATTATAACTAAAGAAGCATATTTTAGTCCTTTGAGACTAATCAAGTATTTCCTAAGTGTGCACACTAATCCCCATGGGATGTCCTTTTCTGAAAATTAGACAGGGTTCTGTGAGCCCGTGTACATGAAGACATTATAAACTGAGATATATGAACATTTTTTGGACTAGAGAACTGTATGTGGTAACTGAGCCCACCCGTTAGAATGTAACCCAGAGTGATTCACTCACTGCAAATCCATTTCTCCCTGGAGATAGGGTATAAATAATTGCATGCGAATAGAGTCAATTGACATGGATGACACACAGCGTCAGGGACCTTGGAGTCCTTTCTTCATCTGCCCTTCCTGAGGTATCCTCATAAAGGAGATTCAAGCCACATCTATGTGTTGTAGGCAGCAGAACAGACGAAGCAGACAGGAGGCCATGCTGCCCTCCTTCCAGAACATAGCCCAGCAATCGCTTGTATCACTGCTGCCACATTGGTCAGAGTTGAGTCTTACTGTTCTGTCAGAATCCTGGAGATTGCTTTTCCAGGAACTGTGACACCGGTGCGGTGTAAAAGGAGGAATGGCCTATTTGGAAAGGAACAACTAGCTGTCTGTCATGAGGTGAGAAGAGCCTCTTCCACAGGGAGAAAATTCCTCACCTTCCATGGGGTTGTGTCTTGCCAAACTCACAGCAAATCGACAGTGTTTAGAGAAAGATGAACACATCTAAGCTGAACACTTCGATTTAGCCACATAGAACTTTGAGCTTATTCATGTGAAAGCCGAAAGGCGGAATCTTACACCTAGCTGTCTTTAGTAACACCAAGAAATGAATTAGTTTTTGTTCAAGCCATTTCTTAGTGCTATTTTCACAAGCCATACTTGTATCCGGGAAAAACTGTAGCATAAACTACTGTAGACATTCGGTTCAATAAACTGGTGGTGACTGGCAAATGAAATGTGTGTAAGGAGGAGTCCTGGGGTACAAGGATATTTCAGTGTGTAAGGTAATTCCTGAAGAAGTGTCAGAATTGACCTGGGATTTGGATCGCCAGAACTTAGTAAATGCCAGGCCGTGTAGTGGAATACATGTAATGCCAACACTGGGAGGCTAGCCAGGGAATCGCGGAAACAAGTAACCAGACTAGCTGAATTGGCCAACTTGACTTCAAGTGGAGCACCTTGCCTCAAAACATAAGGTGGGGAGTGACGGGAGAAGAAAATGGCATCGGATTCTGACTGTCCTACGTATAAGCATGACTGTGCATGCAAATACACACGCGCGCACATACACACACACACACACACACACACACACACATGTACAACCACAAATGCACAGACATGCATGTAAACATATAACACACTCCCACAACACATGCAGAAAATGATTTCTATGAATTCATACTATATATATGTAGTTACACACACACACACACACACATTGTGTGTGTGTGTATGTATTCATAGCTATTCTAATTTACTAGGCCCGGGGAAGAGTTTTATCCCTAGTTTGAACAGGTCTCCCAGCTCATTTTTCAAGAGTGTACATTCAGTTTTCTGGTAACAACATTGAGCAATGTAATTCACATACCGTGCAGTTTATCTTTTCAATTACACAACTAGATGAGTTTTAGTAAATTCACAGAGCTAAGCATCCCTCGCTGTTAATAACTGTAGAATTTGTTCACTGACACAAAATGAAGTCTCCTGCCCATTCTAACCCCTCTGTCCTGTCCTTTGTTCCCCAGCCTGAGCTAGCCACGTTATGTCTGTATTGACACACTATTGCATTATAAGTGAAACCATTCAAGACCTGGTCATTTGTAACTAGTTTCTTTCCTTTAGTGTGTTTTCAAGGTCTGTCCACGGTACAGAATGCACCAGCACTTCATCTCCTTTTAACATTAAATAGTATTCTGTTGCCTGATGTGTTGCATCCTAGGTATCCATTCATCAACCCATGGGCTTTGATTTGTTTCCATTTTCTTTTTATAATAACTGATGTTGCTACAAACTTTCATGATCTTTTCTGTTTTCATTTTTGTTTGGTCAAATAGTCATGCCTTCACTTTTCAAGAAATTCAGGTACTGCTTTCCAAAGTGGCTACAACATTTGTACTCCAGTGAACAGTGCCAGAGCAGTCTCTCTCCACATTCTCACCAGCACTTGTGGCTATCTGGCAGTTTCATTTCACTGTCCGAGTAAGTGTGGAGTAGTTCTTCACTTAGGTTTTGAATTGTGCTCCCTGACTAATAACAATACTGATATTTAAAAAATTAATTTCACAGTAATTTATACACACACATACACTTTAAGGAAATGCTCATTCAATATACCCCTTTAAAAATAAGAACTATTTGTCTTTGAATTGAGTTTCTCTTATATTCTGAGTATAAGTTTCTCATTATATATATGCATATGTTATATTATTTGCAAAATTTTCTTACTTTCCATAGAAATCTTTGGAATTTCTTAAACCTTCATTATTGAAGCACAAGAGACTGGTGTAGAAAAGGAAAGAGAGAGAGAGAGAGAGAGAGAAGGGAAGGAGGGAAGGAAAGTAGGGTGGTTGGTTGTGGTTTCTGCTTTCTTGTCTTATCCTATAATATTTCTCTCTTCTGGTTGAACTTCTGCCATGATGTCCTCTACAACACTGTGGTGTAGCCAGGAAGGCCTTCACCAAGCTAATGACGTGATCCTCCCCAACCTCGGAACTGTGAGATGAATAAACCTTTTTACAAAAAGAGCCAGCCATAGAGATCCTGTCATTAAAACGAACACACACAGGGGGACAAATGAACAAATTAAGCAAGATAAAGCATTGGAATCAACATAAAAGCGTCACTTACAGGCTGGGGAGATAGCTCACTGTTAAAATGATAACTCTCCAGGCATCAGGATTTCAGCTGAATCCCCGGAACCCATATTAAAGACAAAAGTCTTGGTATAGAGTCTGTACTTGAAATCCCAGGACTGGAGAAGTGGAGACAGGTAGATATCTGGAAAATCCCAGACAAGTGACAGACTCTCAAAATATATATATTGGTGAATGTATCTTTAGCAATGGCATCTGAAGTTGTCCTTTGGCCTCCACACACACACACACACACACACACACACACACACACACACACACATGCACTAACACATGTGCACACACATGTGTAGACATACAAGTATGTACCTGCACACACTTGAACATACACATTCACAATCCAACACGAATCACTTAAATTCAGCGCATAGATTAGCAGCACACTATCATCTATCTAGCGAATGCGACCTATCGGCGTTCCCTTCGCTTCAGCACTTTCCACTGCTAGAGCAGAGTATCTGCCTATAAATCCTTCAGGCTTTACAACAGCTGATATGGACCAGACATAGTAATGCCAATGCAGCAGGGCTTCATATGCTTGAAGTCTACAGAAGTTGAATTTAGAGAAGCAGAGAGGTGACACATAGTTATCTAGAGTAACAGAGCAAGAGCAATGGTCAAGGGGTGCAAAATCTTAAGCAGTTCCAGAAGCCTAATTAGAGCATTGTACTATGGGTAACAAGTTTGCATTGTATGCTTGGCGTTTGCTAAGTTAGTAGATCTTAAGCAGATGAGTGTATTAGATAGTTTTGTTGTGACAACAATCTAACAGCCTATATAAAAGCATAACATACTGTGAATATCTAAAATTTTATTTGATCATTACTCTTCAGTAACATTCCACATCAGAGAGAGAGGGGAGGAGAGGGAGAGAAAGAGCGAGCTTGCAAACAAAAAGAACTAAGGACAAAGATTAGCTCACATTTGTTGCAGCTCTTCTTCAGAGTGAGAAAGAAGGGAAGAGGGAAAAGGAACAAAACAGAGATAGGCAGTTTTTCCTCCTTCCTTCTGCTCCTTGAGCAACAAAAATGGAAGCTTTAGAGAGAGAAGGTTTATGAGGTTGTCCTGTGAAGATTCACAGGTTGTCCTGTGAGATTCTGTGAAGACAGAATCTCTTAGTTTAAAGTATACACAGAGTTATGGACTCTACACAAGATTAAAGGCACCTAATCTCATGGTGAGAAGAGAGCATCCAAACAGTTCAGTCAGTGACTGGAAAGAAATTCATTTCGCATTCTTACTGGATAGAGTTTGTCAAATAATCTGAGTTTAAGCAACATAAGTTTATACCGTCCTTGTTTCTTCCCACTCCTAACACTGCTTCACCTGTCTTCAGGTTAACAGGGTCATCTCACAGTTTCTCCATTCAATATGCATACTTTCAGTCTTGATGAGACTTCTCTGGATAGTTCAAGAAACAGTGCCTAATTATAAGTAATTTTCTGGCTTATTCCCCAGGTTCTTGCATTCTTACAATCTTTTTTTTCCTACTTCTTCCTTTCCTATTAAAATATAATTGTATGTCCCAGAATACATTGAGTTTTTTCTGTTTTATTTGCATGATAAGGTGCCAGTCTCTATTTATAATGATTGGGAAACTGTTCTTTAGTTCTTGGAATATAGTCTCTAGGATATAAAATCCTGGAAAGCCTATTTCATAAGACTGTACATAAGAAGTGCAGACTTAGCAGTCTTATGACCGAAGACTCCCTTAGAGAAATACAACCGCGAATGCTACTTGGCTGCTACAAAGCTGACCTCTGCACTGCAAGGACTGTTTTGGCTGTCAGAGCAAGAGCTCAAGTAAAGCAGAGCTGCTGGTAGCAAAAGTTCATGGGACCAAAAGAGAGAACTGGGCAGGCCTGGGACATCTTCCTTCCCTTTCTTGTCTCATCAGAAATGATCATGCATTGGTATCTTCTCTACCTTGAACTGCTCCTTTCCTTCCCCCTTGCTCTCCTCTCTCTCTCTCTCTCTCTCTCTCTCTCTCTCTCTCTCTCTCTCTCTCTCCTGCTGCTCCTTTACAAATTTTTTGGAGATAAAGATGTTTACTGATAAGGGGAAAAAAACGGGTTCTAATAAAAGGAGAAAATAGATGACGGGAATAAAATGACTCCTGTTCTTTGCCCTGTACCTGGATCATTGAAATCTTGGGTTGTGCTCTGGCTTGTCTTAGGTAGGTGTCATCCTATAGTTTATTTTTCTATGATTTGCTTAATGTTTTAAGATCTTAAAGTCCTGGCGCAAGTCCTTCCATTACAGCCAGCTTGCACTACATAACAATGTGCTCTCTACTTGGCCACCCTCCTCATGGCTATGTTTTTTTTCTCTGCCTTCTCTCTTAAACCTAGGCTCAGCTAGGTATTGGAGTTTCTACTCCTTCTCAAGGCAAAGAGTATGCTTTACTTCTATCATCATCTCTATTACCTAAGAAATATCAAAGGGCATAGAGTACCCTCAATTGGTGTGGCCTTTCTACACACACACACACACACACACACACACACACACACACACACCCTGAAAAGAGCAAATATAGAACTGATTCCTTGGTCTGTGTATCCGGAATTTCCAGTTAGCTTATTAGCTTATGGAGTTCAAACTCACCTTGAACATAAATGGTACCATCCTACAGGCTGATGTTCTTACTAAATAAGAGGGAAATGTGAGAAAGCCAGCTTCCACCAGCATTTTCTCTTTCTTCTTTGAACCAACCAAGAGAGGAGGCAGCTAACCCTCAGCATGAACTTCTGAAGCCATAATGTTCTGCCCAATTACATGGGCCTAAGCAACCATAGACTGACCCCTCAGTCAGCCTAAAGGAACCTTTTCTCGGTTGTTTGTATCAGATGCACTGTTGTGGTGATGAGAAAAGTAATTATTATGGAAAGTAAAATAAGAGGAAAAAAAAATAAGAGGAGGAGAGGGAGAGAGCCATGCAGGAGACAGAACACATATTCACTGTAAGGATCAATTAGCTACACTTAAGAAGCACATCTGTGATTGGACAGCATACTGTAAAAAGACCCTGCTTATGTGGATGTACAGTCCTTCTTGCTTTTGTTTCTGTAAATTTAAGATTCACCCATTTTTTCCAGGATAGTTCTTACTGGGACATCTGAGTGTCGAAGGTCTTGGTCGGGGTTGGAGAGATTTGGAAAGACTCCTGCAAATTGTTTCCTAAGGTGCCTGGGTATGAGAATGGAGTTGGAAAGAAAGTCCTGGAGTGGGAGGAGGTGACTCTGGCTAAGAGGAAGGAACTGATGGAAGGATTTCCCTTCTTTCTGTATCTATCCTAGAACTCACCACCACAACCTACTCTGACTCAGTAAGAAACTCATTGCTGCTGGTTTTGCAACCTTCTCAACTGGTGTGGTAATGAAAAAATTTTGGACTGAAGCAAATATAATTCACACTCCAGCCACAGCCCTTCCCCCTCGTCGTTTCTAGGCACATCCACAGACCTTCCACAGCAGCTCAGTATCTTTTAGCCTGGACCACTGCCAAAATAAGACCACAACCAAGACAGACCACATGGCAGTAGTACAGGATTAACACCCTATGGGGAAGCTTTTAACCAAGTACCCAGATGCTTTAGAATCTCTTCTCCCCACCACGTCCTTAGAGGAAGAGCCCTGAGTCATCATCCATCCCCTGTGGAGTAAATGTTGCCTATAGTAAATGGGGAATGAAATGCCCCATGTTCCCTTCCTTCCCTGCCTCCAACTTCTTTGTGATGTTTAGTGACTTTGTCTGCTCATTTTCAGATTTTCTACTGTGGAAATCCAGAATGAGATAGGCATATTATCAGATGATGTGGAAAGGAGAGGCAGCTGCAGGCATAAGAATAAAGGAGACAAAGGAACCCAAAACATTTCTGGAAATGAGGGCAATGAGAAGAGTCATTGCACATTCACAGCTGGATTTTGTTTTGTTTTGTTTTTTTGAAAGAAGAGTTTAAAATGGATTTTTTTGGGGGGGGGACAGTGTTTTCCTGTGTAGCCCTGATTGTTCTGGAACTCACTCTGTAGACCAGGCTGGCCTCTAACCTAGAGATCCACCTGTCTCTGTCTCCCCAGTGCTGGAATTAAAGGCATAAACCACCACTGCCAGTATAAAAATGGATTTCAAAAGATCACACTACTTTCACTTTTTGATAGCCAGGAACACTTCTTAGCAAGTTTGTTCTTTTCTTGTTGTGCTATAGGATGCATCCAGAAGTTAACATATGTAAGTGATCGTGTTCTTTGAAGCATTTTCAGCACATTTTTATACATTACAATTGCTGGGAGCTTGAATTCATTGACAATAGCCCTTCAACTAAATGATAGAATACCAGTTTTTCCTCATACTGTCTCATTTTTTTTTCTTGACCATGAGACAAATGCTTTTTCCTACCCAAACACAGACTCCCACCATGATCTAAATTGTTGACATTGCCAAATCACACAGCAAAAATATGCACTGATATATCCTGTAAAATAGATATGTTAGGTATAAAATATAGAAAAGTAAAAGTCCATATTATAACAGCAACCCAGATAAATAAATATTGATAAGATAAAAAAGTCACACTAACAAAAGGTTAAATGCATTTTAACAATCAAAGGAACCTTTATCATGGAACAGTTCAGAGATTAGGCAATTATTACCATAAATATCACGTTATTCAAGATTATTAGCCTCAAGTCGAAACCTAGAATGACAATAGAATTGAGGAATATGAAAGGAGGAATGGCAGGTGCAGTAAAAGTCAGTTATGAATGAAAGTTACCCATCAACTTTTTTAATGAGAATTAAGTTGTTACACAGATAGATTGTATATTCAACTGTTCTTAGCTAATGGCATCAGTCAGTGTAAACTGTTACACATGAAAGTAGCATAAGCTAGGTATGTGATATAACTAATTTATTTTTCATTTCATGAGATTTAAAGATCAAGGAGCAAGAACATTAATTTTCTGGTAATTAATTAACTCCTGGTCATAGCCCCCTCCCTCTTCTCCTTCCAGTCCCACCCTTCCCTCTTTTTTCCCTACCTCCTCTCTGTTCCTCAGAAAAGGGTAGCACATCACCCCCACCCCCACATAACAACCTACCCCAGCTCATCAAGTCCCATCAGGACTGCCTGGATCCTCTTCCCCTGTGGACTGGCAAGGCAGCCCTGGCAGGGGGAAGTGATCAAAAGGCAGGCAACAGTGTCCATGTCAAAGACAGCCCCTTCTCCCCTTACTAGGAAACCCACATGAAGACCAAGCTGTCTATCAGCTAGATCTTGTAAAGGGCCTAGATCCAGTCCATGCATGCTCCTTGGACTGCATGCTTCGTTCTCAGCAAGTATCTCTGGGCCCTGGTTTTTAATTCCTACCTGTGCCTAGCAGTTCAGAACCCCTCAGCGTGTTTACTTTCTCTGGTCTTCTTTTCTTGTTAGCATGATATTTAATGACCTCTTTTCACTCTTTTTCTCCTTTCACATGACACAACTGTTCGATATATGAACTACAGAGAAATTCAGAAGTTCAAACGAACCTTAAAGCTATGTCATTTAACTGTTTCCGTTGGGCAGAAAAGAGAAACGTGATTTCTCCGATGTGCAATGAAGTTAATTCCTGCAATAAAATAAGCTCATGGAAGACTGTTTCCAGTAACAGACATAGTTGTGTTCAGCAGCTGTTCTTCTTTAATATGCTTGTGGTCAATGGAAAGCTTTTATTTATTTGTTTATTTTAAGGTTCTGTGTTAACTGGGTGATAGAATAAGTAAACTGTATTTTCTAATGCAAAACTGCATAAAAAGTGGGACTTGTCAAATTGAACAAATAAGAAAGTGTGGTGAACAAATAGTCTGTGACAAGTGTTTACTGAGTCTTATAAAACCTCTGCTGTTTGCTTGAATTACTATGACAAATATTGGACTTCCATTTATTCTTGTGTTAAAATGTGACTGCTCATATTTTGGGACAAGAACCTGAAGTTCATGTTATCCAACTAGTACTATAATCCTGCTGATCAATGGATTAAAAATGGGCCACCTGCTTTTCACTTCTCTGTTTTGATGTCCACACTGGACTTCTCCAAATGTCCCTCATATTCTGTACAAATGTTTCCTGGTTTACCTCCTGATTCATTTACTGTGGGCATACGGATGAGGTCTTTTGGTACTATCAGTTCATCAGCTTTCATCAGACTCCTTGTTTCTTAGTCTCTCTGTGGTTTAGTTAAATAACTGGAGGCTGGTAGCCACTGAACACCAACAGCAACCTAACAGCCAAAGTTAGGTTTTGCCTCTCAGAAAACCTCTGTGTTGTTCTCGGCTAACCTCATAGTTGCTAAGGTCTCTTGTGTTTAGAAACCAGCTCTTCATTTCCTGGTTCAGTCAGAGGATCTTTTACAAAACCTGACCCATATTTTGTCAGAGGATTGGAGAGAAAAAGAAAGAGTTTGAGAAGTGGGTAAGGAAGGGAGGAAGCCTGAGCCTAGCTGGGGTTTCTCTCAGTTGGACTGCTTTCTTAAAGAAATGCTCTTTCTTTGTAAGCGGGGATAATTTTTGGTGCTTTGTCTGGGGCAGCTTCTCTGGGTGAGTGCGGTTGTGCTGAGACATTTGGCTGCTGTGTGGACAGACTCAGAGCCTCTCTTCTCCCTAATGAAGTCATCTCTGCGCACAGCCCAACCTCTCCCATCACTCCATGAAGAACTTGGCTTTGGCTTGCATAGTTCTGTTGTGATGTAGATGGCCTTCCAAATGAAGTTCTAGAGAAATCTATCCAACCTTGCAAAGAAAAGAAGAAAGCAGTTTTTTTTAAACATTTTAATTACCTCTTAAAGTTACCATACAAAGTGATTGGTTTCATTTTAACATTCACATATACATGTTATTTAAAGGGGTGTGGGGAGGGCTGATTAACAGCAAAAGTATTTATTGAAAGAAATATTTTACTCAAACATTTTGATTTAGGAGCTTTAGAAAGAAATTGCTTGGTATCTATTTTTTTTGTTGTTGTTGTTTGTTTTTGTTTTTAGAAAAAATGTTTTCTTGTAGTTTTTGCTCTCAGTATATTTGTTTGTGTTAAATGTATCTGACTTACACACACACATATACACATATGTGTATGCACACATTCAGAAAAGGAGAGAGATGTTATTATGCATTCTTATAAAACTGTTAAAAGGATAAAAGTACAAAATGCTTGTCCTTGATGTAATTTCTTTTTTAGATTTCTTACAGTCTTGAATGACTAGCTCTCTTCTTTATCGCCTATAGCTTCATTTAATGATCCAAGTAGCATATTTTGGGTGGTTGTGCCCAAGATCAGCATACCAGGGCACAGAAACACGAACTCTTTGTTTTTTCACTGTGAATAGGACAGCCTGGTCCAGAGCCCAGCAACAGATATTGCCACGTCTAGAAGCTCTGCACCCAATCAACAAAAGGAGAACACTGAAATGCAATCCTCACAGACCTTGGCAAGAAGTGAAGATGAAGATAATGGAATTCCCTGGAGACACACCTGCCACCTATATCTTTCTACTTCAAGTCCTTGGGTGGTTGCCCCCAGCTCAGCCAAGTTCCTTAAAACTACATCAAAGCAAGGCAGCAAAACATTGTGTTTGAAGCTTTTAATTAAGTGCAGACAGCAACAATGTGAATGAATGTCTTGTTATCTGCTGAGATTCTGGAATGTACACATGCGACATCCTCTGCGCATGCTCAAGGGGCCATTCACAGAAGGAGATTTTAATTAGACTTAGATCTAAGTATAAAATTTGTGTAAATATATTATTAGCATCAAAAGCTTTTAAGCAATATTTCCTACTTTAAAAGTTGTGGTAATTTTGTCCAACATTGAAGAATGAGAAATAAATGCTTTCTAATTTTCTCTAAAGGAAAAAAAGCATTCAAAAGTGCTTTCATCTGAGCTGGGAAGATGGCTTAAATAGTGAGATGCTCTTAGGACACAAGAAAAAGGACTTGCATTCAGAGATCTGACACCTACATAAAAAGCAAGGCTGCAGTGCTTGGAAGGCAGGAGCGAAGCGAAAGGGTGCTGTCTCAATAATAATAACAAGAGTAAGAATGGCTTACGGAGGTTAAAAAGTTTGGATTCCACTTACACACATGCACACGGGAAAACACTCACACACATGTTCACCACACACATACACGGAGACAGACAGACAGGGAAGATGGAGCGGCAGACAGACACACAGAGAAAACACAAAAATCGATGTATTTATAGACCTTGCTTTTTACTTAAAAATAATTTAAGTATCCGAAGCAGAGGATCTGTCCCCTGAGAAAGAGAATAGATATTAAGATACGTATAATTTTATTTGTTATGTGACAGCCCTTTAAAAAGTGTTTACTTTTCTAAATAATAACTTGGGAGACCAGGAAGTGGCAAGACACTCAGTGTAATGCCTTTCAGCTTAGTGCCTACCTTGGTAAGTTGACTCCACCTAAGAAAGTGCCCTGGCCCTGTAGACCACGTGTCTGTGGATGATGTCGGGAGGTGGTGGCCAGCTAAATAAATACATTTGACAAGATAAAGCAAAACATCTCATGATGTAAAGTATCCAACCAATGACTTTTTACCATGTCCCATCACTTGTAGATGGCGTTTGGAGTAAATACTGATCATTAGCATGTCTCGGAAATGGATATCAATCCATTACTAGCTGCTTGCTTCTGTCCTACTTCTTTCTAGAACTGTTTATTCAACTGTATTGTAGGGAGAATGGGGTAACAGAGAGTCTGTAAGCTTTTAGGCCAATGATCTGTCACAAACTAGCCTGAGGCAAAGCACTTAAACTCTGTAAAACTCAAAGTAGCTTCACTCGAATTTAAGAAATAGATTAACGATAGCAACTTGAAACATTTCAGAGAAAAATCTACTCCCATGCCTAGAATATAAATTCTGATGAAAATTAATTACATTTTATTTTTCCTCTTTCTGAATGAATTTATGTTGACTCAAGAGTTGTGTTCTGATAAAATCTCTGGTCTGTGTAAGCATGGTGAGTCCTGTACCTGGTTATTCTGGTATGTTAAAGGCAGTGGCTGAAGTCTGATTTCAAGATGTGACTCTCATTCTAAACAAAAAATGTGATGACATTTCAATTTTAGTAATGGTAGTATAACCATTTCATAAAGGTTAAATAATCCACTGTAAGCCAAACTGATTTCCAAGTGGCCCATAGGATAGTTATGTCACTCGTTACTGTGAGTGGTAAGTAAAGGGGCATAAACATTTGAGAGTGAAATCGTACCGATAAATCTACCACATGTTCATCACTTAAAATCTATGATACTATTCAATCTATAAACCTTAGAAAAGGAAGCCACAGCTGAGGAGTCGAGGTTTCAAGTTTAGAACTGTGGTTGTAGCCAATCTAATTCAAGAAATCCAGAGTAAAAACAAACTTTCTGCAGTAATGACTACCGTTTCTGAAGTCCTATGCTTGATGTAATTTTCTAAGCAAAACATTCAGAGCCAATAATTACAAGGATACTTCCATATTGGTGTAGGAGGAAAAGTTTGTAATTGTTTCAGTACCCCCGGAGTTGCTTCGACATGTGTTGCGAACTTACTTTTTCCTGCCTGCACAAAAATCATACTGGACTTCAAAGTAACGAAAAACCCAAAGTCCCCTTTTGGGAGGGCAGAAATCCTTTGTGTGAACTGGTTGACCCTTTGCACTTTCAGGTCCTAATGGAAGGCTTTTGTGACTCTGAATGGTGAGCTTCCCTACATTGATGCTGTTAACATCGCTGGGTAAGCTCCAGTGGAAAAGTAAAAATATAAGCATGAAAGATTCCATTTCTTGACAACGTGGAAGGATTGATAAGTCCTAGAAATCCCTGTTAGGCAGAAAATTCTCTAGGAGATCCAGTGAAAGACAGGAGGATGTAAGAAGGAAGGAAGTTGAGTACATTTAAGGGAAGATGCAGATTTGTGTCAGAGAAAGGACTCTTTTGAAAGGGACAAGGGATTGCCTAAGGGGATTTCCTGTCCAGCCCTTTATTGCCAGGGTCTTTGTGTAGGGCCTGATGCCCTGTGCTCCCCATTGGGCAGTTCCCCAGGGAGGGCAGCCTCGAAGGCTGTGAGTCTCTGGGCTCAGGGTCTCACTTTCTCAGTATCTCTTTCAGGTTGGCAGGAGCCTTGAGCCTGACACCTCTTCAGACCGGACAGGCAAGCTCCGCGGGCGCATAAACACATTATACGCTAGTTCTTTGCTGATTTTATAGAGTCCCGTCCGCTCCTAAGAACTGACCATATTTAATTGCCCCGTGCTTGCCTACCCCACCAGAGCTTGGGGACTCCTCTCCCCTAATTCAGAAGTGGCAGCTCGGGGCGGGGAAAAGGGGGGCGGGTAAGGGTGGGAAGGCAGTGGTTTGAGAGCGCACAGCGAGGTGGTACGGAGTCAGTCGCTGAATGAGGAGCACGCTCCCCCCCCCCCATGCCCGTCCCCCAGCCTATTGGTACTTCTCGTCAGGAAGAAACGCCGAGAGGTGGGAGTGCCTGGCGAGGGAGGCAGGCGGTCCCTATCGCAGGCGCTGGGAGCTCCTTTCCGCCCCTCCGCCTGCTTCCAAGCCTGGGCTCTTTGGAGTGGCTGAGGCTGCGGAGCGCTTCTGGAGCCTGTGAATGAACCCTCCTCTTCTCCCCTCCTCCTCCTTGCTGAGTCTCCTCCTCGGCTCTGACGGTACAGTGATATAATGACGATGGGTGTCACAACCCGCATTTGAACTTGCAGGCGAGCTGCCCCGAGCCTTTCTGGTGGAGGAACTCAGGGCGCGCTGGAGCAGCAGTCGTGAGTATTAGGTCCTGCGGACAGGACCGGGGACCGGGATCTGCGGTTAGCAGCGCATCCTCCCTCCAGCTCCGTCCCGCACTCGCCGCATCCTTCCCCAGCCCCGGCGCTTCCTATGTGATCTGCCGGGACAACGCGGAGCCAATTCTCACAGCTCAGCAGTGAATTTCCCCCCAAACTGCAGTAAGCTGCCTTTCAAGGTAATCACGTTTCTTTTGTTCCTCATTTAAAAGAAAGGGGGGCGGGTGTTGGGACAAGAAAACCGCCAAGCTTAGTAAGGGGGTAGTACATTGCAATTGGAAGAGGCCTTTAATTAAAGCCAAGAGAACTAGCTGTAAGGCCAAGTTAAGGAAATGTGCGCACTTCAGGTAACTTTGAAGAGGCTTGTTAAAGAGAGGAATTCAGATAGACCTTGGTGTTGAAAAAAAATCTAGACAAAAGAAACCCGGGGTGGGGTAGAGGGAAAGGGCAAACGGAATAGGGGGAGGGATTTTGTCTAGAAATCTTAGAAAAGTCCTGCTCTCCTGAGTTGGCAGAATGAGAGGGACTCCTCACACCTTGATTTTTATTGTCTTTAAACTGGTTGAGGCAAAAGTTTGAATGGGGAATCCTCAAAGTTGCCGAAATACAGGTTCCTGAAATCACCTTAGGGCAGACCACCTGGTTTCCTGGCTCCTGGTGTGGTCAGTAGCTCTGGTTCCTGGAAAGCCACCCCTGGGCAGCTCCTGACAAGGCGCAGGGTACTTTAGCTGCCCCGGACCTGCGCAGACACGACCCTTTACCTCCCGCAGGCAATGGGGAAGGTTATCTGGCAGGGGTTGGGCAGGGTACTGGGGCCACGTTTCTTTGATGACTTGGGGGCTGTCAAAGCTCTCTCACGTTGCCCCTGTGTTCTTTTGTCCTGCGCCTGGTGCGCCCAAGCCAGCCGGGAAGGCGCAGTGAATGGGGGTTGGGTTGTTGGAACACGGTAGAAGTATGGGAGGCTCCTGGGCGGGAAAGCTTTCCCTGAACCAGAGGGATGTGCAGTGTTTTTCCCCCCTCGCCTTGAAAAGCCAAATGGGGAGTTGTCGCCCTCATCTTTACCATCAAGCCAGGACCCAGAGAGCTCTCCAGACAAAGGTGTCGTGGAGACCCGAGTTAGGAACCGATTGCTTCAGTCTTCTCGCCTGGATTAGAGCGGTTCTCTGCTTCGTTCTGTCTTGACCCGCTCGCATTTCTCTAGTTGAGTTGAGCAACTTTACCGCCTGGCGGAGTGGTTGCGGAGAGCGCGTGCCGGGAGTCGCCGGGGACGCCCAGGCTGAGAGAGTCCCAAGCCCTGAGTAGGCGTGGGCATTGCAAAGACTTCTCTAGTGGCCGCAGACCCCGGACGTCCCGGTCGTCCCGGCTTGTTCTCGGTGTCAATGGGCGTGGAACGGTCATGTGGTTAGACAGAAGAAATGGGACTAAGAAAGATAATGTCATAGCCTAAACTATTTGCGCTCTGATCCAACTACGTCCGCCTTCGCCTGTCCTGCGTGTTCTCGGGATCCTGCGGGAGGGGGAAGAAATCGTTCCCCAGGCTGCAGGGCTGTGCCGTCTCGAGTACACCCGCAGTGGAGTCTCGGTATCTGTGTCCCCCTCATCTTTGTGTCTCCTCCGTCTCCATCTTCTCTGTCTTCTTTTGCCCCCTTTTGCCTCCTCTGGGCTTTTGCGTCCCCTCCCCCATGGCTGACAAATGAATGGCTAGTGTGAAATCCCTTCCTTCTCTGTCGGAGGAGGCAGGCCCAGAGGGAGGAGCAAGGGGGGCGGTGCGCCCCTTAAGATCTGCTTGCGGTTGGGTGTTTCGGACTAGAAGAACCCAGATGTCTAGGAACAGGGAGTTTTGTAGTAGGTGTGGGCTCCCCCTGATGGAGGAATTCAGCACAAGCAGAGAAGAGGGCCAGTAAACCCTTTTCATACCCGTACGTTCAAAGAGAAGACCCGGGTTCCCTTTTAACAGTCAGTTTTCCACTTCAGAATCTGGGACGTGAATCTTGGGGGTTGAAGGAGAAGGGAAGAAGGTAATTTGGCTTCCCCAAGAGCAGGGCCTCCTTTTCTGCTCTCCGCCTAGCTTCTCCCGACACGCTGGGCGGCGCCTGCAGCTGGTTGGATTTACACACAACTCTGGCCACACAGTCAGGTTTGTGGTTTCCTGACATGCAATTTGCCCATCTTTAAGAAAACCAATATACTTGCTCTGGCAAATATACCTAAGGTCTTTGAGCACAGTGCTAGGACCCTGTTCCTGGCTATTGCAAAAGACCCCCGCCCTATCCAAAACTTAACTTCCTCAACACCAGGACACGCGTTGCACGTGGAAACTGGGGAGAAGGCGGGCGCCTAGAGGCAAAGGAAAGGAGTGGAAAAGATAAGGAAGGAATGGGGACAATGGAGAGTAGGCCGAAAAAGAAAGACCAAACAGATGAATGCAACAGCTGGGAGCCGGAAGGACTGGTTTCGAAATTTTAATCTCAGTGTCGTGTATGCTCAAAGCGACAAGCGCATCTTTGCCCGGCGCTGGCCTGGGAAGGTGCTACATAAGTAGAGGTGGTCCCGCCCCGCCTACCGGCGCCTAGCAGGGCCGCCCTCCCAGGCTCACCCCGATTTGGAGGAGGGACCCTGCTGGGCACTCCCTTCGGCGGAGGGGGTTCGCCATCCGCCACGTGGGCTGGAGCCTCAGCTCGGAGCGCGAGACGGGTGTGACTTCCTGGGCTCCCAGACAGCTGCACAGCTGCTCCGGCGATCGGCTCAGCCTAGATCTCCAGCGCCTGCGGCCAACTGGGGCGGGGCTGGGCTGGACCGGGTGGGGCCTTGGCTGGAGAGGCTCCTAGAGCTCTAAAGGCTCGCTGAAGCTGGATCGGACCCAACTTCTATTCAGATGGCACTGCATGCTCATATTAAAAGCCTTAAACATCCTCTTTTCTCTTGCTTCTTGGAGTGATATGCAAGGTTCACGCCTTCTTGCTTTAAAAGAAGAAATGAATATTTACTCTTAGTCAACTCTTGGCACGAAAATGCGACAAATTTGTGATTGGTTTATGCATTCGTTTTAAAATACATTCAAATTTGCCTAAAGACCACTTTTAACCAGCGACCAGAATAATGCTGCTGCAACTGGTTAGATTCACCAAAAGGCTGATAAAAGACCTGCGCTGGGGCAGGGCGGGGCGGGGCCGGGCGGGGCGGGGGACAGCTGCGGTGGTGGACCCTCCTAAGACCTTCCCTTTAAATTCTCCAGCTTTTAATTCGGAAGACATAGGTTTTAATGGTCCTCTAGCCCACCTTAAATTCTGTTTATAATTGGCCCGTTTTCGTTTTTGTTTCTTTCCAAAAGCTATGACCTAAATTGTGCTAAGTACTGCTTGGCAACTGTGTCAGACTCAGCAAACATCCACGTAAAAGCCTAAAATGGAATGTTTGGGGTTTAATGGGAAACCATTAATGGACTCATCAGATAGTTTTCTGAGGTGGAGTGGGTTCCCGTTTGTAAGAGCAACGCAGAAAGGAATCCAAATTCTAGTTCAGAGCACAAAGTAAGAGAGGAATAATCGGCAAACAGCATCTACATGTCCCACTAATGTCGCACAGGGTTCCAATGGATTCAGACGCAATTGAGCAATTACTTCCTTCAGCAGGAAGTCCACTGTTCTTAATCTTCTTGTGGGTGGTGGAAAGAGGGATGGGATTCAGGACCTTCACTTACAATTTATGTAAGAGTTCAAAGCTGGGTCTTTCTTGGTGGTTTTTTTTTAAGCCTCTTCATAAGTCTTATTTTCTTCTTAAAAAAAAGTTTGAAAAGAATTGTTTCAGGTTTACAGGAGTTTATGCAATCAGACTTCCCCCTTTGCTTTGCTTTGTAAACTGCAGAGAAATCCCTCTGCTATTCCAAGCTTCTTCAATCTATACAAACAAGGAAATATTTTGGAAGGGATATAAGGGGTTAACTCTGGTTAATGTGGGTGATACTCCCATTGCTCTGTCTCTCCCAACACTGCTATGCTTAAACACCCTCAGGTTAATGATTGGTGAATAATGGGATATCCTGGAGCCCCTGAAAGCACAAAGACCAATGATGTCTTCCTCAAACACATACTTAAGCTCTTTTATCTTTTCCTGTAGGAATTAAAACATTTTGACAAATTTGTTAATGGACAAACATTCATAGAGTCTATATTTCAGATGGGAGATGGATTGGAGAAGGGCAGAACTTGGAAAGATGCATGGTGCTTTGGGGCAAAAGAATGAATGTTTATATTATTAGGTGGATTTTTAAACTTTCCACCACCTACCTAGAGAAATCAGTTAGGGAACAGACACTCATTGTTAGAAGTTACTTGCTATGGTCTAGAAAAGTGTGTTGTCTCTTGCATACATTTGGAGTTAGAACAAGGGAGAAGAAAGGCCCATATCTTGACCAACTTCAATCTGCAGTAGTAAATATTTGTCAGCTTCTTCTTATAATCTAGACTTGGTATATATAAAAATCAATAAATGCAGCTTGGATGCAAAATCAAATCTGATGTAAAATTCTTAGAAATGGGTGTGATGGGGCAGTTTTCTCTCAACTTTATTAAAAGTATTTGTAATTTAATAACCTAAAACGCTTGTAACCAGCCTGTTATATATAGAAAGGTATAAATACAGAATGCTTGCCAGAAGTTACCTATTTTCAGCTCCGGAGAGAAGCTCAGTGGTTGGGGGTACGACATGGGGGTTTGCAATAGTGGACACCACTCTAGCAGAGGCCTGGAGTCCTGCTCCATGCCAGGCTAGTCACAGCCATCTTCCTCTCCATCTGCAGGGAGATCTGATGCCTCTGCCCTCCGAAGGCATCTGCAGTTGCATGTGTGTGTGCACAAACATGTAACACACAATACAGCTACTGAATGCCCTGTCATTGTAGAACTAGAAGCAAGAACATAGTAGAGGGTCTCTCTTGAGACATCTGTGTTGGCTAAAAGAGGAGGATAATTTCCACAGAAGTAAAGTGGAACAGTAAGGAGCTAGAACAATGAGACAAGAACCACAAGTAGAAGAGAGGGCACAGATTCAGGAATCCAGGAACAGGCTGTGACAGATTCATGTGGCACAATTAATGCTGTGAAGTCTAAACTATGAGGCTCTTAAAGATTCTGCTTGAGAGAATGAGCTGCTAAATAATATATTACGATTTGCAGTACTAATTTGTAATTGAGGTACGCAAGATAACTAGTAGTCCAGAAAAACGGATCGGCAGGACGGTAGACCAAGCCACCGTGTCTTTGTCCTCAGACTCCCCCTCGCTCCTTTAGGCTTCCCTGAGAATAAGGGAGAATACTAAATATGTGTTTAATAGAGTCCTGGCAACCAATCCCTGTGTGATGAGCCCTCTTCTCTGCAGACGTTTCACAGGGATAGAGGTTCCACTGACCTTGTCTTTTGTCTCCCAGGCAACTCCCCAGCTGCAGTCAGCTGGGCCTTGACTGTTAGATGCCTTTTTCCTATTCTTGACTTCACTGAAGTCTATGGCTAAATATAGCTGCTTCTGGCCCTCTTAGCTCCTCAGTCTTTCCATGTACAGAGATTTGTTATCACTAACAAACCACACTTACAAGACAGACATTCTGGAGCGGAAAAGAAATGGGGGTTGCAGGCATGCTTGAAACAAAGAGAGTCAACTTTCTCACTTAACAGGATCAGAGCAGAAGAGACATGGCATACCTCAATTAAAAGCACAGGTGTAGATGTCACAAAACTGCAAAAGAAAAGGGACATTGTGTCCACGTATACTTCCAACAATAGAAATACTGAGACATCCAGTATGAGGAACAACTCTCCGACATATTTCACATTTACCATCACTGATCATCTTCCAACTTGAATGTAGCGAAGGTGTTGATAAGGGCAGGCATGAGTGGAGGTAGAGAAGATGCCAGCCAGAACATCAAAATCCAAGTAGGACGGGGGTGGTGGGCGGGGGCTGGAGAGATGGCTCAGTTACCAGCAACCACATGGTGACTCACAACCATCTATAATGAGATCTGGTGCCCTCTTCTGGTGTACAGGAGTACATGCAGGCAGAACATTGTATACATAATAAATTTTAAAAACAAAAACAAAACAAAATCCAAGGTGGGAGCCGCTGTGTGGTTCCTGCTGGTGATTGGAGAGTTGGAATACAAACTAGATACATACGAGATACATACTAGATCCTTTGGTTCAGTTTCTAATGAAGTTGGACACCTGCGACTTTGTTTGGGAGCAATTTTTTCAATTTATTCAAGCACATTTTGTTTTGTTCTGTACCTTATAACTATGCACCCAAAACGTATTTCACCTCTATGTTTTTAATGTAAAGACTCATTATTTCATTTAGGATTCATGGCAGTTTCTGGGCAGGTGTGAATAATTGCTGTAGAGATGAAGAATGATGAAGACTGAATTTTTTTTTACAATTAGAAAAAGACACATTTATAAAGATTATGCATGGTACATAAAGAGTTAGGTTTTCTTAGGGGTTCAAATGCTTTTATTATTAGCCATCTGAATCATGAATTAGGATCTATATAGAAAGACTGGGTTACTAATTTTAATAATAACCAGTAAGTACTGACCATTTTTAGAAATCACTGAGAATATTTCATGTGCATCATTTTCAGTTCTTTTAATTATTTCTACAATGCATATTAATTTTCACCCTTAATTAACCATAGAAGTAAATTTTTGAGAGCTATATCTCTTTACTTATAATCTGAGAGTTTAAGTAGAACATGCAGAATTTGAATTCAAGACTGTTTAACAGTGGAGCCCAGATATTAAACAATACTTTATAAAGGTTTCCTGGAAAAAAGGAAAAAAGAATAAAAAAGAAATAGACCAATTTTTTTTTTGAAAGAAACAAAGAAAATATTATTTAGAAGTATGATTAAAAGAAGGTTTTTCTATCTGGAATAAATTAATATTTGTGGATTGCACCATATTTTATAAAGTACTTAGTTTGCCTATGAAATTAATATCTCTTATTTCTAAAATGATGTCAGGCCACTGAGACTCAGGTAAAGCCACAAACCTGTAAGCCCAAGCCTATTGTTGTACTGCTTATAAGAAATCTAGAAATTCAGAAACAGGATGGATTTCCCACTCAGCGGTTAATGGGGTCTATTAGCATGCTATTATGATTTCACAATCTTCCTCTCTGAATTATCAATTGACCTATGGATAGAAAAGGTGAGATCTATGATTCAAAAATGCTTTTCAGGTAATTCCTCAAATCACAGTAGTTTTGCTTTACTATAGTTGTAGCATGTATTTTGAGATTCATAAAACAAGACCAAATGCAGAATATTATTAAAGAAAAATTAGTAGCTCTCACAGAGTATTAAATTATATTTGAGCACAAACTTGGCTTGGATTCTTTCCTTATTTACTTATGCAGTCCAGGTGTCCTAGGTAACACAGAATTTGTTTCCTAATGAAGGCAAAGGGCGTTCATCAGAGTACCAACTTATATATGAGCCAATGAAGATATCTTTGGCTGTCAGTAATAAAACATTCATGAATTTATTCAAATAATAATAATATGGCTGTGAGTTTGCTTCCAAGACTATAACACAACGTCTAGACAATCAACTTATAGAGAGAGGTTTCCTTTGCTCTACAGTTTCGGCAGTGAAGTTTGAGACTGAGTGGCCTTGTTTGAGGTCCTATGGCCAGGAAGCATGTCCTGCCTGGGAACATGTGATGGAATGCACAGTTCATGTGAAGCCAGTGGGAAAGCAAACAGAGAGGAAGAGATACACAGCCCACTTTCCCTTTGTTAATGACCTGGGAATTTCTGCCCAGCACCATCTCTGTAAGACTCTTCAACTCCAGCAAAGGAAGTTGAGGACCAAACCTTCAATACATGAGTCTTTGAGAGACATTTCAGTCCAAGCACTAACAAGTCTTAGCCCTGGTGCTTATCCTTAGGAGGACGGTTTCTCCAAACTCAGACTTGGAAGGGTCCATGCTGTGATGTAGCTTGTTAAGCGTCTTTCCCAAAGCACACAGTACATTAGCAACTAAGCCAAGGTCAGCATTTCTTGACTTTCAGGGCAGAATGTCTTCTTCCATTGTTTACTCTTGAGACTTAAAAGCTGTTGAAAGCACTTTAAAACTGGTTGCTTTTGTAATTAGCAGCTCTTAGGTTACATTTATTTTGTTTGGCCAGTGAGACAGTCAGTGGTGGTTGTGCTTCAACAACAGCCTTCAGAAAGCCTTATTCTTGATGTTGGTAACATCTGCCAGAGCCACCAGCCAGTTCACTCTCACCTCAGATGTGATGTGAAGGTCATGCTTTCAGCACCTTATTTGCATCATCTTCATCGTTTTCTCCCTTTGTCCACATTCCGTTTTACATTTATAATTAGACTTTGAGGATGCCTTATCTTCTGTGGATCAGCTCTTCACTTTATTTACATAGGCTGTGATCTCTAGTTGTTGCTATGGCCTACTTAGCCGTGCCTTCATGTGTAAGCCCAGTGTTATAAGTTTTCACGCTGAGGCTTGGAGTTATTTTGGTAACTATTCTCTCAAGTTGTGATTAAAATTAACAATTAGAATGTCGTGCTGTCTTCTGTTACAAGCCTCCTGTTTTTCACAACCCACAGAGAACTGCCTCTTTTATTGTACCCTAACCTTACTAATGTGATTTTGGCCTGCCACCACCATTAACTTTTGTGGTATACTTTGTTTTCCTTCATTTCTAGGACAAGATGTTGATAAACATGAAAAGTGTCTTATGGATGTGGTCAACCTTATTACTAACCCACGCACTACATAAAGGTGAGTAGAGTGACATTTTATTAATACGTGAAAAAACACTAGCAAAAACGAAATGTAATATGGGATCACTATGATGAAGATCTTTCATTGTTTAACATTTTTACTTAAAATATTATCACGGAATATAATCTATTTCTATAAGTCAATCAGACCAAAACAATAAACTATTGTAAGTGAAATTTTCTGTAATCACATAAGATTATGAATATTCTTTCAGATAGGGTTTCACTATGTAGTCCAGGTAGGTTCAAACCCATGAGTCTCCTGCCCCAGCCTTACAAATGTTGGGATTAGTTATACATGCTACCATGTCTAACACTCAAGTTGAATTGTGTAAAAAGATTTTTTTAGAGCATTGAGAATATTTAAAATTCCAATTTCTACTGCACTACTTTTTGAAGACTTACACTAAAACCAAATTTAGATCTGATAGTCTAGAATTTTAAGTTAGGAAAATGAAAAAGTGTTGCCAGCAAGCATTTGCAGCCATCTCTGTTTGCCATTGCTCATGAAAAGGCAGCCGGTAGGCAAGTGCACAGGCAGTCTTTCTGAGCTTTAACGTTTACACCTCGTTAGTGGGGTTCTGTCATTCTAATTTTACTGTTTAGACTGTTCAAGGAGGCACAGTAAAGAATTTGAAGAGCCCAGGTCAAGCTTCAGTGATCTGCTCCTGCTTCCAACTTTCCTTCATACTCATGCTCAGAACTTTCCGAAATAATTTATACACTCACAGAATTTTGTCTTCCCTCCTTCACCAGAAGTGGTGCCTTTTGCTTGGCACTTCCTCCGTGTTTCTCTTTAGTTATATTTTAATTCATTCTTCAGAGCTGAAGATCTGTTCATTTATCCATCCATCCATCCATTTGCCCATCCCTCCATTCTCTGGTAATATTTTTGAATGCATTCTTCATGTCATATTATTCTAGGTGTCTGAGGATATATCAGTGGATAACACATTATTTTTGTTTTCATCAAACTTAAAAAAATCATACGAACAGGCGATAAACAAACAAGTAATCTTTCTAAATATTTTCTGATGGTGAAAATAAAGCAGAATGGCATCTCCCAGAATGGCTTCAGTTGAGGGAAGAGGGTCAGGTCACTTTGAGAAAGTAACATGTATGCTGAAATGAGGATGAAGAGTCGACAGTCTCCTATGATCTGACCTTAAGTTAAGAAGATAAATTGGTGTGAACAACAGGAAAGCAGTGAGCAAAAGAAGAGTAGAAGCTATAGTCAGAGATCCACTCATGTAAAGGAGTGACACATAGGCAGGTCGCATAGGCAGGGTTCGCGGGGAGCTGGGAGCTGTGTTAGGTGTTTAACATTTATTAATCCAAACCTCCATTACCCACGTGCTGCAAAGAGGAAACAGAAGTGCCAAGAAGAACAATTGACTTCCACCTCCAGTGAGCACTGGAGGGAGGACATGAAAGAGGCAAGCCATGCAGAATAGCCATCACAATTGTTTTACACTTCTTTTTTACCTGGACAGTACAGACCCGATTTTATTCTGTGCACAATAGCATACACTAAAGAGTTTCAGTCCACAGACAGCATATAGCAAAAATGTTTTAAACTTTTTTGTGTGTGTGATCTGTAACAATTTGATTCCAGGAGAACAAGAATGGTACCAAGGAATTGCTTTGGATGATTACTATGGCAGCCTGGGCATGGAACGTATAACTTATGCCAGGTGGTGGGCATGAGGATGCGGAATCTAGGTTCCACTGGTAATAGCCTCAAAACTGTCTTATTAGAAGTTGCCAAGAAGTGCTTAAAGAGAGCAGAGAGGAAAGAGTAACAGTACCCAGCAAAGGCAGGTGGTATAGAAAAGGATCAGGGAAAGTTTTGGTGGCTAATAATTGAAGAAGAAACACAGTGAAAGTCATACCAGGATATCCCTCACTTGAAACACACTTGCATAGTGAAAACAAAACAATATGCGGTGTATTTCCTTCTTAGAATTAAACAGACATTAGCAGCTAACAATACCATGCAAATACTATATTTGAGGACCCATTCTTTATAAAATTAATAATCAAAATTTATCTAACTTTGGGGATACTTAACTCTTTCCTGAAAGAGGCAGAAACAAAAAGTATAAAAGTTTAAGATCCACATAAAACAAATTCCCCAGCTCGCAGTGGGGTAGGTACAATAACTGGCTGAGCTGCCCAGGGCTTTCATCTTCTTCTCTGGTGGGTCGTAGAATCCTAAAGGTCAGTGGCTCATGCTAAGGAACACCATGCCCGTCTACTGATGTGTTGACTTTAACACATGAAGAAACCTTGGCTTTAACAATTCTTGTTGTGTTAGAAACCATCTTAGTCATTGATAATTTGCCCACTTATTTTAATATTCCTATAATAATATGAAATAGAATACAGAGTTGTGAGCTCATGAATTGAATATGAGCATAATACATTTCAATATTTTCAATCTAATATTTGTCTGAGTACCCTCTCCCTGAACAGACAGAATTTACATCATTCTTACTGTGTAGGATCTATGCACAAGATAAGAGTAATAGGTCATTTGTTACATAGTACTTTCTCCCTTACTGTAGACATTTAGATTGCAAACCATTTGTGAGAAGGGTGAACCTTTTTGTCAGGATACATTTTTATTAGGTTCAGACAAGTTCCTGAAACCAACACATTTTTTTTAATGTGCATCCTTTGTCTACATCATACTTCAGACTACTAAAATAACTCTTAAAATATTTAGATGTAGTTAATTTAGCTCTAGTAACCCAGCGAATTAAGATCCAAGTCTTAATACTCCAAAGCTTTGACCACACATCTTTTTGTTAATCTTACTCTGAAGATTGGATTACATGTAAGCTTATATTCATATCAGAGCGAAGGTTTTGATATTTGCGTGTTTATGAATATCCAAATAATACATAGCCGTTGTGAAATTGCCTTTTGTCCAAATGTGCCCTTCATTAGAGCAGTAGTGATCAAGCCATGTTCCATGTTTCAGTTATTTCTCTACTTGATAAATTTGGCTGAATCCTGTGTCTTCCCCTATGCAGTCATAATTGTGAAAACAATTGTAACTTAGCATTGAATATTAAAGAAGTAGAGATCATTTATCCTAAACTATTATAAAATTGTTTTTTCTACTAACCCTCACTCTCAGTATTTGTGGTAATGTTACTATATTTTATTTTTTTTAAATGATTCTTTAGGAGGGAGAGTGTGAACTCTGTGTTAGAACATACAATAAGTGTAAATTAGATTTTTAGACACAGAATTCACCAGTCTTAGAATACCCCAACCTCATGATATATATAGATAATTAAATTACACAAAACAGAAATGTTGGGTTCCCTTTAGTAGAGTCTATGTTCAAGAAATGTGAACCAGTAGGGATCACTTTTAGCATGTCCCCTGCAGGCTTTATTGATATTTGGAAGAGATCCTGAAACTACTAAAAAGTCTCAGTTCTGGGAGTGACTAGAGCAGAATTAAGTGAGCAAAATTAAGATGAAGACTGCCAATGTGAATGAGTTTAGGGTCAGGAGAGGAAGTTAATAAGTGCCAATGATAAGAACTGTTTGATTAGATACACTGAGAAACATGTTCTGGTTCAGGTTTGTCCTCGGCCAGTGGGGGCTTGATATTTCCTCTCAGGGAGGTCTTCACAAGAAATCAGGCCCATTTCAAAGGATGAACTTTATAGAGGTTTTGTTTTTTAAGCAATAAAAATGAGATTATTGCCTTGTTATTACATCGCAAAAAGGAAAACAAACAAACAAACAAAACCTCAGTAGTAGTTTAGCTCACTTTATTTGTAATTTTGTTAGGTATCCTGCGAACAAACTGTATATGTAGATTATTAGAAGGATGAACAAGCCCTGAAAATAACATATTATAGTTTTGGAATAAATGATTGACTTCTGTCATAAATACATCAGATGTAATACTGTTTTGATCACATTTTTGAGAGGTGGAATCAGGGTCTCCCTATGCAGCTGACTAGCCTGAATTTTTCTACATAGCACAGGCTGATCTCCAGCTAGTGGAGATTTACCTATCCTGATACCTCAAGGATTGCAAGCATGGGCCATTGGGCCCACTTTAGGCCTAGCATTTGTCATTGCCACTGAAATTTCTTTCTTTCTGTCTTTCCTTCTTTCTTTTTTCCTTTATCTCTCTCTCTCTTTCTCTCCTTCTCTCTCTTTCTTTCATTCTTTTCTTTCTTTCTTTCTTTCTTTCTTTCTTTCTTTCTTTCTTTCTTTCTTTCTTTCTTAAAGGGAATACTATCTTCCTGTAATTTTACAAATGAGCCAACTGACTGATATTGTTGCAGATGTCTGTCTGTTTCTTAGACCACGAGCACAGTGTTAGAAAAACACCAGTAGTTAAAAGTCACAGTGTCTGTGGTAGGCTCCTGACCTGTTCCCTGTCTTCCCCTGCTTCCAATGTCTATCGTGTTTGTCCTTCTGAATGAGGAGTAAGCATCTTCCCTAGGGTCTTCCTAGTGTTTTACCTTCTTTAGGAGTATAGATTTTAATATGTTTATCCTATATTATATGTCTAATATCCACTTATGAGTGAGTATATACCGTGTGTGTCTTTCTGCTTCTGGGTTACCTCACACAGGATGATCTTTTCTTGTTCCCAACATTTGCCTGCGAATTTCATAATTTCCTTGTTTTTAAGCAGAGGCTGAGACTAATAGCCAAACTTTGGACAGAGTGCAGGGAATCTTATGAAAAAAGGGGGAGATAGAAAGTTCTAGAGGGGACAGGAACTTCAAAAGCAGACCAACAGAGCAATATATATATATATATATATATATATATATATATATATATATATATAACAAAACTGAGCCCTGGGACAATGCATGGAGATGACCTAAAAGCCAGGCTCCAATGTAGCCCATAAACTCTCAGTATACAAGTGGGGTCCCTAGTAAGAGGTGCAGGGGCTCTCTCTGTCATGAACTCAGTGGCTGGCTCTCTGATCACCTCCCCGGGTGGGGGGTGTGCAGCCTTGCCAGGCCACAGAGGAAGACAATGCAACCAGTTAGGGTCAGATGGAAGGGGAGGAGGACCTTCCAGATCAGTGGACTAAGGGAAAGGCACAGTGGGAGAAGAGGGTGGGATTGGGAGGAGGTGAGGGAGGGGCCACAGTGTCATTTGATATGGAGGTGACACTTAACTTTTGGCCACCATTTCATGAAGTGAGCATTGCTTGTACATGAACAATAATTTCTGTCATTTCTAACACCTGGTTTAGCCTTGTCAGTGGAAGCTGGAAAGTGGCAGGAGGGCTGGGGCCAAGGGGATGGATTCCAGGAAAGGTGAAAGGATGTTTTATTTGCATGCAGTGTTGTTAAATTGTAACCAGTGTACCCTTTGTCATTAAATGTTTAAGAGCTTAAACAGAAATAAGTACATTAGGAGGGTGAGCAGCAGCAGGCTTTCCGGCTAGGGTATAATGAAAGGCAGTGTTCCTCTACAAAGTGATTGCAGCTGGAGTTTCGTTATAATGAAGCCTTTGGCTGAAACAAGGGCCCAAAGAAGGCTCTTCAAACATTAGACTTGCCCTCACTCCAGTCTCACCAAGTTTGAAATCCTCCTTTCAATTTTACTTTTATTCTCTCTAAGGTAATGCGGTAGTTACCTTAAACGATTTTCATCTCTGACCTATTAGTGTAACAAGTTCAGGCTGGCCTTGGGAATTTGCTTGCCTCAACTGCTGGCCCTGAAGAGGCCTCTTAAAACATGAGCCCTGATCTTGCTCTAGTCTTCTCACGTACTGTTTGAAATCCTAAGTTCCCATCCGAATGTTAAGTTTTCGTTATAATTTTCTAAAGTAATATTTATGGCAGTTATCCTACATTATTTTTTTCTTTAATCTCTAAACATAAGCCTTTACCTTTGAATTGCTTTTCCTAACACTAGTCTAGATTTTTTTTTGAGTGAAAAAAGGGGGGGATGGTAGAAGAGGGGAGAGGAAGGGATGGAGAGAAAAAGAGAGAGAGCGAGAGAAAGAAAGAGAGAGTGATTGAGAGGACTTTTCATTTTAGTCTAAACTAGAGTAGAACTTAGAGCAATCCTCCTGCCTCATTCTCCTAAGTTCTAGGATTATAGGCACAAGCACCCACTAATGCAGCTTGGTCTAATCTTTCAGTCAGTGGTACTGACTCTAGCCTGCTCAGTTCTTTTCTGCCCTTAATTTTTTTGTTTTTCCTTGCCTTATTTTATCTTATTTTTTCATGCTAAATACCAAGCAGCAAATGCTTTCACATAAGCCCTGCATTTCAGTGTACAAAGATGAACATCATTAATCCCCATCTTCATTAGAAAGCATTATTGAAGTTCCATGCCATTCTCTTTATATAAATCATTCTCTCTTTTTTTTTTTTACACATTCAGGTATAATGAAAGCTTTGTAACATTCAAGAGACTCAGTATCAGCTCTTAGAGGATATTAATCTTATTATTTTGTCTCTCCTCTAGCAAAAACGGAAAGCCCCCCTGTTAAAGGTTCTCTGTCTGGAAAAGTGAACCTACCTTGTCATTTTTCGACCATGCCTACCCTACCACCCAATCACAACACGAGTGAATTTCTCAGAATCAAATGGTCTAAAATGGAAGTGGACAAAAATGGAAAAGACATAAAGGAGACTACCGTCTTGGTGGCCCAGAATGGAAATATCAAGATTGGTCAGGACTACAAGGGGCGTGTGTCAGTGCCTACACACCCCGAGGATGTGGGTGATGCCTCCCTCACCATGGTCAAACTCCGTGCAAGTGATGCAGGTGTCTACCGCTGTGATGTCATGTACGGGATTGAAGACACCCAAGACACCATGTCACTGGCTGTGGACGGTAAGGCTTTCAGATTTGTAAGAAATGTGGGCCAGTACCCAAGGATATCTCTTGTTCTGGATACGAACCAGTGGGAAACATGTCAATCCAAGAGGCTTTGCTTTTCACTGAAAACAAACTTGCTCATTCAGAATAGGTAATGTTTTTTCTGAAGCAGCTTACTTGATTGAGTCTAGTAAAGTGTAGTGTACTGAAAATAATGAAACTCAAGACATGGTACATAGTTTTAAAATATATTTTTTTTAATTCTGAGACCTACCAGTGATTGCATTTGCATACTATAAAAGTTTTTAATTTTGATGCTGTGTGTATGTTATCTTAGTTACTTTTATCTTGCCAGGGCAAAACACTATGAACAAGGTAAGTTAAAAAAAAACATTTAGTTCAGGACTCACAATTACAAAGGAGGAGAGTCCCTGACCGTGGTGAGAGACACTAGGCAAAAGGCGTGAACAAGAGCTCGGAGTGTGCCCCCTTCTCTGCAGGCAGGAGGCAGAGAGCTAACTGGAAATGGTGTGGGCTTCTGAAAACGGAAGCCAGCCCCACAATGACACACCTCCTCCAGCAGGGCCACACCTCCTAGTCCTTATCAAACAGTCCCACCAACTAGAGACCAACTATTCAATCACATGAACGTCTAGGGGACATTCTCATTCCAAGTATATACTCAAATGGATACAGATATAAAACTTCCCCCATTTGTTTTGTCTTAAATCTCTTAGTGTGACTTTTGCTGAAGATCAAACCCAAGGTCATGTGCATGCTAGGCTAGTGCTTTGTCCCTGAACTATAACCTCAGCCTTCTGACGGTGATTATGAATGAGCACTGGCAAGTTGGCTCAGCAGAAAGACACTCGCTGCCAAGCCTGACAAGCCCACTATGCTTCCTGGAATACGCGTGCTAGAAGGGAGTGCATTTGCCCTGTGCCTGCATACATAGACACAAAAATAAATGAAAAAAACTTTTGAGTTTAAGGAGCATCATCTAAAAGCTGTATTGAAAAATGAACCATGATTTACATCTAAATGTCTTACAAAGGCAATCGATCTTTGAATTTTCAGTTGGTTCAGAACAAGAAATCAAGAGTAAAAAAAAGTAATGTTAAACTAGTTAAGTTTTGTAATGACACATTTCACCTTTATCCTCCTTTTAATGGTGGTTTATATGTCACTTGAGCTTAAGTTAGAAGACAAAGCAAAGAGAAATTGCTTTAATTGGGCACACACATAATGCTTCAGCTCTTGGAAGCAGAATGTGTTGGCAAGTTATTAAGCAAAAGTTTAATAACCAGACATGATGGAACAGATTTTCCTCCGACTCTCAATTTCCCTATAAAATATTTACCTTTCAGAAATACATAAAAGGAGTTTTATTAAAACCCTTTCTTGTTTAGCCAAAAGGAAATGGTTTGAATTTCAGGTGCAACAAACAAATGGACTGAACATCATTAAATTCATCCATGTCCTGCTGTCCATGTGTCCACCAAATCATGCCTGAGTTCTTGTCCCTGAGTTCCTCACCACTGATTTTAGTTAGCCTAAAATTGTACCTTCATATACATGTAAATGCATAGATGTATGTTAAATGCATTTACTGCCTAAAATTCTCCAAGACTTTATCAGCTTCTTACTTATTTATTTTTTTTCATTATTAAAGATTTAGCAATGGATTTGCCTCTTGCAACAAAGACTATCTTCCTCCTAATCCCCTTAGCCCCAGGATGTCTTCAGGTTATTCTAACAATTGCAAACATGTACATACGGACTGAGGGTCTCTGCCTTAGTCTAGGTGGCCCTCTGCTCTGTCCCCTCTCAGCCCACTATTAAGTGCATGGGGAAGATTTGTAATTCCCAAGTTATTTAAAATGCTTACTGCTATAAACCATTTTTTTTCAATGCAGTTTATTCAGGAACCTTGAACAATCATCTGACCCTGGGGAAAGCCAGCCCACAGCTTAAATAGCCTCTGGGTAACCAACCCAGGCGTGCCACGTGGGCAATGCAGATAGGTCCACATACATGGAAGCAAGCCAGATCCTCAGCCTTAGCCAAATGTGGAATTGTTCATGACAGAGAGCACTCACCATCAGGAAGGTGGAAGGTGGAAACCAGCTCCATCTTTAAGGCACAGCATTCCGCAGCTCTCTACAGTTCCCCTTTTTGTTTTAGACGCCTCAGGAAAGAGTAGAGGTCTGATCTCTGATATTAGAAATAAATTGGGACTTTGTACTGATGTTCATTTAGGTGTCATCCACCCAAAGAGCATCAGACCTGTCTGATACCTTTTTCTCAGAGGGACCTGGGGCATCAACCCGCATGCAATCAGACATGCTCTTCTCTGGGTCCAAAGCGGCTGATCCTGAGTGCAGTGCTTAGCTTCGCACCCTGAGCGTAACATTTTAGCATTTTAAACCCACTCAAGTTTTTACTTAAAGCTTAAAAGTTACTGACCTCCCCACCCCCAAGGGAGGAGCAGTCCTGTTAGGCCACAGAGGAGGACTTTGCAGCCAGTCCTGAAGATACCTGATAAAACAGGATCAGATGAATGGGGAGGAGGTCCTCCCCAATCAGTGGACTTGGAAAGGGGCAGGGTGGAGATAAGGGAGGGAGGGTGGGAGTGGGAGGGAATGAGGGAGCGGGATACAGCTGGGATACAAAGTTAATAAATTGTAACTGACAAGAAAAAATAAAATAAATATGGTATTTTAAAAAGGTACTTTAGAGTATTTCTCATGGTTACTAGACTCATGGTATACATGTACTCCCAGACAGTTTTAGAGGGGCCACATGAAGGTAGAGATTGGCATTTTGTGACATTTTGAGACATGAAAGATCAGAAACAGGAAAAGGAATACTTCTTGCCAGTCAGTGCATCCGTGAGTTGCTATGCAGCTCCCTCTGTGTGAGTACCAGGAACAGGCTGATCTGCCGGGTGCCTGCTCTCCTGCTTTCATGGTTCTTTTGCTGGCATGCACTTGTACTGAGACAATGTGAAGTATAACATGAGAGAGACAGTCTGATAGTGAGTCTCCCTGTGAAAGACAGGAAATGGCTCTGCGGCAGAGGAGGGTAGCAGGTTATCTTGGAAACCACATTTCATTCCAAATAACGACAAAAGTAGTCATGAGTACTATGAGTTGATCAAGTTTTATTTATGTTTATTTGTCACAATCTGTATTTTGCAGTGACTTTCCTGGCATATCATTTGGATTCATTTTGATGAATCATGATATTTACTCCAGTTAAAAATGGAAATAGAATGTTGAAGTGGGAAGAAAGGATCAGAAGTTCCACCTTTTGTTGTTGTTTCTTCAGCTCTTTGGCAGTCTCTGAAGACTTATAACTGCTACTTTAGCAATGTGTAAAATCAAACCAAGTGGAATTTGAGGCCATGTCTGCCTTGTTTCTCCTTGGAGAACTTTATTTCAGGCCTTAGCTGGGATGATATAGTACATATCTGGGCAGCACATAGTAATCTACTCACCATTCAGATCAATCAGATAGAGATCAGCTCTACTGGATAAGAAAGGAGACCAAGGCTCAGAAATTTTGACCAGTTTATGAGTAGGGAGCAAAGGGATGATTGAAATAGGCAATCTCACAGAACAGCCGCTGTTTTCCCTCCCTTGTCACGCTCTCTGGGAAAGTAGACGTCATGATGCTGCATGTTTGGAAGACCCTGCACGAGGGGCAGGACACCTAGATAAAACGGTATTTTTGAAGTGCCTTTAATCAGCAAGAGTTCTGCATACTAAAAATAAAGTACTTACGATATTTGTATTAATTGGCCTATAATTTCATTCTGGAATGTTGTACAGCACAGTGGGGGATTTGAGCATTGAAACAGTCTGTGGTTTGCTGTCTTTGCAGGAGTTGTGTTTCACTACAGGGCAGCGACCAGCAGATACACGCTGAACTTTGCGGCTGCTCAGCAGGCTTGTTTGGACATTGGGGCAGTCATAGCTACCCCAGAGCAGCTGTTTGCTGCCTACGAAGATGGCTTTGAACAGTGTGATGCAGGGTGGCTGTCTGATCAAACTGTGAGGTGAGAGGCCTGAGGCCCAAAGCTTTTAAGTATTAATCTGGCAGTGAGAGTGCCACTCACCAGTCCTTTGCCTCCTCAGATATCCCATACGGGCTCCCAGAGAAGGCTGTTATGGAGACATGATGGGGAAGGAAGGGGTTCGGACATACGGATTCCGCTCTCCCCAGGAAACCTATGATGTGTACTGTTACGTGGATCATCTGGATGGTAAGACAGTTAACCCTCTGTAGCAGTGGTTATCAACCTTCTTGATGCTTTGACCGTGTAATACAGTTCCTCATTTTGTGGTGACCCCAACCATACAATTATTTTGTTGCCACTTCATAACTGTAATTTTGCTCCTGTTATGAATTGTAATATAAGTTTCTGTGTTTTCTGATGGTCCTAGGTGACCTCTGTGAAAGGATGGTTCATCCCCAAAGGAGTCATGACCTACAGGTTGAGAACTACTCTTCTATAGCTTCAGGTCCATTTATAAAACTAAGAGAAAACTAGAACCAGGAGCACAGAGAAAGTCTTTGGGTTTATTTTCATTCCATACAGCAGCATTTTATTTCCATGACTGTATGATTTCGTGGTAAGATAAACCAAAATTACAGTGGAAAGGGAAGGAAGGGTATGTAAAGGGTTATGACAGATAGAAATACCTCCGCCAATGGCAGGTTCCTCATAGTCATGCTACGCTTTCAGAACATTCAGAATAGGAAACTGTAAGGCACTTATTCTAGTGAAACCAGGTAGAAACCCCTGCCGTGACAAACTGCAATGAATCCAAGCGCAGAAAAATACAGCCCCCAGCCAAGAAAAGCAGTATAAACTGGTGAATGAGGTAGTATTTGATTTTTTCCCCCTAGGTGTCCTTTGTTGCAAAGATTTCTTCTTTTTCAGAAGAGTTATTCATCCAGCCAATACATAAAATCAAGTTGGAAAATCACCCACTTCTGCAGATAGTCTGCTACACCCCAGGGATGTCAAAGCCAGTTTAGATGCAGCCTTTGCTCTTCAAGATGTTAGAGTCTGAGCAATTTAGGTCTATCATTCCTCTGCCCGAGTGAAGAGCATTTGAGTTCAACAGCTGGCAGTAGCTAAAGGGGTCCAGGTAGTCTTACAATAAACGGTACAGGGATGGTATTTACCACCCTAGAGGCAGTGGGGCCTGGAGAATGGAGCTCATTAAAGCTCCATGCAACAGCTAACTTTATTCAGAACATCTTAACTCTGAGGTTAAGAGGAGCTCGATGAGTAAAGTGTACATCCACGAAGCAAGCTGCACGTAGCAGACAAGCCTCATGCAGCAAAGCATGTTTTCCCACAGAGTCATATAAACAGATAACAAAAGCCAGTTGTGATGAATAATATGAATAATACTCCTACCCACTACACCTAAGAAGGGAATGAAAATTCAGTTCAAGAACATTTTCATGGTTTTTTAGGGGGCTTCTCTGTTGTAGCTTTGGCTGTCCTGGAACTCTCTCTGTAGAACAGGCTGGCCTTGAACTCAGAGACCCATGTGCCTCTGCCTGAGACTAACGGCATGTGCCAAATCACAAAGCCATTAAGGTCACAAGACCCTTGTCTTGTTTTCTCAGCATTCCCCACAAGCACTCAGAATTCTCAAAGAACTCCATTCTTGGCCTGTGTTCCATCAGCATGGAAGTTTCTATGACATGTGAAGTGGGTTTTCATTTATTCTGACAGGTATCTTAGAAGCCTAAATAAACAAACAAATAAATAAATACATATAATATTAAATTAACATCTTCTTATAACTTTGATTTGGTAAACATTGTTTTATGTGTAAAATGAGGTTAGGTGAGATAATCCCTTCCAGCATTAAAATTCTGTGATTGTTTGGTATTTTTATTTGTTTGTTTTACTGGTTCATTTGTTGTTTTGAGTCTGGCTGTGTTGATCAGGCAAATTTCATGCTCCTGGGTTCAAAAGATCCTGCTGTTTGGCCTCTCACATAGCTGGGGTCACTTTGCCAGGCTTTCATTCTCCAGTTCTCTTCACTGAATGAGCAGTTACAAGATGTAGAGCTAGAGTACAAGCAGCCCATATTTTCCTTATGCATTAATTAAATGTGCCTCAAAGGATACTTCAGCCTTCGTGTCACAGTCATTTGATACCAGTAAGTGTGTTTTCTAAGTAAGAAGTTATGGTAACAGCTCGTGTTTTGTATTGGCAAAGAGAGACATATATAATAGCCAAACTACTATTGATGTGTATTATATTAGAACCTTTCCCTTCTTTCTATTTTAACAGCTTAAAATATCTTTACAATAGCTTTTAATAACCGTTTTTTGAGATTGGAGATGTTTGGTTGGAAGGCTTGGCTCTAGTAAATAAGCTTCCTATTGCTGTTTCAGTGAGGTGGAAAGCTGTAGCATGGATTTGGCTTAGAATGAAATCTCTCAGGACTATAATGCATCTATCTGGGATGCTGCTCAGTTTACACCAGAGGCAGGGGTGGTTTATGAAAGATATTTTTGGCGTCAAATCTTCAGGAAAGAACTTTACCAAATCTTATTGATGGTGAACAATTCAGGCACAAATCTTAAGCTACTTACTGACAGAAAGCCAGGCTAGGGTACTCAGGGACCCCTCTGTTGGTCTAGCCTCCAGTGTCTCTTAAGGGAACTGCCCAAGCCCTGTTTTCTAAAGCTGTTGAATTTTTGAAAGCCTGGATTGTACAAGCCTGCCAGGTATCTCTTAGCTGCACTGTAGCAGTTGGGAGTTGGCTCTCACCATCTGTGCAGTGTTACTGCTCAGGATTAATTCTGTCAGAGAGTAGCTCTGGGATATGTATCAATTTTACCATGAGGAAGGGCTTATTAGTCTTATTTTTTTCAAACCAGGCTGTGTAGCCCAGATTCAAATTTGATTCAGATTCAAATTAAGTCCTTCTGACTTAATGTTCCCAGTGCTGGGCCTACAGGCATGGGTTTGCTATTCTTAACAGGAATGCCTTCCTGCCTCTGTAGTCATACTTATTTCCAAGGCACATGTTCAATGTAAAGTTTGCTTCTGTCCCAATGTAATCCAACTCTTTTGTATAACATTGGTTGGGAAAAATATCTTACATCTTTGATGACTACAGACTTGTCATATGGAATATAGCATGACAAAATCAACAGACTTTAAACCATGTTGTTGTAGTACATCGTGGTTGGAAGAGGAAGAAAAGAGAGTCATTGCAAATAGTATTCCATCACTGATAAAAATCTGTATCAGCAGAGCGACAAGGCTTTTGTTTCATAGACGTCTGCTGATTCTGGAGACCTCCGGCATGCTTGAGATGACACTGCTGTGGAAGTCTTTTCTCCCGTGTTCCTAGGAAATGGGAAAATCTTCAGACTCTTTCTCTCAGTTTGAAATTGGAGTGAGATGAGGTTTAAAGAGAACTTTATGGCTGGTTCTAAGTGGAAGGTGAAAATCATTCTTAGAAAGTTTCTCTGATTCCTTTACTAATGTTCTGGCTTTTAGCTGAATTGACAAAAATTCTGACCCGTTTAGTTTCCTTCAAATGAATCAATCCTGGGCTTGCATGCAGACCTGACCAATCCAGTCAGAGTGCCTTTACCACTAACTGTAGAAGCCTGTGTCCCATCTGCTCATGGCCTGGGTTTTCTATGCAGCCCTGCCTTTAAAGTTTTTATCTCACCCCCATGAGTGTGGTGTCATTCTCTCTCTGGAGACCATGTGTAGGCCTCCTCTGCAGTGGTGCTCTGGGTGTCTTAGAGAACACCCCACCCCACCCTCCTCAGCCAAACTTTCCAACATTTTCTGTTAGGGGTGTTCAAACACTTGGTGCTTCCAGAATTTATTGGTCGGCTGTTCTGACCTACACTGGGACTTCTTCACAGAAGCTTTTGCTCATTTAGTGTTAGTTTCATGCACTTTGTATTTGTTTTCTGATTTCTTTTTGTTAAATATGGTATGTTACCAGTTTTACTTCTGAAAAAATACTATAAGCTCTAAGTTGAAGAAAGGCCATATCGTTTTGTTTTGATCCAATCAAGGGGTTGCTGTAGACATGAACTCACATAATAGTTAACCAAGAAATGCTTGATAGAAATTGTAGGTTTTCTTTAAAGTTCATCTTTAAAGTTTCTTTAAAGGCATGCAGAGCTATGCTAAAATCAATTTCATGACTTTTAATTCTCTTATTTTTATTTTATTTATATCTATCTCATAAGATATAGATTCAAGGTTTTTTTCGCTTTGTTGGTCTCCTTGTGGGGCTCCTGTCCGCTCCATGTCCTTCCATCCCCCCTTCTTCCATAAGGCTCCCTGCGTTCTGCCCAAAGTTTGTCTGTGAGTCTTAGCATCTGTTTCAATCTCCTGTTGGGTGGAGACTTTCAGAGGATCCTCTATAGTGGGCTCTCATCCTGTTCCCTCTCTTCCACCACTTCTGGTGTCTATCCTGTTTGACATTCTGAATGAGATTTAAACATCCTCCCTATGATCCTCCTTAGTGTTTAGCTTCTTTAGGTCTGTAGATTTTAGTATGGCTATGTTATATTATGCTATATATAATATTAGCTATTAATATCCTCTTATAAGTGAGTGTATTCCATGTGTTTCTTTCTGTTTCTGGGTTACCTTACTCAGGGTGATCTTTTCTAGTTCCATCCATTTGCCTGCAAATTTCATGATTTCCTTGTTTGTAATAGCTGCGTAGTATTCCATTGTGTAAATGTGCCACAATTTCTGATCCATTTTTTGGCTGAGGAACATCTAAGTTATTCCCAGATTCTGGCTATTACAGATAAAGCTACTTTTTAGTTGAAAGCTAAAAATACCTGAGCCCAGGGGGTCCTGTAGAGATTGATACACCAACCAAGGACCATGCATGGACAGCACCTAGATCCCCTGCTCAGATGTAGCCTATTGGCAGCTCAGTCTCCATGTGGGTTCCTGAGTAAGGGGAGCAGGAGCTGCCTCTGCCATGAACTCAATTGTCGGCTCTTTCATCACTTGCCCCTGGCAATGAGACCTTTCCCGGTCACAGAGGAAGAGGATCCAGGCAGTCCGGATGAGACTTCATAAACTATGGGAAGATGGCAGAGGAGGAGAACTCCCCCTTTCAGTGGACTAGGGAAAGGTGATGAGAAGAAGGAGGGAGGGTGGGAATGGGGGGAGTTGACGGAGGAGGACTTCAATCAGAATATATAATAAACAGATTGTAAAAAATGAAGAAATAAAAAAAGATATAGGTTCAAATTCACTCAGTTGCCCCAGCACAATTTTTCACATATCCTGTTCTTTTTCTCCCAGTAAATGGGCTTTTCACCCTCTTGAAAATAAATCAAATATATATATATATATATATATATATATGTGTGTGTGTGTGTGTGTGTGTGTGTGTGTGTGTGTGCGCGCGCGTGCATTTTTTAACATAGTCAGGTTTATCACGTTGATCAACATGCCCATCCTTATACCACTGCTGCATAGCACAGGCTGGCCACAAAACTTCTGTGTCATCAAGGCTGGGCCTGAGCTCCTGATCTTCCTACCTCCAAGGTGAGGGGATTATAGACACATGCCTTAATGCTTGGCTTACATTACAGTATTGCTTTTATTGCTATAGTTTTGTAGTAAAGTTTGAAATTGGAGCATGTGAGACCTCTTTTGTTCTTTTCAAAATGTAGCCCCTATCCTGATTCTTTTGGTTTTCTAAACTAATTTTAACATCAGTTTGCAAGTTTCTACAAGAAAGTCAGCTAGGATTTGGTTGAGATTGCATTAAATCTCCAGATCAAGTGGAAGTACATTTCTATCAGAACAATTGTAAGTGTTCTGGTATGAGGGTTTTAAATATTTGATTTCATATAAGAACAAAATCTTGTACGTTTCTTTTAGTTTTCAGAGTATAGAATTTACAATTATTTTGTTTAGTTTGTCCTAAGTATTGTATTATTTTCTTACTTACTTTAGCGCCTAATCCCAGCTCTCTTTGTCCTTTCCTCCCAGTCCCACCTTCACACACCCCCCATTTCCCTCTTTCCTTCTTCTCAGAGAAGGGGAGGCCCCCAAAGGGTACCAATTCACCCTAGCACCTCACGTCTCAGCAGGACTAAGTGCATCCTCTCCTACTGAGGCCAGAAAAGGCAGTTCAGCTAAGAGAAAGGGATCCAAATGCACGTAACAGACTCAGAGACAGCCCCCACTCCCCTTGTTAGGGAGCCCACATGAAGACCAAGTTGCACATCTGCTACATATGCGCAGCGGCCTAGGCCCAGTCCATGCTTGATCTGTGGTTGGTGCTTCAGTCTCTGTGAGCCCCATAGACTTAGGTTAGTCAACCTGCCTGCCTCTGCCTCTGCCTCCTCGGTGCTGGGATTGAAAGCAGGAGCCATCATTCCTCGGCTTTCTAGACCAGTGGTTCTCAACCTTTCTAATGCTACAACCCTTTAACACAGTTCCTCATGTTGTGGTGACCCCATCCATAAATTTGTTTGTGTTACTACTTCATAACTGTAATTTTGCTGCTGTTATTGTAATGCAAATATCTGATATGAGATCCTGTGAAAGGGATGGTCAACCCTCTGAGAGACTGGGACACACAGGTAGAGGACCTCTACTTCAGACCATCTCTGGAGGGGTAATCAAAAGAGAAGTGAGCAAAAGCTTAAAGAAATTAGCTTGAAAACATGATAATGCGGCATATGATATTGTTTACTTGTTTTCTATCTGAGTAGGCAAATTATCTTGTGTGTAAAATTCTCAATCTCTGTTCATTATGTTTTGTGTTTACACTAATATGAATATGTATGTATAGACCTTAAAAACTTTGATGTTTTGATGAGACTTTTCCTGGAACTTTATAATGGACTTCTTGTCAACTATAAGAAGTCATTCTTATGAGTCATTCTTAGAAGACAACTGTCTGTTAAATCTAAAATTACCGTGATTGCTCTGGTACATGTGTGCATGAAAAGGGATAGAGCAGTGTTGTCCTGTGCTCTCACAGAGGAATCTGTACCTGCCTCCTGAACCAAAAAGATGTGCTGAGGTACAAGCATGAGTGCATTTTCTTTATTTACTGAGCTCTTTCTTTCTTTCTTTCTTTCTTTCTTTCTTTCTTTCTCTTTCTTTCTTTCTTTCTTTCTTTCTCTTTCTTTTTTTTTAAATTCAAATTGCTGACTTAGACAAGGAACCCTGCTCTGGTCCCCTTCTTTACTTACTGCTCTTGGTAGAACCATGGTAGGCAACTGGCTCCATTTGGATTTGTTCTCTCCCTCTTTGGTTCTGTCTGGTTACCTGATTCACTTATTCACCTTCTATGAACAAGCTTCCTAGAATCTACCAGAACTTTAAGATATTTACTATACATTACTTGTGAATTCTCTATTTCATTGAAATACATATCTGTAGAGCAAACTAGACATTTTATAAAAGGAACTCATCAGCAGATGTTCTGTTTCAATATTTAAGACTGCTACAGGTTTACGCGTTGTAGTTTGCTATGGACTGAGCATTAAGTGTAAGTGACTAAGGACAATAGTATAGTTATATAGTGTAGGATTTATTATATTGCTAAGGTTTTGATATGTGTAAAGGTAATGTTTATACTAAGATATTATAGTGCAGAAAAGCTTAAGTCATTAATTTTGGACATAGTTAAAGTAAATGTTTTCCCCCTTTTTCTTATTTCAAAATAACAATTGTGCCACAGAAGGTGAGTGACTACATATTATCTTTATGAATGAATTTTTTTCTATCCTTACCTTAAAATAAGCTCAATCAATCTAGTAAAACATCCCATTTTCATCCAGGTGACATGATATCCAATGGTGATTTTTTTTCTCCCAACCCATTGTATTTTTAAAGTATTCACAATGCTGGGGCTAAAGAGATAGATGGCTTAGTTGTTAAGAGCACTTGCTGTTCTTGCAGAGGGCCATATTTGGTTTCTAGAACTCACATTGCGTAGCTCCAACAACTTGTACCTCCAGCTTCAGGAAATCTGGCAGCTTCTTCTGGAGTCTGAAGGAGCAGGCACATGAATATACACACAGAGAGACACATACATATGAATAAATAATAGCAAAATACTATGAAGTATAAGTAAATGAAATTAAATATTTGCAAGGTTGGAAAGGTCCTTACATATAAATGAAGCAGAAATTAAGCAGTTTTTTGATCATAGAAGTTCAACTAATAAAATCATTCTTTTATGGATTTGAAGAGATAAAGTTGTATCCTCCCAATGAGTTAAAAATTATTGATGTAATGTTAGATTTGTTGATACTTTTTACATGAAAAGTTTAGTAAGCAGCTCTTCATTGGTGAATAAAAACAGCATTTCCCTTTATAACCATTGGCAATAATGAAATCTTTATTCATTTTAATACCAAGCTGTCTTTGCCCTTTAAAACTCGTTGCCATTTATCCTGCCGTCTTCCTGTCTAGATCCATAGTTTTCTTTACTGAGTGAGACTCTTTGCCTCACTCTGGCTTTGCTTCAGAACAGTGTTTAGTAGTGCAGGAAGCTAAGATGTCCTGAGCAGTATCACCAGTGATAACAAACCCATGAGTTTCACCTCTGAGAGACAGATATGGACATGTTCTCCTCCCTAAATATGCATCCACTTCAGGCCTCAGCAAGGTGTGATCCTGAGGTAAATGAGGTTGCTCAGCCTGACCTCTCTTTCTCTCTCCAGTCTTTTCCGAGTTGCTTTATGCTAGAGTCTATTGATGGGGCTAACGGGAACAGCAGTCTAATGACTGTTCTAGGTAGTAACAGAGTTACTTTTATTTAAAATGTTGCTTGGCAGCAGGAAAACAAGCAAAATAATGTTTTGTTTTGTTTTTTTAATCGAGAACTAGACATGCCATTTACTGACCATCTATTAGTGAGTGCACACTGTGTAGGTGGCGGAGTGGCCTCAGTGCTCCTAAACCGTGTGGCTTCGTGGTGGGCATTGCAGGGAGAGGAGAGGAAGGTGCTGTTTGTGTGCGTTGGGGGGTTTGAGGTCACTGCTGTCTTGCTGTTTGCCAGTCTAGGTGGTTTCCTATATAAACTTATTATTGACCTGATGATAAAAACAATTTTCTTTCTTTTTATCTAGCCAGTCTTCATGGGGATTTGGTTTATTTTCCTCACTACAAATTTTGGATTTATAGTAAGAAAAGCTGATATGTGTATTTTGGCCATTTTTTCCTATGACTAATTTTCTTTTTCTCATAAAACTATCACATACTTAGACTAATGGCACCATTCATTCTAAGCAGTTGGCATGTTCCATCTGGCTTGGATCTACAGTAGATCAACATTGTAAGAACTCTGTGTCTCTGCTGTCTGACACATCGTGGCTTAGAGAGCACCTGTGAGGCACGGAAACAGAAGTATGCTTCTGCACTACCGGCCTGATAACATCTTAGGATTCGTTCAGGATTTGCTTGGTAATTGATCGGCAGGTCTAACAACCTATAGATGGTGCTGACATTTCTGGTGACTTCACGAAAGTTAGAAGACATGTTCTACTTGCTCCCTGGGTAGAGCAAGTAGGAAAAAGTAAGCAGGGAGGTGGTTTCCCTCTTAGAGGCCAAGGTCCCCTAAGCGCTTCAGTGTGAGCCAGCGCAGCCGGCCTACACCCTTGGCCTGTGCTGCTATGCAGCTGTGGCCTGCAGCACTGTAGTAGTGCAGGAAGCTAAGATGCCCTGAGCAGTATCACCAGTGATAACAAACCCATGAGTTTCACCTCTGAGAGAGACAGATATGGACAGATATGTAATGTTAGATTTGTTGATACTTTTTACATGAAAAGTTTAGTAAGCAGCTCTTCATTGGTGAATAAAAACAGCATTTCCCTTTATAACCATTGGCAATAATGAAATCTTTATTCATTTATTCAGCAAAGCTGAGCCAGGGACACAGGTAGAAAGCCTAATCCTTTAGTTTCTACTGCTTGTGTCCGTTCCCAAAGAGAACTCCTGGGGACTTTTTTTTTTTTATTATTTTTTTCTTATCAGTTACATTTTATTAACTCTATATCCCAGCTGTGTCCCACTCCCTCATTCCCTCCCAGTCCCTCTCTCCCTCCCTCATCTCCACCGTGCCCCTTTCCAAGTCCACTGATGGGGGGGACCTCCTCCCCATTCATCTGATCCTGTTTTATCAGGTATCTTCAGGACTGGCTGCAAAGCCCTCCTTTTGTGGCCTAACAGGACTGCTCCTCCCTTGAGGCGTGGGGAGGCCAAAGAGCCAGTCATTGAGTTCCTGTCAGAAATAGTCCTTGTTCCCCTCACTTTGGGAAACCAATTGGTTACCGAGCTACCACAGGCTACATCTGAGCAGAGGTTCTAGGTTATATCCATACATGGTCCTTGGTTGAATGTCAGTCTCAGAAAAGACCCTGTGCCAGATATATTTGGTCCTTGTGGAGCTCCTATCCTTTCCCCATCAGACTAACTCCCCTTCTTTCTTATGATTCCCTGTACTCTGCCAAAGGTTTGGTCATGAGTCTTTGCTTTGAAAACACTGCTAGTTAGACTCTTTCAGATGCGCTCAGTAGACTCCTGTCATACGTTCAATGCACATCCCATCTGTCTTTCTAAACAAGGATTGATCATCTTACCCCATGTCCGCTCTCTTGATTATCTTTTTTAGGTATATAGATTTCATTATGTTTATCATATCTTATAGTCTATATAAGTGAGTATATCCCATGTTTGTCTTTCTCCTTCTGGGATATTTCACTCAGAATGATCTTTTCTAGATCTCACCATTTGCCTGCAAATTTCATGATTTCCTCCTTTTTGATTGCTGAGTAGTATTCCATTGTGTAAAAATACCACAATTTCTGTACCCATTCCATTGTTGATGGACATCTGGGTTGTTTCCAGATTCTGGCTATTACAAATAAAGCTGCTATAAACATGGTTGAGCAAGTGTCCCTTTTGTGTACTTGAGCAAACTTTGGGTATATACCTAGCAATCTAATCGTTTGATTAGCAGGATTAACCTCTCTGGGTGGCAGTAATATATGGGAAGAGATGACTGTGTCAGAGAACTTTCGTTTGATGATAGAATTCTCCGTACAGGATGTTGAATAATCAGTCAGAAAGATTTGTTTATTTTAAAGTGATTTATCAAACTTTATTAGCAAATGAATGCTCCATCAACCTGTTGAAAAGAATACACACACACACATCCACATGCATACATATACAAACACTTATGTAAAATGAAACTTGTGTGGTACGTTATTTTTATTATATAATAATAATAGTTTTATCAAAGTAACCATGTGGCTATTTGCTTTACTGAATAAGAAGCTTCCTCCTAACTGTAAAAGGTATTACATGTCCTCCTGCTGCATTTATCAAACTAGGAAGAGAATGAAGAGGAGACCTAAGTTTTTCTCCTTTCTCTTCTTGTTTCAGGCGATGTGTTCCACATCACTGCTCCCAATAAGTTCACCTTTGAGGAGGCTGAAGCAGAGTGTGAAAACCGGGATGCCAGGCTGGCGACTGTTGGAGAGCTTCAGGCAGCTTGGAGGAATGGCTTTGACCAGTGCGATTACGGGTGGCTGTCGGATGCCAGTGTCCGGCACCCTGTGACTGTGGCCAGAGCCCAGTGTGGAGGTGGTCTACTTGGGGTGAGAACCCTGTATCGTTTTGAGAACCAGACATGCTTCCCTCTCCCTGATAGCAGATTTGATGCCTACTGCTTTAAACGTAAGTGTTTGATATCTCTTTAAAAAAATACAGATTAAAAAGCAGCTGCAAAGATACTCACCGAGGTTCCAATAGATGTGAGGATAAATTCTGTATTCTTTACTAAATGCATGGAACACCCACAGTTTGGTGATGCAAAGGGACTAAATACCAGCATTATAATTAACACAGTAGAGACCTTCACAAGTGTTTTATTGTTTGTTTGGTTTTGTTTCTCTTCTTCTTCTTTTCTTCTTCTTCTTCTTCTTCTTCTTCTTCTTCTTCTTCTTCTTCTTCCTCCTCCTCCTCCTCCTCCTCCTCCTCCTCCTCCTCCTCCTCTTCTTATTCTCTCCTTCTCCTTCTTCTTCTTCTTGTCTTGGATAGGGATGGTGATGTCAGGTTAGGGTGTTCACTGGACCCTGCTATACTGAGACTCACAGAATTTTCATTTCACATTAATTGAAGCCATTAAATTTAGTTTCAGTATTGTTATAACAATGGTAAGCCAACAGCAGCTGAGTTAAGCCTTTGAATCCTGTTTATTTTGTCTTTGATGTCATTCTTACTGTGAAAAGCAGGTGAGTATTTCTGGGAAAATTGATAATGATTATGTTCAATTCCTACCTAAAAATGAGCCATCCTGTCAAATAATCAATATAATACACATATCTCATTTTGTTTCAAGTAATAGACTATGTACCTTTTTGTAATTAATTTTGCTTTTAATTAACTGAAGTACAACATAGTCTCTTTGTAACATGTAGCATGAATTGGCTATTCTCAGGTTTACCTGTAAAATCAATTTTAAGTAGCATTCTTGCTATACATATTTTAATTTTTAGACATTCTTTATTTTTAGATATTAGTTCCATTATATAGTATTATAATTGTAGAGTGCTTAACTAAACAAATAATTCGACAAAGTTTTTATGGTAATATTTACTCTAGGTTCCGTAATATGTTAACTTGTAAATGCTTAGCTATTTTAGTTAACTGGGCTAATCCTAAGATTGACTAATATTATAATAAAATATCAATCTAACACATAAAGTGTTTTGAACTAGCTTTTAAATCCTTTCGTTGGAGCAATAGGTAAATAAAATAGCTAAAAAATGTACTAGTTTGTTATTACTTGGTTTCTAAAGTGAAATATGCAGGCATTTTTCAGTGGGAAAAAAGACAAAAATATATGAACCTAAGTAGCGTGTTGTAAAAGACATTTGACACATGAGCTAAGCCTGGAAAGGTTTCATTTTACAGACTTTTGTCTCCCCACTAGGCTGGCTCTGCCCAAATCTCCACATTAGACTTGCTTTTCTGAGCGTTACAGCCATATGTTGTGTATTAGCTTAATTCAAGCTGGCTGATCCATAAAAGGCCTATGAATTCTAGGTTTTCTTCTCAGGCTTTGAAAGAGCAAAGTTGTCCATAATTTTATTCAGAAAGACAACAATAATAACAAAAAAATCTTGTCTTAAATATAGTCATACATATATGTCATGTATATTGGCTTATACCAAATTCTCTCATTAATGATCTTCAAGTAAATCAGGTCATAAAGCTACTCCTACATTAAGTTAACAATGTGATGAAGGAACAGTCCTGGGTTCATGTTTAGTAGGGGATGGGACAGAAAAAGTTAATGTAAGGGCTGAATAGAGTGGCTGGCCTGACTATCTTACTTCATCAGTTTTTCCTGTGCTGTATAAAATTAACAACAGAAAAAGTTAAATAATGCATTTTCTCCTTCGGGGAAAATGGAAACCTAAGCTTGAT